>NC_060120.1:709050329-709674420 GCF_021461395.2 Schistocerca americana | reverse complement strand
AGTGTCTGACAGGATGAGACGGCGCGAACTGAGAGAAACTGAGTGCACGTGCGCTAGTGATGAGCTAAAATATTAGTCACGAGTAATAAATAGGTTACAACATGCCAGTTACTTCAGGCAATAGCTTCCCGAGAGTTATTGATTGTTTAGTAGGTGAAGTGCGCTGACACAGGTGAAATAGTTCGCATTAGGCCTACTCAGGCAATGTTTTATATGGTTAAGGAAATTATCTTGAATTTTAATTTATTTAAGACCAGCGACAAATCCCAGGTTCGCACTGGTATCATTAAGCATCAACGTCTGGACGACTTGTTTATAATATGCAGTGATATACACAAGCCTTACTCACGAATCATCTATTTGTTAGTGAAAACCGTATCGAAATCCCTACAGCAGTTCCTGAGACCACCGTTCACATACAAGCAAAAAAACGCGGACTTTAAAGTATAATATCTATAGATTGTGCACAATGTTTTCTCGCTTTCTTTAATAAATTTCCATTCGAAAACAGTCCCTCGCTCGTGTATCGTGCTTAAGCAAGTGCGAAGAGAATTGTGAATTCATAAATATATTGTCGGGTTGCTCCGCAGCAGATGTTTTTTCATGTTGTTGACAGATGTTTTGAAACATAATGTTTGATCAGTACTATGTGACTGTGCTGTTTCGTTACTTTCGCCTCTCAGAGAAAAATATCGCCACAAATAACTAAATTTTTTTTGCAGTGTTATCAACCACGCGCAACCAAACATAAAACTGAGTGTAAAATTTCTACATTTCAGCTTACTAAAGTACGACAGCGTGCTGAAAAGTAATACCTCCGAATATTTTACGTGAAAATCCTTAAGGGTTTTTACATAAAACAAACGTTGATATCATTCTAAATCTTTTTTCTTCATGTCCCTCTGTCGCTTAAGTACTACGAAGTGTAGCATGTAACATAGGCATGTGTAACGTGATTGTGTCAGTGCGTGAGAAATATCGTGCTGTAGTCCAGATTAGAATTCGAAGCATATGGAGTACTGTCTCCTTCAGCATGGCAACGCCTCGCCACACACGAGCGCTGCGACATCTGCAACAATCCGACACATTGGTTATACTGTCATCGATCATCCTCCAGACAGTTCGGTCTTAGCCCCATCCGATTTTAATCTGTTTCCAAAACTTAAAGAACCTCTTCGAGGACCTAACTGATAGTGATGAAGCGGTGCACGCAGAGGTGAGGTTATGGCTCCGTCAAGAAGAGAGACAAATGTTAGTTAATAACTTTTGTTTTGTTTAAAAAGCTGTAAGATTTGTCACATAGATTCGGAGGCATTTCTTTTCAGCAGGCTCTCGTATATCGTATTGTATTGTATGTTAATCGGAGACCTATAAACGACGGAGAGGCTCCGTCCCCGCCGCAGCCGCAGTGGTCCACAACCCCACGACGACTACCGCAGTCCACTTCACCCCTCCGCCGTCCAACACCGAACCCAGGGTTACTGTGCGGTTCGGCCCCCGGTGGACCCCCCCAGGGAACGTCTCACATCAGACTAGTGTAACCCCTATGTTTGCGTGGTAGAGTAATGGTGGTGTACGCGTACGTGGAGAACTCGTTGGTGCAGCAATCGCCGACATAGTGTAACTGAGGCGGAATAAGGGGAACTAGCCCGCCTAAAAACCATCCACAGAGCGGATCCGCCAGGCGGATTCGTTCCGGGGACCAGAAGCTCTTTCCCGGTCGGGCGGACTGTGTGTGATACTAGCACAACACACGAGAACAATACTGCGGTCCAGAACGCGCAACAGTCCGAGGATTGTAAATGGACTCCGCGCCTTGGAACGGTGGCTTTGCTCACTCGGGGAACGACTGTATACTGGGCAGACCGCCCTGTCAACTGTTACCGAAGAAACGAATCTGCCAGGTCGAACCACGTCTGCCATACGGAACGGCTTTGATTGACCTCTACGAAGAAATGTACACTGGAGGCGCTCTGACCACTCGGAGCTACTTGTTGTAGCAGGTTACCAGGCGGAGTACTGAAGCTGCATACTATAGCAACTAGAGACATACTCGTACGGTACTGATTTGTTTAAATTAATGAAATTTAGACCACAAGAAGAAATGCGCTTTAGTAAAAACTGAATACTTTCCTCATTGGTCTCCAAAAACGAGGTGAATGGTGTAAACAAACTTTTCTGTTGTTAAGCCCAACTGGTGTGGAACGTGCTATTTGCTGCTGCAGTAGTAGCTACGCTAACTGCGTGGCGTGCGCGTTGCAGGTGTATGCACGAGTACGTGGACGTGTACGCGGAGGTGGTGTCGCACGAGGCGAGCGAGCTGGTCAACTCGCCGTTCGGGGGCCGCTACTGCGGCCACATCCCGCCGCGGCGCCGCATCTCGCTGTACCGCGCGCTCGCGCTCGGCTTCTACACGGACCGCAACTACACCACCGCGGACCTCTTCACTGGCAGATACACCTTCATCAACGACAGTAAGTACCGCGCAGCATCTCTGCACTAGCTCGAAGCTTCTGCGATGGCCACCACTGTGGAGCTCGCCGGTCGCTGATATACGTCCTGCATTGACAGTAAGTAACAAGCACATCTCACTCTCATTTTCCACACCCACTACAACTACAGGAAGCGTGCAAAGGATAAGTCCCTGCAGTCGCGCTATTCATCTGTGTCCTCGGTGACTCAGATGGATTGAGCGTCTGCCACGTAAGCAGGAGATCCTGGGTTCGAGTCCCGGTAGGAGCACACATTTTCAGCTGTCCACATCGAGGTATATCAACAACACCTGTCGGCAGCTGAGGCTGTCAGTTAGTCATCATTTATTACAGGATTTTTATTTTTAAAAAATCAACCTATTTCTCAACATCATATCTGCTACACGAATTTAGATACGAACTTGAGGTGTCTACATTTACATCTACAGGGTGGCGCACGAAATGTGTTACCAATTTTTTTTTTTTTCACAATTTACGATTCACATTAGATATCCCGCTGGGGTCTCTACACCAGTACCAGCAGAGTTTGGAAAAACAAATGAGTTACGAAATGACGTCTAATTCACGATACTGCTGCTAGGAGACTAGTAAGCAGCAATGGCTGACAATGGAAGACTGACTACACAGCAACGATCGGCAATTGCATTACTTTTTCATGAAACGAAAAGCCTTGTTGTGACTCAGAGGCGTTTTCGACAACAGTTTAACACATGATGGGTCACTTGCAAGGAGCTCATTCACAGGTTGTACGATAAATTTGTACAGGAAGGAACAGTATTGGAAGCGAAGCGACCTCCGCCTAAGCCTGTTTGTTCGTCGGAGAATATTGAAGCGGTACGAGTTGCTGTACAGAGAAATCCCGGGAAATCGTGTAGAAAGGCAGCAGTGCAACTGGGAATATCCAGACGCTCCGTTCAACGCATTCTTAAAAGTGATCTCCATATGTACTCATACAAGATGACCTGTGCACAGAAGCTCACTGAAGACCACAAGCACCAGAGACTACTGTTTGCTCAGTGGGCGGAGGATACGGAAGAGACTCTCAGCAACGTTTGGTTTTCAGACGAGGCGAATTTTTATTCAGACGGTGTGGTTAACAAACAAAATGTACGCTTTTGGGCCCCTGAAAATCCACAAGTGCTTCATGAACGACAACATTATGCTCCGAGAATTACAGTGTGGGCAGCAATTTCCAGTCACGGACTTATTGGTCCCTTTTTCTTTGAAGAAACTGTGAACAGCGAGCGTTATTTGAGCATGCTTCGCAATAGCTTCATTCCACAGCTTCTTGCTACTGCCTTGCCCTTCAACACGCAGTGGTTCGTGCAAGATGGAGCAAGACCACGTACTGCAAACACTGCGTTGGAGTTTTTACACGATCATTTCGACATGAGGATCATTTCACTCAGATTTCCAGGTCGCTTCAGTGACGGACAAAATTGGCCCCCAATAGTCCAGACCTCAATCCATGTGACTTTTTTCTTTGGGGGTACCTAAGGCAAAAAAATTTTCCCGAAACGTCCACGTGATTTAATGGATCTCAGAAGACTTATTCTTCAAGATTGCAGTGAAATTACGGAAGACATCTGCCGTAAGGTAATCATTAACTTCAGTGTTCGTTTGAAGGAAGTTAGGAAATGAAATGGTGGACATATTGAGCATGTGCTGAGTTAGAACAAATCTCCATGGATGGCTCTTCATTCTAGTATATATTCCTTTCAGATTGTATTGACAATAAAGTTTATATTCAAAAACAAAATGGTAACACATTTCGTGCGCCACCCTGAACATGGATACCCAGCAAATCACACGTAAGTGCCTGGCAGAGGGTTAAAAGAAACAACTTTCACAACAATTCTCTATTATCCAGTCTCTAATACCGCGCGGAAAAAAACGAACATCCATATCTTTCCGTGCGAGCTCTGATTTCCCTTGTTTTATTACGATGATAGCTTCCCCCTATGCAATCCAGCGTCAACAAAATATTTTCGCATTCGGAGGAGAAATTGGTGATTTCAATTTCGTGAGAAGATTCCACCGTAACGAAAAACTCCTTTGTTTCAATTATGTTCATCTTAATCCTGTATCATGTCAGTGACACTCTCTCCCCTATAATACAAATCGTGCTGCTCTTCTTTGAACTTTACGGTGTATTCCTTTAATCCTATGTGGTACGGATTCCAGTCCGCGCAACAGTACTCCAAAACAGGACGGACAAGCGTAGTGTAGGCAGTCTCTTTAGTAGGTCTGTTACATTTTCCAAGTGTCCCCCCCAATAAAACACAGTCTTTCGTTTTACGCCTCCACAACATTTATTATGTGTTCTTTCCAATTTAAAGTCTTCGTAATTGTAATTCCTAGGTGTTCAGTTGAATTTATAGATTTTAACTTATCAAAACTGACAATTTCAAAGCGAGCACGTCTTGACAGATTTGAGTATTACCGAACTATTTGTTTAATAAGTCATAGTTGCAAATGAGTGACACGAATTATTTATAGAGGAATGGAAAAACTGGTAGAAGTCGACTTATCTGTTTGGGTCCCGAACAAATGCACTAATCCACTAAGCAATACTGATGGTATGTATGATTTATCTTAGAAGATAGGATAAAGGAAGACCAACCTACGCTTGTAGGTTTTGTAGTGTTGGAGAAACCGTTTCATAATGATGACTGGAACACAATTTTTGAAATTATAAACATAGCAGGACTACAATAAAGGGAGCGAAAGGATATGCACAACTAGTGCAGAAATCAAACGACATTTATAAGAATTGAAGGCCATGAAACGGAAGCAGTGGTTAAGAAGGAAGTGAGACAGGGTTGTAGCCTATCTCTGATGTTATTCAGTCTGCAGATTACGCAAGGAGTAAAGGAAACCAAGGAAAAATTTGTGGAAGGACATTTGTAGGAAGAATCAGTGACAATAATTAAAGACTTTGACGTTTGCCAATCACGTTGCAATTCTGCAGAGGAGGCAAAGGACTCCGTTACGCTTGAACGGAATGGACAGTGTATTGAAAGGAGGATATAAAATGAACGTCAAGAAGACCAAAACAAGGGCAAAGGAATGTAGTGCAATCACTAGTTCTGCAAGGTTCGCAGGAGAGCTTCTGTGAAGTCTGGAAGGTAGGAGACGAGGTACTGACGGATTTAAAGCTGTGAGGACGAGGTGTGAGTCGTGCTTGGGTAGCTCAGTTGGTAGAGCACTTGCCTGCGAAAGGCAAAGGTCCAGAGTTCGAGTCTCGGACTGGCACACAGTTTTAATCTGCCAGGAAGTTTCATATCAGGGCACATTCCGCTGCAGAGTGAATATCTCATTCTGAAAACATCCCCCAGGCTGTGGCTAAGCCATGTCTCCGCAATATCCTTTCTTTCAGAGGTGCTAGTTCTGCAAGGTTCGCTTCTGTAAAGTTTGGAAGGTAGGAGACGAGGTACTGGCAGAAGTAAAGCTGTGAGGACGGGGCGTGAGTCGTGCTTGGGTAGCTCAGTTGGTGGAGCACTTGCCCGCGAAGGGCAAAGATCCTGATGCTTGATGGAACTTGGACCGTACACAAAAGTAACTGGTAATGTATGGTACAGAAGGTAATTGGAGATAAACTCAATGAGATGAACAGACATGGCACTTTTAGTTAAATGCAATAATTACACTAAAGTTACTTGATTTTTGTACATTGTAAGAAACGGGACATTCTTCTTAACAGAGTGTTTCATCACAACGAACAGCACTGCATGCACTGCAACGTGCTGCCATGTTACCACAAGGTTGGTCAGGGGTTCTTATCGTAGGGCGTTACATTCCCCCACCAGAGAGGTTAACGACTGCTGGATTGTCGTTGCTACATGTAAACTTTAGTGTAAGTACTGTCTTTGATTAGAAATGTCATTTCTTTCCTCTCACTGTTTATTTATTTCGGTTACATGCCTTAGTGACACAAACAACTCCTTTTCCCTGCATACTGCCACTCGTTTTACATCGTGCACAGCTACTCTATGGAGACCTCTTAACCTGAAGACACATTCCCATGATTATTGATAGCTATTGGTTTCCGCATCAGCCACAAAATCACCACCTTTCAGTTAGTCACTGGCATCCATACTTTCGTTACTGACAGTAAGTACTGCATCATGCGCTCTTTTTTTAACCACTGTAATCACTAAGTTATACTTATGAAGTGATTTAGTCCTTAAAGTCAAGGTGTGTACACCGAAAATGAATAATTCTTTCCCTTCAATGCATTTTCGCATATAACTTTCACTGTCGTCCTTCGTAGATTCCCTATCTCCAGAGGTTCTCACCGTGCTTTACCTTTATCTTAAAAAAAAATACTACAGACCTATTGCACACGTGTAGCATTGCTCTTCAATTTTCTTACAGACTCATAGTTTCTGACATTTGGTGTTATAATTACAGCCATATACAGAAATTCTGTTACTTTATTTTCAACTGTTTTCAGAGTCCACTTTTGATAATCGAAATAATATATGTGTACCAACTACCCGAGCCTTTTTGTTTAGATTGGCGACTCAGACGCACAGAGATCATTGGCCTATTGACATCGCTATCCATACTAGTGATGTCATCAGTCTACTAAGTGATATAATCATCCCCATCACTGGGAAGCTATGCCCCCTTCTGCACCCACTCCTTATCTGCAGCGTCATAGCGAAGTATCAAAAATAAAATAGTCACCGGAAAGTTCATGATGGCGGAAACAGCACAACTGTGTTAGAGAAAAATTCAAACCGATGTGCTTCTCTTCCCATCTGCAGCCAATCGCAGTCCAGTACACCTTATGTCCAGAAAATCAGAGAGCAGTATTAAAAATGAAAAATCCAAGACAATGGAAATAGCCAAACTGTGTTAATAGGAATATCCTTCTCCCTTTCCCCTCCCCCATATCTCCAACCAATCGTAGCCCGTTATTAAAAACCTAAGCTGATGGAGCGAGAGCAACTGTGCTTTATGCCTGACGGACTCTCCACCTTCCAACAAACCAGAGTGTGATATTTATATGATATACGAACATGGTGTCAGATTACATTGTTTCTAGCATACACTTCCCCTTCTTCTCCTCTCTGTACCCAACCAATCAGAATGTAGTAATAAAAATAACGCCAAATAAGCAGTAAAAAATCATGTAACTCTCAGCATAGAGGCAAATATATTATTTCCAAAAGACACTTATCTCTGGTTTAAAAATATTATCAATTTACATTATTTATGTACACATATATACCTCAAATGTAACATTAAAATGATGTATAAATATCATATCATGTTACATTATTTACATACACATACTTTCCTCTGCCATAAAATTAAAATTCCTCCAACATCAAAGATATATATTATAGACATAAAATAGAGCGCACACACACTGTGTAGTGTTCCACCTCCTTCTGCTCTCCTTCCTCTAAGCAAAGTTTAGTATTAAAATGAAACAGCCAATTACAACGTAGCTCCATCTGGGCTGTGCTCAAAAGTATCACACACGTCCCTTTCCTCAGCTCCAATCAGAGCATAGTTCTTAAATGAAAGAGCCGATTACAATGTATCTCCACGTAGGCTGTGCTCAAAATTATTGTGTAAAAAGTGACGAACTATGTTTTTATTTACTTACCCCCCAAAAATTGTTTATGGATTCCTTTACAAGTTGCGTTAGTACATTTCATTCTAAGCTATATATCGTTTCCTAAGAAATATTACAATGAGTGTATAAATAATAATATAAATGTATAATATATAAATAAAAAATATAAATAATTAAAGACCAATGTTTCCTTATAAAATATAATTAACAAATTTAGTGCTATGTAATTGCTGACCCAAGAGTTTTATTTTTAAGTACTATTCTGCAAACCTGACAAACATGATATAAAATCAGCTGCGGTTTTACGTCCCATCTGTTTACTGTCGCCAACAGACGGCTGCACTGGTAAAAACATTAAACATTAAATCTTTGTACCGTAAGTATCTTATCTTACTGTCACCACGGATGTCTGCACTGGTAAAAAGAGTGTCCTAAATTAATAATTTTCCACATCTATGATACCAATCAAATATCACACTATTCTTTCCAAGTCTATAATGGCTGCAAAAATTCTTCTGCACTGTGAGAAAAGTGCAATGTTTACATCATAATGTTAATTTTCACATATAATTATAGTTGTCAAATTAATGCCTAAACCATGATTGTCAACATTAAAATAAGTACTCCAGTGTTGTTTCCATGCCAAAATAGTTGCAAATAATGGTTGAAATTACAAGTTCAGCTTGTGGATCAGTTTCATAAAACTATCCTGATCAGGCTCATAACAGCAGAACATACCTGTTAGCTAAAACGCTACGCTAAGGAGGTAATCACACAAGTAAACCTATAGTCTGAATGTAATTGATTGGTCCTACTGTTGATATATCACAATACACTCTGAATTTTAATTTTTTCGCATTTAAATTGTTCTCAAGCAACATTGTTGAAGGGGTAAAGATAATGCATCAAGTTATACATTAAAAAATATAACCAATGATACTAATTAACAATTATGATATTATTACAAATGAAAGAAGCCTACTGGAGATTTTGTACAAAAGAAAAGAAATAAACGTTTGACCAAGTTTACACTCAGAACTTAAGGTGTCAAAGCTCTTTAAATGGGTTAAAGGCCACATTTCCTACAATCAATAATTAAATAACATCATAATCTAATAAAAATATGCGATACACAAAACATAGCAAAATACAAACAAACAGCATATTAGGAAAGAAGACTGTTTTCAACTTTAGGAAAAAAGATGATGTTTATTACGATATATCATTTAAGCTGCTGAATAGCACGATTTCTTTATGGACACCTTACATGACGACCCAAGACACTAACAGAGAGATGTGACATCTCCGAAGACAATATTAGAGTCGAGATCTCTAAACCAAATAAAATTATTTATCAATTATGGTATTATTGACAGTATATGTGAGATTTCACACTCTTTGCAAGCCCAGTGAAGCTTGAAATTAAACATACGAAAATCTACGGTGTCTGCGCAACTTACTAAAATACACACAGCCTGCATGCTCATCATTATGCAAGCGATCTCTATTCCCTCCTAGATGTCCCACGTAAGTGTCCATAACGCCTAACACCTAATGCCTAGTGCCACAAACTTCTCTTCAGAATGACTGCACCATAAACATCGTTCACTTACTTCCACTGAACGTTAAAAAGCAGTAATTGTGCTACATATTAGCCCTGAATGCTGACTGTGTGTATGTGTCGTGAATGACAGCTACTGGAGGAAGAAAAGTATATTTTCTCTGTAATAGATGCTTTATCCCTCATAAAATGATGCATGAGAACTATTTAAATGTGGAAATATTTAATTTGAGGGTGCATCGTGACCTACAGCATGAGTAGGCCTAATTAATTACATTCAGACTGTGACTTTGCTTTGTGCTTGCCTGCTCAGGATTGTATTTTAGCTAACATACATGAAGCGCCCAATAATGTGTAAGGCCTCCGAGACCACGCATAACTGTCGCAACACGACATGGCAAGGACTCGACTAATATCTGAAGTATTGTTGGAGGGAAGTGACACCAAGAATAGTGCAGGGCAGCCCATAAATCCGTAAGAGTACGACAGGGTAGAAATCTCTTCTGAACAGCACATTGCAAGGCATCCCAAATATGCTCAATAATGTTCATGTCTGCTGAGTTTGATTGCCAGCGGAAGTGTTTCAACTCAGAAGAGCGATCCTGTAGCTACACTGTAGCAGTTCTGGACGTGTGGAGTATCACATAGTTCCTCTGAAATTGCCCAAGTCCGTCGGAATGCACAATGGACATGAATGGACACAGGTGATCAGACACGTACGTGTCTGATGACCTGTCGGGGTCGTCCCATATCACTTCACTGCCCACGCCCCAAACCATTACAGAACCTCCACCAGCTTGAATAGTCCCTTGCTGATATGCAGGGTCCATGGATTCATGAGGTTGTCTCCATACACATACATGTCCATCCGCTCGATACAATTTGAAACGAGACTCGTCCGACCAGGCAACACGTTTCCAGTCAACAACTGTCCAAAATGTGTGTTAGGGGCCCAGGAGAGGTGTAAAACTTTGTGTCGTGCTGTCATCAAGGCTATACGAGTGGGCCTTCGGCTCCGAAAGAACATATCTATGATGTTTCGTTGGATGGTTAGCACGCTGACACTTGTTGATGGCCTAGCATTGAAATCTGCATCAGTTTGCGGAAGGGTTGCGCTTCTGTCACGTTGAACGATTCTCTTCAGTCGTCTTTGTCCCGTTCTTGCAGGATCTTTTCCCGGCCGCAGCGATGTCGGAGATTGCTGTTTAACCCGATTCCTGATATTCACGGTACACTCGTGAAATGGCCGTACGAGAAAATTCCCACGTCATCACAACCTCGCGTCCCATCGCTTGTGCGTCGACTATAACACCACGTTCAAACTCATTTAAATCTTGATAACCTGCCATTGTAACAGCAGTAACCGATCTAATAACTGCACCAGACACTTGTTGTCTTATATAGGCGTTACCGACCGCAGCGCCGTATTCTACCTGTTTATGTATCTCTGTATTTGAATACGCATGCCTATACCAGTTTATTTGGCACTTCAGTGCATATTTTCTGCTGCCTGGTCAGGACAGTTTTACAACATCGATTCCTTAGGCCTATCTCCTAGTGTAAACTACTATATTTAACTATTTAAGCATGTAAATAGCATCGTTACACTTACTTTGGAGTTAACAAATATGTTTAGGCATAAATTTGACGACTTTGTATGTATGTGGAAACTAACATTACAATAATTGCACTTTCTTTACATTGTACGAACATTTTTGCAAACATTTTAAAATGAGACTTGGAAAAAATACTGAGACATTTGACGTTTATATTAATATTGCAGCCGTGTGTTTGTGACTTTAAGCAACTGGGGCATAAAAGAGCACAGTTGATTTTATTTCGCATTTTTCAGGGTTTGCGGAATTGTATTTGAAGTAAGACTCTTGCTTGACGGTTACATATTACTACTTTGTTAATTATATTTTACTAGCAAAAATTGATTTTGAGTTATTTATAGAGATGCTTTTTCCTATATTTCATAGCAAGTGATACATAGGTTCGAAAGAAATTTGCCGATGGCACTGGTGAACCAGTTCATAAACCTTTTTTTTTATGTCAGTAACGAAAGCATAGTTCATCTTTTTTCACGCAGTTCAGATACTTTGACGTATTTTTTTATAAATGTTTCGGATATTTTTGAGTACAGTTCAGATGGAGCTACATTGTAATTGACTGTTTCATTTAAAAAAAAAAAAAACTCTGATTGGAGAGGATAATGGGAGGTGGGTGATATTTATTGATAAATAATTCACATCATTCAGATACTTTTGAGCGCATCCCAGAGGGGGCTACATTGTAATTAGCTCTTTCTTCTATTGGGCTCCTATTTGAGGAATAAGATGAGAGGGAAAGGATATAAAGTGTAATTGGTCTGTTTACATCATCTAGCAGCCTTAATACTGCTTCATGTTTGCTTGGAGCTAAGGAGGGAAGAGAGCATGACTTGATGCGTACATAAGATACAATGTAATTTGACGCCATATTCATGCATCATTTTAATAATACGCTCTGATTGGTTGTAAAGAGGATGGTGTGTGGTATTAAGCACAATTGGTCTATTTACATCAACCTGGATTTTTAATACTGCACTATGATTGACTACTGAAGATAGGAGGGAGGAAAGGGGGGGGGACAACGATTTTTAAGAATCATTTTTCAGAATAATTATCCTGATTAACAAAGGCAAAAGCAAAATGTGAAAAAGATACATTAACAAAAGGAAAGCATGTCTCTTGAGTCTGTAACATTAGTCCCCTACCTCCGGACAGACAAGTATTGTAATGTTATTTGCGTCATTATCTGGTAAAATGTGTTTGTAACAAACGACCCCATCCTTAAAAATCGAATGCAGTATTGATACGCTAGTAAAGATTACAGGGAGCAATAGTACACACTACGTAGTGATGTGTGAGTTGCTTTGTGCAATGGCAGAGTGTAACGCGGCACGACGTTCCCAACATGCTAACAAAAAATTGATACAGAACCAAAAACATCGACCCTAATTGTCTTTTTTGGGGAATCATATTAGTTTTTGATATAGTTAACTACAATTTGGTCAAAGAATAAGGGGAAGAAATTTCATGTTTGTGAATCACTGAACGTTCTTACGTGTAGTTTCTTCATTCCTGTCTTCATACGTGTGGCCATGGTGGCCTTTATTTCTGTTCAGTTACACAAGAATTTTCAAATCCGTTTTTCCAACTACGAGAAATCGATGTTTATTTTCCCGTATACATTCCTTTTTATTCACACGAAACTTCGATAGCTATATTTTTTCATCTAATTTTATTTTCAGCCAGAAATGTAAACTGCAAGGAAATTCTTCAGGTATCTTTCTTTTGGCAATGACGTTTTTGATCTAATATCATTTTCGCTTGCAGCACTAGAAATTTCTTGATGAAGAACAGGACTAGATATCGCACCATTAATGTTTATTTACCTTCCTCTCGCTAAACGTATTCCTGCATATTACAAGTAAATACGCGTTCCTCTTACTAACATCTACATCTACATGATTGCTCTGCAAATCACTGTTACGTATCTGGCAGAGGGTTCAGAGAACCACTTTCAGACTATTTCTGTAGCATCCCACTCTCTAACAGTACGTGAAAAAATGAACACCCAAATCTTCCAGTATGAGCTATGATTTCTCTTATTTTATTACGTTCGCGATTTCTCCATAACTAGGTAAGAGCCAATAAATTATTTTCGCGTTCGGCAGAGAAGGTTGGAGATTGAAATTTCGTGAACAGATCCCGCCACAACGAAACACGCTTTTGTTTTAATCATTGCCGTCCCAGCTCGGGTCTCATAACCGCAGTATTCTCTCCCCTATTTCACCATGATACACAACCGGCTGTCCTTCTCTGAAGTTTTTCGTTGTCCTTCGTCAACCCTTTCTGGTAAGGATGCCATATCTCGCAGCAGTATTGCAGGAGAGGTTGGACAAGCATAGTGTAGGCAGTCTCTTTAGTATACTTATTACATTTTCTAAGTGTCCTGCCAACAAAACACAGTCTTTGGTTCGCCTTCCACACAACATTTTTCATGTGACGATTTAAATATAAATTGTTCGTATCTGTAGTACCCATAAATTTTTATTTTTAACATGCAACCGAAATTTAACGGAGATCTTTTTAGTACTCACGTGGACGACCTCACATTTTTTATCGCTCGGCGTCAAATGACACTTTTCGGATGGTACAGATATCATGTCTAAATTATTTTATAATTTGTTTTCATCTTCTGATGACTACTAGATCGTAAACGGCAGCATCATCTGCAAACAAACTAAGAGGTGTGATCACATTGTCTCCCAGTAGGGAATACAGAACAGTGTAGGGCCTATAACAGTTCCTTGTGAAACGCCAGATATCTATTCATTCAATGATTTCCTGTCAGTAGCTACGAACTGTGTCCTTTCTGGCAGGAAATCACGAATCCAGACTTACAACTGAGACGATACCACACAGGCACAAAATTTGATCGACTAAACGTAAACATTACTAGTGAAATACATTGCGTCAGAAAACGTGTAGAGCTGCAACTCTGAGTGATATTTAGCCAACAACAGCAGTCTCAAGGGGAAGGACAATGAATAGCATACTTGCAGACGCTATTTTCGAATGTAAGGAAAATCATACGAAAAATTCTCCCACTGGCATTGATTGTTTCAAATGAATAAAACGAAGCAACTACGGCAAAATAAATATGCAATTTTAGCAGTTGCAAAGACGGATTACAGATACTTTCTATTAATCGTCGTTTACAGTCAGTTACACAAGAAAGTGCACGCCATAATTTTAAATGTAACATCTCGAATATGCACTCAGTGTGCTTTTGCACAGCGTATAGATAAACAGTGTGATAGCTGAATGTTTTGTTTTCTCGGCTGCAGTTTAAAATGAGCGCAAAATATATGAAGCTGAACAAATGTGCAGTATTGATCAAAAATGCCTTCTGAGGTCCGTTAAGAAGCTATTTGGTTCGAACGAGACAAACTGGCTGCCTGAAGAGGATAATGATTCGAAACGTCGCAGCCGTTTCTGTCCATCGTGGAAACAGGTCAATGGTGAGTCCACGATGGATTGGCCTGCAGAGTCTCCGGATGCAAATCCGATCGCAATGTTTGGTCGTATATTAAGATGAAGCTTAAAGGAAAGCCAATATATACTTGGAAGCAGCTGTGATATAAAATCAGGACAATATGGAGATCGTCACGGAAATAATATGCAGAAAATCTCGTATAAAGCATGCCAAAAAGGTGCCAAGCTATAATCGATAATAGGGGTGATTTAATAACATGTATTTTCGTCTAAACATATATTTATAATTGTGTCTTTTATTTCACACAGACAAAGGCGTACACTTTCTTGTGAAACTGACTGCATTTTGTTCCTCCTTCAGTTTTCATCTCATTATTATACAGGTCAAAACAACTAGGGCTTCATTCGACATAAACTGATAAATCTTTCAGACTATGTTGCGTCTGGGAATATCAGTGTACAACCACTCAATACTGCCACAGCAAGAGGGAAAAGACCGCACCGTTTATCCGGGCAAGTCATAGAAGAAGCGTGTCGCAAGAACTCCAGTGTTCCGCTGAAACAGGTGCGGTAGACGTCATACACTATGTAATCAAAAGTATCCGGACACCTGGATGAGAAAATGACTTACAAGTTCGTGGCGCCCTCCATCGGTTATACTGGAATTCAATATGGTGTTGGCCCACCCTTAGGCTTGATTACAGCTTCCACTCTAGCAGGTCCTGGAAGGTTTCTTGGAGAATTGCAGTCCATTCCCATTTGGAATTCCTGAGTGATGGTCTGGATAGATGTCAGCCCATTACACATTACCACCCTTTTCAACTGTCAGCGGTTTCTGTCAGTCAACAGACGGGATCGGCCTGTACGGTTTTGAGCTGTACGTGTTCCTTCACATTTCCACTTCACTATCACATCGGAAACAGTGCACCTAGGGATTTTTAGGAGTGTAGAAATCTCGCGTACAGACGTATGACGCAAGTGACACCAAATCACCTGATCACGTTCGACGTCTGTGAGTTCCATGGAGCGACCCATTCAGCTCTCTCGCGATGACTAATGACTACTGAGGTCGCTGATATGCAGTACCTGGCAGTGGGTGGCAGCACAATGCAGCTAATATGAAATACGTATGATTTGGGGGTGTCCGGATATTTATAATCACATAATGTACCTAGTGCGCAAACTAAAACATGTCGGACGATTCACGTAGAATGTAAGGAACAGAATAGCACAAGAAAAGAGGCAATTCCTTTCCAATAGAAGTCTACTAGTGGCAAACACAAAGCTGAAGTTGAGAAAGAAATATCTTGGAATATATGTCTAGTGCACAGCATTGCATGGAGACGAAAAATGGATTGTGGGGAAACCTTAAATGAAGAGAATCGAAGTATTAGTTTTACAGAAGTATGCTGAAAAGTGACTGGACTGATAACAAATGAGGAGGTTCTCTGCAGAAACGGCGGGGAAAGTACCTAATACGTGGGAAAGACTCACTAGAAGAAGGAAGAAAAATCTATGAAATTGAGGATTAAGAAATATGAGAGGGCTCGACGATATGCATTTAGCGCTTCTAAACGTTCTGGCATGAAGTTGGTATGAATGTGTTCGCATGCAATTCCACAACACACCACAAGTAGTTGTTGGAAGGCAGCAAGTATCCGACCATACATAATCAGGACGTCATCGATGTATCGGTCATGCGCGAAGCATTTGTGCAAACAAGGTGAGTTGTGGTAATTTTATGTGATGAAATAAGGCTTGCACATTGGCGCCGTATGGGACCGAGCATTGTCCTGCTGAAATGGGGCATATGCAGTGACCTGTAGGAAGTGCAGTACACCTGGCTCCCAAAGTTATGCGATGTAGCAGTTGATGTTCTCAAGGCCCACAACGCGTAGAAGCTGAAAATGAATATACTACACGACAAGAGTTAACTGGAGACATTTTTTCTAGTTGTCACAATTCTCACAAACTTTAGAGTGCAGTAAGAGATAAAGTACACAGGGTACACAAAAACTGAAAGTGAAAACTGCCACGGGTGAAAATATACGAAGATGGAAGAACAAACTTTGTAGTAAACATGGATCCGAAAACTAGTTGTTTGTGAGATAATTTCGAATATGTATGTGACCGTGCTGAAAAGTAATGCCTCAAAATGTTTGTGTGAAAATTCTTAAAACTTTTTAAACTAAAAACCTTATTAGCCTTGTACATCTTTATTCTTCGTATCTACATATTTATTTCTCAACATAGTCACCCTGGCGACGAGGACATTTCTCCCTGCGAGGCATCAGTTTGTTTATATCGTCAATGTAGAATCTTTGACTTTGTTGACGTCATGTCTACCAGCACCGCTTCATCACTATCAAAGTGAAGTCACCGGAGTTGTTCTTTAAGTTTCTGAGACAGATGAAAACCGAATGGGACCAAGTCGTCACTGCATAGAATATAATAGATGACAGTGAACTCAAGGTGTCGGACTTTTGCAGATGACGGAACGCTCGTATGTGGTCTGGCATCGTCATGCTGAGGGAGAGGATCGAACTCTTCGAATTCGACACTTGATTACAGCACGCTATTTCTCACGCACCGACATAGTTACGTTACACACGACGACGTTACACGTTACAATTCGGATTCCTCTAGCGGCAGAGGGCTGCAAATATGTAGACAAGAAAACTAAAGATGTATAATGTCAATAGTTTTCGCTTTATTTTAAAAAAGTCTAAGAGTTTTCATGTAAAGAAATCCGAGACATTAGTTTTCAGCACATCCCCGTAGCTGCGAGCCACCTCTTACTTCAGTAAAAAATATTGTTCTAGTTGGTACAAATAAATTTAAAATATCAAATTATCGATTAAGTCTGCTGCAGATCCTCGTCCGAGCGTCCGACAGGTACCATCGACACTTTAAGGTCCTTTTTAGTGACCGAATGTGTGGTAATCGCTTGGGGGAGAGATCAGAACCACAGGGCTGATGCTCGAATGTCTCTCACTTCACATAACTTCTGCTTCGAGACAGTCGCGTTACGAGGGCGTGCATTATCATGAAGCAGCAGAACCCATTATCCACAACGATGGTTTTCGACAGACATGCTACCCCAAACATTTTCTCCATTCTCCGATGGGTACCTACCTGTGTTTCTCCTTTGTCAGGCAAGAGAAGAATAACTGCACGTTATCTGGTAGTACCATAGCCACAGTTCACGTGATAACATTTACCGTATGCAAGTCGGAAAGAGTACCCCTTGCCTACATGACGATGCTTATATACCTGCATCGGAGTCGCGATAAGTTGCATATGTGAGTACACGGCAGCAACTACCTCAAAAGGGAACGCTTTTATCACCATTTATCCATATTTGACATTGTCGCTCCAAGATTTTGCTGACTGTTGTGGAGCTACTGCTGATTAATGGGATGCACGCTAGCGATGTGCTCCCGTTTTCTTTCAATTGTTGTTTAGGTACAAAGCTTATAACGCACGTCTAATTTGTTTGTTGCTGTAACCAGTCCTTTGGTATTTGTCTCCAGGTGCTTCAGTTCATTTGGAAAGCGCTGTCTTGGCCGCAGAGGATCACGCTCTGAAAACAATTGTGCGTGATGATGATGCTTGGTTTGTGGGGCGCTCAACTGCACTGTCATCAGCGCCCGTACAGAGTCCCAATTTTTTTCGCAGTCTAATCTGTCCACTGTCACGAGTGATGATAATGATGATGACAACACAAGCACCCAGTCCTCGGGAAGAGAAAATCCCCAACCCGGCCTGGAATCGAACCCGGGACCCCGTGATCCACAAGTAGCAACGCTAGCCGCTAGACCACGAGCTGCGGACACAATTGCGCGTGAAACACCTTTACGATGAGAGTTTTTGCAAAATGCTGCAGGCGTATGGATAACAAACCACCTACGCTCTGTCAGTGAACGAGGCCGATGAATACGCAGTGAAAGGTGCTGAGCACTCACCATGGCTACACTAACTATGAGCAAAATTTCAAAGGCGGAAAGGACGAACATCCGCGAGTTACTTGACGATCGAGATTTGGTCACACTATCGACTAATAAAGATGTTGCTTCTGCTCTCACCGCATGAACAGGAAATTTATGGACTTCTCCGTGAAGCGGCGTACAGGAAAATGGAAGGAGATCCAACAAGTCGCTGTAACATAAAAACCGTCTTTTCGTGTAACATTCCAAGCGGAAATCGTAAATTAATCTCGAACCACGAGCTCCTGCACCGCCATGACTGTATGGTGTGCCAAAGGAGCACAAAGAGCGCTTTCTGTTGTGGAACATAGTCAGCTATACAAGAGCATTAACATACGGCTTGAACAAATAGTAAACTGCTCTCCTAACTCCAGTAGCGGGAAAACGCTAATATCATAACCGTAGATCCGTTCATTTTGTACAACATCTATATAACTTCGCCTCAGTGATAGTGACCTGTTAATTAGTTTTGACTTACTGTATCTCTTCACCAAGTTATCACTAAAGGAATCAATGGGACTGATAATAAATTAAATCATTTTCAACTTCGTGTTCACCTCAGTTTTCTACCTGTTCAAAAATGGCTCTGAGCACTATGGGACTTAACATCTATGGTCATCAGTCCCCTAGAACTTAGAACTACTTAAACTTAACTAACCTAAGGACAGCACACAACACCCAGTCATCCCGAGGCCGAGAAAATCCCTGACCCTGCCGGGAATCGAACCCGGGAACCCGGGCGCGGGAAGCGAGAACGCTACTGCACGACCACGAGCTGCGGACTCTACCTGTTCAATAGAACAGATGGACGGCGTCTCCACTGGTTGTCCTCTGTCACCGGTTGTAGGAAATCTGTTCCCGTAAGAATTCGAGATGAAGGCCCTTGAGTTAGTGCCGTTTGGCCACATGAACGGGACAGCTTAGGTGAATTTCTGCACGAATTTCTCGCTCAACCCCCAGCATACAAATTATCATGGAGTTAGATCAGGATGGCGTCCTCCACCTTCTGGATGTCCCAGTGCCGACCTCTGTGACCGAGCGGTTCTAGGCGATTCAGTCCGGAACCACACTGCTGCTACGGTCGCAAGTCCGAATCCTGCATCGGGCTTCGATGTGTGTGATGTCCTTACGTAACTTAGGTTTGAGTAGTTCTAAGTTCTAGGCGACTCATGACCTCAGATGTTAAGTCCCATAGTGCTTAGAGCCATTTGAACCATTTTTTTGATGTCCCAGTGAAACGGAAACCAGATGGCAAGCGGGGACAGTGTGTTCGCAGTAAACGTATACACACTATGAATCTGTATCTACGAAGTTCCAGTAGTAACTGTAACTCCCAGCCTGAAGGCATTTTATGCACACTTTCTCACAGGGAGCGAGCCATCTACGACCGAGACAGCGGAACAGTCACAGGAAGAAGCAGATAAGTAGTGCGGTTACAGAGGTTATACCTAGTCAACAACAGAAAGAAAAAGAGGAGCTCAAAGCACTATCGTGCATTCTGTTTCTCAGCGATACCTTCCGAAAAGTCAGCAGAATTTTTGAGCGACGCGATGTCAAATAGGTATTTCGACCACCGCCTGAAACCTAGGAAGTACTACTGTGAAGTGTGGTCTAGCCCAGTGGTTCCCAACATTCGTGAGACCATTACCACTGAGTGCAATATGATATTACCTAGAGCCCACTACCCTCCCCAACCGTCTTCTTTGAACACTTTCATCTTTAAAATGACGGAAGATAAACAATATTTAGTTTTTCTAGGTGTTTTTAAACCACATACTAACAAGTCAACGACACAATTGGTACAGTTTATTCCTACAGTCTCCTTTTTTTTTTTTTTTTTTTTTTTTTTTGTTACAGATGATGCTTCCTCTGCATCACTCCTTTTCCTAGTGTCAAGTCATTCATCCACATCCTGCAGCGCCATTTAAAATCAACAAAACTAGAATATGTGCGATAGAATTAGACCTACAGTTTGTAAATATAATAATAATAATAATGATATTTTGTTGGCCCTGCAGTAGTCTAATAGTCATTATACAGGGTGATTCAGGAAGATACGCAAATATTTTAATATGTTATTCTACAAGAAAAATTAAAGGAAAACGTTCGTATAAACATAGGTCCGCAAATGTTTAGTATGGGAGTTACGGCTAATAAAAGATTTTGCCTGAAATTTAGCAACTTCGCTAATATGAAGCAATCGCAAAACTGTACGAGGTTAAAGTAAAGCACGATTTCTAATTATTTTGTTATTGATCTGGTGAATCGAATAAAACTTGCCAAAGACGTTTATCTGCAGTAGTTTTCCAGAACATCCAGAGAAGCAAAGAAGTAATTGCGTAAAATTTTTAATTTATTAACTATTTGGCCCAATCTGTTTTTTTTTTTTTGTTTTTTTTTTAATTTCAGACAATTGCCCGAAGTTTTCAACAGGAGTTTTAGGGAATTTAATTTTGGAAAAATGATGGTAATAACGTTAACTGAAACTGTATGAATGTGTCAGATAATCTGCTTTTATTAACACCATAGCACACGTGAATTCATGTTAAACCAGAAAAAACAAATCTCAGTGTTAAGAAAGTTGTACAGTGTACATACCGTTTCACAGTACTTTCACAGTAAATTTTGAAAAATGTCTCCACAGAGTTCAATGCATTTAGCTGCACGTGTATGAACAGCCTTTTTTTTGAGATTGCGCAGTTACAGAGAGCAATTGCAGAGGCCTTTGAAGTTAGGGTCGAGGATGGTCTGATTAACATAGATAACGACCTATATCTGAGTCATGAGAGGAATTCTGCACATTGCTAAGAATAAGTAAAGAGTTCCCGTATAGTGAGGCCCTCATACGGCGGCTATGGGGTATTGAATGGAGGTGGTACTTCGCAGCCCATCACCTCCACTCCACAGCGCGGTGTTGCGCGGACAACGAAAGGAGCGGAGTGGTGGAGGAGATAAGGGTCATTGTACATAAGACGTCGACAGGTGCATAGTAGCATGAGGAAAGACGATAAGCGCTGACAGTGCCCCGTCACAATCGACCCCTTGACTACGGAGTATGAGGTCGACAGGAAGGCCAGAATTGAAGCTGTCCTCGAAAAAGCCCAGGGAAGATTTACAATCGTCCTGCAAACTGAGATGGAAGCAGCATATCACGGGAAGCAGACGAGCGGCAGATATCAGAGATGCGTACACACGTGAGGACCTCCCCAGACACGCGAAACCTGCTATCGGACGAACGTACAAAGCAGACAGAACTATCGGCCCGACCTGTGGTGACCAACAAAGAGGCGGAGACTGATGAACTAGTCACTCCAAGCGGAATTCTGAAAACCCCAAGAGAGACTTGCTCTCATCTTAGAAAACGACGAAAACAACGAAAGCGGTACAACAATAGAACATGACTTCAACCACACGACGAGGTTTGCACACACTCTGCGAAAAGAAGGCGTCAATAGCAGCAGTTCTGGTCCGTGTTTTAGGAGATTTATTGTGGCTGTAAGTTAAATGTACTTTAAGAAGAAGAAAAAAGGAAAAGAAAACGACGCATCATGAAGGGATTATCCGAAAGGCATCGAAATCAATAGATGTGGCGTACATATACAGTCAAACAAATGATTACAATTTCAGAAAAACTGGGTAATTTATTCAAGAGAAAGAGCGTCACAATTTGAGCAAGTCAGTAACAACTCTGAATCTACCGCTTACTCGCATTGGCATTGACTGATAAACTTGTAGGATGTCCTCCTGAGGGATATTGTGCCAAATTTTGTCCAGTTCACGCGTCAAAATCCCGAAATTATCCAGTTCATCTGATACCGTAATCCTCTGTTTGTCTATACACGTACATCCATGGAACGATTTCCGTCCCATTCGCATAATTCCTTCGTTGTGTGTCTTTTTTGTCATAGAGTGTATATGAACCGTCCTCAGCAACACCCTCCAAATAAATTCGCAGTTGAGAGACATAAGAACCCACCCTTCATCACAGAAGTAACAATAAAGATGCGAACATAACCACATACCACAAAACCCGAAAACAGCAGTCACGATGTTCTCAAACAGCGTGCCCTCCTCTCTAAGAGGAGGGGAGAAAAAAGCAGAGCAGCACTCATCAGGAACCTCGGAATCACCTGAAGTCTGTCTGCCGAAATATCATGGCCAACTTACGACGTGATCTTATAGCTTCATGGACAGGAAGTCGGGAATGGAACACGGATTTGCTTAATCAAAGACATCTCGTCTAAAACACTGTGCAAAGGAAGTAATTTTAAAAGTTAAATACACATGATAAACGTTTCAAACAAATTTAGGAACACTGAAAAATATCCGATGATAACGAAACAGTTTACGATGTAGTTCAACAGTTACGTTAATATTCATTCTATTCCTGAAAAATATGGAAAAGGTTGGGAAGAATCCTTTGGTGGTGATTGACAGGCTGTGATCAGTTTCAACGATAGATTACAGAATTCAGTATATGATCTGTAGCATTCAGAACCGGACTTCATGATGGTTAGACCTTGTAATCGATATCTGCCTAGACTTACGATAGAGTTTATTGGTGCAGACAGGAATCTTTTTCCATGAAATGGATAGCTCGACCACCTGCAGCTTGTAACTGCAGTACTTCATCTGTGTACCTCTGTGCTGTAACAGTATTCCTCCCTCTACAAATGAAGGACAATAGGCTCCTTCAGCCCACTGTTTAATATACATCCACATAACGACTGTTTCACCATGAAGCTGGTCTCTTTCCATGATGCTCTATGATTATACTGCGCATCGCATTCAACAAGAGAAAGTGGTACAAGAACGACTCTCATAATTGATGGAGAATTATATGAGAAGAGTACGTTCCTCCATTCATACATGGTCCATTCTCGATATTGCTGTATAGGCAATGAAATGGCCCATTTCTACACTTCTGTGCCAGAAACTACATACCATCGGCGTTTGATATACAGACCAACAGACTTGAACTCTGCAGAGAACCTTTTTACGTCATCTTTGTATTCGTTGCGCAGTTAAGGCCATGTATTGACCTTATGCTGCAGTTGTTCTAGGTCGCTCTTTTTACTTCTTTAAGTAAAAAGTCTTTTGGCTGATTTGAATCACTTCTCCTTCGTTTCCTGTCTTGTTCTGATTTGTTCACCCTTACGTAACTTCCACATCCAACATGTATACAACTGGTTTGTATATCCTGGTCCATTTCTGCCCCCACTGTTTCTTCCGACAACTGTTCCTTCCAACGCCTTATTAACTATTCCTGGATGCCGTAGCAGAAGTCCCACTATCCTTTCGGTCCTTCTAGTGAGGGTTTTCCGTTGGCGTCGTCCCTCACCTATTGCTTTTAGTAATTCTTCATTTCGTACCTTATCCGTCCTCTTGATTTCTTACATTCCTCGTTAGCACCAGACATCAAATGCATCCCGTCTATTCTCCAGTTTCCCGATAGTCTGTATTTCACTTCCATTCAATGCCGTGCTCTAGACGGACATTCTCAGAAGACCCTTCTTCAAATTAATGCCTAGGCTGTTACTTGGATGCATGAGTTGATAAATGCAACAAGTATGGGACAATCAGCGTATCTGCCTCTGCTACCTCCAAAAATGTGTGCATAATGATCTCCTGGAAGTCCCATGATATGCCTCCAATCTCATAAAATCAGCACATTTACTTGGGTAATAGTTTGGCTGTCGTTTCGCTCAATGAGTTTTGAATTTCCAAAGGAATATTACTTACCCTTTTTTCCTATGTCTTATAAATCGACGCCCATTTCTTGTATCAGGTCAGCAGACACCTTCACCTCACAGTCGTTCTCAATGTACCGTGGGATTGTTGATTGCAGTGGGTGATGCTTAAAGGCAGTCTAAGAGGAATGGTGCCAGGTCCAATCCGCCTACAGTTTCAGTAACTTGGCCCACTTTCCTACCACTGTACAATGAAAAGTTCCTGTGTTTACGAACTGTTGCCAAACACATGAAATGGCACTTTCTTTGGCATTCAGTTCCGCTGAGACCTCACTGTGTGTTTGCAAAGAGCCTGAAGGCAGGGGTAAGAGGCTAGGAGTCCTATTCACTGTTTTCCGTTATCGTTGAAACATGGTTTTTTGAAGGAGAGGGTATTCCTTTCCCAAACAGGTATCGCAGTTCTAATTTTTGGGGTCAATTACAGATTATGCTAAACTTTATTCTCTGTATTTCCCAAATATGCGTAACTTCTGGACATTGCAGTACAGTACCAGTATCGATTAATAGCTTAGTTTTACATGCTATGATAAGTCTTTAGCTTTAGCATCTCACTGTTTTTATCTGCGTTTTAAGAATGGAGCCGTGACCTTGGGTGTACTGTAGATGTGTTGTTGAGCCCAGAAGTCCGAGCAGCTTACTGCGTGTACTTGGCCGACGCTCGACGCACAGCGAGGTGAAGCGTGGCGTGGTGTTGCAGCCCAGTACGAGATCGGGACGCCGATTCCCGACTCGCCGTGCAGCTTCACGGTGCACGCGTCGAGCAAGCGCCAAGGCGAGATCGTGTCGCCCACGTACCCGGGCGCCTACCCCAAGGAGCTCTACTGCAGCTACCTGTTCCTCGGATTCTCCTCGCAGCGGGTGCGCATCGAGTTCCGCGACTTCGACCTCTTCTTCGGCGGCCCGCAGTAAGTACTCTCTACAAAGTCACATTTCTTGCCTTTCACTTCTCTCCTGTTCTTATCCAACAAATCTTCTCTAACTTAGTGCCAAGAGCCCACGAGCTTCCGCCCAATACTTCATAGCCATTGCCAATAGATAACAAACGACAGGAGTCTGAACAATCACCTTGTGGTGCTGCAGTTCTTCTTGGTATGTCTGTACTTGCTACGAAATGGGAAGAGGAATTCCGCCTTATGCCAGACACTTTTTTTTCTGTTTTGTTTCACCCAGACATATTTCAGCATATTTTGTGCAATCTTCAGTGGCTTCTTATTTTACTTTTTTTCCTTACATGATACTATTGGACATTTTTTTTGATAGCTATTCTGCTAAACAATCTACAACTTCTCACGGTTTTGATATTGTGGTGCTTTCTCATATGTTGTTGGCGAAGTGAATAGGCAGATTTCGTGACCAGAGTTTTAGTCACCATTACGTGTTGTTGTGTGAATGGCGGCGAAAACTCTGCCTGTGTTTTGAAAAATCGGAGAAAGTGCAGTGTCAAGCGACCATCGGTCACGAAATCTGCCTATTCACTTCGCCAACAACATATGAGAAAGCACAATATCAAAACCATGAGAAGTTGTAGACTGTGTAGCAGAGTAGCTATCAAAATAAATGTTCAATAGTATCATGTAAGGTAAAAAATAAAAAAAAGAACCCACTGAAGGTAGCACGTAATGTGCTGAAACATGTCTGGGTGAAACAAAACAGAAAAAAGGTATCTTGCATAAGGCGGAATTCCTCTTCCCCCGACAGGAGTTTGGTTTACAGTATCGTTCTTATACAGTATCCCAAACCACTAGAGCCAAAATTAAACTTGCGATAAATGATCCTAAACTGAGTACCTTGAGATAAGGGACCAATGATCATAAACAGATATTTCTGACAGTATAAGGTCTTGGATGAACAATCCATCTGAGGCATACACGCTAAAAATATGTCAACAATGCGCTGGTCCACCTCTGACCCTATCAAGCAGTTATTCGACTTGATAATGATTGATAAAGTTACTGGAGCTCATCCTGAGGATATCGTGTCAAAATTCATCCAATTGGGCATTAGATGTCAAAATCCCGACATGGCTGCTGAGCCCTGCCCATACTGTTCCAAACTTCTCAATACTGGGGAGAGGTCCGGCGACATTGCTGGCCAATCTAGGGTTTGGTAAGCACGAAGAGTGTCGCTCGCTATACTGCCCAACAAACAGGAGTAATTCTCTGAGGTGCCATTTCTTTTCACAGCGGGACCGCTGCCAACCGCTTGCCCACCATGGCAAGCCATCCTCGGCTTTCATTTCAACACGAAAATGCCCGCCCACACACGGCAAGAGCTTCTACTCCTTGTCTTCGTGCTTGACAAATCCTACCTTAGCCAGTGAAGGACATTTGGAGTATTATCGACAGGGCCCTCCAACCATCTCGGGATTTTGATGAGCTAACGCGCCATTTGGATAGAATTAGGCACGATATCCCTCAGGAGGACATCCAATAACTCTCATACGATACTGCAGTGCCTGTGTTATTCCGAATTACAATGCAAAGGTTCTTTGGACATTCGTAGTGCCGCGCGGGATTAGCCGTGCGGTCTGAGGCGCTGCAGTCATGGACTGTGCGGCTGGTCCTGGTGGAGGTTCGAGTCCTCCCTCGGGCATGGGTGTGTGTGTTTGTCCTTAGGATAATTTAGGTTAAGTAGTGTGTAAGCTTAGGGACTGATGACCTTAGCAGTTAAGTCCCATAAGATTTTACACACATTTGAACATTTTGACATTAGTAGTTCTGAATAACACAGGCAGTGCAATATCATATTTGTCCGCCGACACCGGGCAAGCGACTTTCATGTAAAATGTCTCTCATTTACGGGAATATGCATAGTGGTAGTACGAGTATAAGTTATAGCGCATGGTTGACAACATACACTATGTGTTCAAAAGTATCCGGACACCTGGCTGAAAATGACTTAGAACTTCGTGGCACCCTCCATCGGTCATGCTGGAATTCAGTATGGTGTTGGCCCACACTTAGCCTTGACGACAGCTTCGACTCTCGCAGGCACACGTTCAGTCAGGTATTGGAAGGTTTCTTGTGGAATACCAGCACATCCTTCAAGGAGTGATGCACTGAGGAGAAGTATCGATGACAGTCGGTGAGGCCTGACACGAAGACGGAGTTCCAAAACGTCCCAAACGTATTCTATAGGATTCAGGTCAGGCCTTTGCCCAGGCCATTCCATTACAGGAATGTTACTGACGTGTAACCCCTCCGCTGCAGGCCGTGCATTACGAACAGGTGCTCGATCGTGTTGAAAGATGGAATAGCCATTTCTGAATTGCTCTTCAACAGTAGGTAGCAAGAAGGTCCTTAAAACAACAATGTAGGCCTGTGCTGCCACGCAATACAACAAGGGGTGCAAGCCGCGTGCATGGTAAACATGACCACACCACAACACCACCGCCACCTCCAAATTTTTCTGTTGGCACTACACACGCTGGCAGATGATGTTCACGGGGCATTCACCATACCCACACCCGGCCACATCGTGTACCGTGATTAGTCACTGCATACAACGTTTTTACATCGTTCAATCGTCCAATGTTTACGCTCATTACACCAAGCGAGGCGTCGTTTGTCATTTAACAGCATGAGCAGTCGCTCGTCAGGAAAACCAAGTTTTCTCACCTCCCCCCTTACTGTCATAGAACTTGCAGTGGATCGTGATGCAGTTTGGAATTCCTGTGTGACAGGTCTGCCTATTACACATTATGACCCTCTTCAACTGTCGGCAGTCTCTGTCAGTCAAGAGATGAGGTCGGCCTGTACGCTTTTGTGCTGTACGTGTCCCTTCACGTTTCCACTTCACTAACACATCGGAAAAAGTGGACCTAGGGAGTTTAGGAGTGTGAAAATCTCGCGAATTGACGTATGACACAAGTGACACCCAATCACCTGACCGCGTTCGAAGTCCGTGAGTACCGCAGAATGTCCCGTTCTGCTCTCTCACCAAGTATAATGTCCGTCCCCGGTAGCTGAGTGGTCAGCGCGACAGACTGTCAATCCAAAGGACCCGGTTTCGATCCCCGGCTGGGTCGGAGATATTCTCCGCTCAGAGACTGGGTGTTGTGTTGTCCTAATGATAATCATTTCATCCCCATCGACGCGCAAGTCGCCGAAGTGGCGTCAAATCGAAAGACTTGCACCAGGCGAACGGTCTACCCGAAGGGAGGCCGTCGTCACACGACATATATATATTTACCATGTATAATGACTACTGAGGTCGCTGATATGCAGTACCTGGCAGTGGATGGCAGCACAATGCACCTAATGTGAAAAACGTATGTTTTTGGGGGCCTTCGGATACTTTCGATCACACAGCGTACATTTGGTTCTGGCCGTGAGTCGTGTGGGGATAACTATATGGTAAAGCGACCGCTCGCGATAAGCGGGAGATTTGAGTTCGAGTCTCGCCCGGCACAAATTTTCACTGTCGTCATTCCATTCTTCAGCTGATGGTTGTCCATATTCGCAATTACGATTACATTTGATGTATCCAGTGACTGTATCAATCAATGGGAAGCCGAAAAACTGCTTGCATGAGGGCCAGAGGTGGACCAAAGCGTTATTGACTAGCTTCGTCTGTGAAGATCTTTATCCTGAATAGATCATCCAGATTTTCTGTACATGTGCATAACATCTCCCTACTTCCTCCACTTCCAGATAACTCCTTTATGGTGCGTTTATCGTTTTTTTAGTGTAATTTTAAACTGATTACAAGTTCTCTGACCGTAGGCTTTCGCGGCCAGATCTGATTTCAATAAAATTATTTTGGGTGTGTGATCTGATCAGTAATGTGATAAAACTTGTTATGCTCCTCTGATATGCTTGGCGTCTAAATAAATGCGGCAGGAAGAGAACTCCGACGCTTACTGCGCATTAGTGTGATCTCCCAGCTATCAGTAACAGCTGTGAACAGCCACGCATTCTGGTCATCTTGTCTAGCAAACAGGCTCTCTAGTGAGGCCGTGAAATTGTCAGAACAATATGGCTAATCGCTGATAAATTTATCGAATAGTGTAATGGGTGACAAAAGCACGTGGCCTACAGAGAACGTATTGTCAACTGCTACAAAACACAATGTAATCGGCTTCCGACTCAGAACCTTCGTGAAAAGCCAGATGTTACTACAGAAGGAACATCAATGTTCCCTGAAGTCGAACATTTTAAATTCTTAGGTCTGAAGGTAAAACGAAACTTTGTTGGACTGTTCCTGAGATTATGTGCAAAACTGCATACGGCTGTCTTCACTGCAACTATGGCTATGAGTCAGCCTGAAATCAGAACCTGATTTATTTTTTCTCACTCCCACTATATTATCTCCCATGGCAATACATTTTGAGACAACTACGTGCAATCACAATGAATTTTCTCAGCCAAGAAAAGCATCAACAAGAAGATTTGTGGAAATATATTTAAAACGTTTACTTTGCTTCTTTTTAGTTTATATTCCATGGTAAATTTCTCTTCGGTAGCACCAGTGTGCTACATTTAACTTCCTAAGTTAATCAATTATTTAACTGATTTGTTCCTTGGAGCTTTACAGAACATTCTATTACGGAAAGGAAATACTATTCATGTAATTCAAAAATATTTTTGCATTCATTGGGCGGTTTTCTTTTGCTGAGGCCTTACTTCATTATAACAGAGTGTAGCAAATTTAGATAAAATAACTATGGGACAGACATTTATTAAAAGTACGACCTTTAGATTTATTGAACTTCTCGCAGTTATCCGTGACTGGCCGGATTTCTGGGACAGTTTCACAGCCACATTCGGGACTTGTGCTTGTAAGAGGAGATGGTCAGAATGTGTAGCTGAAAGTGTCTGTTGTTGGTAACCGGAGCATCGAACTAAAGCGCAGTAAATATAACAATATAATTATCTTTTCTGTAAAATATTTCATGTTCTTAAACATTAGTTTGGTGGTTTGTAGGCTAGCGCTGTGTATATTAAATGTAACGGCCAGTGAAGGAGATACCCATCAGCCACTTTTCGTTTGTTTATAAATAAATGTTTCGAGATGCTAAGGTTCATCTTCAGGTTATATAAACGAATCACGTGCAGTAAATCTTGTTCCACCCACGTCAACACTGGCATCTGTTGTATGTTCTCTGAAACACTACCAGGATAAACATAAATGATACACAGATTTTATTTGAAAATGAGCCACAGAACTCGAAACATCGAATCATAAATGAAATAATGAGGAAGAAAGGGAAGGTGACAGTTTAACGACCAGACGACGACGTCGTTACAGGTGGAGCATAGATGGACTAAAATAAGGGAGAACATCTTACTTGATCTTCTGAGAGAAACCATCTTGGTGTCCGTTCATGTTTGTCATGTTAAGCAGGGAAGTAGCAAATATACTTCATAAAAACAAAATTTACTACAGTCGATATTCTCGTAAATATTAGTGCTGCTATACCAGTTTGACTGAGTAATCATTTCCAGTAACCTATAATATGACTTGGCATAACGATGCACATAATGTATCAAGCCTTATACGTATTATGGCTCCGACGTGAAATGACACCACTGCTCATCACATAGACTGTTAAAAATGACTCTCCAGTCGTAATCGGTACAGCTGCATAAATGCGGAGGCAACTCAGTAAGTAAGGGCGATTTCTTTTTTCAATTCGATTGCGTTGACCTCACTGACTCAACACTGGCATGCGTCACTGTTATTGTTCAGTGATTTCTATGCCATTTCAGCGGAAGTCTGTAGTAGCCTCGTTGCCCGTACGGACTAAAGAATAAATGAAGGGAGTGACCCTTTTTTTTCTCTTTGAAGGACTGAAATCTTCGACTTCTATGCAGTAGTAGTACTATGACGCCCGCCTTAGCGGGGAAAAATTACGAGTGGGTAAATCAGTTTAACAGTGGTTGCGTATCTGCGAAGAAAAGAGTTCAGTTAGGCCATCCACTTTGCAAACGGATGGTAACGTAAAGACAACTGATAGAATGATTTGTGATGATCGTCATACCAGAAATAATGAGAATGCGCTTGAGTTAACCATCACCAAGAGGTCAGCCTTCGATATCGTCCATGAATACCTTAAAATTCGAGAAGTTTGTGCTCGTTGTTAACTGATAGATAAATAAAAACATGAACGATTGGAAATGTCTAATTCACATTTAAGGCATTCTGAAGAGCAACGTGAAGACTGAGTCCCACAGTAGCCGCTGATGAGGCGTGGATCCAGTTTTACGAGCCACAGGGCAACCATCTTCGACTGCAACAAAAATTTCAGATGTCCTGTTTCTGAAAGAAAGCTGATGATGAGAGTACTTTGGAATACGAAAGGTTCAAATTCCTATAGGTCGAGCAGTAAATAGTGATACTTACTATGAGATCTGAAAGCCCATTGAAAAGTAAAATGCGAGGAAAGCTTTCATAAGGCGTCCGCCCCCATACCTGAGTGCTGGCGCTCTATTGCCATGCAGCTGACCCGGGTTCGATTTGCGGCCGGGTCGGAGATTTTCTTGGTCGGAGACTGAGTGTTGTGTTGTCCTCGTCATCATTTCATCAGCGTCGACACGCATATTGCCCAATATGTGTCAACTGAAACAACTTGCAACTCGGCGGCCGAACTTCCCCCAGGTGGGGAATTCCGGGTATCAGTTCCATGCGATCAGATCGTTTCAATCAACTTCACAAGGTGTGATTTAGCTTCAGGATACTACTCACCAACATACAGTAGGAAAAGCAGTATAGTGTATAGAAAATGTTGGTTTTCAAATGCCGTACAGTCCTGATCAAGATCAAAGGGCTATTTTCTTTCTCGTCCGATGAGGAAACACCTGCGCAAATCTACGTTTCCATCGTACGACAGAGTTGTAGAGCCGGTGCAAGAGTGGATGTGCGCGATTGTATATAACTTATGCCATGACAGAAATAGGATGCGTGTTAAGAAAAGAACCAAGTGCATAGAAGTTGAAGGAGGTTAGGTAGAGAAAAACACTACTTGTAATTTTTCCTAATGAGAGAGTTCCTTTCTACGTCACATTGCAACAGAAGCTATCATACGTAATTTGCAGTACCTTACAAGGGAACCTCCCCATCGCACCCCCCCCCCCCCCCCACAGATTTAGTGTTAAGTTGGCACAGTGGATAGGCCTAGAAAAACTGAACACAGATCAATCGAGAAAACAGGAAGAAGTTGTGTGGAACTATGAAAAAAATAAGCAAAATCAAACTGAGTAGTCCATGCGCAACGTAGGCAACAACAAGGGTAACGTGAGCTCAGGAGCGCCGTGGTTCCGTGGTTAGTGTGAGCAGCTGCGGAACGAGAGGTCCTTAGTTCAAGTCTTCCCTCGAGTGAAAAGTTTACTTTTTTTATTTTCGCAGAGTTGTGATCTGACCGTTCGTTCATTGACGTCTCTGTTCACTGTAATAAGTTTAGAGTCTGTGTTTTGCGATCGCACCGCAAAACCGTGCGATTAGTAGACGAAAGGACGTGCCTCTTCAATGGGAACCGAAAACATTTGATCGTAAGGTCATAGGTCAACCGATTCCTCCACAGGAAATCACGTCTGATATATTCTATACGACACTGGTGACGGCATGTGCTTCACATGAAAGGAATATGTTGTCGACCCACGTAACTCGTACACTTGGCGATTGGGTAAAAAGATTCTTCTACATTGCTCGATTTAGGTTTTCTTGTGGATGTGATAATCACTGCCAGAAGAGTGATGAAAACATAAGAGTTTGTCACATAAACTGCAACAAATGAATGCAACAGTTTCACAGTCGCACAGTTTTCTCTGTGCTCTGTCAAAACATATGTTTTTAACGCTTTCAAATTTTTCCGTTTAGGTTTAGCGTCCCCATACTACGGCGCAGTTACCTCGCATCGGACGGACGGACGGACAGATAATAATTGTCTGAAAATAAAAAATTAAACTTCTTACTCGAGAGAAGACTTGAACCAATGACCTGTCGCTCCGCAGCTGCTCACGCTAACCAAGGGACCACGGCGCTACTGAGCCCAGAACATTCTTGATGTTGCCTATCTTTCGCATGGACTACTCAGTTTGTATATTTTGCTTATTTTTTTCATAGTTCCACACAACTTCTTCCTGTTTTCTCGATTGATCTGTGTTCAGTTTTTCAAGGCCTATCCACTGTGCCAACTTATAACTAAATCTGAGGGGGGTGCGATGGGGAGGTTCCCTTGTTAGTTTCAATTATAAAATCTGTTAAATGAAATAATCTTCTGTTATGTGTACGTAGTAAAAGAATTAACTTGCAAGTTGTAACTACTTCTGTTTGAGAAACTGCTTGCTCTCGCGTGCCATTGGCTGTGACGTATCGCTATAAAGTTGGTAAGAACAGCAGATGTGTTTCGGAGTGAGTGTCTCAAACACTAAAGCGACGGCAGCAGGGGTGGCCAACGCTTTGTTCAGCAGCCGGCGGTCGGGCGAGGCCTTCCTTTCTCGTCAGCGGCCACACAGCCAGCGCCAGAGACAAAACTTGCAGTTCCTCCTGCTGGCGGGGCGCCTCAAAGAAACTCTGTTTATGGAGACTAAAGGCCTGCGCCGTCGCTTCTTTATCTCCTTCTCTCAACTGCGCTTTTCAGTAGCGGCCCTCGCAGCCGCCTCAATAGTTCTTACACCGCGGCGGCGGCGGCGCTTGCGCCAGTCCACTCGCCACGACTCCCCAAGTCGGCTCGGCGCTCTGGCGCTGAGCTCTCTCCAGGCGCGACTCACTTCTTCCTCGCCGCGCTATAAAAGCTGTACACCCGAGCTGGATCACAAGGCGGTTTTGTAGCTTACAATTCTCGACGTGGCGTACTTTCTGTGGGTCTGACACTAATACACCTATAGCTGTTTAAATATTACGATGGAGAATACGTTCGTAGCGTTTTTGTTTTGCATGATGCTGTTTTGTAGTTCACTGTCACTACCTGGGTTTACATACTATCATTTTGTCATTTGTGAGCGGAGCTGTGGACGCTAGAAAATGGAGTGCCAGATGGAGAAATCGGAACATTTCCAACACATTTTTCTGTCTGAGTTTAGTACAGGGGTGACAGCAACGAAGGCAGCCACAAACATTTGCGCCGTCTATGTGGAAACAGAAACCAGATGGCAGTTACAAGAGTCGAGGGGCATGAAAGGGAAGCAGTGGTGGGGAAGGGAGTGAGACAGGGCTGTAGCCTCTCCCCGATGTTATTCAATCTGTATATTGAGCAAGCAGTGAAGGAAACAAAAGAAAAATTCGGAGTAGGTATTAAAATCCATGGAGAAGAAATAAAAACTTTGAGGTTCGCCGATGACACTGTAATTCTGTCAGACAGCAAACGACTTGGAAGAGCAGTTGAATGGAATGGACAGTGTCTTGAAAGGAGGATATAAGATGAACATGAACAAAAGCAAAATGAGGATAATGGAATGTAGTCGAATTAAGTCGGGTGATGCTGAGGGAATTAGATTAGGAAATGAGACACTTAAAGTAGTAAAGGAGTTTTGCTATTTGGGGAGCAAAATAACTGATGATGGTCGAAGTAGAGAGGATATAAAATGTAGACTCGCAATGGCAATGAATGTGTTTCTGAAGAAGAGGAATTTGTTAACATCGAGTATAGATTTAAATCTCAGGAAGTCGTTTCTGAAAGTACTTGTGTGGATTGTAGCCATGTATGGAAGGGAAGCATGGACGATAAATAGTTTGGACAAGAAGAGAATAGAAGCTTTCGAAATGTGGTGCTACAGAGGAATGCTGAAGATTAGATCGATAGATCACATAACTAATGAGGAGGTATCGAATAGAATAGAGGAGAAGAAGAGTTTGTGGCACAACTTGACAAGAAGAAGGGACCGGTTCGTAGGGCATGTTCTGAGGCATCAAGGGATCACAAATTTAGCATTGGAGGGCAGCGTGGAGGGCAAAAATCGTAGAGGGAGACCAAGAGATGAATACACTAAGCACATTCAGAAGGATGTAGGTTGCAGTGAGTACTGGGAGATGAAGAACCTTGCACAGGACAGAGTAGCATGAAGAGCTGCATCAAACCAGTCTCAGGACTGAAGACAACAACAACAACATGTGGAAAAATGCTACTGGACAAATCACGGCAAGAACATGGTTTTTCGTTTTAAGGAGGATCGTTTTGACATTAGTGACGCTCCAGTTCAGGAACACCTTCGTGGTTTGATGAACGTCGTTTAAACGCATTAATCCACAATGATCCATATCAATGTTCTCGAGAATTGGCATACGCGATGAACTGTCGCCATTCCACCATTGCACGACAGTTGCATGCGAGGGGGGGGGGGGGGGGGGGGGTCAGAAATTGGGTGTATGGGTACCGCATATCTTTAGCCAAAATCACAAAAATCAACTGGTGGCCGTATGTTCATCCCTGCTTGCTCGCCATCAATTGGCTCGTGAACAACACCGACGATTCCCTTATCCTGTATCATTACTAGTGACGGGGAATGGTGTATTTATGATTACGTAAGGAAAACAAAGGAAGGTTGAGCCCAAACAGAGCAGCAACTCCCCGTTCAAAGACTGTAAAACTTTGACGTCTTGCAGACGCAGTCGAAGAACAGCGACCAGGAAGAATGCATGAACTGATGCTACTGAGTGCCCGTCCACATTCTGATAGGAATTGGGTTGGAAAGTCATTCCACACGCAATTTATTCATCTGATCTTGTGCAGTCAGATTTTCACCTTTTCCATTCTCTATCGAACAGCCCTCAAGTAAATTCCCATCCGGATCAAAATGTACCCGAACAAGGCTCACGCGCTCTTCACCTCAAAACCAAATGGTTTCTACAGTTGTGGAATCGAAAAGTTTCCCCAGCATTGGCAGACTATTGTACATAGTGAAGGAGAGTATATTATTGGTGACTAAAAACTCTATTATGTGTATTTGTCGTGTTTATTAAACTTACGGAAACATGCTACGAACTTTTGCACCAACCCAATACATTTTAACCAGAATGAAAAATGCTCGTATCATAGCATAAAAATAGCGAGTAAGCCCTCGGTAGAGACAGGAACGCAAATGAAGGAATCTAGCTTTTCGACTTATCCGCCAGTTTTAAGAAATTTGAATCGAAACACCTTGATATATTCGTGCTTTATTACTTGTTAGTATTAGTAGCCATGTCTTGTTATGTAATGCATCATGTCAAGTAAAGTAACATGATACCTAACGTCATGTCGTACAGCATGACACTTGCCATCATTTCATACCACATGGCATTTGTCATGAAGTGCAATATGACAGGACGTGACATTAAAGTTCCGTATGATATTATGTATTGATTACTATGGCCAGCGAATTTAATTTATTGCAGGCATAGGAACCGGGACTATAGTCTATAAATTTTAAGATGAAGTTGTCCCAGCACCTTGCTGCTAAGGGAGTTAACTGCGCTGGGGAAGTAGGGTTAACACGAAAAAAGGCGCGAATATTCTAGATATTTTGATTAAATGTCTTCGAAGCTGCCAGATAAATCGAAAAGGTAGTTCCCTTCTTTTAAATTCTTAACTCTGCCTAGAAATTCGCCTTCTTCTGTGCTATGATAGCAGCATTTTTCATTCTGGTTCCTTACGTTTACTCTGCCGTAATTTTCACATTAGACCACCATAGCTTGGCAATCGATGTAGTTTTTTGTTGACTAGGGCGACGACCGATCTGGAATAGGTTTTTTATTGTCTTTCGGACCATGTTGATTACATTTTGACAACGCATCAAGCTTTCACGACCATTAATTAAATCTATTTTTCTACCTTCTAACAAAATTTGAAAAGAGTTCGCACAAGTTTGAAACATAGAAATGACACTTTAAAAAAAAGCAAGTTATCAGTTTTATTGTAAGAATACATTTTTTTGTTTGATTCATTCTAAACAGTATCCACGCATTCAGTTCACATAAAAACGAATATCACGTGCTGCATTTTGCTCGATTTTAAGAAAAAATTGCTCTTACTTTATCCATTTATCTATCTTCGTGTAAAAGTCGAACCGATTCGTACAAATTTAAAGCGCTGAAGTGTCGCGCTTCAGAAACCTTCCAGAAAAACGTGATTTGCACGTAAAACCCAAACGGAGCAAGATTTTTTCAAACTGTTAAAACTTATCTTAGACCAATGACCGACACAGCGATGAACCATCAGTCTCGCTCCAATCCGGAGTTAAGGCTGACTGTTTGTGCACATACAAATGGCGCCACTAGCTGAGCATTAATTTCAGCCCACTTAAAATCTCTTGCAAAAGGAATTAATCGAGTCGCACAATTTGCCTGGGCACCAGCTCCGTATCGTCGTTCAAACCTTTCTTAAGATACTGTACACAGCTACATCGAGACCAGTGTTCAAATGCCTATACAAAAACCCACTGGTTCGGGCTAAACCAAAAACATTTTACCCCATGCTCCTAGCTCAGATAGGAACCGAGCACTAAGACTACCCAAACCGCGATTTTGCGCGCAGCCTTTTCACACATATTAGTTACAGCACTTCCGTGCTGTAACAATTCCGTATCTACATCTACATCTACATTTATACTCCGCAAGCCACCCAACGGTATGTGGCGGAGGGCACTTTACGTGCCACTGTCATTACCTCCCTTTCCTGTTCCAGTCGCGTATGGTTCGCGGGAAGAACGACTGTCTGAAAGCCTCAGTGCGCGCTAGAATCTCTCTAATTTTACATTCGTGATCTCCTCGGGAGGTATAAGTAGGGGGAAGCAATATATTCGATACCTCATCCAGAATCGCACCCTCTTGAAACCTGGCGAGCAAGCTACACCGCGATGCACAGCGCCTCTCTTGCAGAGTCTGCCACTTGAGTTTGTTAAACATCTCCGTAACGCTATCACGGTTACCAAATAACCCTGTGACGAAAGGCGCCGCTCTTCTTTGGATCTTCTCTATCTCCTCCGTCAACCCGATCTGGTACGGATCCCACACTGTGAGCAATACCCAAGTATAGGTCGAACGAGTGTTTTGTAAGCCACCTCCTTTGTTGATGGACTACACTTTCTAAGGACTCTCCCAATGAATCTCAACCTGGTAACCGCCTTACCAACAATTAAGTTTATGTGATCATTCCACTTGAAATCGTTCCGCGCGCATACTCGATATATTTTACAGAAGTAACTGCTACCAGTGTTTGTTCCGCTATCATATAATCATACAATAAAGGATCCTTCTTTCTATTTATTCGCAATACATTACATTTGTCTATGTTAAGGGTCAGTTGCCACTCCCTGCACCAAGTGCCTATCCGCTGCAGATCTTCCTGCATTTCGCTACAATTTTCTAATGCTGCAACTTCTCTGTATACTACAGCATCATCCGCGAAAAGCCGCATGGAACTTCCGACACTATCTACTAGGTCATTTATATATATTTTGAAAAGCAATGGTCCCATAACACTTCCCTGTGGCACGCCAGAGGTTACATTAACGTCTGTAGACGTCTCTCCATTGATAACAACATGCTGTGTTCTGTTTGCTAAAAACTCTTCAATCCAGCCACACAGCTGGACTGATATTCCGTAGGCTCTTTGTTTATCAGGCGACAGTGCGGAACTGTATCGAACGCCTTCCGGAAGTCAAGAAAAATAGCATCTACCTGGGAGCCTGTATCTAATATTTTCTAGGTCTCATGAACAAATAAAGCGAGTTGGGTCTCACACGATCCGTATTGATTCCTACATAATATATTCTGGGTTTCCAAAAACGACATGATACTCGAGCAAAAAACATGTTCTAAAATTCTACAACAGATCGACGTCAGAGATATAGGTCTATAGTTTTTCGCATCTGCTCGACGACCCTTCTTGATGACTGGGACTACCTGTGCTCTTTTCCAATCATTTGGAACCTTCCGTTCCTCTAGAGACTTGCGGTACACGGCTGTTAGAAGGGGGGCAAGTTCTTTCGCGTACTCTGTGTAGAATCCAATTGGTATCCCGTCAGGTCCAGTGGACTTTCCTCTGTTGAGTGATTCCAGTTGCTTTTCTATTCCTTGGACACTTATTTCGATGTCAGCCATTTTTTCGTTTGTGCGAGGATTTAGAGAAGGAACTGCAGTGCGGTCTTCCTCTGTGAAACAGCTTTGAAAAAAGGTGTTTAGTATTTCAGCTTTACGCGTGTCATCCTCTGTTTCAATGCCATCATCATCCCGTAGTGTCTGGATATGCTGTTTCGAGCCACTTACTGATTTAACGTAAGACCATAACTTCCTAGGATTTTCTGTCAAGTCGGTATATAGAATTTTACTTTCGAATTCACTGAAAGCTTCACGCATAGCCCTCCTTACACTAACTTTGACATCGTTCAGCTTCTGTTTGTCTGAGAGGTTTTGGCCGCGTTTAAACTTGCAGTGAAGCTCTCTTTGCTTTCGCAGTAGTTTCCTAACTTTGTTGTTGTACCACGGTGGGTTTTTCCCGCCCCTCACAGTTTTACTCGGCACGTACCTGTCTAAAACGCATTTCACGATTGCCTTGAACTTTTTCCATAAACACTCAACATTGTCAGTGTCGGAACAGAAATTTTCGTTTTGATCTGTTAGGTAGTCTGAAATCTGCCTTCTATTACTCTTGCTAAACAGATAAACCTTCCTCCCTTTTTTATATTCCTATTAACTTCCATATTCAGGGATGCTGGAACGGCCTTATGATCACTGATTCCCTGTTCTGCGCTTACAGAGTCGAAAAGTTCAGGCCTGTTTGTTATCAGTAGGTCCAAGATGTTATCTCCACGAGTCGGTTCTCTGTTTAATTGCTCGAGGTAATTTTCGGATAGTGCACTCAGTATAATGTCACTCGATGCTCTGTCCCTACCACCCGTCCTAAACATCTGAGTGTCCCAGTCTATATCTGGTAAATTGAAATCTCCACCTAAGACTATAACATGCTGAGAAAATTTATGTGAAATGTATTCCAAATTTTCTCTCAGTTGTTCTGCCACTAATGCTGCTGAGTCGGGAGGTCGGTAAAAGGAGCCAATTATTAACCTAGCTCGGTTGTTGAGTGTAACCTCCACCCATAATAATTCACAGGAACTATCCACTTCTACTTCACTACAGGATAAACTACTACTAACAGCGACGAACACTCCACCACCGGTTGCATGCAATCTATCCTTTCTAAACACCGTCTGTACCTTTGTAAAAATTTCGGCAGAATTTATCTCTGGCTTCAGCCAGCTTTCTGTACCTATAACGATTTCAGCTTCGGTGCTTTCTATCAGCGCTTGAAGTTACGGTACTTTACCAACGCAGCTTCGACAGTTTACAATTACAATACCGATTGCTGCTTGGTCCCCGCATGTCCTGACTTTGCCCCGCACCCGTTGAGACTGTTGCCCTTTCTGTACTTGCCCAAGGCCATCTAACCTAAAAAAAACCGCCCAGCCCACGCCACACAACCTCTGCTACCCGTGTAGCCGCTTGTTGCGTGTAGTGGACTCCTGACCTATCTAGCGGAACCCGAAACGCCACCACCCTATGGCGCAAGTTGAGGAATCTGCAGCCCACACGGTCGCAGAACCGTCTCAGCCTCTGATTCAGTGATTCAGACCCTCCACTCGGCTCTGTACCAAAGGTCCGCAGTCAGTCCTGTCGACGATGCTGCAGATGGCTAGCGAGACTGGCAGTCTTCACCAAATCAGATAGCCGCCGGAAGCCAGAGAGGATTTCCTCCGATCCATAGCGACACACATCATTGGTGCCGACATGAGCGACCACCTGCAGATGGGTGCACCCTGTACCCTTCATGGCATCCGGAAGGACCCTTTCCACATCTGGAATGACTCCCCCCGGTATGCACACGGAGTGCACATTGGTTTTCTTCCCCTGTCTTACTGCCATATCCCTAAGGGGCCCCATCACGCGCCTGACGTTGGAGCTCCCAACTACCAGTAAGCCCACCCTCTGCGACTGCCTGGATCTTGCAGACTGAGGGGCAATCTCTGGAACAGGACAAGCAGCCATGTCAGGCCGAAGATCAGTATCAGCCTGAGACAGAGCCTGAAACCGGTTCGTCAGACAAACTGGAGAGGCCTTCCGTTCAGCCTCCGGAATGTCTTTCGCCCCCTGCCACACCTTGAGACGACCTCCCACTCTACCACAGGTGAGGGATCAGCCTCAATGCGGGCAGTATCCCGGGCAACCACAGTCGTAGTCCGATCGGGGGATGCGTGGGACGAGCTGGCCGTCCCCGACAAACCCCCATCCGGACCCCCACAGTGATGCCCATTGGCAACAGCCTCAAGCTGTGTGACCGAAGCCAACACTGCCTGAAGCTGGGAGCGAAGGGATGCCAACTCAGCCTGCATCCGAACACAGCAGTTGCAGTCCCTATCCATGCTAAAAACTGTTGTGCAAAGAACGTCTGAACTAATCTACAGAGAGCCCAAAAATCGACACAAAATTTAAACGGTTATTAAAATACAAGATTGCCTAGTAAATCCAGTAATGCTGCTACTTGCACACTGCTGACACACTGCTCGGCGGCGGAAGGAGACTACGCGATTTTACACTATTCAGGTACTAAAACGCGATGCTACAACTCTCAAATACTATAACACGCCTGAAATTTATGAATTAAATAATGCAAGTACCAAAAACCCGCAAAGAAATTAAGAATTAAACTATGTACCAAATGAGTGAGCTAGAAGTATACGACTTGCTGCTGCAGCTGCTTATCCAACGGCGGCACGGAGCACACTGACTGTGACCAACCGACACTGGCCGTTCAAAACAAAAACAGAAGACAAACGACTACGCGAATTTACACTATTCGGGTACTAAAACGCGATCCTACGACTCTCAAATACTATAATACGCCCGAAATTTATGAATTAAACAATGCAAGTACCAAAAACACGCGAAGAAATTAAGAATTAAACTTTGTAACAAATGAGTGAGCTAGGAGAATACGACTTGCTGTTGCAGCTGCTTATCCAACGGCGGCAGGGAGCACATCTCCCTGAGTATCATCTTCCGTATGGTCCATATAAGACAATCTTCGCTATCCATAAAAGAATCAGTTTGTTTGAATTTCAGGTAATGAAACGTAATATTGACAACAAATGTACAGGAGACTTTCGCTTCACTGTACTATAAAAAGAACAACTTCTCGTGTCTCGTACGCAGAAATGTGTGTAAGAAAAGCCATTTCAAGTGACAGTGCTGTAACGCAAAGAGACAAAGTGTACAAATGTAACACACAATGCTTCTCAAAAGAGGCACTACAGCTTTTTTAGTTTTGTTGTACGGGATGGACTAGAAATCCAACAAGAAACTACCGGAGGTTGTTAAAGAATATTTTCTGATTATTTTCGTACAAGGCAGCCGTGTTCCTGGTAACTCATTACGGAATAATTGCATTACTGTTGATTCTTTACCCTGTATATCCTTGTAGCTGCATTCCACTGAAATTATAGGGCGAGCACAAAGTCTTTCCCTTATTACAAAAATTGATTTCTAAGGAATTATGTTAGGTACAGCTATGCGTTTTAGTTGCAGACGGTAGCTTAACTCATTACGTTTTTATGGATGTACTTCCATATGTGCTTCGTTTGTTGCCCAGGGAACGTCTAGGCACCGCTCAGTTCCTCTACAGCTTCTCGTATTCGTGCCGTGCGACTTTGCACATCACGAAATGGTGAAGACGGATTATTTCTGGTAAAAAACGTAGCCACGATACTGGACCATCTCTACCGATCCATCTGTCAGGAAAGGTTTCATATAAGAATTCGCGAACAGATAACCCCCATTGTAGCGGTACATCATCTTGTTTAAACAGTAACCATGCTAGAAATTCCGGTAATTGGTGTGTCAGAGCACATGTGCAAATACATCCACAAAAATTTCATGGGTTAAGCTATCATTACAAAAAAGGAATAAACACATGGAAGCCTCTACATAAAAACCCATATGAATTAAGCTATCATTTGCAAAAGAACAGAATAGCTGTATCCAGGATAGTTACTTAGAAATACTGTTTTCTGATCAGGGAAAAGCTTCACGTTCATGCTGCATCTGAGCACTCCGTCTTCAAGCCAAAAGTGGCCCATCGGGACCATCCGACCTCCGTGTCCTCCTCAGTTGAGGATGCGGATAGGAGGGGCGTGTGGTCAGCACACCGCTCTCCCGGTCGTTATGATGGTTTTCTTTGACCGGAGCCGCTACTATTCGGTCTAGTAGCTCCTCAATTGGCATCACGAGGCTGAGTGCACCCCGAAAAATGGCAACAGCACATGGTGGCAGGGATGGTGACCCATCCAAGTGCCGGCCACGCCCGACAGCGCTTAACTTCGGTGCTCTCACGGGAACCGGTGTATCCACTGCGGCAAGGCCGTTGCCCTGCATCTGACCAACAGAGAAATTATCTCCAGCATGCGCTCTGTCTTGTTTGGAAACAAATTTGTTCCATTCCCTCACGACACTGTATGTTGACAGCAGTAATGTCCACTTTACTCTTCGCCCTTATGCCTACATTCAGTTCTTCTCTGTTCTTCTGCGTCTTTGTTTTTTTCGACAGGTTAGTGGCACGCTAATGTTGATAAACAACGTCACGGATAGGTTTTCACTGACGAACAGTAGGTCTATATGCACTTGGATGCATCCAATGGAGCAGCGAGACGACGCTGTGCTGAGCATTTCCACAGCGACGACAACCACACTGAAGTGACGAAAGTCATGGGGCACCTCCTGATATCGTGTCAGCCCTCCTTTTGCCCGGCGTAGTGAAGCAACTGGACGTAACATGGTTCAAAAAGTCCCCTATAGAAATATTGAACCATACGGACTCTACAGCCGTCCGTAATTGCGAAAGTGTTGGCGCTGCAGGATTTTGAGCATCAAACTGACTCTCGATTATGTCCCATAAAAGTTCGATGGGATTCATGTCGGGCGATCTCAGTGGACAAATCATTCGCTCGAATTATCCATAATGTTCTTAAATCCAACTGCGAATAGTAATTGTCCAGTGACATAACATCGTTGTTTGGAATCGTGAATTTCATGAATGGCTGCAAATGGACTCCAAGTGGCCAAACATAACCATTTCTAGTCAATGATCGGTTCAGTTGGGGCAAAGGAAACAGGTCACAGGACCATGAAACATAGCCCACACCACAATGTAGCCACCATCAGCTTGCACAGTGCCTCGCTGACAATTTGGTCCATGACTTCGTGCGATCAGCGTCACACTCCCCTACCATCAGCTGTTACCAACTGAAATCGGGACTCATCTGACGCGGCCACGGTTTTCCTGTTTTCTATGGTCCAAAGGATGTGGTCACGAGCCCATGAGAGGTGCGACAGGCCATGTGGTGCTGTTAACAAAGGCACTCACGTCGTTCGTCCGCAACCATACCCCATTAACGCCAAATTTCGCGGCACTGTCCCAACGGATACGTTCGTTGTACGTACCACATTGATTTCTGCTGTTGTTTCACGATGTGTTGCTTGTCTGTTAGCATTGGCAACTCTGCACAAACGCCGCTGCTCTCGATCGTTAAGTGAAGGCCAAAGGCCACTGCGTTCTCCATGGAGAGACGTAATGCCTGAAATTTGATATTCTCGACACACTCTTGGCACTGTGGCTCTCGGAATACTGAATTCCCTAACGATTTCCGAAATGTAATATTCCATAAGTCCAGCTCCACCTACCATTCCGTGTTCAAAGGCTGATAAATCCTGTCACGCGGCCATAATCGAGTCGGGAATCTTTCACACGAATCAAATGACAGCCCCACCCATGCACTGCCTTTTTATACCTCCCGTACGCCATACTACCAAGATCTGTAAATGTGCTTATCGTTATCCCATGACTTTAGTCACCTCAGTGTATTTTACAATACTTTTGTATTTAAGCGCCCACCATACGTGTTGTAGATTTGGTAATCGCATATTACAGGCTCTTTCAAATTTTGTAAATGTATTCCCACAGAAACAAAGGTAGCTGGCTTAACAATGAGAATAAATCGTAATTATGTTATCACCCTTTAGCGAATACCGGAGACCACTCCTCCTCTGTACCAAAATACTCAAAAAATATGCCTGAACAGCCTCCGAAATTTTGCGAGGTTCGCCATGTGTGCTGATGCAGAAGGAATATCAAAATTATAGGACGTTGTTGATTACTCAAACGACTGGTTGTACAAATGCATATTTTTTCTACGGAATCTGCGTGTGTTTCAACACAATTGGTCCAATGTCTACAGGCTAGGGTATTTCCTGCAAGAATGAAGTTTCCGGCTGATCGTGCAACCAGTTGTCTGGCTCCATTGTCCCTAGAATTCAAGCAATTAGTATAGTACCTATACGTGGTTCAAAGAGTTCACAGTCGGGAAATATAAAATGTGGGCTGAAGACAAGGATTCCCAGAACCTGAAGAGCCAACTAAACAGTGATGAGACGTTGCGACTGAGAGTCTGTGGGCGTGCTCTGTCATTCGACATCACCAAATTTTTCACTTTTATGGCTCAACAATTTGTGGTAAGAGTTGAATTGAGATTGTTACCTAGCATATTAGTGTAGCTTACAGATTGCACTGATTGATTATTCCGCCGGTTCTTGCTAGAATATTTTACACGTTATAAATGAAACACAAAAAACATCGGTGTAGTATTCTACAATATTTATTATTTGTTATACGAACCGGTTTTCGGCTGTTACTCCATGATCAAGTACAAACATACATATGTGGTGCAGTGAAATTTTGTTGGTTCAAAGATTTTAAACTAGTGCATCTACAGAGTATCTCCATTTCCACAGACGAAAAATGTTAATGTTAGAATTACGAATAAAGAAGAGGGATTATTTCAGTGCAAATGCGTTGTGAAATTATTTAAGTAAGATAAAATATGTCACACAATAACTAATGAACTACAGACCAATTGCAACAGTTGAACATAGAATAAAATAATTGAACAATAAACTTTGGCGACATATTCCAAAGTTGTGGCTGAACAAAATAATCTTGCTCTCATAGGTCCTAAATTACGAACAGATAAGGCGTAATAGTGATAATAAGCAGATGAGTGAAGCAGATGTAATTACAAAAAGTAAAATTTTTTATTGCAACGAGAGAAATTATACTAACTAATATAAAGGATATTGGGGCATGTAAATAAGGGGGTAATTTATAACATGGTCTGGATGGGATTAGGAGTAGTATCTGCAGTTACAAGTGGCGAGTAAGGGAACTCTGTCTGGTCATTCAGTACTAATCTTCGGTTGATGGACATCAATTTATTAATTTCTATAATTCCAATATAGTTCGTCTTCCTTCCTTTATGCATGTGATGTAATACTTCACGTTTCATCTTATAACGAAGGCCATCTTGGTGTTCAGCAAAAGCAGAGTCTCATTTTCTAAGTTTCCAACTTCCGTTGTGTCCCTTCAAGTGAGCACATATTGCCATGCCAGAATGACCTATATAGAATTTGCCACAATTACAAGTAATTTCATATATTTCACTCTTTTGCAAAGCTGAAGTGTTGTCTTTACCATTGCGCAAAAAGTATCCAACAGCACACTTTTTTACGTTTCTGGATTTAAGCTTTCTGGGTACATCCAGTGAGATTTTCGTAAATATTGAACCCTATCGAACATGCCTAGGATGGATCGAAAAGAGCTGTTTATGGAAGACGTGACCCGAAAACCACTCTGAGGGATCCATGCCGATACGCCGTTGAGGAGTGGGACAATCTCGACCAACAGTGTTTTAATGAACTTACGGATAGTATGCCACGACGAATACAGGCATGCATCAATGCAAGAGTCCGTGCTGCTGGGTATTAGAGGTACCGGTGTGTACAGCAATCTGGACCACCACCTCTGAAGGTCTCACTGTACTGTGGTACAACATGCAATGTGTGGTTTTCATGAACAATAAAAAAGGCGGAAATGATGTTTATGTTGCTCTCTATTCCAATCTTCTATACAGGTTCCGAGGTCATGCAAAACTTTTTTTGATGTGTGTGTATACACTATGTGATCAAAAGTATCCGGACACCTAGCTGAAAATGATTTAAAATTCCGTGGCGCCCTCCATCGGTAATGTTGGAATTCAGTATGGTGTTGGCCCACCCTTATCCTTGATGACAGCTTCCACTCTCGGAGGCATACGTTCAATCAAGTGCTGGAGGGTTTCTTGTGGAATGGCAGCCCATTCTTCACGGAGTGCTGAACTGAGGACAGGTATCGGTCGGTGAGGCCTAGCACGAAGTCGGCGTTCCAAAACATCCCAAAGGTATTCTATAGGCTTCAGGTCAGGACTCGGTGCAGACCAGTCCATTACAGGAATGTTATTGTCGTGTAACCGCTCCGCCACAGACCGTGCATTATGAACAAGTGCTCGATCGTATTGAAAGATGTAATAGCCATCCCCTAATTGCTCCTCAACAGTGAGAAGCAAGGATGTCCTTAAAACATTATTGTGATACTGTCACATTCTGGCACAAGCCGTGCATTGTGAACAGGTGCTCGATCGTGTTACCGAGCGAGGTGGCGCAGTGGTTAGCACACTGGACTCGCATTCCGGAGGACGACGGTTCAATCCCGTCTCCGGCCATCCTGATTTAGGTTTTCCGTGATTTCCCTAAATCGCTTCAGGCAAATGCCGGGATGGTTCCTTTGAAAGGGCACGGCCTATTTCCTTCCCCATCCTTCCCTTACCCGAGCTTGCGCTCCGTCTCTAACGACCTCGTTGTCGACGGGACGTTAAACACTAATCTCCTCCTCCTCCTCCTCGATCGTGTTGAAAGTAGCAATCGCCATCCCGGAATTGCTCACCAATAGTGGGTTCAAAAATGGTTTAAATGGCTCTGAGCACTATGGGACTCAACATCTTAGGTCATAAGTCCCCTAGAACTTAGAACTACTTAAAACTAACTAACCTAAGGACATCACACACACCCATGCCCGAGGCAGGATTCGAACCTGCGACCGTAGCAGTCCCGCGGTTCCGGACTGCAGCGCCAGAACCACACGGCCACCGCGACCGGCAATAGTGGGTTCAAATGGCTCTGAGCACTATGCGACTTAACTTCTGAGGCCATCAGTCGCGTAGAACTTAGAACTAATTAAACCTAACTAACCTAAGGACATCACACACATCCATGCCCGAGGCAGGATTCGAACCTGCAACCGTAGCGGTCGCTCGGTTCCAGACTGTAGCGCCTAGAGCCGCACGGCCACTCCGGCCGGCCCAATAGTGGGAAGCAAGAAAGTGCTAAAAACATCCACGTAGGCCGGTGCTGTGATAGTGCCACTCAAAACAACAGGGGGTACAAGCCCTCTCCATGAAAAACACGGCCATACCATACCACCATCACCTCCGAATTTTACTGTTGGCACTACACACATTGGCAGATGACGTTCACCAGGCATTCGCGATACCCACCCCCTGCTATCGCATCGCCACATTGTGTACCGTGATTCGTCACAACGTTTTTCCACTATTGCACTGTTTACGTTCCTTACACCAAGCGAGGCGACGTTTGGCATTTACCAGCGTGATGTGTGGCTTATGGGCAGCTGCTCGACCATGTTTTCTCACCTCCCGCCTAACTCTCATAGTACTTGCAGTGGATCCTGATGCAGTTTGGAATTTCTGCGTGATGGTCTGGATAGATGTCTGCCTATTACACATTACGACCCTCTTCAACTATCGGCGGTCTCTGTCAGTCAACAGACGAGGTCGGCCTGTACGCTTTTGTGCTGTACATGTCCCTTCACATTTCCACTTCACTATCACATCGGAAACAGTGCACCTAGGGATTTTTAGGAGTGTAGAAATCTCGCGTACAGACGTATGACGCAAGTGACACCAAATCACCTGATCACGTTCGACGTCTGTGAGTTACACGGAGCGGCCCATTCTGCTCTCTCGCGATGACTAATGACTACTGAGGTCGCTGATATGGAGTAACTGGCAGTAGGTTGCAGCACAATGCACCTAATATGAAAAACGTATGTTTTCGGGAGTGTCCCCGGATACTGCTCCGTAAAACGTCCCGAAAATTCCTGAGAAAGAGGCTTTCGTATTTTGGAAGATATTACGAAATTGATTATTCTACAGTCGACTGCTTGTGACAGAAAATCTCTCGTAAGTAGTGCTTGACGTAAAAGTAATGTAATGTTTTCCTATGTATCTACACTATCTGATAGAACGTATCCGGACGCCTCCATATAATGTGTAATTGACGACTAGATGTCACGAGGGAGAGGAATCCGACACTATAAAAGGAGGCAGGGACTATTCTGTTGTCAGCAGAGAAGCATTAATATCAGAACGCGTCGGCCAGAAGTGCTCAGGGACTTCTAACGTGGACTAGTCTTTGGAGGTCAAATAACAGATTCATTAGTACATTTCAACGTGGTTGTGTAGGGGGAACGCGAAGGGACAACCGCAGCGACACCAAGACCATGCAGACCTCATGTGATGACGAACAGGGAAGGACAAGCATTGCGATGGGCTGTTATAAAAAAATTGCGTGAATTCAGCGGAAGGAATCGCTGATAACTTTCAAAGTGCTATGAGCAGTCCACCTAGCGCGATTACTATGCATAGGGAGTTAAAAAATGTACGTGGTACAGTGCCCGAGTAGCACGCCACACGTTTTTGTAGTCAGTGCTGAAGGACGCTTGAGATGGTGTAAAGAGCGACGCCACGGGACAGTGGATAACAAGTAAGGAGTGATTTGGAGTGATGAATCACACTATACTCTGTGGTCATCTGTTGGAAGCGTTTGGGTTTGGCGAGACCTGGAGAACGTTAACTACCATCACGCGTAGTGCCAACGGTGAAGTGTGGAGGAGGTGGTGATTTTCGTGGTTAGAGTGTGGTCCTCTTAAGAAAACTCTAAATCCGGAGGTATGTGAACAAATTTTACAGCACTGTGTTCGCGTACAGCAGAGTGGAAGTTCAGAGACGATGGTTGTATAAGCATGACAAAGCAGCCTCTGTGAGGCTTTGGTTTGTGGACAATGAAATGAAGTGCAATGGATTGATCCTATGACGTTGATGGCTAGATGTCACCACTTGGGGACGGCCCCGAACTACAAATCTTTTCATTTGATGCCACACCGGTCGACTTGAGTCGGTGATGATGAAATGATAATCAGGACAACACAACACCCACTCCACGAGCGGAGAAAATCTCCGACCCAGCTTGGAATCGAACCTGGGCCCACTACATGGTAGTCATACGAGCTGACCACTCAGCTACGGAGGCGGACTGTGGACAATATTCCTGAAATGGACTTGCAAGCCCGGAGTCCCGATCTGAAACCAGTGGAACACCTTTGGAATGGGTTAAAATGTCGACTTCGGTCCAGACCCAAGCATCCAACGTCACTACCATCTTTGGTTTTGGCTCTTGAGGAAGAATGAGATGCCATTTCTCAGCAGCGTTCAAGCCCTCATTATGGCGAAGGGTGGGCACACCCCATACTAATGTCCACTAATAAGTGACCGGATACTTTTGTTCGAATATTGCATAAGGCGTCAGCTATTTGATACAGCTTTGTCCTTCTTCCACTACCACTCTGATGTTTCGGTTGCTCTTCGCGTAGACCATCTTGAAAATTAGGTACGAATATTTCTGAATTAGTCTCTTTTGTACAAGCTGATAGTGAAGGAATAGACTACTTATCAACCTTAAGCAGCGTTGGTTAGATCTCTGCCGATAAACTGTTCAAAATCAAGGAATTTTATCTCAGGAGTGAACCGTTCACTCTCCTTCACAGTATGCGCTATTTTGTAACTTCCTGGCACATTAAAAATGTGAATCGGGAACATTGCCTTCCGCGAGGAGTGTTCTTATCTACTGAGTTATCTAAATACAACTCACTAGTCGCCCTCAGAGCTTCTCTAGTGCTAGTAGCTCTATCTTCTTTCCAGACCATTCCCCAGGAATGTTAATCCAACAAGCACTAGGAGGAAGGAAGGAAGATTAGACTTCAAAGTCTCATTGACAGAAGGTACAGAGGAGAGCTTCTTGAAAGTGTGGAACGCAGTAGAGAGTTACTGGTGAAAGTGAAGCTGGTTGTGACTCGTGCCTGCATCAAGAGGATCATTGTCCGCGAAAGGCAAGGTTCTGTGGTCAATTCCCAGTCCGCCAGGCAGTTTCAATCTGCCAAGTAGTTTAAAAGTCTTTTATGCCATAATGTTATTACGTTTTATCGATTTGAACGAAAGAAAACCAGCACAGGTACTTCATAAATCTGTATAATCCTGTACCAACTCGGGCATTACCTCTCTGTCTATCAATACAGGGACAGCAACTAGAGATGACAGGAGAACTAACGGTTGAATAGAAGGCGAAAATTTAGGAACAGCTCGGATGATTATGATGTGGGACGCATTGGAGGTGTTGTGGTTGAGAAATAACTCTATATTCGTGAGATACTATACAGGGTGTTACTAAAAGGTACGGCCAAACTTTCAGGAAACATTCCTCACACACAAATAAAGAAAAGATGTTATGTGGACATGTGTCCGGAAACGCTTACTTTCCGTGTTAGAGCTAATTTTATTACTTCTCTTCAAATCACATTAATCATGGAATGGAAACACACAGCAACAGAACGTACCAGCGTGACTTCGAACACTTTGTTACAGGAAATGGTCAAAATGTGCTCCGTTAACAGGGATACATGCATCCACCCTCCGTCGCATGGAATCCCTGACGCGCTGATGCAGCCCTGGAGAATGGCGTATTGTATCACAGCCGTCCACAATACGAGCACGAAGAGTCTCTACATTTGGTACCGGGGTTGCGTAGACAAGAGCTTTGAAATGCCCCCATAAATGAAAGTCAAGAGGGTTGAGGTCAGGAGAGCGTGGAGGCCATGGAATTGGTCTGCCTCTGCCAATCCATCGGTCACCGAATCTGTTGTTGAGAAGCGTACGAACACTTCGACTGAAATGTGCAGGAGCTACATCGTGCATGAACCACATGTTGTGTCGTACTTGTAAAGGCACATGTTCTAGCAGCACAGGTAGAGTATCCCGTATGAAATCATGATAACGTGCTCCATTGAGCGTACGTGGAAGAACATGGGGCCCAATCAAGACATCACCAACAATGCCTGCCCAAACGTTCACAGAAAATCTGTATTGATGACGTGATTGCACAATTGCGTGCGGATTCTCGTCAGCCCACGCATGTTGATTGTGAAAATTTACAATTTGATCACGTTGAAATGAAGCCTCATCCGTAAAGAGAACATTTGCTCTGAAATGAGGATTGACACATTGTTGGATGAACCATTCGCAGAGGTGTACCGTAGAGGCTAATCAGGTGCTGATAGTGCCTGCACACGCTGTACATGGTACGGCAACAACTGGTTCTCCCGTAGCACTCTCCATACAGTGACGTGGTCAACGTTACCTTGTACAGCAGCAACTTCTCAGACGCTGACATTGGGGTTATCGTCAACTGCACGAAGAATTGCCTCGTCCATTGCAGGTGTCCTCGTCGTTCTAGGTCTTCCCCAGTCGCGAGTCATAGGGTGGAATGTTCTGTGCTCCCTAAGACGCCGATCAATCACTTCGAACGTCTTCCTGTCGGGACACCTTCGTTCTGGAAATCTGTTTCGATACAAACGTTCCGCGCCACGGCTATTGCCCCGTGCTAATCCATACATCAAATGGGCATCTGCCAGCTCCGCATTTGTAAACATTGCACTGACTGCAGAATCACGTTCGTGATGAACACCAACCTGTTGATGCTACGTACTGATGTGCATGATGCTAGTACTGTAGAGCTATGAGTCGCGTGTCAACACAAGCACCGAAGTCAACATTACCTTCCTTCAATTGGGCCAACTGGCGGTGAATCGAGGAAGTGCAGTACATACTGACGAAACTAAAACGAGCTCTACGATTGGAAATTAAGCGTTTCCAGACACATGTCCACATAACATCTTTACTTTATTTTTGTGTGAGGAAAGTTTCCTGAAAGTTTGGCCGTACCTTTTTGTAACACTCTGTATAGTTGCTGGGTAACTCTTAAAGAGGGAGAATCTAAGGTTTTGGCAGTATCTGAATGTGAGTTTGGGACGTATGACTTTATACTGTTTCGGCAGAGAAGTTCTGAGGAAGCACGCGTGTGCCCGCAGCTGCCCGCTGGACTACGTGAAGGTGTACGACGGGGCGACGAACGAGTCGGCGGTGATCGGCACGTACTGCGGCCAGCAGCGCAACCTGGTGCTCTACTCGTCCGAGGCGGCGCTGCTCGTCACGTTCGTCACGCTGCCCAGGACCGCCAACACGCAGAACCGCGGCTTCAAGGGCATCTTCGAGTTCAGCGAGAGCTTCGTCAAGCTCGGTGAGTCCCATTCCGTTATAGCTTTCTCTCCAGGACAGTGGTTCCGAAAGCTTCCGTCGGATTTTTCAGACGATTTTTTTTTTCCTTTCTTTATTTCCTCTCAAATGTGCTTCTCGAATTTTATGTCACTACCAGTTAATTTTCTCGTATCTTTAAGATTTAAAAATTGTAATACCTCATCACTATAACATTCTAAAGGTGGCACTAGAACCACTTTCTCGCGTCCTCCGTACCACTTTGCATCACTTGGTAGTAGTTTCTGTTTCGATGTCCTTTCCTTATCTTCAAGCCATTAGATCTACCCTCGCCCCGTATTTTCGCGTATTTGGTGATTAATATTGCAAGCACTGAAAATTTGTTCGAAGCCGCAACTGGAACTCAGATTTCCTGCTTTTAAATTGTTACAACATCTTCCTTAAGTCCGCCGACGTAACTGAGTGGCCAGCGCGTCTGACGTATGGGTGACACTGCTTCAGTGAGCTGCACTGCCAGGTGTTTCTGCTGGTCGGAGAACATGAACAAGGTACACTCAGCGTCGTAAGCCCTTTGCAGGTGTTACTTGAGACGTAGTGGCTTCAAGGTCTGGGAAGCGGGCGGAGCGTGTCAGCGTAGTGGTTAGCACACTGAACTTGCAATCAAACCCGAGTCCAGCCATCATGATTCAGGTTTTCCATGATTTCCCTAAATCGCTTAAGACAAGTGTGGGGATGGTTCCTTCAAAAGTACACGGCCGCTATCCTTCTCTGTCACTCCCTAAGCTGGCCACTGTGGTCGAGCGGTTCTAAGCGCTTCAGTCCGGAACCACGCGGCTGCTACGGTCGCAGGTTCGAATCCTGCCTCGGACATGGATGTGTGTGATGTCCTTAGGTTAGTTAGGTTTAAGTAGTTCTAAGTTTAGGGGACTGGTGACCTCAGATGTTAAGTGCCATAGTGCTCAGAGCCATTTGATCCATATTTTTCATTCCCTAACCCGAGCTTCTGCTCCGTCTCTAATTACCTCGTCGTTGTAGAGACGTTAAACAACAATTCCCTTCCCCCCCCCCCCCCCCCACTGCACCTGGGAAGTCGACAACGGCCGAGACAGCGATGTGCTGAATCCCCTGTCCATCAAGCTGCATCCAAATGACGCAACTTGCAGAGTATGACGCGGTGATCGGTCACAATTGATAGCCCGTCAATGTTGGAACGCGGAGCTGAAATATTTATAATGTTGCAAGTTCGACATTGCTGGACGGTTTCACTAATATTTCATTGTCTTTAATCTTCATCAATTTCATTCTCACCTTTTCATTACAATGGATTAAATCACTCCATAAATATCCCTCGTGGCAGGATAAGCTATGCAGAGGGGCCAGGGTTCAATTGCCGGTATTTCCAGGGATTTTACCTTGCAGGAAGGACTGGAACGTGGTGTATTCGACCTCGTAATGTCGGTTGAGGAGCTAACTGGCCGAGTAGTAGGGGTACCAGCTACGCTAGCCCGACAAGGGCTGGGACTGTGGTGTGCTGCCATCACCCGCCATCACCCGCATCTCGATGCAACATGCTGAGCATGACACGGCTGTTGGCCGGTCACGATTGGCTCATCTGAGCCCAGAACGACAGTGCTAGGCCTGGACGCTATAGACGTAAAGACTGAATACGCAATACATTTAGTTTTCTATAGCTCTTTCGTTTCTGTAATTTACAGAAAAGTATTCTTAAGATCGGGAGGGTAAGTGTCCCTCCATTTAAAGAAATAAAAATCAGTGCAAATAAATAGGTAAAAATATTCGACTTCTTTCGGGAACGACTTTCTTGGTTCCTATACACCAACAGTATGTTCACATTGTAGAAAATACTGCAAACAGCTACAAGTTTTTTTTTAATATTTTTATTGTACCGTTACTAGTTTCAGGCTTGGGTCCATTGTCAGACGGTAGCGCTGCCTTCTTTGCAAGTTTTACATTTGTGTCCTAAAATATAACAAAGTTTTTGTGATAGTATGGTTCACAAAAAGTTTTATATTTGCGTCCTAAAACGTAAGTGATTACACAGTGTTACAGTACGTAAACTTCTTTATAATTTAGAACGCGAATGTAAAACCTTTCACCGGCCGGAGTGGCCGTGCGGTTCTAGGCGCTGCAGTCTGGAACCGAGCGACCGCTGCGGTCGCAGGTTCGAATCCTGCCTCGGGCATGGATGTGTGTGATGTCCTTAAGTTAGTTAGGTTTAATTAGTTCTAAGTTCTAGGCGACTGATGACCTCAGAAGTTAAGTCGCATAGTGCTCAGAGCCATTTGAACCATTTTTTTGTAAAACCTTTTGTAAACCATGCAATTACAAAAACTTTGCTGTATTTTAGTACACAAATGTAAAACTTTCAAAGACGTCAATGCTACCGTCCGATGATAGTCTCGGGGCCGAAAGTAGTAACGGTATGACAAAATAAAATAAAATAAAAATTAAAGAAATGAAAAAACTTGTGGCTGGTTGCAGTATTTCCTACAGAGCAATTTACGAAAATAGCTGTGGTCTTTTCTGATCGAAATGGATAAAATAATGACAATAAATTTATTGGAGATAAGATGGAAGTCCGCGTCCGTAAATGAGAGGTCAGTGTAGATGGCTGCCAGGTGGAGGATCTAGCTTCGATTTCCGATACTAGCAAGGACTTTCCCTTACTGGGAGGACTGGTCGGGTGCACTAAGTCTTTTGATGCCAGATTAAATGAGAAATAGTGACTCCATGGTGTGAAAAGTCTGTAAAACCGCTGGAGGGCGGTGTGATGAATACATGATTCTCCACATCGCATCCGCATAACGCCTCAAGGCAGAGGATGACAAGGCGGTCGGTCGACATCCATTACACCTTCGAGGACTGGACAATGACATGAATCTCACAGCTGGGAGACAAAATGATAGATCACGATTCATCCGAAAAATTCTGACCAGAAATAGCTTATAAATTAAGGTGCTCACTTAAAAATGTGTCATTCTCTTCCTTTTAGCATTGCTGACATGTCTACGACCGACCCGGTAACCGAGAACTAAGAAACCCATGTTCTACTAAGAAAGACTGAAAAAGGAGAATGTAGAGATAACTTCTCACCGACAAACTCTTATAACAGTGGATACAATCTATACGGAGAGACGACCTCTGACATACATTTAAAGCAGCGTACAACGACACCCCGTATCTGTCATCTAAGCTCAGTTCGACTCAGTGCACAGCTACCCTACAGTCACTCTGCAACCATAGGTAGCCGCTGTGGATACCAAATTTCGAAACTCGTATGCCCCCAAATCATCTTCAAACTTTATGAATTCATCCTAGTACACTATATACACTGATCAGCCAGAACGTCATGACCTATCTAATACCCGGTATCTCCACCTCTGGCACGAATAACAGCGGCGACGCATCGTAGTATGGAAGCAATGAGGCGTTGGGTAGATCGCTGGAGGGAGTTGGCACCACATCTGCATACACAAGTTACCTAATTCCCGTAAATTCCAGTTGGGGGCGGGGGGGGGGGGGGATGAGCTCTGACACGACGCTCAATCACATCCCAGATGTTTTCGATCGGGTTCAGATCTGGAGAGTTGGGGGCCAGCACGTCAATTAGAAGTCTGGCGCGTTATCTTACTGAAAAATACCCCTGCCGTAGCGAAACATGATCGTCAAGAAGCGGTGTATGTGGTCTGCATCCAGTGTATGATACTCCTTGGCTGTCATGGTGTCTTGCACGAGCTCAACTGGACCCATGAGTGCGCACGTGAATGTTACCCACACACAGCATAATGGAACCGCCGCCAAATTGTCTCCGTCCCGTAGTACAGGTGTCAAGGAGCTGTTCCCCTGGAACATGATGGATTCGCGCCCTCCCATCGGTTGATGAAAAGGGTCTTGGGATTCATCAGACCGTGCAATGCGCTGCCACTGCGCCAACGTCTAGTGCCGATGATCATGTACCTATTTCATTTGTAGTTGCCGATGTTGCGGTATTAGCATTGGCACATATATGGGTCATCGGTTGCGGAGACCCATCGTTAGGAATGTTCTGTCCACTGTGTGTTCAAACACACTTGCACTCTGTCCAGCATTAAAGTCTGATGTTAGTTCCGCCACAGTTCACCGCCTGCACTGTTTTACCAGTCTGTCCAGCCTACGACGTCCGACGTCTGTAATGAGGGGTGGCCGCCGAGCCCCACGTTGTCTGGATGTGCTCACCTTGGTTTCGCCACGTGTTAAAAACACTCACCACGAACACCCAACAAGTCGTGCAATTTCTGAAATGCTTGTGACGAGCCTGAGGACCATCACAATCTGCCCTCAGTCCAACTCAGACAGATTGCGGGCCTTCCCCATTCTACACACGGACAGCAAGCTCACTGTTTTCCATACACCGTGCATGTGTCTGACTAGCAGTCATTCCTCACCAGACGACGCTGTTATCGCCTGGACGGGTTTATATCGATAGTAGGTCGGTGGTGATAATGTTCTAACTGAACAGTGCAAGTACAACAAGCAAAACTTCGTTACTTGCTATCGTTCCCGGTGTTAACAATTCTAAGGACCAGCAGTATACTAGTAAGTTCCGTTTATGGTAGACATATAATCCTCCGAAACGCATAGTAGAAAGAGCAACGCAAGTGACTAAGACCACCTGTAGTGTCCTTTTAATGTGGCAGGTTTAATGACAGGGGTTAGATGTAAGATGTACTTGTAGAGCGCGCGCGCGCACACACACACACACAACACACACACACACACACACACACACACACACACACAAACACACATACATAACTAAAGATATTTTACCATTCTGGCGAGGTGAAGGTTAACGAAAGAAAATAAGTCGCCAGGTACGGATGGAATCCCAGTTCGGTTTTACAGAGGGTACTCTGCAGCACTGGTCACATACTTAGCTTGCATTTATCGCAAATATCTTGCCCAGCCCAAAGTCCCAAGGGCTGGAAAAAACGCAGGTGATCCTTGAATTTCAGGCCAATATTCTTAACATCACTTTGCTGCAGAATTATTGAACGTATTCTCAGCTCGAATAGCAGACTGTTAACAAAGGTAAGAGGATGTGCAATAGGTTCCCTGATGTGTAATTGGCACGAAGACCTCTTAAGTAACAGAACCCCATACGTTGTCCTTGTCAGCGAGTGTTTGTCAGAGACAAGTGTATCGTCAGGAGTGCCCCAGGGAAGTGAGATCGGGTCTTTCTCATTTTGTATACACATAAAAGATCTGGCGGACAGGGTGAGCATCAACCTGGGGTTGTCGCTGATGATGCTGTGGTGTACGGGAAGGTGTCGACGTTGAGTGTCTGTAGGAGGATACAAGGAGACGTAGACAAAATTTCTACTTGGTGCGATGAATGACAGCAAGCTCTAAGTGTCGAACAATGTAAATTAATGCATAAGAGCAGGAAAAACAAACCCATAATGTTAGAATACAGCATTATTAGTATGTTGCTTAAGACAGTCCGGTCGATTAAATATCCAGGTGTAACGTTAAAAAGCGATACGAAACGGAACGAGGTTGTAGGGATTCTTGTACGGAAGGGAAATGGTCGACTTCGACTTGGCACAATTTTAGGGAAGTGTGGTTATTCTGTGACGGAGATGGCATGTAGGACACTAGTACGACCGACTGCTGAGTACTGCTTAAGTGTTTGGGATCCACACCAAGTCGGATTGAAGCAAGACATCGAAGTAATTCAGTTCAGGGGCGTACAGCTAGATTTATTACCAGTAGGTTCGAATAGCACGCAACTATTACGGGGTGCTTGTGCACTTAAATGGGAATACCTGGAAGAAAGGCGATGTTTTCGACGAACACTATTGAGAAAATATAGAGAACCGGCATTTGAAGCTGACTGCGTAACGATTCTACTCCCACCAACGTACATTGCGAATAAGAGCCACGAAGATAAAATGAGAGAAATTAGGGCTCGTACGGAGACTTATGAAAAGTCCGTCTATTTTCGAGTGAACAGTAAAGGGAATGACTCGTAGCGATACATGATACCCTACGCCACGCGACGTATGGTGGCTTGCAGAGGATCGCTGTAGATGTAGAATAAAAGTTTAAGTTATTATGTGACTAATGTGTTCCAGACATTTTCTGTATTGATGCTGAAACACACTTCCTACCGGGTTCGTGTTGAAAGCGGCTGCCTCTCCTGGCTGGCAGTCGTTCCCCGCGTCTGCCAGAGGCAGCGCCTTGCGCGGGATAACCGGTTGCCGTGATTAATGGCGGCTTGCAGCATTTGTTCACGTCGCGCCCGCAGATTTCCCATCGGAGTCTGATATCGGGCTGTTGTTTTCGCACAGTCGCGCACTCTCTTTCCCACTAAAACGTCGGATAAATCGGATAGACTTCCATATTCCGGTTCAGTGCTGCGTATAGCAAGCTGCTTTTAAACTCTCAGGTCCCCGATCGACTGAAAAGGGGAACGTCACTCGGATCTGCTGCTCAGGTTCCGCGGTGTGGGGATTATTTTCTTCTATTGGTTTTTTTAATGCTTATCCTAAGGAATAGCGGGCTGCTGACTTGGTATTGTACTCACGTTTCAAAATAGCTTACCTGCCTGAGACTTTAACTGTATTTTCTTCCTTTCCAAGAAAAGGGATCAGATACCTGCTTACATAGCATAATGCGCAGAGCGCATAGCATGGAGGTTAGACAGTCGCAGATGGAAGACACTCGCCACATTAACGAGATGGCAAGCCTAAAGCCGTCCTCTCACGGGACTTGAAAACGCACGTGGACGAGTAGCTGGTGACGTCACACCGTAGAATTCTACGCCACACTACAACGTGGAGTGTGAAATGAAGCATCTAGCATTTCAGATTTCTCCTTCGTGGAGAGGAACGTGACCAATGTGATGCTACATCGTCTTACGTCATGAGCGGAACGTAGGAGCCACCGTACATCGTATTCGACGCAAATTCTTTCCTGTATAGTATGTGGTACGAATATAAGCTCTTTCATAGCATCAGAAACTTGAGGAGCTCTCGAGAAGTTCCGATTTATTACAATAAAATGACAAGGAACTACAGACCGGTAGCTAAAAGCATCGTGTATGCGATGCTTTTAGTGTTATAGCTTGTGTGCTATGAAAGTATACGGTCTCAATGCTACGGCACAATGATCTATCAAAAGCACGGCGTTTCGGTGCTATTTGCAATAGTTAAATAATGATATCTGTAGATTCAGTCGTTAGATATTCCATACAATGTACGAAGCGTCAGCTACAATGTCGAAGCTGTGGCGAAATTGATAGGATTGTGAGCGCAAAGTCAAAGGTGACAGTTTCACGTTCAGCTCCTTTTTTTTATCACCTTTCGTTTTGGGTCTTTCTTGTTACTTTAGTAGAAGTGTTATTTGTGATAGTCGATGCTATTTATTATAAATAACGAATTTGCCGTAGTTATTGTTGCATACACAGCTGTCGTGATTAATGGCTTCCTGCAGCAATTGTTCACATCGCACCCCCAGTTTTCACATCGGAGTCTGATATCAGGCTGTTGTTTTCGCACTGTTGCGCAATGTTATCGCAGTGCCCAGAAACCTTAATGTGACTGCTTGTCTATGTCAGACAGTAAACACAAGTTACACAATGGAAGTTTTCGCTTTTATGAAACTTTGTGTAATATATATATATATATTGGTTCTATGGAGTGCCTCATGTTCGTATCTCGCCGGTAAATATCTTTTTCAGAGGTGGTAAACAGCTTCAAAAAATCTCCTGTTCCAATCAAATGAAATTACGAAATAAATCACCATATTGAAACCTGTGTGATAAAGTACGTTATTATAGAGTGATGGTAGTCAATACAAGTCAATACAACACAGAGGATATGGTTATTATGCACGCACAAACTGACTTTACACGCTATATCTTAAATATACTCAATTTAAAACCGAAATTAATATGGAGACTCAACTGACTTAACGAATAACTGCTATTAGTATGTATCTCAGATTGTTTACATCATTATGCAGTGTTCCTCTTCCGCGCGGAGTGGCCGCGCGGTTTGAGGCGCCATGTCACGGATGGCATGGCCCCTCCCACTGGAGGTTCGAGTCCTCCCTCGGGCATGGGTGTCTGTGTTGTTCTTAGCTTAAGTTAGTGTAAGTTAGTTTAAGTAGTGTGTAAGTCTATGGCCCGATGACATCAGCAGTTTGGTCCCACAGGAATTCACACGTATTTGAACAAGTGTTCCTCTACCAGCAATTCACTGTTCAAGCCATCGACGAGTCCCGAATCTTCTTCACGATTTTCTCCGCTCTTGTACGACAATCCCTAACACAGTTAGCTCAGCAATTTTACGGACGTCCGTTTACGAAGAGAAACTGTGTGCTTTGCGAGCCAAATAAGGACGATAATGGCCGCTCAAGAGCGCTGAGAGCGGAAATCGCATTAAAGTGTGGACTTTTGGTGGCTCCTCACACTTTTCCTGCAAGTGGCAAGTTGCATCTTCATCTCTGCCTCAGAAACACAGACCACAAGGGCATGATATTGTGACAGTACATCCTTAACATGGCCCCATGCTGACGAGAAAGTGCATGAATCACGCGAGCATCTCATCTCCATCTACGGTAATGTTGCGATTCCCCTGGTATACCTGAAGAAGGGCCGTCTGAAGCATTTGGACGTATTACTTTGGCGGAAAGAGCACCAATCTCGAGGGCATTCAATTTACTGTAACCCAACCACATGTATTTGTACTTGCAACTGTCACCAACCTTCACAGATGAAGCTCGTTATTCTCTGGGCTCATGTCGTGTCTCAGCCTGACGGTCTTCAGGAGTAACAGGTTAACTTACAACCTGTATTAAACAATGGATATTCGTCATATAAGATCAAGAAAGCTCTGCAAGATAAGACATGAATTCACCCATGGGACGAGGAGAGAATTTTAGTTGATTCAGAGTCTTTTCTTTCTTGCATGTTGACTTTCCTCCGGACGAGACAGCAATCGTGAAAAAATGTCATTGGTGGGTGCTATAATTGAAGGATGACAGCCGATCTCGAAAGATGAGAATCAGTCAAAATCCATTCTGACGTAGCGAATGTTATACGGGACAAAACACAGGCGCGGTAAGACATCAATGCAACGCACACAGCGGGAGACCCACGTTTTCTTTAACCGATTACGTTGGCTTCGTCTGACCACACTAACTCCACCCTACGCTTAGTGAAATGTGACGCCTTCCGGTTCTAACTAGAATCTCATCTTTTAGAAATACTTTGTTCAAGGGTATGGTAGAATTACGACTGGGAGATAACTAATGGGCTTTACAGAAATTGCATGGAGTCCTCTTTATTGCCATCTTAGTTCGAATGTTTGTTTCTTTTTTTTTTTTTTTTTTTATTTAATATTCTCGATAAATACTGTAGATAAATCGAGAGATTATATTGAATGTTTGGCCGCGAGGGGTAGCCACGGGGTCTAGGACGCCTTGTCACGGTCCGTGCGGCTGCCCCCGTCGGTGGTTCGAGTCCTCCCTCGGGCATGGGTATGTGTGTTGTCCATAGCGTAAGTTAGATTAAGTAGTGTGTAGGCTTAGGGACCGATGACCTCAGCAGTTTGGTCCCGTAAGACCTTACCACAAATTTCCAAAAAAAATTTCCATTGAATGTTTGGTAATGGAGAACAAGGAGTAGTCAGTCTGGCTCCACGCTCCTAGGGCTGTAGCGCCTAGAACCGCTCGGACACCCCGGCCGGCAGGAACTCACAAATCCAGTCACATAACTGAGACGATATTCCATAGGCACGCAATTTCACTACAAGCCCCTTGTGTGGTGCAGTGTCAAAAGCCTTCGGGAAATCCAGAAATACGGAATCGATCTGAAATCCCTTATCAATAGCACTCAACACTTCTTGTGTTTCACAAGAACAATGTTTTCTGAACCCATGATGCCTCTGTGTCAATAGGCCGTTTTCTTCGAGGTAATTCATAATATTCGAACACAATATATGTTCCAAAATCCTGCAGCATATTGACGTTAATGATATGGGCCTGTAATTAAGTGGATCACTCCTACTACCTTTCTTGAATATTTGTGTGATCTGTGCAACTTTCCGGTCTTTGGGTACGGCTCTTTCGTCGAGCGTACGGTTGTATATAATTGTTAAGTCTGGAGCTAATGCATTAGCATACTCTGAAAGGAACCCGACTGGTATACAGTCCGGACCAAAAGACTTGCTTTTATTATGTTATTTAAGTTGCTTCACTACTCCGAGGATATTTACTTCTACGTTACTCATGTTGGAAGCTATTCTCGATTCGAATTCTGAAATATTTACTTCGGCTTCTTTTGTGAAGGCATTTTGGTAGGCTCTGTTTAGTAAGTCCGCTTTGGCAGTACTGTCTTCGATAGTATCTCTATTGCTATCGCGAAGAGAAGGCATCGATTGTGTCTCCCCGCTAACATACTTCACGTACGACCAAAACCTCTGTGGATTTTCTGCCAGGTTTCGATACGAAGTTTTGCTGTGCAAACTGTTATAAGCGTCTCGCATTGAATTCCACGCTAAATTTCCAGATTCTGTAAAAGATCGCCAATCTTGGCGATTTTGCGTCTGTTTAAATTTGGCATGTTTGTTTCGTCGTTTCTGCAACAGTGTTCTAACCTGTTTTGTGTACCAACGAGGATTAGCTTCGTCATTTGTTAATTTATTTTGAGAGGCACCCACATGCCTTGCTCATACTGTGGCATCAAGCAGTCAGGCCTGCAAGATGAGTGGTCCGCCAAGCGAGTGGATTCATTTTTTATTTATGAAGTAACATGAACTCTAGTACTCACAATTAAGTTAAAAGTTATTCTCCTGCTTGGATATTACGCAACGGAAACTCACATCTGACTATTAGTAATTTACACAACATTGACTGTTCACTACGCACTGGCAATACCACATTTTCTTTCTTATTGAACGACTTTTATCAACACGTGGCCATCGCACTGAATATGAATGGCGCACACATTATAAATTCTGGATAACATGACAACATACAATTCGAAGGAAAAGGCCACCAATCTTTTTCTTTTCACTATCTTATTTATTCCGATAAATTCTATAACCTAAACACACAAATTCTATAACCTACAACAATAACACATGAGAAATTCCGCCCAGTGGGCATGGCTTTACATTGGTGATTCTCTATCTTATGGTCTCGTAATTATTTAATGCTACAGTGCACATTCTGGATAGGATGGTGGATCTTTTGCTATATCCCACACTTCGACTCTCGCAACCATCTACACGAAACTTTCCTCCAGACCGAGCGGTACAAAAGGAACATGCATAACCCACTACCTCTAAAACTACCTTGCTACTCTCCCATGCAAACCACACATACTTAAATTACATGACATACACCACACAGCAACATGGAATACAACATAGGAATAGTCACAACATTATAATCCCATCACTTTCAGCTTTCCCACTTCAATTAGTATTCATCCCAGTTCCACACGACACTGCCCCACCTCGTAACTTTTCTTTACTACTACGAGCTCTGGACGATATATGCACGTCGTCCTGTGCAGTGCAAGCCAAGTGGCGTTGCTGGATAGACGGCTGACTCATCTTGCTTCTCTCTCAGAGTATTATAGTTTGAATCAAGCGTCACACGGAAACATAACACGCAAAGTAATATCAAGAACATATTCATCACACACGCGAGTCCTCATCTGATACCATGGACGAGTACTTCTCTTTATCCTTTGTCTCATACACAGATTGAGACTCACACAGTACTCACCACGTTGAAGTACTCGTCTCTAATTTCAAGTCCTGCACACGCCATTTCTTAAATATTTCCAACTTATAGTACACAAGCTAGTAATTCAGCTTAACTTAAGCACTCGGAAGTATTTCAACTTATTGCTACACGTGGTTTCATTGTGACCGTTGGTCACTTCCGAAGATTACTGCGATCCCATTAATATTACCTGCCTGACATTTAATTCTCCTCACAAAAGTACCAGAAATAGAGAAATTATTATTCAAAAACTACTCTTAAGTATTTCACATGCATACCATGTCTCCACTCTTTTGTCCTTACGGAGCACGCCTAAGACCAGTCTTACCAACACTAGATCCAGCGGCAGAGTGTTGAAACATGGCCGTTCTTCAGGTCAGCTCGCACCTCTGTCGAGGTGGGGGAAGACCATGCTACCATATTGGTCAGCCACATTTCAGGTGCTCAAAGCTCCGGTAAGTTTCATCTCTTTGGCTCCACCAAAGGTGGCCGAAGGGTCGTCTCAAAGATGAACATATATTCACATTCACTATCTGCGGTTAGCAGACGACCATACATTCATTCAGTTCACAGATCTCACCAAACTGGATGTAGGGATTTATTTTGTGGGAGTGCACATGTGATCAATTAAATAAATAAATTGTCATTCTTTCCCACACTGGTATCCAGCTTCGCTGTATTAATTGAAATTGACTTATTTTTACAAAAAAATATGTTGTACTGACAAGAATAACGAAGAATGTTGTACCTATTTTCAATGTCGGGCGGTACTGTACCCTTTCAATTTGGTATAAATCTCTCAGTTGCTGCCGATACTATTTCTTTGAATTTAAGCCACATATGGTCTACACGTTTCTAGCATTTGTAGACTTAGAGAAAGCATTTGACAATATTGACTGAATACTCTCTTTCAAATTCTGAAGGTGCCAGGGGTAAAATACAGGGAGCGACAGGCTATTTACAATTTGTACAGAAACCAGATGGCAGTTATAAGAGTCGAGGGGTATGAAAGGGAAGCAGTGGTCGGGAAAGGAGTGAGACAGGGTTGTAGCCTATCCCCGATGTTATTCGATCTTTATATTGAGCAAGCAGTGAAGGAAACAAAAGAAAAATTCGGAGTAGGTATTAATATCCATGGAGAAGTGATAAAAACTTTGAGGTTTGCCGATGAAATTGTAATTCTGTCAGAGACAGCAAAAGACTTGGAAGAGCAGTTGAACGGAATGGATAGTGTTTTGAAAGGAGGACATAAGATGAACATCAACAGAAGCAAAACGAGGATAATGGAATGTAGTCGAATTAAGTCGGGTGATGCTGAGGGAATTAGATTAGGAAACGAGACACTTAAAGTAGTAAAGGAGTTTTGCTATTTGGGGAGCAAAATAACTGATGATGGTCGAAGTAGAGAGGATATAAAATGTAGACTGGCAATGGCAAGGAAAGCGTTTCTGAAGAAGAGAAATTTGTTAACATCGAATATAGATTTAAGTGTCAGGAAGTCATTTCTGAAAGTATTTGTATGGAGTGTGGCCATGTATGGAAGTGAAACATGGACGATAAATAGTTTGGACGAGAAGAGAATAGAAGCTTTCGAAATGTCGTGCTACAGAAGAATGCTGAAGATTAGATGGGTAGATCACATAACTAATGAGGAGGTATTGAATAGGATTGGGGAGAAGAGGAGTTTGTGGCACAACTTGACTAGAAGAAGGGATCGGTTGGTAGGACATGTTCTGAGGCATCAAGCGATCACCAATTTAGTACTGGAGGGCAGCGTGGAGGGTAAAAATCGTAGAGGGAGACCAAGAAATGAATACACTAAGCAGATTCAGAAGGATGTAGGCTGCAGTAGGTACTGGGAGATGAAGAAGCTTGCACAGGATAGAGTAGCATGGAGAGCTGCATCAAACCAGTCTCAGGACTGAAGACCACAACAACAACAACAATGGTCTACACTTATATTATTAATTTGGAAGGAGTGGAGATTATCTCTCAGGAAGGCGTCAAGAGAATTTTTATCTGCTGTTTTGAATAGGTATATTTTTCGCTTATTTTTCGAGGATTTGGGGATTACAATATTCAATCTCACTACGACAACCCTGTGTTCACTAATCCCTGTATTCGTTTTGATACTCGTTATTAACTCAATATTATTTGCTGCTATATGATAAAGTGTGTTTTCACAACCGTCTACTATTCGCGTGGGATCATGAACTAACTGCTCGAAATAATTGGCTCAAATGGCTCTGAGCACTATGGGACTCAACTGCTGAGGTCATTAGTCCCCTAGAACTTAGAACTAGTTAAACCTAACTAACCTAAGGACATCACAAACATCCATGCCCGAGGCAGGATTCGAACCTGCGACCGTAGCGGTCTTGCGGTTCCAGACTGCAGCGCCTTTAACCGCACGGCCACTTCGGCCGGCTCGAAATAATTGTCCATCGTCTACGTGTACTCTGTCTCTCCTGGAAGTTTGTAACCGCTGTGCTGAAACACGCTGTACATGTGCAGCCTTTCGGCATCCGAGGTTACGGATGTGTCTCATACCACTGCTCGTACTAGCTTCATGGTCCATGAGTGTCATCCTCACTCGCCGCGCTTTGCGGCTCCCATAATCAGGCGCTTCCTATAACTATCATTGTTTAGAGTCGGGTTGTATTTTGACCGTTACGATTCATGGTTATTGATAACTAACTTATCTCTGCACACGAAAAGTATTGATAAAATATAGTACATGTTACTAATGGGATAACAATCCTTAACGAAATTCATATACCGCTTTTAAAATAAGGATAACTACAAATAATCATCTACATTTCTTAATAGTAACATAAAATATTTTCCATATTTAATCAAAAATAAATATGTTTCACGTCTGTTTAATATTGTATGTGTTACATGTTGCGCAGCTTCTCACAAAATTGCGAAAATTTTTTTCTGTCTAATGGCTAAGCAGAGAAAACGCAAGGGGTGTTTTTATTAAGAGCGTAAAGTGCATGTTTTAATGCATAATGCTTATTTGGGGAAACGTTGCTAGATGACAATTATCATAAAACTGTGGGAAACTTAGAACTTGACTACAATGCTTTCGCTGAATGGAACTTGGAATGGAACTTGTAACTCAAGATAATAAAAAATTAAAACAAAATTTTAAACCGCCTGTAGCAGAAAGACATGCCTGAAGAGTGGCGCAATTAGACGCCGTGAAACGCTTGGGAAGAGAGAAGCCGGTGTCGGGTGCTAAAGTTGTGCCGGTGGCTGGCCTTGGCGCCAACGACACGGCGCCACTGGGAGCTAGCCGCCGCCACAATGGCGCCAATAAGCGGCGGAATTCCGGCCCTCCGGCCACGTAGCGGCGCGGGACAATGAGCCAGCGCCGCGCCAGTTCCGCAGCCACTGGCGCGCGCACACAAATTTATCGTGTTGCTGCACGTTCCAGCTCTCCACAAGCGCGCTCACAACTACCGGCGTCGCGACATTCTATTCCCATGACGTACAACTATCACACTATTTGACCTCGATACTATCCGTTTCTCAATCTACATAAATGCCTTCCAAAATTGCAATATCAAAAAATTAGTACCTATAACTGAAATTATCCCTCTATTACGAGGGTCGTTCAGTAAGTAATGGGACACAGTTTTAGAATTAAAACAAATGAGCCCATTAAAAGCGCCTATAACATAGTTACAAATTTATAGGAAAAGATATTTTTATATAAAAGTGTAAGTACTGACTAACAATAAAAGACAGAGGCAGTACTTACATGTCACATATAAAATACCTAATAGGCCAGAAGGGCTTTAGTGAAGCGCTTTCACGCTTTCCTTTTTTATATATTTTGTGACTAAAGCCCTTCTGGCCAGTAGGGTATTTTATATGTGACATATAGGTACTGCCTCTGTCTTTTATTGTTAGTCAGTACTTACACTTTTATGTAAAAACGTCTTTTCCTATAAATTTGTAACTATGTTATAGGCCCATTTTATTATTTTGATTCTGATGAAGGCACTCTTAGAAGTGTTGAAACCTGGTCAATAAGATTTAAACAATTGTGACCGAGGGCTCATTTGTTTCAATTCTGATTTATAAACGGTCACTGAACCAAGCAACCATGCTTACAACTTTTGACACATTTTTTTCTCTGCCAATTTCTGTTGCAACAATGCAGATTTTACTGTGGTACATCGTGGAATATTTCCGTCTCAGGAAGGAAAGGATGGAAGGAAGTTTGGTTCTAACGTCCCGTGGACATCGAAGTCATTAGAGACGAAACACAAGCTCGAATTGTGTGAAGGATCGGGAAGGAACTTGGCCGCGCTCTTTCAAAGAAACCATTACGCCATCTGCCAGGAGCGATTTAGGGAAATCATGGCCAGACATGGGTTTGAACCGTCCTCCCAAATGCGAGTCCAGAGAGTTAACCACTGCGCCACTTCGCTAGGTCCCGCTTCAGCTGCTATAGTTTCATGAAGTTCCGATAGGTGGCGATGCTGTACGTAACTTTCAAAATGGCGTATGCGACGGAAGTGCGTTCCAAGCAGAGAGCTGTCATTGAGTTGCTTATGGCGGAAAACCAGAGCATCACAAATATTCAAAGGCACCTGCAGAATGTCTACGGAGACCTGGTAGTGAACAAAGGCACGTTGAGTCGTTGGGCGAGGCAGCTGTCATCATCGCAGCATGTCTGATCTGCGCGCCGGCTGGCCGCACACCGCTGTAACTCCTACCATGTTGGAACGCGTGGACAATCTCATTCGAGGTGATCGATGGATCAAATTCAAACTTTTCCATGATTAAACAAGGTCTCACACAAGTCTGAGCACCCGAAAGGAGCACATTAGACTTCGTTGAGCTGTTTCTCCTCATTCAGCCTACAACCCGGATCTCCCACCTTCAGACGTGCTCTGACGTCTAACAGTAGAGTGGTACCGAGTGGGCATATAGGCCCTCCCAGAACGGTAGCGTAAGGCCGTCGCACTGAACGGAGATTACACTGTTTTGTAGCCAAAAGAGTGGCGAATAATATAGTATATTATAGTGTATTGGAATCCTAAAGAAAAGTGAATAAAATCAACCTGTTCGAGAAAAAAGGTTGTGTTATTTGTTTAACCCCACTCTTATTTAGAACATGATAGCACACAAATGATTTGAACTGGAGAACTCTAAATGATATCTGAAGCCGAAAATTCAATGTTATGGGCTGTCTTTATGTACTGTTATCAGTAATCAGTGAGCGTATCGTACGATCTAAGAGGGTTTTAATTGTCGCCCCTGCCCCAACCTATCCTCCTCCTGGTATTCTCATATCTCTCGTGATTGGTGTGTGGATCTACAAAGTATGACCAGTGGTTGTTGAAGGACCATGGTGAAAACGTTGTTGACCAACCATGTTTGAAACGAGTTCAGTGGATTGCATGTCAGACAAACGGTCAGGCCTGATATGCAGTGGTACTCATCGGCTTTTGAAAAAGGTTGCATATTCTTTGTTATATGTAATAGGATACTGACCTGATTAAACAAAAAAAAAAAAAAAAGAGGCAGGAAACTGGGCTCTTAAGCCAATGATGGGGCTGTTGCTCAGATTACCCTTAAAATTTTGGAATAAAGACCACATCTTGCATCCATTACTGTTCAGTCCCATCACACTTTGTCCTATTGCATTTAACAATGCAACAAAACCAGTGCGCACGACCTCACCTCCTCATACTAGAACTTTAATTCGCATCGTATGTGACTAAAGTTTTGGGTGTCTAGGGGGGCCACATAGCGTAAGGCTCGCTATAATTTACGCCCAACAGAAAACTAATAAATTCATCAAATCTCGGAACAATGATGCTTGTCGACGAGGTGAAGTGCCGAGATTTTTTCTGAAGTAAACAGTTTTCCAAAATTCACCCAATTTACTGTCTCCCAAGACTGAATACTATGCATAAAGTCGCACATGTGGTCTGAATGGATATCAATTAATGCACAAATATTCAATTCTCTATCATATTGCCTTTTTACAACAAATATTCAATATCCAAACGTCAAACTTCGAAATCCAGCACTGTCGGCATAAAATCAAAGTTGCCATGAACTCGAACGATTCAAAGTCCGGCTGTAGCCAGAATTTTTCAACTACCGTGGAAGTCCTACACCGTACCAGAATATCGCAGGTTCGAATCCTGCCTCGGGCATGGATGTGTGTGATGTCCTTAGATTAGTTAGGTTTAAGTAGTTCTAAGGGGACTGATGACCTTAGATGTTAAGTCCCATAGTGCTCAGAGACATCTGGACCTTTTTTTTGTACCATAATACCTCCTACACCGTAGCTGTTACATCAGTCATTTCTGAAGCTGTCTCATTTAAACGTATTGCACTTCGCGACAATCATTCGAAGAGGACCGTCCACGACCCCGTCCAGGAAAAGGCTGCCCCATCATGTGCTCCCGTTGGTTTTTTAGAGCCCAGGCGACTGTTTTTCCCAGCCCTTTAAAGTTTTCAGTTTACACATTAAAGATACATATCAGACGATGTGTCTTCCCAGCGTGCATACGATGTGTGCTCTTAAATCCTCTGCCATTAACACTCTTCCCACAATCTTTAAACACTAAATGTATTGGTAACGGGATAAGTATTCACGCAAAGAGAGCTTGCTTGAAATTAGTATCAAGTTATTACATTTTCACATGCTTAGACATGAGTAACTTTTAGGCAGCGTATATTAACAGGATCGGTGCGCATATCTCCTATCAAGCTACAGTGCAACATGTACTTGTTCCTATGACTGGTGATTTTAATCAACTGTTACACGGCCGCATTTAGTCGGCACGCTCACAAAGGGACCGATCGCGTGTTTCCAGTGCAGTCGGCCACCTTCCGCACTTCAAATTTGACAGGAATTTCTATTGGGACATCACTTTGCACAGATATGTGTTGGTTTCTGTCGTCCTGCCACTTTACGGTTCGCACTGTGATACCTGTCCGCCATGACATGTGGCCTTCTCTTTACAGGCAGGTGAATAACGGTAGACTCTGACCGTGATCTCAGATTCTATATAGACGTACAGGTTGTTCGTTGTTACAGTGTTGTCTCGTGTCTAACTGCAGAATTTGCAGGATGATTATAATTAAATTTTCTCTAATTGAGCCTTTGTAGACAGAAGACTATTTACCGTATGGGTACCCAATGTTATAGAAATGATCTACATCTACATCTACATTTATACTCCGCAAGCCACCCAACGGTGTGTGGCGGAGGGCACTTTACGTGCCACTGTCATTACCTCCCTTTCCTGTTCCAGTCGCGTATGGTTCGAGGGAAGAACGACTGTCTGAAAGCCTCCGTGCGCGCTCTAATCTCTCTAATTTTACATTCGTGATCTCCTCGGGAGGTATAAGTAGGGGGAAGCAATATATTCGATACCTCATCCAGAAACGCACCCTCTCGAAACCTGGCGAGCAAGCTACACCGCGATGCAGAGCGCCTCTCTTGCAGAGTCTGCCACTTGAGTTTATTAAACATCTCCGTAACGCTATCACGGTTACCAAATAACCCTGTGACGAAACGCGCCGCTCTTCTTTGGATCTTCTCTATCTCCTCCGTCAGACCGATCTGGTACGGATCTGACTGTGCGCTGCAGGATTTGCGTTATTACTAATGTTAGTGTTGCGAGCTGCCGTCAGGTGCCGGCACTCATACGGCGACACAGGCATCAGTGCGCGTTGCTGCGGCAGACGGTCGCCTGGGTCTGGACAAGGTGAGCAGGGCCTTACTCGTAAAACTGTTTTATCAGGACAACAGCAGCAGTGCAGCCGCGCTTAGCGAGTGCTGATGCATTAAAGGAATATGGAGAGATCCTCTTTCCGCACCGGGGTTGAAGAACATGATTCGGGAGTTCCAATTAACTGGCGATTTGTGAATTACTTCTGGGGGAGGCCGACGGCTAATTGCGCTGCAAATTGTTGAAGAAGTTACTGTTGGCATAGCTGAGAATGCTGGACGCAATGTGCGATCTTCAAGCAGTGCACGAGCTGTGTCACGACAGCTGATAGGGACCGATGATCTCAGCAGTTCGGTCCAATAGAAACTTACCACAAATTTCCAATTTCCACGACAGCTGAACGTGCCATGGTCCACCGTTCGAAAAGTGCTGCGAACAATAGTTGTGAAATGGTATCTCCAACGCGGTTACAGTTTGTCGTGGATTCGAACGGCTTTCACACGGAGCAACGTTTGTAACCTGGTGTTTATACACCGTACAAATTTACACCTGCCACGTGTAAAATATTTTTTTCAGTGGGTTATTCATTATTTCTCTTCCGCACGTCCATGAAAATGTTTGCACAAAATTTCTTTGTCCTATGGTCAGTCGCTTTTCATGGGGCCCTCTAAAGTAGAGGAAGTTTTAATTACAACCATCCTGTACATCACTGCAATCCATTACCAGCGTTTGGCTGTTCAGGTAGGGCGTACTCACAGATCAGTTACTAACGCTGATAGATATTGTATGTATGTTTTGCTGTTTGTAACATCCTCCGAATTTGGATCTGTCTGGCCCTTTCAAATGGTTCAAATGGCTCTGAGCACTATGGGACTCAACTGCTGAGGTCATAAGTCCCCTAGGACTTAGAACTACTTAAACCTAACTAACCTAAGGACATCACACACATCCATGCCCGAGGCAGGATTCGAACCTGCGACCGTAGCGGTCGCGCGGTTCCAGACTGTAGCGCCTAGAACCGCTTGGCCACACCGGCCGGCCTGGCCCTTTCATTTGGTCTGCTGAAATTTTCTCAAACGTCAGTATATTTTGCTCATCCAACCGTCTAACGAATAAAAATGGACCATACAAAGCACATGTCGAGCTAGTCATAGACTTTACACTTTCACACTCATGAACGGACTTTCTGTTTGGATGTATTGTTCCAGAAATAAATTAAAAATAGTTTCCAATCCCTGGTTCCAACCAAGGTTTTCAGGAGGCTTCGCTTGGTTGTAAGAAAACAACCGACAAAGGAAAACCCTTCCCAAATAGTCCCAATTGCGACGTGCATCTTCCCATACCAGTTTTACGGTATCTGTGTCGCATCTCGAACAGCCCGGTCATTGCTTTATGTTAGAGAATGAAATGTACTTAAAAATAAAAAGATGACGAATAAGAGGAAACTTTAACGTGTTCGTCTGACTCTGTTCCAAGACTGTAGGACTGTCATACCCGCCGGCCGTTGTGGCCCAGCGGTTCTAGGCGTCTCAGTCCGGAACCGCGCTGCTGCTACGGTCGCAGGTTCGAATCCTGCGTCGGGCATGGATGTGTGTGATGTCCTTAGGTTAGTTAGGTTTAAGTAGTTCTAAGTCTAGGGGACTGATGACCTCAGATTTTAAGTGCCATAGTGCTTAGAGCCATTTGAACCTTTTTTTTTTTGACTGTCATACTACGTAATAATCCCCTTCACGTAACGCCAGGGATCTGAGTTATAGTTGATTGTTGATAATACGAAATGGCCTAATAGAGGAGTGCATGCAGCATGAGGACATCGCGCGTCCAGAGCAACCAGCTTGCTTCCTGGATTTACAACATCTCATACCTGTTCAGTCGGATCCAAGTCGAAGGATATCAGTCAAAAGGTCACTACCATCGACTTTCGTTCACCTTCATAGAGCATTTGCCCAATAATGGGTGACATTCCCGAATCGGGAATGGGGATCATTGTACGCTGTGTATTGTTATAGGGGGTCACATCTCATATTGACGTTCTGTATGTTAGCGGCGGAAGCACGCCACCCGTAGCCAATTGCTGGTTTTGTAGTATACCTCTCTCATCTACATTACTGTGTCACGTCCTAATATTTTACCAGTGCACATATTATTGTATTGCGAAGACTTCTAAACTTATTTCCAAGAGTGTGTGTTAGAAACAATAGTGTCATATGGTGTGTGACAGATTAAAGAAGCGTCGGAATTGTACATTGGTAATGGTGGTATTTTCTGTTACAGACTTTATCGTGAAGAACGACGGGGAGCACATACGCGGCTCCGAGTGCGACCAGCAGATCCTGAGCAAGAAAGAGTCGACGGGTTACGTGTTCAGCCCCAACTACCCGTTCCCCTACGTGCCCAAGATCGTGTGCAGGTACTTCGTGTACGGCATGCAGGACGCCCAGCACCTGGAGCGCGTGCGCCTCGAGTTCGAGATGTTCGATGTCCCCAAGCGAGAGCGAGGAGGAGAGTGAGTACCCGCGCTGGCGTCTGGCATGTTAAAGAGACAGGCTGCGTGGCGGAAACATCGACACAGCGCGGCAAGCACACTCAGTTGCGGCCTGACTTCTGTCAACAATTTTCGGGCAAGTTAGAGAATTTATCACTGAAATACTGTAGACATGTACGGCCTGTGAACAATTCAGTTCTATCCTAAATTCAATGAAACTGACATTGACAAAATGGATCATGCGATCTATTTGAAATACACTTTTCCTTTCAATGTTTTGAATGAATTTAGTATCTATAATAACAGTTAACTAATTTCAATTCCGATGAGTTATCATCAGAACTAAAAATCCAGTACCTTGTTACCAAAGTAGCGCGTGAATTCCTCATCAAAGGCTCACTGCGGTATCTTAAAATTAAGTTTATATACGTAACAAATCCAGTCATGACATTTGTAAATAAGAGAGTGCCATCCGAAATTTGCAGTCTTCGTCTCTTACAGCTGCAATCTGATTTATGTACAAGTTTTACAAAACTTCGGCCGGCTGGAGTGGCAGAGCGGTTCTAGGCGTTACATTCTGGAACCGAGCGCCCGCTACGGTCACAGGTTCGAATCCTGCCTCGGGCATGGATCTGTGTGAAGTCCTTTGGTTAGTTAGGTTTAAGTAGTTCTGTTCTAGGGAACTGATGACCTCAGAAGTTAAGTCCCATAATGCTCAGAGCCATTTGAACCATTACGAAACTTCGTAGAACAATGCAATGCACAACAGTGGATATTTAATTCTGTTGTGAATTTCTTCGTGTGTCATTACGTTCCACGTTTACACTTACGAGGATGGCCATAATGTTCGTACTGTCTCCATGAAAGAGGAAGTTTTTGTTGATGTTGTGGTCTTCAGTCCGAAGATTGATTTGATGAAAATAGTCTATCCTGTGGAAGCCTCTTCATGTCCCAACGAGTAGAAACCACATATACAATTCGGCCGTGGACTGTCAATGGTCCCGTCAGTGCGGATGCACAATAAGCTCGAACTCTTACAGGAATCGGCAACATGCCGCGAGTAATGAGGATAGTGAGCAAGGGGCACTACATCCATAGCGTTTGGATAAGTTGAGAATTTGGGTCTGATGGGAGGCGTGCTAGGGTAGCCCGTGCAGGTACGATGACCACGGTGTCTGGATGGCGCACTGATCGGCGCATGTGTCTAGTAAGCAGATGTGGATTCGAAACCCAGTCTGGCAGAAATTTTCAACTTTTTTCATTGATTTAAATCAGTGCCCACTGGCAGCTAATGTCCTTAACTCCACTATGTCTCGATTCATAGTGGCTGCAGGATCAAAATCCTTTGTCTTCAGGTCAGAGCTTACCTACATCTGAGTCGTGCTGCGCTACATATAAGCTGCAGCATCACCTTCATTCGGAAACTTCTTGATGTCCCCTTATATTTATCAGTCACTATCCCATGCATGCTAACAGGACAGTTGTGATAACACCTACTGGAAATGCTTACGCACTATGTTCATCTGTCTATGACTTTCTTCAGGAAGCTGCTCACGGAACTAATTGATATGTTATCTATTTTTTGTTTCCATAAGATTTGTAGGCCTTTAAAGTTAGAGAAGGTCCCATGCATACTGTGCACGAATAAAGCCACGCCACGCTGCTTGTACGAAGCAATGACTCTCCTATATCGCAGAAATAACGTCGTTTGTGTAAGACATTCGGACATGTCCGAAAGAACAGACACCTCCCATATAGACATGTATGCACAGTGAAGACTAATATGGTAATTTAGTATAGAGCATTCTTCGGCTGACCTCGTGCGGGAGTTCGCGTGATACGATGAGCAGACGGGAATTTGGATTGAGGATGCAGACGTGCTTGGGTTGTTCGCGCAGACGTCTAACTTGCGAGCCAAGGTGGCGTAGACGGTTAAGGCTTCTGACAAGGAAACCTCCCCATCGCACCTCCCTCAGATTTAGTTATAAGTTGGCACAGTGGATAGGCCTCGAAAAACTGAACACAGATCAATCGAGAAAACAGGAAGAAGTTGTGTGGAACTATGAAAAAAAAAGCAAAATATGCAAACTGGGTAGTCCATGAGCAAGATAGGCAACATTAAGGATAATCTGAGCTCAGGAGCGCCGTGGTCCCGTGGTTAGCGTGAGCATCTGCGGAGCGAGAGGTACTTGGTTCAAGTCTACCCTCGAGTGAAAAGTTTAATTTTTTGTTTTCACATAATTACCAAAGTTCAGGCACTCACACGTAATCAACTTCGCTCTCCAAAATTCCAGGACATGTTCAGATTTGCTTGCACATATGCAGGATTTGACGGTCTACACACGGAAAAATTTGAAAACGTTAAAAACATATGTTTTGACAGAGCATAGGGAAAACTGCGACTGTGAAACTGTTGCATTCATTTGTTGCAGTTTATGTGACAAACTCTTATGTTTTCATCACTTTTTGGGAGTGATTATCACATCCACAAGAAAACCTAAATCGGGCAAGGTAGAAGAATCTTTTTACCCAATCGCCAAGTGTACAAGTTACGTGGGTCGACAACATATTCCTGTCGTGTGAAGCACATGCCGTCACCAGTCTCGTATAGAATATATCAGACGTGTTTTCCTGTGAAGGAATCGATTGACCTATGACCTTGCGATCAAATGTTTTCGGTTCCCATTGGAGAGGCACGTCCTTTCGTCTACTAATCGCACGGTTTTGCGGTGCGGTCGCGAAAATACAGGCACTAAAGTTATTACAGTGAACAGAGACGTCAATGAACGAAGGGACAGATCATAACTTTACGAAAATAAAGAATTAAAATTTTCACTTGAGGGAAGACTTGAACCAAGGACCTCTCGTTCTGCAGGTGCTCACACAAACCACGGGACCACGGCGCTCCTGCGCTAAAATTATCCTTGATGTTGCTTATGTTGCACATGGACTACTCAGCTTGTATATTTTGATTTTTTTTTTCATAGTTCCACACAACTTCTTCCTGTTTTCTCGATTGACCTGTGTTCAGTTTTTCAAGGCCTATCCACTGTGCCAACTTACAACTAAATCTGAGGGGGGTGCGATGGGGAGGTTCCCTTGTGAGAAGTACTCGGAAAACCCGAGTTCGAATCCAGGTTTTGGCATAAATTTTCATTTGTCGATGATGAATTCTCTCACTGTCTCCTTTCTAAACAAGAGTACGAAGTTGTCGCCCAACGGGGTATTGGACAACGCGACATTCAGACTTAAATTTGCCTAACTGTGTACAATGCCGTTTCTCTTTGATGGATCCAACTATGGAGACAGTGATATTATGCAATAACGGCTGTACTGCGGCTCTACGGAGACTATCCGAGCAAGGTTTAATTAAATTTCGCCACGGATACGAGATCCTAGTTCTCCCTCGCCGACAGCTGTGCAGCACAGTCTGCGTTCGGCAGGGCAGCAGTGCGCACCGCGCTCGGCCGTCCACGCCGCTGCGCGCGCGGAGTGTTTTGTTTACTTCCTCGTCACAGCGCTTCTCAGTCGAACAAGCTCTAACGGCCAACTCTTACAGGAAGAACACTCTTAAGTTCACCTTCTCAAATGAATACGCACGACCCAAAGCACTGGCCGTCGAACGCTTCCTACGCGAAGACGTGAAGATCCCCCGTGACGAACTCATCGGCATACACCTATCGATCATTAGCAGCGTCGTCTATGTTAAGATGACTTCCGACGCTGCCTGCAACGAGATTATTCAAAGGACGCGACATGGACTAAAATTTCGGCACTCCGACGGAAACGTCGGGCCTGTGGATATCGACCATGCAGGACTTGGCCTTCGGACGATCCGTGTATTCGAACTGCCTTTCGAGGTGAAAGAAGTCATCGCGGCGCTAAGCCCGTTCGGAAAAGTCCAGAGCCACGTAGCCGAGACATGGTCACAGTTTACGACGTATTCGGTGCTTAATGGTATGAGACAAGTCCGAATCGATCTCAATCGGCACGTTCCATCGTACATTTCCATCGGCGGTTGCCGTGCGGTGGTCATTTACGACGCACAACCTCGAACATGTTCCGGTTGTGGCAAAGAAGGCCACGTCCGTAATGAATGCCTGCAACGCCGCATCACACAACTAAGGCCCGACGATACGAACACCGACAGAACCACGACCACAGTTCTAGTCACCTATGCGGCGACACTGCACGTCCAGCCCTCACAAGACGCCGTTCATGAGCGTCTCTCTGGTTCGATACACCCGGAGGCGTCCCAGCACCTTGACACCGGCGATGCAGCCCGTGAACATGTCCAACAGCCGGACACACCCACGCTAGAAGATCACAAAGATACCAATGAGAGTGTTCTGGAGAATGACCCGCATCATAGCACCCGCGGCTTTTGTATCGGAACGACGTGAATCTCTTCCTTCCTCAGACACCGAAACTCATTGCCGAAGGCTGAAGTCGCCCAAACGACGAAAAAAAACGCCGCAAGACATCAGAATCGACCATTGAGCCCCCTCCGCAGGACCAAGAGATGCCACGTCACTCCGACGGAGAACACGATAACACTTTCTCCTCTGCCACGGAGACGCGTCATCCACAAGACGGTGACCCGTCCAACAGAGATCGTGCGCAAGCCCCGCGCCCAGAAGCCATGGAACATAGCACGCCTGTTGTCACCGACGCAATTGAGCCGACTCGGCCAGCGCTGCCACCTCTCGCCGATGTCAAACCTGTTGGACACTTTCCATGGGCGGATGAGACAGATTTCCCACCTCCATCTGATGCGGAAATGAGATCTGTTTCTCCGTTAGACCAACACTAAAATGGGGAAAGTTTCAACGGCGACTCCTGCGACTTCTATGGACTTCCAGCATCCACCACAACAATCTTCACCAACTACGAACTTATCGGCAGCACGGATCTCCCATCAGGCGTACCGAATAGCTACTATCAATACTAATATCGTCTCCCACGCTAAACTTCAACTGCTCCGTGACACGCTAAGAGCAGCGGACATCGATATCAGCCTGTTACAAGAACTGAGGACAGCGACTTGGACTGGGTGTTACGGACATGAGACGTACGCCGCCCCTGCAGCTATGGAACACATAGGCGCAGCCATCCTCCTCCGAGAAGGAATTGCAGTTTCCGATGTCGCATACCTCCCAACAGCGCGAGGGGTGGCCATAACAGTTGAAGGACTCAAAATCATAAATCTCTACGCCCCATCGGGCACTGATAAACGGAGGGATCGCTCCCAGTTCTACGCAGAAGATATTTACGCCTTTATTCCTCGGCCGATACGATCATCTCATCGAAGGTGGAGAATTCAATTGTGTTCTCGAGCGCACAGACCAATACCCCCATTTCACCACATGTCCGGAAATTCGCTTCCTCATCCGCCGCCTTCGTCTCCTCGACACTTGGCGAGTGGTACACGGCGACCGCGCGGGGTATACACACATCACGAGCCACTCCGCCAGCCGACTTGATAGAATATACATCTCTAACGCTCTAAAATCAGTTCTCCTCGACGCGGAACGTTGGCCGTCTGCTTTTTCGGATCATGACATCTACATCTGTACCATGAACCTACGTCGACAATCTATATGGCGCAGTGCAGGACCTTGGAAACTCAATGTCGCGCTACTGCGGGACCCTGAATGTCGACAACAGGTCACCGACACGTGGCACACCTGTGTTCAACGCATTATGCGTTACGAGACCATACTGCAGTGGTGGTTGCTGTGCGCCAAACCGGCCATCCGACGCGCATTGACACACTATGGCAGAGCCAAAGCCAGTTGGAATCACCATACAACTGATTTCTACTATAGCGCTCTACGTGAACTCATGGATCGTCCTCCACCCCCGGATCGTCTAAAAGAAGCTCAACGCATCAAGGCAAAAATGTTATCCTTGACCAGATGCCGTCTAGAGGGAGCCATTGTACGAACACGCAGCCAAGATAGGATTAACAGTGAAGAACCTTCTATGCATCATATTGTTCAAAATGTTCGTCGACGCCGACAGGCTTTAATGACGACTTTAGACTTACCTGATGGACGACGGCTGACTTCGCAAGCTACCATTGCGGATGTATTCACAACGCACTATAGACTTTTCTATCAAGAAGTACCTGCCGGTGCAGAGGCCATTGCTGAGATTGCCCAGGAGACACTTGGTACTCTAAACGCAGCAGCTGCAACCCTCCTGATTGCTGAAGTGACCACCGACGACGTCCAAGGCGCTGTGGCTAAAGGGTCTCTGAATCGATCTCCCGGCCCGGATGGTTTACCTCTCGAATTTTACAGAACCTTCCAAGATTTGATGATGCCACGATGGAGGGACATGTACTGGGAACTTTTGTCCGGCGCGGCGAACCCGCCACCAATGTTCATGGAAGGCTTACTTGTACCAGTTCCAAAACCCGCAGGAGGAACACAAATCGGCAGTTATCGGCCGATCACGTTACTCAATTCCGACTTCAAGATTTTCACACGCCTTCTAGCAGTGTGACTCAAACATGTCTTACGGGACATTGTTTCCCACGAACAAACATTCTTGGGCGGCGATCGTAATATACAGACAGCCCTCAGTGAATATCGAGATGTGATCGCTGTGGCAACACACTCGCGACTGCCAGGCGCTTTAATCTCCATCGACTTCAAACAAGCGTTTGACCGCGTCAATCATGCATTCCTCAACGCAGTCATGGACCGAATGGCAATTCCCCCGACGTTCACGCAAGTGATTATGCGGCTCCTTCGTGGAGCAACGTCCAGACTTCTCGTCAACGGTAGACTTACAGAACCTATACGGATTGAACGCTCAGTGCGGCAGGGTTGCCTTTTGTCGACGGTGCTTTATGTCATTGAGATGGAACCACTCATTTGCGGATTACGGCGACATTTGACAGGTATTCCACTCCGGGATCATACGTTCCGCTGCCGAGCTTACGCGGACGACTTGGCCCTCGTCGTACGTTCAGCGACTGACGTACAAGCTTCGATGCAGTGGATTACCCGCTACAGTGCAGGGGCAGGGAGCGCTATGAACGTGGCAGAATCATGCGCCATGAAGATCGGCCGCGGCCTTCCCGCAGACAGCGTAGTCCCATTTCAACTGGTGGACACCCTTCGTTGTCTCGGATTAGTGTACACGCGAGACATTCGCCGCACCTCGGCGATCAATTTTCGGGCGCTGCTGCAACGCATCCGGGCCAACATACAAAATCACATACTACGCCCGCTGAATATGTGCCAGAGAGTCACCTTCGTCAATACCCATCTGGCAGCCCGGATACCCCATATAGCGCAGATTCTGCCCATCACTGCGACAATGGCGGCCAGATTACGGGCGACTTTCGGCTATTTCATTTGTTCTGGACACATCTTCAAAGTCCAGTATGAAGCTCTCACCTTACCCAAGCGGGATGGTGGCCTCGATCTGGTTAATGAGAGAGCCAGGACTACGGCACTTTACACCAATACTATGCTCCGGTTATGGAAAAGCCAAAATGCTAATTTTACTGGAATGTTGACCACCGAGCTCGCACCTGTTTCGAGACGCCCACCGACGTCTTTGGCACACATCCCACCTCCGATGTCACATATCGGCCGTTTCTTTTCCGAGTACAGCTACATATGCACCGAGCTCCCCAGGACCAGGAAGACGACCACACGCGACATCTACCGCCTTCTCCGAAAGTCTCCACCCCGCAACCCAGTCGAAACACGTCACCCCTAGGTTTCATGGCCTACAGTTTGGAAAACGATCCACCAACCATATCACACTACTGACACCACCTCTATGTGGTACCTTCTCGTCAACGGCAAGTATACTACAAGACAGAAACTGCATCGCATCGCACTGGTGGACTCACCCCTGTGCCTCAAGTGCAATGTCGAAGATACAGATTTACATCGTTTTGAGTGTGGGCCAGCAGCAGCTGTCTGGACACTCGTACAGAAGATTGTGGCTTTCTACCTCCGAGTACCACAACATCACGTTTCTCCCACCATGATGATATATCCCGACACGACCTACTTTCCATCGGCTAAGTGGCACGCCATCACATGGATCAGTGGCATGGCTGTCAACTACCTCTTCCGGGACGACATCGTCGATCCGGCGGACTTTTGGACACGCCTCCAAGTACATCACCACACCCTTCGCCGGCATCGACACTATCGGGCCACTTTCGCGAACTATTTACAGAGTATTTTCACCAACCCGCCTCAAAGCTGGAATCTCAACGAACCGTGCCAACCAAGACTGGACGATCCCACGTTCCCCTTCAATGGACAATGATAGAATGCATTTTGTTCTGATGGCGCGCCAAAGTGGAGCATGGCGCGGAAAGTGTTCCTATTTTATTTCACTTCTCTTTTCTCCTCCTCTTCTAAGTTTTTTTCACACATTCTATCTGCAGCCTATTTGTTTTCTTTCTCCTGTGCTCCCAAAAAAAAAAAAAATGCTGCTGATGGTGAGACTGTGCTGTATACTTATAAAAGAAGGCCGTTGCGGGAAAATAGTTACCTTTTATGTTTTACGTTTTCAAAGGATATTGTGTTATTTTATGAAGAACGTCGTCTTTTATTTTCATACACAAGAGGTTTTTATTTGTTTTCTTCTTACCTGCAAAAAAATTAAAAACAAACAAAACAAAGTGGTCAGCGTGACAAAAAAAAGTTTGGTAGAAAAAAAAAGTCTGGAACCGCGCGACCGGTACAAAAAAAAAAGTTGGTAGAGCACTTACGTAAAAAAAAAAGGGGCGTAGACGGTTAAGGCTTCTGACAAGTGCTCGGAAGACCCGAGTTCGAATCCAGGTTTTGGCATAAATTTTCATTTGTCGATGATGAATTCTCTCACTGTCCGAATGCGGCAGAGATCGGTATTTCTCCTTTCTGAACAAGAGTACGAAGTTGTCGCCCAACGGGGTATTGGACAACGCGACATTCAGACTTAAATTTGCCTAACTGTGTACAATGCCGTTCCTCTTTGATGGATCCAACTATGGAGACAGTGATATTATGCAATAACGGCTGTACTGCTGCTCTACGGAGACTATCCGAGCAAGGTTTAATTAAATTTCGCCATGGATACGAGATCCTCGTTCTCCCTCGCCAATAGCTGTGCAGCATCAGTCGGTAGGCAAAACTAGATTTCATTCCAGAACATAGTAAGGTCCGCAGCCGTTAGTTCCAATATCGAATCTGGATTAACGGGGTATATTATGTTGCGAAATGCGTCGCTCAGGCTTCCGAGAACGCACACACATTTTAACACATGTACACTGTTCATGAAATACTGCCGGGGTATCATAAATTGCTGAAATTCTAGTAGAGCCTCAAGTATTATCAACACATGTACAGTCGTGCCTCTGGTACCATCGGCATTCTTTGAGCACGAGGTCAAACATTTTTTCATTCTCACCCCAGCCATCTCAAACCGACCAGTTGCACTTCCGTAGTCATGGTTACTACATTACGCCCTCTATCTATCTAAATGCGGCATGATAATTTTCCAAAAGAGCAGATATTTGGCCCAGTCAAGGATGGTAGTGATTTATACTCCAGCAGTGATGTAGCGTTATACAGTCTTCGATCAGGTAAGCTGGAAATAAGCGTGCTGTATGCTGCAAGCCATGCGATATTTTTTGCGAGGGGAAGGCGGGATGGAGAGCCATCATTCTCCTGATTACCTTTCAGCCCGCCGCAATTGCCTCTCCTGTACCAACCTCTACCGCCCTGACTAGCGTCTATTTCCAACACCATCAATCATTTCTTGGAAATGGTCCAATCTCTACCTTCCCCTACATTTTTCTCTCTACGACACTAGTCTCTGATGTCTAAACATGTGTACTTCATTCCTTCCCATTCTTCTATTTATTGATATCCATGTATTCCTTTCGTCGTCGATTTTCTATAGCAATTTCTCCTTTATTATCAGTCCTATACATTTTCAGTATCATCCAGTATCACATCTCAAATGCTTTGAATCTACTCCTTTTTCGTTTTCCGAAAGTGAATGATACAATTCCATACACTCCTGTACCCTAGATGTATATTCTCAGAAATTTAGTCCTCGAATTTTGGCCAGCAATGTCCTCTTTTACAGTGCTAGTCTGCTCTTTATGTAGTCGTTGTGTCGCATGTCATGCGTCATTTCGCATGCAAGGCAGCAGAATTCCTTCACTTCATCTACTACCTGGTCTCCAGCTCTGATGATAATCTTATTTCTGCTCCTCAGTAATTCGTGCTTTCTTTGGTTTGCTCTCAATTCATATACTGTGCTGAGTGGACTGTTCATTCCATTCAACAGTTCCTGTAATTCATCTTTAGACAGATTACAGCTATCATCAGAGAATCTTATCACTGCTATCTTTTCACCATGAAATTTAATCACACTTCTGAAACATTTTTTATTTCTTAGTATATTGACTGAATAGTAAAGGAAAAAAACTGCTTCCTTGCCACACGCCTAACTAATCGAACAACATTTCTTCTTGGTCTTCCGTTCTTATTCTCGTCCTGGATTCCTTTCAATTTGTATTATTGAACACCTAACGCGGCTCGTGGTGCACACTGCCAGTTGAAGTTGGTTATCTAACGGTGCCAGAGGCAACAAAAGTCCTATTCTCATTATTTCATACAATTAGTAAACCTGAAGTGCTGCCACCATTTACTCACTAAAAAACATAACCTTACGTTCACACAGGAAGACAAGTGATGATGTTAGAAACTATGGATGTCTTGAGGTGCGTAACTAACGGCACTCAAATTATGCGGAATATAAAGGCCGAATCATCCAAAACCTGGACCGCAAATACTGAGGTAACGAAAACTGCTATTGATGTGCGATTTTCACAGAATTAATTGGTAGTCAGGGGCTCGTATTGTTAGCCAATCACAGATTGTAATAATACTTAGAAAGTGTATTTTTTGTAAACACATTTTTAAATGGAACTGTGCCTGTTGACATTAACAAACTAAAAATAGGGTAAATTAGAATGTCAGCAGTGTTTCTTGCACGGTTCTCGGGCGAGTCATTTACGAGATATCGTATTTAAAAAAGTTTCCACACCGACACCTGCGTAGTTGCTAGGTACGATGTTGTTTGTGTTTGATTACAGCCTGCTACGGTCGCAGGTTCTAATCCTGCCTCGGGCATGGATGTGTGTGATGTCCTTAGGTTAGTTAGGTTTAAGTAGTTCTAAGTTCTAGGGGACTGATGACCTCAGATGTCAAGTCCCATCAGAGCCATTTTTTTATTACAGTGTACTTGTGTGTTCCTTGAGTGCATTGCGAGTTGCCAGTCAATTAATTTGTGACAGTCCGAGCAGTAGGAAATGAGTGAACGATGGGATTTACAAATGGCTCTGAGCACTATGGGACTTAACATCTATGGTCATCAGTCCCCTAGAACTTAGAACTAATTAAACCTAACTAACCTAAGGACAGCACACAACACCCAGCCATCACGAGGCAGAGAAAATCCCTGACCCCGCCGGGAATCGAACCCGGGAACCCAGGCGTGGGAAGCGAGAACGCTACCGCACGACCACGAGAGGCGGGCGATGGGATTTACAGATGTAGGAGAAACCGGTATGGTCATGATGTATGGACAGTGTAGGAAGAATGCAGTTCTTTCTTGTATGGTGCATGCGGCAGGATATCCCAATAACCGTCAACCTTCTCAACAACTATGTATCAACTTCTTCAATCAGTTACGTGAAACTGATAGTGTGACACACAGATAACTGAACATAAGGAAACAAGTGACGAGAAAAGAGAGGGAAATTAATATTCTTGCCGCTATTCCGCACTTCCCTCCCGTGCAACCACACAAGGAAGTGGTAAATAAATGTAAATGTCGTGTGACTAGGGCCACCGTCGGGTAGACCGTTCGCCGGATACAAGTCTTTCGATTTGACGCCACTTGGGCGACTTGCGCGTCGATGAGGACGAAATGATGATGATTAGAACAACACAACACCCAGTCCCTGAGCGGAGAAAATCTCCGACCCAGCCGGCAATGGAACTCGGGCCCTTAGGATTAACAGTCTGTCGTGCTGACCACTCAGCTACCGGGGGCGGCCAAGGAAGTGGTATTAGTCAGCCAAATGTCCAACGCATTCTCCATCGGCATAGGTACCATCCCTATCAGATCTCTCTGCATCAAAAGCTGCATGGAAACGATTATGAGAATTGTGTTAACTTCTGAACTCCTCTACAGGATATACCATACGTATCGGGTACCTTGTTTACTGATGAAGCTACATTTAGCTATCATAGACAGGTAAACCGCCGAAAAATGCACTAGTAGCCTGTTGACAATTCCCATTGTTTTCGTCGGGTGAAACGTCAGCGTCCATTGAGATTAAACGTGTGGTGTGGGATAGTGAACCATCAGGTCACAGGCCCGTGTTTCATAGACGGAACACTGAACACGTGGAAGTATCGCAGCCTCTTAATCGACCATCATCCATGCTAGAAGACGTTCCCTTGCAGACTAGGAGAAACCTGTGGTACCAACATGATGGCTCTCTAGCCCATAGTGCACGAAGTAGTACAACTTGTCTTCACGAATTGTCTCCATATCGTTGCAATGGACGCAGAGGACCTATACCTTGGCCAGCCCGTTCTCCGGGTTTGACGCATGTATACTTTTTCTGTGGGTAAAGCTGAAAGACGCTGTCTACAAATGGTTCAAATGGCTCTGAGCACTACGGGACTTAACATCTGAGGTCATCAGCCCCCTAGAACTTACAACTAGATAAACCTAACACGGACATCACACACATCCATGCCCGAAGCAGGATTCTAGCCTGCGACCGTAGTGGTCGTGCGTTTCCAGACTGAAGCGCCTAGAACCGCTCGGTCACACCGGCCGGCCACTGTCTACAAGGACATATTAACTACACCCGATGGTACGCAACGACTTATTAATGCAAGCTGCTCGGGCATCTGCGTTGAAATGCTACCACATATGAAGCAGTCATCCCATACCAGACTGGAAGCGTGTATTGCCTATGCCGGTGGTTATTCTGAACATAACCTGTTGTGGTGAATCGTCTAGTTACTGATCAGAATTCACATAACTAGTGTATGCACTTGTGTTCTCATTCAGTGTATTCTGCCACCGGTACTGTACAGTTGCTGGTTTGCTAATTTCAGTAGGCATTGTTCCATTTACAAAAGTGTATGTTTGCATAAAGAATACACTTTCTAAGGGTTATTCAATCTGTTTATTGGTTAACAATACGAGCCACTGACTACCAACTCATTCTGCGTAAACTGCACATCAATAGCACTTACCGCTGCCGCAATATTTGCGGTACAAATTTTAGGTGATTCTCTCAAATATCCAGTATTTGAGAATAAGAGCACTTGACGACATTCAACAAACTTCACTAATTTCAAACCTTTACGAAGCTTTTTTCGCTGCCACCCCGCACAAAATAATTATACGACAAAAGTTTATCGTTTGCTACATTGTAGTTCTTCATACAGTGAAACTGCAACGTCAGGCGCTGCGCTTCAGTACACCTTTACTATCAACTATGTTCGCAAGATATTTTTCGGTAAGTATCAACATATACCACTGAATCTATGTGCAAAATTATGTCATTGTGCGTCACATAAATTCATGTGTTATGACGTCGTAAACATTGAGATGGATGAATACTAGCTTTTATTTAAAACATTCCGAAAATTACCGAGACTATACTCATCCAATGTTTGATAGTGACAGCATTTGGCGTCATCCCACAAACTTAAAACGTAATTTCAAAGCGTTTCTAAATTATCTCTCACTTCAGTGCTTAACGTCAAATATTTAACACTTTAACCAATTTGTAAAGTAACCAGACGTTTGAAACTGTTTGTACAAGGGAGTTGTATTCTATACTGAACTGGGGTGGTGGCTTTACTGGCATTGTATAGACAAGGGACGTTCAATACGTAAAGCAACACTTTTTCTTCTTGTCCGATTTCGATTGAAAAAAAATGTGGAATTGTTGTGGTACATCATGGAATATTTCCGCCTCAGCCCTCACAGTTCCATGAAGTTCTCATACGTGGCGGCGCCATACATAGCCTTCAAAATGGCGTCTGCAACGAAGATGCGTTGCAAGAAGAGAGCTGACACGGAGTTTCTTTTGGCGGAAAACCAGGGCATCGCAGATACTGACTGACGCTTGCAGAACGTCTACTGAGACCTGGCAGTGAACAAAAGAATTGTGAGTCGTTGGCGCGGCATGTGTCATTATCGCAACAGGGACGCACAAACCTGTCAGATATCGCGCGTGCCGACCTGCCGCACACACCTATGACTACCGAAATGTTAGCCCGCCCGGTTAGCCGATCGGTCTAACGCACGGCTTTCCGGAGGGGGAAGGAGCGCCTGGTCCCCGACAGGAATCCACCCCGCGGACTTGTGTCGAGGTCCGGTGAGCTGGCCAGTCTGTGGATGGTGTTTAGGTGGTTTTCCATCTGCCTCTGCGAATGTGGGCTGGTTCCCCTTATTCCGCCTCAGCTACACTATGTCGGCGATTGCTGCGCAAACAAGTTCTCCACGTACGCGTACACTACCATTTCTCTACCACGCAAACATAAGGGTTACACTCGTCTGGTGTGAGACGTTCCCTGGGGGGAGGGAGGGGGGGGGGTTCACAGAGGACCGAACCACACAATAACCCTGGGTTCGGTGTGGGGTGGCGGAGGGGTGAAGTGGACTGCGGCAGTCGTGATGAAGTTGTGGACCTGCGGTTGCCGCGGGGACGTCGTTTCTACGTCCCCGGTTAACGTACAGCATACCGCATTGTGGGAACGTGCAGACACTTTCATTCGAGGTGACAGACCGATGAAAATCAAACACCTCGCTGCTCAACCGTACGTCTCTGTTGGTAGTGCTGACGTACTCGCCCACCCGCTGGGTTCCTCGCCTTTCGACTTCCATTTGACCCAGTGAAGGGTGCACTCCGCAAGAAACAGCACGTGGATGACTGCGAGGTTATTGATGCTGGAAGACGTTGGCTTCGATGTAGACCAGTGTAGTGGTACCATGCGGTCATACATGCCCTCTCAGTAAAATGGCATAATGCCGTCACATTGAGTGGAGCGAATGTGGAAAAATGCGTTTTTTTCAGCAAAAGGGTGGAGAATAATATGGTGTATTGGAAACGTGAATAAAACCAACTTACTTTCAGAAAAAAATTTGTTGCATTTCTTATTGAACGTCCCTAACATTACGCGTGTTTCTCTAAAACGCATACACAGTACATGGTCTAACGCTTATTCTAGGCCACAAATACGACGAAAGTGTCTTGATGTTCTAGAAAGTGTTGTTTTGATTGCCGAGAGCATCGCAGAAGTACCGCTTCACCTTTCCTACAGCTAAAACGACCGTCATCTAACATATCTCAAATTTTCATTTCCAAAAAGAACGTGGAAAGCGCACTTCACTATTGTTCTCTGCTGTTGCCAGTTGCAATTTATCCTGTATTTTGAGATGTGAAGAGCTGCTGGGAGTGAGGACTGGGCTGTTGTCCGCAGCTGCTCGGACGGCTACCTGAAGGTGTACCTGCGCGGCCAAGAGGCGACCGACTCTTACGACAAGTTCGACCACGAGCTGTGTGGCAGCGACACCGTCAAGCCCAAGGTGGTCGTCTCCGACGGGCCGCGGCTCGTCATGGTCTTCAGCAGCGGCGAACAGCAGGGCCGCGGCTTCAAGGCCAAGTATACCTTCGAGACGGGTGAGTACGCCGGCAGCGCAATACTTTGTGATACATCTACATGATTACTCTGCAATTCACATTTAACTGCTTGGCAGAGGGTTCATCGAACCACAATCATACTATATCTCTACCATTCCAACCCGAACAGCGCGCGGGAAAAACGAACACCTCAACCGTTCTGTTCGAGCTCTGATTTCTCTTATTTTATTTTGATGATCATTCCTACCTATGTAGGTTGGGCTCAACAAAATATTTTCGCATTCGCAAGAGAAAGTTGGTGACTGAAACTTCGTAAATAGATCTCGCCGCGACGAAAAACGTCTTTGCTTTAATGACTTCCATCCCAACTCGCCTATCATATCTGCCACACTCTCTCCCCTATTACGTGATAATACAAAACGAACTGCCCTTTTTTGCACCATTTCGATGTCCTCCGTCAATCCCACCTGGTAAGGATCCCACACCGCGCAGCAATATTCTAACAGAGGACGAACGAGTGTAGTGTAAGCTGTCTCTTTAGTGGACTTGTTGCATCTTCTAAGTGTCCTGCCAATGAAACGCAACCTTTGGCTCGCCTTCCCCACAATATTATCTATGTGGTCTTTCCAACTGAAGTTGTTCGTAATTTTAACACCCAGGTACTTAGTTGAATTGACAGCCTTGAGAATTGTACTATTTATCGAGTAATCGAATTCCAACGGATTTCTTTTGGAACTCGTATGGATCACTTTTCGTTATTTAGCGTCAACTGCCGCCTGCCACACCATACAGAAATCTTTTCTAAATCGCTTTGCAACTGATACTGGTCTTCGGATGACCATACTAGACGGTAAATTACAGCATCATCTGCGAACAACCTAAGAGAACTGCTCAGATTGTCACCCAGGTCATTTATATAGATCATGAACAGCAGAGGTCCCAGGACGCTTCCCTGGGGAACACGTGATATCTCTTCAGTTTTACTCGATGATTTGCCGTCTATTACTACGAACTGCGACCTTCCTGACAGGAAATGACGAATCCAGTCGCACAACTGAGACTATACCCCATAGGCCCGCAGCTTGATTAGAAGCCGCTTGTGAGGAACCGTGTCAAAAGCTTTCCGGAAATCTAGAAATACGGAATCAACTTGAGATCCCCTGTCGATATCAGCCATTACTTCGTGCGAATAAAGAGCTAGCTGCGTTGCACAAGAACGACGTTTTCTGAAACCATGCTGATTACGTATCAATAGATCGTTCCCTTCGAGGTGATTCATAATGTTTGAATACAGTATATGATCCAAAACCCTACTGCGAACCGACGTCAATGATATAGGTCTGTAGTTCGATGGATTACTCCTATTACCCTTCTTAAACATTCTCTACTTCACTCCGCAGCGAAGTCTGCGCTATTTCGAAACTTCAGGCAGGAGTTATTGCACAGGATGGTGTGCACTGTATCCACCAACTTCACATGATAACAATCATGGAGGATGCAAGTAGTAATTTAATACAATTATGAAATACAAGGACATAAATTGGCAGTTGCTACAGTACTGAACACCTATGAAAAGGTATGAAAAAAACTTTTTGAGTTACCGGTCCATCGAAGAACAAAATTCGTTGTATATGTTTATTAGTTTCAGGAATACAGAAGCGCCAAATCGGATGATTCTTTTTGATATACCCTGTATAGCATCACGTGATAGTGCCATTTCAGTCTGAATAATATCATCCAGCACGCTCAAGTTACCTGTACGATCTATTGCATGTTAAGTTATTGTGAGAGGCCGAGTAATACAGGGTGAAATGTATTTAAGCCGACAAACTCTGGGAGGTTGTAGGGGACATCAAAACAAATATTTTTCCCTAATGTCATTTTTTCCTATGAGGAGTATTTAAACCAGTGGAGGCCGTATTACGCTCTTCAGTTGTTAGAGGCCGTATTACGATCTTTAGTTGTAGGCAACTGCTGTCCATCAGTGTAGTAGTGCATTGTCTCTGTTTACTAATGGAGCGATACACCTGGAGTGAGTACACTGATATAGTTGGTGCGTCCTACGTAGCGCACCACAACGGACGAGCTGCACAGCGGGTTTATCAACAACAATATCCTAATCGCCGTATCCCGCATCATACGGCCGTTGCTACTGTGTACCAACGTCTGCCTGAGACCGGATCATTTAGCAGATTACCTGGACAGGGACGTCGTCGCACTTTGAGATCGCTGCAATTTGAGGAAGCTGTCTTGCAGCATTTGGAGCGGGATCCTTCAATCAGCACTCGTGCAACTGCACGTAACATGGGGACGAATCAGACGAATGTAAGAACAGTCCTTCGAGGGCAATTTTTGTGTCCATTTCACTTACAGCGTGTCGACAACCTGGAACCAGTTGATTATCCACCCAGAGCACAGTTTTCGCAGTGGTACCTGGAACAGTGTGAAATGCATCCTACATTTCCAGCCTCTGTGTTGTTTACCGATGAGTCAACGTTCACGCGTGATGGACCCTTCAACATGCACAATTCGCATGTTTGGAGTAAGGATAACCCACATGTCGCAGTTACGAGCGATCATCAAGTGCGATTCTTCGTTAATGTGTGGGTCGGTGTTGTTGGGGACTGTTTAATTGGGACGTACCTGCTACCTAGGCCATTAAATGGCAGGCATTATTACGATTTTCTCGCCAGAGCATTGCCAGAATTGCTGGAAGATGTCCCGCTCCCTACAAGACAATACATGTGGTTCCAACATGACGGGGCGCCGGCACATTTCAGTCGTCGTGTCCGTCGGTTCCTGGACCGTCGGTTCCCAGAGACGTGGATTGGCATAGGTGGTCCTGTACCGTGGCCTGCTCGATTCCCAGATATGTCCCCTCTGGACTTTTTTGTGTGGGGAGAGATGCGCAACCTTGTTTACGCAACTCCTGTTGCATCAGAAGAGGGTCTGGTTGCCCGGATAATTGCGTTGGGTTAATATGTTGTCTCTTGGTCATAAAAAAATGGAAAAGTATTTGTTGGGTCAATTAATTTGCCGCCAGAGATATCTTCCTCTACCAGTTTAAATACTCCTCATAGGAAAAAAATGACATTAGGGAAAATATTTGTTTTGATGTCCCCTACAACCTCCCAGAGTTTGTCAGTTTAAATACTTTTCACCCTGTATAGGTAACAGAGTTTTTGAGGACGTTCTGCTAAGGTGAGTCCGAGCAGCTCTGAACTTGGCGTTAGCGGTCGCTCTCCTTGAACGAGAGCCGCCGTAAGCTGAGACGCGGGTGAGCTGCCGCGCTTCCCTTCCCGTGGGCGTCGCCACGTCGGAACCCATACCGAGCTCCCAGCCAAACTGGGTTAATGCTGTCTCTCCAGGATAAACAGATAGTCCGTGCAAAGCACACACGCCACGTCCAAGTTATTAAACTCGCACCAGCGGCTACTGCGGCTCTGTGTAATTAATACGACCAGCTACCAGCTGAAACATGGACTCAGACCAAACAAATTTCGTAAACCTTCCGTCCAATTGGCCAGCGACAGAACAAATAATTTAATTCAATCGCTGAGGGGTGATTCAAACGTGTGAGCAAAAAGTTTAAATCCAGTTAAAGTGACTACATCAGGACTGGCGCTGTGCAAATGCCGACGTAAGCGGTCTTTCTCTGTAGACGTTCGCGCCGACGCCACAGCGAAACAAAATTTACTTTCATCCCCGAACGAGACAATATTTACTTTCATCCTCGTGTGTCCCCCCTGATGACTCAAACGTGATCAAGTGCTGGAAAGTTATCAGGTGCTGGGAAGTTAGTAACAACAGACTTCCTCGCTGCCATCCTCCCTCGACACACCAATCAATTTTATATAGGCCGTCGTCGCACACTCATCTATTCACTAATGACCCGTGAGTTTAGCAGCATGTAATGTTCGCGTAGAAAATTCAAATGGCTCTGAGCACTAAGGGACTTAACTTCTGAGGTCATCAATCCCCGCCGGCCGGGGTAGCCGAGCGGTTCTATGCGCTACAGTCTGGAACCGCGCGACCGTTATGGTCGCAGGTTCGAATCCTGCCTCGGGCATGGATGTGTGTGATGTCCTTAGGTTAGTTAGGTTTAAGTAGTTCTAACTTCTAGTGGACTGATGACCTCAGAAGTTAAGTCCCATAGTGCCCCAAGTTAAGTCCCATAGTGCTCAGAGTCATTTCAACCATTTTTCATCGGTCCCTAGAACTACTTAAACCTAACTAACCTAAGGACATCACACACATCCATGCCCGAGGCAAGATTCGAACCTGCGACCGTAACGGTCGCGCGGTTCCAGACTGTAGCGCCTAGAATCGCTCGGCTACCCCGGCCGGCGGGGATTGATGACCTCAGAAGTTAAGTCCCTTAGTGCTCAGAGCCATTTGAATTTTCTACGCGAACATTACATGCTGCTAAACTCACGGGTCATTAGTGAATAGATGAGTGTGCGACGACGGCCTATATAAAATTGATTGGTGTGTCGAGGGAGGATGGCAGCGAGGAAGTCTGTTGTTACTAACTTCCCAGCACCTGATAACTTTCCAGCACTTGATCACGTTTGAGTCATCAGGGGGGACACACGAGGATGAAAGTAAATATTGTCTCGTTCGGGGATGAAAGTAAATTTTGTTTCGCTTGGACGTGGGCGCGAACGTCTACAGAGAAAGACCGCTTACGTCGGCATTTGCACAGCGCCAGTCCTGATGTAGTCACTTTAACTGGATTTAAACTTTTTGCCCCGGCCGGCTGCGTAGAAGAGAAACAAATTTTAATCAGGCATAAGAAGCAGCTGACTTTGTATGTGGATGTAGCACAAAGATCCATATGAAAGCTATGAATAAATTGTAGAACAGAGGAGAGAATATGAATTACCACGTTCACTGGAATTCACGGATTTTGAGAAAGCTTCTTACTCGTCTTTCGTGGTGCCTAACTGGCTATCATCCGTCTTCACACCTTCTGTTATTTTCAGGATGCATTTCCGTAAACCTTACTGATCGTGCATGATACGGATATCTTCACTTGTGCGAAATTCATTAAAGATGCGTGGTACGTAAAGGCCTTATACGAGCATCTGATGAAGGCGAGACATGGACATTTTGAAGCTCCGAAAATTCGCAGATATGGTTACATTATTTCTTTCCTGAAATCGTGGCCTTTACCAACTTTCGTCCTACCACTAATACTTCCAAGTTGGTGCTTCTCCACACCAGGACCCTACCGCCACCAAACTCGTCTCTTTCTACTGCGTTCCGAGGGTTTAGGCAACCACTTTTCCTGTAGATGAACATATGTCGTGAATCGGTCTACATACTGAATCAGGACTCGTCTGGGAAGAATAAAATCTTCCATTTATTCATGACGTCGCTGACTCTCCACTGAGAGAGCTGGACATACATTTCCTGAGGACTGGCATACCTACGAGCTACAATGAGACACCATCACCGTTACTTGTAAAAAAAGGTGTAAGCTCTGTAGATGATTTTAATGCACATATTACGAAATTTAGTCGTGAACTTAGGGCCAAAGATCGATCCTGTTATATAGGGCCGGCATTGTACTGTCCTATAACAAATTTTTTCCCTATTATCAAAGACGCTTTGTGGCACATTCAACACAGCTAAGTCTCCAGTATGTGTCTGATCCGTTTCAAGGCGTCTAAGGATTCTGCCACAGAAAACTGGTTCCAAATACTCCCTTTTAATATTATACAGAAAATCAAGAGACCACTCTTTACTTACAAAGGAAGTGCAAACACGGCTGAGTCCACGTGCGCCTCTTGCACTGCTTTAGATTATCTTCCAACCATGTGCCTAATCACAGCACGGGCTACTCATTCTCTGTACAAGTAGCGCACCTCCATTTTTGTTGGGATATCCTGAAGATTACTTGAAGTAATTGGTCACTTTTCTCTTCGTTCCATTTTCCTCCTGAACCAAAGGAGAGTATTATCTCAAAGAAAGAAGCATCTGAATATATACAAGGCCGTTTAAGTAAAGTGTCACATATTGCTGCAGAAGGTACGCTTGGTAAAAAAAGAATAAAATTTGTGATAATGATATGTCCGAAAACCAATACCTGTTGAGATTTGGGCGAGTCCGTCTTCTCATTCCAATCTGTTTGTTACCTAGAAGTAGACACTCCAGGTAATTCTGCATGTCGTTACCATGCATCCTCACTCCTTCAGCCCATCTTCGCACTGAACAACGCACTCATTCAAATACACCTGGGTTCATTCGGATTGCGTCGCACATATTGGTCACACGTTTCTGTATATTTTGCACGTATTCGATGGGTTGGGCATACACCAATGTCTTCAAATGTTCCAATAGCCAGAAATAAACGTATTAAGGTCCGATGAACGGGAAGGACGCGCTACTGGACCTCGTCGACCAATACCTCGCCCACGAACGTTGCAGTGAAGCACGATCCGTAGAAAATGAAATGGTGCCCCGTCGTGCATAAACCACAATTGTTGTCTTTTTGGATAGGTAACCTCATTCAATAGCGCTGCTAGTTTATCGTGCAGAAACCGGTGCCAAACATCACCTGTTAATCTATTTGGTAAAATGTATGGCCCTATGAGTCAGTGACCAACAATTCCTGTTAGTTCATTGGTACTTAAGCGGTCCTAATGCCTCGGCTCCATGACAGCTCAAGGAGTTCCATTTGCCTACCAGTGCATTTTGTGGCAATTCACATGCCGTATTTTGAGAATTCTGCTACATCTGTAAGTACTACCCATTATTCGTCACAAGCATAACGGCCAATATCTAAATGGGTATTGGTTTCCGGGTACATAATTATAGGAGCTTTTATCTGGTGTTCACCGATTCTTCCCCCTGTAGGAATGTGTGACACTTTTCTCAAACACCCCATGTATTGGCTGAGCGCGAATTCAACTGGAAAACGTTTGGTGCTTGGGCACGGATGTTTTTTGAGTTTACTGATATAAGGGACCTGTGGTCTCCGGAGGCTTGTTACGCAGTAATTGCATTTCGTTTGGTTTCTTACCCCCATTTATCTTTATATCTGCATTGTACTGAAAATAGCTGCACAGCAGTGCACGTGTAGACACTATGCGCTGTGTGTTCTGTTTAGAAACAATTTGTTGCATTCACTCATGTCACTTGGCTGTTGACAACAGTAATGCCTGATTTACTCTTTGCCTTCAAGCTTTGCTGCTCGTTCTTCACTGAAGAGCCAAAGAAACTGGGACACCTGCCTTATACCGTGTAGGGCCTCCGCAAGCCCGCATAAACGCCGTAACACGATGTGGCATGGACTCTATTAATGTCTGAAGTAGTGCTGGAGGGAATTAGCGCCATGAATCCTGCAGGGCTGCCCATAAATCCGCAAGAGTATGAGAGGGTGGAGATCTCTTCTGAACTACACATTGCAAAGCATTCCAGATATGCTCAATAATGCTCATGTCTGGGGAGTCTGGTGGCCAGCGGAAGTGTTTAAACTGAGAGGAGTGTTCCTGGAGCACTATGGGACTTAACATCTGAGGTCATCAGTCCCCTAGAACTTAGAACTGTTTAAACCGAACTAACACACGTCCATTCCCGAGGCAGGATTCGAACCTGCGACCGTAGCAGCAGCGCGGTTGTGGACTAGAGCACCTAGAATCGCTCGTCCACACAGGCCGGCGTGTTGACAGGCCCAGGCGAGGCACAAAGCTTTGTGTCGTGCAGTCATCAACAGTGCACAAGTGGGCCTTCGGCTCTGAAAGCCCATATCGATGATGTTTCGTTGAATGGGTCGCACGCTGACACTTCATTATGGCCCAACATTGAAATCTGCAGCAATTTGCGGAAGGGTTGCGCTTCTGTCACATTGAACGGTTCTCTTCAGTCGTCGTTGGTCTCGTTCTTGCAGGATGTTTTGCCGGCCGCTGAGATGTCGGAGATTTAATGCTTTACTGGGTTCCTGATATTCACGGTACTCTCGTGAAAGAGTCGAACGGGAAAATCTCCACTTCATTGCTACCTCGGAGATAATGTGTCCCATCGCTCGAGCGCCGACTGTAACGCCACGTTCAAACTCACTTAGATCTTAATAACGTGCCACTGCAGCAGCAGTAACCGATCGAACAAATGAGCCAGACACTTGTTGTCTCACATAGTCGTCGCCGACCACAGCGCCGTATTCTGTCTGTTTACATATCTCTGTAAATACGCATGCCTATACTAGTTTCTTTGGCACTTCAGTGTATCTCATTGTGTTTTTCCGACAGTGTCAGTTGTACGTTACCATTGATATAGAACAGGGTGGATAAGATGTTGATGACGAGTTGGCCGAAATTCACTTCATGTATGAGTTCAGAGAATGGAATGGAATAGAGACAGACCGACGCAATGCTGAGCTGTTCCCACAGCGACGGCAATCACGTCGTAATGAACCGTTTTTTCACGTTGTACAATTTGATGATTGCGTATTACAGGATGGTTAGCTGTTGTCAAGGTATTTTCATTGAAACAAAGGTAATTCTCTAATAAAGAGAATGAATCATGACACCATTTCTATTCTGTAACCAGCCACCGGAGATCGCGGTTTATCCACTACTTCTGGTCAACCTCCGAAATAATGCCGATGGAACTCTGGTGCTTCATGTATATTAAAGAACGAAATTTACATGCAACATATTTAAATTTGAGCCATTCGGAACTCCAGACACAGTGATGTTTCTTCATTGTTGTGAAGATATTTTCAGAGGAGCAAACGCAACTGGGGTGACAAACCGAATTAATAACACGAAGGGCTACTGAAAAGTAATGCCACGAATTTTTCATATGAAAACTCTTAAAAAAATAAAACAAACGTTATTAAAATTCTACATCTTTATTCTTCATGTCTACATGTTCGCAGCCCACTGCCGCTAGAAGTCTCCGAGTTGTAGCGTGCAACATGGCGTTGTAAAACATAACCACATCGGTGCGTGAGAAACAGCGTGCAATATTGGATTTTCGAATTCGCAGAGTTTGTCCACACACACACATGGAGCACACTCTGCTTCAGCATGACAGTGACAGACGACACACAAGTCATGAATCATGGTCCGTAGTCCCGACTTGAAATGAAATGAAATGCCGCGTGGCTAGGCCTCCCGTCGGGTAGACCCTTCGCCTGTTGCAAGTCATTCGAGTTGACGCCACTTCGGCGACTTGCGTGTCGATGGGGATGAAATGATGATGATTGTAAGGACAACATAACACACAGTCCCTGAGCGGAGAAAATCTCCGACCCAGCCGGGAATCGAACCCGGGCCGTTGGTATGACATTCCGTCGCGCTGACCCCTCAGCTGCCAAGGGCGGACGGTCCCGACCTGACCCCATCCAACTCTCCAAAACTTAACAACACATTCGAGGACTTCACTTTGATAAAGATGAAATGATGCAAGCAGAATTGAGGTTACAGCTCCTTCAGCAAAGTCAAACATTCTACAGTGACGGTATTCACAAACTGGTCTAACGTTGGCAAAAATGTGTTCGGCACCAGGGCGACTATGTTAAGAAATAAATATGAAAAATAAAGACACAAAATATTAATAACGTTTCTCTCATTTAAAAACCCTTAAGATTTTTCGCATAAAAAATTCGTAGGCATTACTTTTCAGCACACCCTCGTAATTTCATTGTTACTCCACAATGAGCCACTGGAGACTACCGGTCCTGACTACAAAAAACTCAGGAAATACCGCTGAACAACCTCCGAAAATGTGTCAATGGAGTTGGAATTCACCCAAATAACAACAAGACAGATGGAAAAAAAGTAAGTAAACTGTTGATTATTTCAAAAGTAATCACCATAACTGTTAATACGTTTATCCGGCTGCGAGACTGTCAGTGCCTTCATGGAAAAATGTTTTCGGTTGCCTACGGAACCATAATGGTACCCAAGCGTGCATCTCTTCGTCCGAAGCAAATCAACAGCAACGATCGTCTTTCTTCAGGTTCCAAAAATATGGATATAGCTTGAGAAGAGATGGGGACTGCAGGCAGTGTGTCTAAGAGGTTCACAAAGAAATTTCTGCAGCCTAGTTGTAATAACCTCGACAACATGTGGGCGGATATTATAATGCAATAAAATGATCGCATCCGTCAATATTCCCAGGCGTTTGGACTTTAAGACGAGCTTCAGTTTTTGCAGCGTCTACGTATCGCTGTGCGTTGATAGTGGCGGTGTACTCCAGAAAGTCAATGAGCAGCAGCCCTTGTAGTCAAAGAGAGCTGCAGAAGTTTCGCTTGGAAGCCCTCACGCAGCCTCCATACGGTCCAGATCTCCCCCCATGCGGTTTCCACAGTTTTGGAGCCATGAAAAGAAACAATCGTGGCCGTCAATTTGCTTCGGACGAAGATATGCCTGGCTGGGTAAAAACATGGTTCCGAAGGCAACCGCAAATAAAGGGCAAAGAAAAAACGTCGCACTTGAAGGTGAGCATGCGATTCCTCATCCAAATTCAAGACAAAATCACCTGGCTGCCGTTTGAAAAGGTATGTACGAAAACGAGGAGCTGGAAACGCTGACACGTCGTGCGGTGCATCGGAATGTTAAGAGGGACGTGTATCACAGCGCAATACTGTACCAGCCGTCGTAGCTCTCTAAGTAGACTGCTGGAACATAAAACCAGCATCCACCATGGAGCTGTAGTTCGAATCCTCGCCAAGTTCCTTTTTTACACGTCCGTTCCCTAGTTCTCCTCGTTTATAAGGAGGAGATCATCTTGTAGTATGAATAGCCTATCACATGACAGTGTGCATGCATGTGTCTGCTAACCGCGCACTGCACAACCGTAACTCGTCCTACAAAGTTCATGCAGGGCGTCACACAAACGAGGAATACGTCGATATGCCTTTGGTTCTGGTTGCATCTGATAACCAAACTGCTGCTGCTGCTCCTCGTGCATATGCTGCACAATACTTTCAAAGGCGATATCCTGATAAGAACGCTTTTTTTCGCCTGGAGCATCGCCTTCAGAAAACTGGTAACCTTCGTCCACAAGTAACAGACAAAGGTTATTCAAGGACTAGACGTATTCTGCAAACAGAGGACGTGATTCTTGAAATCGTTCGCCAGCCACCTTGCCAACGTACCCGTGATATTGCAAGACAGTTCCAGGTATCTAAAATGGTGGCTGTTGAAATGTTGCATGATGAAGATATGAGCCACATTATTTATTACCCATTAATTCAACAATAGTGGCCCGAATACCGCATTCGATGACTGAGGTTTTGTGAATGGCCCTTAAACCAAATGGAAGATAACGAATATTTTATATATAACGTGATACGGCAACAGTCTGGATGATTGACTGATCTGGCCTTGTAACTTCAACCAAAACGGCCTTGCTGTGCTGGTACTGCGAACGGCTGAAAGCAAGGGGAAACTACGGCCGTAATTTTTCCCGAGGGCATGCAGCTTTACTGTATGTAGCATGGAGAGCTGCATCAAACCAGTATCAGGACTGAAGACCACAACAACAACAACGGAATGACAAATCTAGCTTTACTTGTGAAGGTATTTTCAACCTCCACAACAGCCGTTATTGGTCGAAACCCCTGTGAACATAGCTTTCAGACACGCTTTAGTATAAACCTGTGGGTTATAATCGTTGGATTAGCACTTTTGGGCCCTAACCTATTGCGGAACAAGCTGAATGCGCCCCTGGGTCGTACGTTTCTTTGCAATATTTTGCCTGGCGCATTAGAAAACGTTCCGTTTGGCGTTCGGCGACAGCTATGGTTTCAGCAGGTTGCTGCACCGACTTTGGAATGAATGTACTTACCTATTTAAATGTGGCGTTTCCAGGGAAATGGATTGGTCGTGGAGGTCCGGTATTCCGACCTCCACGTTCCCTGGACCTTAGTACACTAGACATTTTTATTTGTGGTGCCATTTAAAGAAACAAGTTTATAGTGTTCCACTCATGGGTGTACACGACTTAATAGCTCCCGTGCTTGCTGCTTCGGCAGTAACAGATTCATGTGAGTTGAAAGAGTTTAACAAAGTATGATCCAACATGCGTCGAAGTGTTTGCAAATGCAAGGTGATCGCTTTGAACGTTTCTCTAAAGTGAATGTTGCTCGTATATGTACGTATCGGCTCTGTGAAAGTCTGCCTGGACGTCAAAACGAAGAGAAAGGAATTATCGTTCCAAGCACAGTGTGCCACCTAGTGTAGCCTATCTGCTGTGTTTTTGTACCTTACTGGATACAGACCAAGTTACTGTATCCACTATTATTTTCTATTGGCTGTAGTTGTATCATGGACGTAACAGAGTGGTCGTTTTCGTCTGTAAGAAGATCACGTTCTGTCTTAATGTTTGAGTAAAGGTAACATTAACAGAAAGAAATACACAAGATAACGCATTATGGAGGTGTAAGTTGGATACAGTTTGGTTCCTTAACTTTGCAATATATATATATATGTGTGTGTGTGTGTGTGTGTGTGTGTGTGTGTGTGTGTATGTGTCGCGAACGCTACTCGAACACCAACGATACTGCGTATCCGTTCTCACCGAATTGCATCGTCTCACTGAGCTAGTGGGACAACTTTGGCACAGCGTAAAGTGTTCGTGTTACCTGTTCTTGGCCACGCTACAAGCAGTTATTCCGTCGTGAGAGCCTAGTTTTTTAAATCGAATTTCTATTTTAACTTACTGGTGGAACTATGTTTTGCTAGATACACTTTTGTCTTGCATTTGGATGACGAATCACATGCCAACCCCCAAGTGTGGCATTTTTTTCTTCATCCTGTAGACCTCCGTGTGAAGGCACTGTCGGTCTTGTCTCATAGTTGGATAAATGTACTATCAGCACTTTCGAAATAATAAACATTTTAGCAACTTTTCCCATCTACTCCGTTTTCATGTGACTATAAACATGTTTCATAATTGATGTTACGGGCTTCTAAGAATTGTAGAGCGAACATAGTAGATAAGGTTTTGATAAGGAATCCAAATACGGCAATGCACCATTTGGATACAAAAGCTATAAGATCGGATGGCATTCAAATCTTTAGCTTCACATTACATACTGTTTTCGTCCCACTAGAAAAATGTCTCCGAGAAACAGGTACGTTCACGACTAGGAGCGTTGACTGTGACGCTCCACAAACGCGTACCTCGGCTAACGGACAGGGTGTATGAAAGAACGCACTGCAGATTCAGCTTTTACAGTAAAGTCATCAGGGTCGCCACGCGGGGCAGCTACTATAGAGCACACAGGTCAGAACTCACTGTCTCCACTGAGTGTGTACCGTGAAGCTGGACTGAACGAGATCCGATCTTCAAACTCATTTTACATCCTAACGGTGCATTTCCGGACATGGTTTCTTTATCAAAACTCCATTTACTAAGCCCCTCTACACCACCTAACAACATGTAACAGGAACTGTAAAACACCCTATATATATAATAATCAGGATGTCCCTGCAAGCCGGCAGATGTGACCGTGCGGTTCTAGGCGCTTCAGCCTTGAACTGCGCGACCGCTCCGGTCGCAGGTTCGAATCCTGCATTTTTCCTGGTATCTCGGCTGATATTCGCACTTTCGTTTTTTCATTAAGTATGTGCAGCCAGCCCATACAAATACTGCTCAAGACGGCTTTCATGCGTCGCACAGTGTCGATGGAAAGCGTCGGTTTGCTTCCCATTAAAACACGTACTCCTCTATCGACACCGCGCTCACTGCTGTTCTCGCTACTGCTTCTCAATCACTGCTGGAGTACTGGCTGTTCCTCGTCTTTTACTCTCCCTGTTAATACATACTGACAGGAAGAATATCGCACTAGGCTAATTTGGGGCCGCTCTATCGGATGTGCACGCTAAAATTCCACTTTAAATATAATTTTGTTTGTAACGGGTAACAAACACACGCTTTGCTTGAAAGTATTTGTTTGGGCTGACTGGAGTTACACATTGCAAAAGCGAAAGTGCACTTATTAGCTGAAATACCAGAAAAAAAAATAAAACGTAGCGTAAGAGTAATAAAAAAAACAGGTAAATGGTCAACATGTCACCATATTTTTCACTGAGTATTTGTAGTGCATTTTTAAACTGACTGACACGATGTACATAACAGCGGGAGATAGCAGTTGTATATGGAACGTGCAAACAACTAATTGACATGTGGACGCTAGTGACCATTACAAATATAAAATAACTAGAAGTGAACACATATCGTCGTCGCCTTGTCTTCTCGCTGCTCTGTTGCACATGCATTGTAGAGTACAAGGTTCGATTCCCGGCAGGGGACTGAGTGTTGTGCGTCCTACATCATCACTTTCATCATCATTGACCCACAAGTCACCGAAGTGGCGTCAACTAAAAAGGACTTGCAATACGGCGGCCGAACTCCCCCGCGTGGGGCCTCCCGGCCAACAATGCCATGCTATCATTTCCATATTGCAGAGTACAAGATTCCGGGGACGGCGGCGCCCGACGGCAGCTGTCGCTTCACGTACCGCAGTTCAAGCAGGAAGAAGGGCGACTTCAACTCGCCGCGCTACCCCTCCAACTACCCCAACGACATCAACTGCACGTACGACTTCGAGGCGACGCCCAACGAGCAGGTGACGATCGTCTTCGACCACTTCAAGGTGCGGGCCGAGCGCATCAACGGCTCCGTCGCAGCATACGGGTGAGTGCCGACGTTCGCTCCAGTCGTCTCCACCATTTCTTCCTCTTCCTGGGCCTCTCCCTATCCTGCATGCACTTCCTGTACTGTCGATTACTCAGAAACTTCTCTTTTATTCCGTAGGGCATCCCTGTATTCTGTCTTGGCCTGAATTGGTGTGGGACTGTGCTATTAATTGACTTCCTGCACGATTGTTTGAAGAGAATGCGTACGAGTAACTCACACCTATCGGGTCGTACGACAAGCGGAAATTTTATTTTTATGCCACTGGACTTCCAACGAATGTAATAAACCGTAAAAGTACACACAACTGAGGACCGTTTTCGCAACACTCGCTGTATGCATTTTTAATTTTTTTTTTCTTAACGCGTACTGCTCAGCTTCCTCTAGAAGTCTATGCAGACGGCTATAGCAAGACTTGTTTTATTCCACCCATACAGAACAGAAAATACAGCCCGTTTTTTCCCAAAAGTCGGTCATGTGTATGTAGGAGTCTTTTCAAAATTTGCTTTATGCTACCTACAAGGGGAGGCCACGATGTTTGGAGCAAAGACATACTTCAGACTTTGTACAACTTTAGTGGGCCATCAAAAGAAGATAATGTGCAGGTAGTAAAGTGCACTAGTCTGGCAAGATTAGTTTTACGCCTCTATGAAGTGGCTTGTGTATCTGTGCGTTAGTGTTTGTGATGGTCAAGTGATTAGCGTTCGACCTTCGGAAGACGAAAGTGTATGAAGCGATGGTTCCATTCTCGCTCAAACGTAAGTACTAATCTATTTTTTTCATGACTGGCCAAATTATTTAATCCATATGATCGAAGTTGATATAATGATTTTCATGAAGTTTTCCATATTTGTGTGACAAATACCCTGCACGAGCGTGTGATGTCGAGAGCACATCCGACGAGTAATTGTAATATTACTCTTGTGGTCTGGTAGATTGTGGCTTACTACACACATCATAAAAAGTTTTTCATCACTCCGGTTCCCAGAACTCCTGAAGATAGATGTTGGCTGTGGATATTGTATCACAGAAACAGTCCCTTTGACTGTTCAGAGATGTCACTAAACCCGCCCAAAGAGGTAAACAACCATGCATGAGCAGCGCCTGTTAGACGAAGGAGGTCCGACAGCCGAACAGTTCCAGTCATTCCACCAGGAAGGAGGTACACGGCTCGTGTTGTACTTCAACAATGCCTGGACGGTCAATACCGCGGTTGGATCGCGTCCGCAATGTTATTTTGTGCTGGGAAGGGCTCTCAACACGGGAAGTGTCCAGGTGTCTCGGAGTGGAGGAGATACAGAGAGACAGGAAATGTCGATGACATGCCTCGCTCAGGCCGCCCATGGGCTACTACTGCAGTGGATGACCGCTATCTATGGATTATGGCTCGGAGGAACCCTGACAGCGACGCCACCACGTTGAATAACGCTTTTCGTGCAGCCACAGGACGTCGTTTTACGACTCAAACTGTGCGCAATTGGTTGTATAATGCGCAATTTCACTCCCGGCGTCCATGGCGAGGTCCATCTTTGCAACCACGACACCATGCAGCGCCCAACAACACGCCGCATGGACCGCTCAGGTTTGGCATCACGTTCTCTTCACCGATGACTGTCGCATATGCCTTCAACGAGACAATTGTCGAAGACGTGTTTGGAGGCAACCTGGTCAGACTGAAAGCATTAGACACACTGTCCAGCGAGTGCAGCAAGGTGGAGGTTCCCTGCTGTTTTGGGGTGGCATTATGTGGGGCCGACGTACACCGCTGGTGGTCAACCGATAGTGCAACCATATAGGCAGCATATTGGCGGGGCATTCGTCTTCATGGATGACAATTCGCGCTCCTATCGTGCACATCTTGTGAATGATTTCTTTCAGGATAACGACATCGCTCGACTAGAGTGGCCACCATGTTCTCCGGACATTAACCCTATCGAACACGTCTCGGATAGATTCAAAAGGTATGTTTGACGATGTGATCCACCAACCACTCTGAGGGATCTACGCCTAATCGCCGTCGAGGAGCGGGACAATCTGGACCAACAGTGCCTTGATGAACTTGTGGATAGTATGCCACGACGAATACAGGCATGCATCAATGCAAGAGGACGTGCCACTGGGTATTAGTGGTACCGGTACGTGCAGAAATGTGGACTACCATCTCTCAAGGTCTCGCTGTATGGTGCTACAACATGCAATGTGTGGTTTTCATGAGCAATAATATGCATGTATGGTTTTCATGAGCAATAATATGGGCGGAAATGATTTTTATGTTGATCTCTGTTTCAATTTTCTGTGCAGGTTCCGGAACTCTTGGAACCGAGATGATGCAAAACTTTTTTTGATGTGTGTATATTACTGATAGTGAATAATGTCACTCGCATCATTACTTATCGAGGTTTGACTTGGGCTTTCCAAGTTTGTCCTTCGTCCTTGAAAATTTGATTACAAATAGTAAACAGTCATAACATACGAAATTTATTACAACTTCATGAAAATGTACGTGTTTTTCTTTTTTTTTATTATATCACCTCTCAAATGTCATATAAATCAAATAATGTGACCAGTGATGAAAAAAATGTAGGTCAAAAGTAAGTGTCAGCGGGATTCGGAATGTTGCCTCGTCCACGACCTTCTTGTAAAGCGCGAACGTTAACCATTTGACCATAAAGACTTTTTACTACCACAGCCTTCGCACAGATACATCAGTTACATAATGGACTGTGAAACTTCTCTTGCTATTTTCACGGAAATGCAAGAGTAGTGCACCTTCCTACTTGCACGTTATGTTGTTTTAATTACCAACTGAAGGTATACAGAATTCGAAGTAATTCCTTGATCCCACGTCGTGGCCTCCACGTGTTAGTTCGTTAAAGACGTTAGAAATATTGCTGGATTTTCTCATAATTTGTTTAACGTGTGACAAAGGTCAGAACAAATATTTTTCTGACTATGTTACGGCACTCCTGGCGTAATTGGTTTGGTTAGTGGTAGATGGCAGGGCGAATCACCGTGCGCGCCTACTAAGCTGACAATTGGTGTGGTGGCTGAAGGTATCTCCCAACAGCCACCGCGCCAGGTGTCTGTTTAGTTTGCACGAGCAGTATTAAACTACGTTTGGTGATGACAGCTGTTACGCGAATTGATTGCCTGTTTCCGCCACCTCACGGCAGTTAAGTGTAAAAGACTACACTTGCGATAGATAATGAATATGGAAGGTGATGCTGAATGCACTATTTCTGTGAGTGAAACACGTGGTGGGTGTAAAAGAAGAGAAAAGAAGCAATCAAACGTCTCCAAAGCAAATCACTCGATATTCAAAGCAAAATGCAGCGTCTGGTATTGACTGCCAACAAGCTGAATAGGGCGAGGCAAGCAATAGTGGAAGGAAAGGCTGCCAGGCAGGCAAACTCTCTTACGCTGACTGACCTTATTTCAGTAATCTATTATATTCTTCAGGAGATAGGAACAAGCAAGATGCACTGCTTCTGTCATAACATGGACGGATATATTTGCATCAGCTAGAAGTTTTGTACATCCCACTGAAGCTAAGGATTCTAAATCAGTGTCTATAGGGTTTAAGATAAAACTTTAAGATGGATCCCAAGTAACATTTTGTGCTGTTACATTTCAAAAAACTGCAGGTGTATCGCGAGATCACTTAGTTTCATAGGGCGGCATTATCAAGAACATGGGACTGCACTACAGGAACGAAGAGGTGACATAAGAGCCTCTCAAGCAGATATTGTTATGACCCAACAAGTTAAATAGCACATTTGGAAGTGTAAGTACAGAAAGTGTCATTATACCAGAGGAAAAATGAGTAGGTTACATTTGTCCCCAACATTAAATTTAAATACAATATGGAATTTTTTTTCAAGGAACAAGGACAAGCAGGCAGTAGAAGCTGTTGTGTGTGAACCTTTAAGACCGTGTTTAAAAGATTTTCATTCTCGGCTTTGGTAACCCTCGTAGGGACACCTGTTCAACATGCAAGGAATTCGAACTGAAAAATCGAAGAATACCGAGAAATGAGCTTCCGTAAAGCCCATCAAAGAAGTTCCACAACATAATGAACAAATACTTTGAAGACATTGTAAAAGTTGTCTTTGACATGAATCAAAATGAACCTCTGCAACACCTCTCTATTGTAGGAGTCTTTTACAACCGACAGACATGGTTCTATGACCTAGCCCTGGTGACTGAACCAAAACAAAGTACCAATGACATTTTTCAATACATTTGAGATGAAACAGAAGCTGGAAGAGGTAAAAATGAAATCGTATCTATACTACAACATTTTCTCCTACGTTATTTGGATGAGAGGATTAATATTGATAAGAGAGGATTGAAACTTGGGATTTTTTCAGATTCTTCTATAATGCTCTACATGCTGGTACGTTTTATGCAATGCATTGCAGTGTCCTCTGAACTTACCCGCTATTTTCGTATTCGTGGACCTAGTTTCATGCCACCGATTCGTGTATTCGATAGAGCTGAGAAGGAATGTCGGGAAAAAGAAGATATCATATCACCTTGTGAATACAGGAATATTCTAGCGAAGATTGGAAAGGTGTTGGTGTGGGGAGAATAGAGAAGGCTGGTTTTCCTACGAGTTCAAACGGACTGCTAATGAAATAGTGAAGTCTACGATGCCTTTCTAAATGAGGAATGTTCGAATAATAACTTACAGACAAATCAATGGTAAAATTCAATGTGCTGTTAAAACGACGTATTTCTCTGGATCAAATTTAAGTTGCGGTGTTTTGAAGAAAGACATTTCTTCGTTCAAACGTGCAGCCATTATTTCCAAAATGAACCATAGAAGTGGAAAAAAAGAAGAATGTAATGAAGTTAAAGCGTTTCCTTCCCATTCCCAAGGATGCAGCAAGTTTCTACAATGACATACTCTCTACAAGATGTGAGGAACATGAAATCATGACAGCTCATGAAGTATTTATGCGGATGAAGAGATCTGTGGAGTTGCGTAGAAGAGAAAAAAGAAATATAATTTTAAAACTTTGATGTAAACAACAAGCATTTAATATTGAGGTGTCACTGATACAGTTTGAACATACAGCGAATTTCGTATAAGAAAACTGTTTTTCTACTCCCAATAGTTATGAACTATCAAAAATTTTACGTATTGCAAAAACTACCTAAAAAGGTATTCAGAACTGTACGAAATTTGTTAACTGTAGAAAATTTTTCCCTCTAAAGTTTTTTGTTAATTAAATAAATATGTCTCCTATTCTTTTTTGTATAAAGCGAGCTTTGCGAAAACTGTTCTAATTACATATCTACAACTTCTTTTTAAAGAGGAAAAAAATCATCTGCAGCTGCCAGAGGTTGTTTGTGGGCAACATAGCTCTACACAGAAATACTTCGTCATTGAAAAACTGTTACGAAATTCAGGAATATTTGTAGATTATCAGCGTTTGGTACAATGCCTATAAGTTAAACTACAATATAAATAAATGTAATGGTATAGATAATAGACGAGAACTCTCCATAGTGTATGACATCGCAAAATGGCTCTGAGCACTATGGGACTCAACTGCTGAGGTCATTAGTCCCCTAGAACTTAGAACTAGTTAAACCTAACTAACCTAAGGACATCACAAACAGCCATGCCCGAGGCAGGATTCGAACCTGCGACCGTAGCGGACTTGCGGTTCCAGACTGCAGCGCCTTTAACCACACGGCCACTTCGGCCGGCTATGACATCGCAATCTGTCATCTATCACAACAATCAGTTACAATCGTGAAGTATGTAGAAATACCTGAGTTGGTTGGAAGAAACCAAACAGGATTAGGAAAGGACGGGGAAGGAAGGCGGCCGTGTCCTTTCAAAGAAACCATCCCGGCATTTGCCTGGAGTGATTTAGGGAAATCACGGAAAACCTAATTCAGAATGGCTGGACGCGGGATTGAATCGTCGTCCTCCCGAATGCGAGTCCAGTGTGCTAACCACTGCGCCACCTTGCTCGGTCGAAATATCTGTGCGGGGTGATTTAAGGTGGAATTCCTAAATAAATCTAGTGGTGGAGAAGGAGATGTCGGACAGATATTTATCAGAAAAAACCTAAGGAAATGGATTTCATCCGTCAAGGAGGACAAAGAGCATCTGTGAGCTTTGTCAAAACCCTTTTATAGTGGTGGAGAAGGAAATGTCGGACAGATATTTATCAGAAAAAACCTAAGGAAATGGATTTCATCCGTCAAGGAGGACAAGAAGGAAACTCGCCTTTGACCAGTTTTTGGTACTGGTTGTCTGTCTGTGACGTCTGCGAAATTGAAGAAGCGGAGAAAATTCAAAGAGCATCTGTGAGCTTTGTCAAGACTTTTTTAGTCAGATATCGTGTGTCCTGTAACTATTCAACAAAACTCCATGATCACAAGTGTAATATTTGAAAAACTCGTGCATATACAGAGCGATACCGACAGAATTTGTTCTTGCCTATCACTCACAAATGGAAGAGAAAGGACAAAAAATAGTTCCGGTATAAGCCTGCTATGTACCTAGGCCACACATCGTACATTGGCTTGCGAATAAAGGCGTGAAAGTATAAATACCAAAGCGTTGATGAAAAAAACTGCTGAAGTAAAAATATGAATATCAATAACGATATTAAACATTAACCATACAAATTTACTTCATCACAAAATTTAATACTACGGAAGACACTAGCAAGGTATTAACCGTACACTGTCAGTAGGAAACAACACTTCACTCTCGGACGTAGCTTGTAAAAAAAGAGTAGAAATCCCAAATCACAATGGTTGGGTCATGTGAGTATGTCTGATTCATTCCTCCTTCATGGGCAGTTTTTTCTAGTTGAAATTCAAGTAGAATCGTTATATTCTGAATAAAATGTAGCTAACGTAGTAAAACTTGTATTTAACTTTTAAATATGAAAGCTCTGATAAGTTTCATTCTTTTTAGTTCGAAGCCCAGGGCAAGGTTTTATCAGTTACGGCAGACTTGTGAAACCTGAGGAAATTGTGGCATACTGCGAAGACAGACTAGTGATCTTCAGTGTCAATAAAAGGCAACGCTTGAATCACGAAAGTGAAAAACAAGAGAGACCGGTTAATTTAAGAGGCGTGTAAGGCAAGGCTGCAGCTTAGTGGCATTTTCAACAGATTCTGCTGCTGGCTTTCTCGAAGACTGTGACTGACAAGTTTCAATAAATTTTGATCATTCCAACTTTTTCTCAGTACTTTCGGACCAGGTGCTTCCCAGAAAGACTGGTTATGCTAAATGGAGACCTCACCAAGAACGTCATCTGAACTACTGGCAACGCCAGTCAAGATGTTCAGTGCATCAATGCAACCTGGTAGGCGGTTCTGACAGTGGAACGCGACGGCTGCCATGACTCTGCAAGTTGTGCAAATGCTGTGAAATGTCTCTGGGGAAAGAAGGAAAAGGAAAAAAGTTTCAAAATGTTATAACTTAACGTCCCATCGACATCTAGGTCATTCGAGACTGAGTACAAGCTCGGATCGGGTGTGGATATGAGAGGAAATCAAACGTAACCTTCCCAGTGGGACCATACCGACATTTGGTTTAACCACGAAGCATCTAAATCTGAATGCCTGGACGAAAGTTTGAACAGCGGCAGTCTCGCGTGTCCACTGTATCAGCGAGTACAAATACCGGGCTAAACAAGTACGAATCGCATGATATGGTTATCGCCCGCCTGTTGTCCAGATGATAGCTATGCCTTTCCAAGCGCCTCAAAATACATAGGTCTGACAAAGGTGTATTCGTCTCGTTCGCAGAGCTGGACAGTACACTGGAGCAGTGCCTGTGCTTTTTCGCTAATCTGGCATACATCCAAATCGTGCACGGAAAGGTATTTAGAAATCCCCTCACTGAGAAAAGGGTGAGCAGGGAACGTCTTCTCAACAATAATTATGCATCGCGGTGAATGTTTACATCTGTTGAGTTGCTGGTTATAGGAGACTGGTTCGCTGCAATCATAAAACAGGGACGTGTTAATATGAGGAGGACCAACACACCTTCTTTTGCGTACGAGGTCTGATACATGTCGAAATGAATGTCACTAAAAGTAGCAATCGCTTACACATGCGATGAATGTTGGGCCCAGTAGAGTATCGCGATGACTCGGCAAGAAATACCGGCACCCTTATCAATCTGAAAGTGCCCTTGCACTGAGTGGATGGGATTCTGCACTGCGGGAAGAATTACGTCAGTGATTGCAGCAACAATGGAATGAGTAGTTTGATGCCCTACATTTCGTAATCTTTAGGGATGAAGCTAAAGTGTCCGCAGCACATGGGCATAAAGTAAATGAAAACCAAGTTTATTTGAAGTAAGAGAACAAAATTTTTCTTCTCAGAAACAAGTTTTGATACGGTCACGAACAAAGTAAACTCTGTTGCTTTGAACATAACAGTACTTCAGGCAGAAGGCCTTGCTTTGAAGAAAACAAAAATTCGAAATTAAGTTCGTGGCACACTTAGTGCAGAAACAAAACCCGGAAGGGACCTGTCTGAGTCAAAGCTCACGATGGGAAAATATTCTAAGCCCGTCGGAGCCGAATCAAGAACAAAACTTGAAATATTGCAAATTTGCTGGTCGGCCACTAGTTTCGGGCCCCTGCCTTGGACGGTGGTGACAGAATGGCGACGGGTCCCGAGTGAGCTCGAAATCTATACGCATTTGTCGCGTAGCCCAGGGAGCCAACTCGGAGGGAACTCGCCTCTCAGCGCCCGCGCGCCGGCCTGTGTGCCAGGATAATTCCTGCCACGTGGCCGGCGTAGCAGAGGCGTTTGTGGGGCCAGCGACCGCTGCCAGCGCTTCGGTCGCCGCCTGGTGGCCGTGTTTAGCGTGGCAGCCTTCGAGTGTCGACTATAAGAAAGCCGGCTGCCGGTGTGACTTGGCTGTGATGTGGATTGCATGCAGAATAAGCGTAGTCCCGCGATACTGCAGAGGCCACGTATACGCTGTGGTATCAGGACCAGTAAGAATAACCGCCATGGATAAGGCTAACCTGAACATTAAAAAGTACGATATGCTGTGAATGCCTCGGCTGGCCTTGTACGAAACAGTCAACTGGACCATAACTGTTGCTAAATACGTCTGGGATGGCGCTGTTAATGCATGTGCATCTGCATGTACTTCAAAGAACTGCTGGATGGCTATGGTGTGCAGACATTTTTTGGTGTCTAGGTGAGTCGACCCAACCTACATACTGGTCCCCGATTTCAAGCAATCTCAATCAAGTGGATTACTTTATCTGGGGACTGTGTAACAGCTAGTACATGAGGTACGTAACATGTCCTCGTTGGAAATATCTGGTTCCGGGAGGCGCTATAGTAATATAAAGAGTTTGTTTACTTCAAACTGTACCTGTTAATCTCATAAAGAATGAGGAATTTTGCCAGTGAAATTTTCGCCTAAAGTATCGACTACATAAAATAATATCATCGACACGAGTCCCTGTACTGTCACGATGTTGCAATAGTGATTTAAACTTCAATAAAATTATGAATACCGAAGAGAGCGAGTGTAGAGTATTTAAAACAAGACGATACTTCACTCAAGTTACGAAAATTCAGCAGACGGTCACCAGTCCCATTCTGACATGCACTTACGTTAATCATACGGTTATTAAATGCAACTGCGACATTTTTTAATAGCTCTCCTTTTTATGAAATTAAATAGAAAGAGTTCAAAAAGAGACATGTATTACATAATGAGAAGAACTCTCATTAACAATTCTGAATAATAATGAAATCCATTATTGGAACAACACTCTCATAGTAGCGTGCACTGCTGTGATTTGTTTATCCTTCAGTAATATGCTTGTTAAACTAACAACGTTAGTAAATTCCTGTAGAATCGATACACTATGTAAAGCCACATAAACACGTAATTATATACAGTTTTAGAATTACCAACTAAATAGTTCATATTTCCTCAAATTAACAGAATCTGTAAACATCAAATTATCTTTTGACTCATAATTATTCAAATAACAAAAACACTATATGCTGTACTTTGTTTGGATTTACTTACCAACTAGTCACCTAAGACAATAAACTAAATACATCATTCACATAGTTACTTACGAATTTCGAATTTATAAAAACCAGAACCATGGGAACAATATTCTCTGTATAAGAGTACAGTAACCGTGCTGTGAAATATATCTGTGTTTGAAGTGCACGCATAATAATTATTTAAATAATTTTTAAAAATATAATACGTTTTTAAGTAGGATTAAAATGTCTAAAAGAATTTCTCCCAGTTCCATACAGATTCCTAGTCTCATACAGTCCTGAAAATTTCTTGTTCTGAATTTTTAATAGCTACGACAATACTTTTAAGATCTATAACAGAAAACGTGGGGCGTATGCGTGTAACTGATGCATGAATAATTCACCTATTATCTATTGCATGTGCCTCACGTTTTTTATTATAAATCTCGTAAACATTGTCATAGCAATTAAAAATTTATAAGCATCAATTTTCAGGACTATCTCATGAGCTTAGGAACCTGTATGGTGGCAGGAGAAGTAATTTTATACTTTTTAGTCTGATTTAAAAACATGTTGTACTATAAATTTATTTTTTCAATAACTATTTTCTCATTTTCAGTCTTGTGTGTGTAAAATTTATCAATGGATTTTAAACACTTTGATGAGATTAAATTTTTTGCTCATCCGTGCACGTCTGCTCGTGTACCGCCTGGAACACTTTCCCATACTATCCGGTAAACGCGCCGGAGCTGCAGCGTAGTCGAATGTTTACGTCACCAAACTTTTTCATCCACACTCACACCCTCTACCAAACAGACCGACAACAAAAGGAATTAGTATTGCATTGTCATCCAGTTCTGGGCTAAGTTTACAATTTGAAGACTCTAGTTCATCTGGAAGTTAAAGTCAATTAGTAAATTTGTACTGAACAGACAGGTAACCAAGAAAGCGACACAATAAAAACGTGTCAAAGTAGACGCGTATTTGACTTCTAGGGTAAATGGTGCTTTTGATGTGATATTCAACACACCCAGGATATCATAAGCAGCGGAATCTCGTAACTGTTGCCGTACTTTCGCAAATACTGGAGACCGTTACTCTGAATAACTGTTACCTTGATATTGACTCATTAACAGCACGCTTCTATGTTTCTGTGCTGTTAGTAATAGCATTTAGTGCCAATAAATGATCATTCATGACACCTTATTGCAGTAAAATACAGTGACGGAAAAATTTGCAACACTAAAAAAATAATTAATTTGGAGCAATGAAATTTCGGGAATACATTTATCCAATTGCAACACACCCCCTGGAATGCTGTTCAAGAATGGCAGCACGACAAGTCGAATCACCAAACTGCTGTACAGATTTGCGCTCATGGTGCGTGTGATAATCACGAAAGTGCTCCACCCGCCATACAAAATCGCACCGCGAACCATACTGTAACTCCAAGTGCAGGTCCAGTGTACATAGCACGCAAAAAACGGTTCAAATGGCTCTGAGCACTATGGGGCTTAACATCTGAGATCGTCAGTCCCCTAGAACTTGAACTACTTAAAGCTAACTAACCTAAGGACATCGCACACATCCATGCCCGAGGCAGGATTCGAACCTGCGACTGTAGCAGTAGCGCGGTTCCGAACTGAAGCACCTAGAACCGCTCGGCTACAGCGGCCGGCTGCATAGCACGCAGAAACGTTGGTTACAAGTCCTCAACTAGTCTCTTCCTAACCAACACATGGCCATCACTGGTACCGAGGCAGAACCAGCTTTCTCCAGCAAACACAACGGACCTCCATCCTGCCCTCCAATGAGCTCTCGCTTAATACCACTGAAATCGCAAATGACGATGGTTTGGCGTCAGTGGAATGCACGCTTTCAAGGAGCTGTCCTTGAAGTAACCGATATGTAACAGTTCGTTGTATCATTATGGTGCCAACTGTTGCTCAAATTGCTGCTGCGGAAGCAGTATGATGCGCCGGAGCCATACGCGGAACACGATGGTCTTCCCTCCCGGTAGTGCCACGTTGCCGTCCGGAGGCCGGTCTTCTTGCACTCGTACTTCTGGTGACCACCTCTGCGAGCAATCATGTATAGAATCTACATTACTGTCAAGTCTTTCTGCAATATCGCAGAGGGAATACCCAACTTCTCGTAGCTCTATTACACAATCTCGTTAAAACTCGGAGAGGTCCTCATAATGACGCCTTTGTCGCCTTAAAGGCATTCTCGACCAACAACACCACGTCCAATCTCAAAGATAACTAACGCCCACAACCGTTAAGCGCGTACTTAAATTAAACCTGATTGCTGTCCTCATATTGACGCCACTACCGCACTCTTATGTGGCTGGCACAAAATTTGACTGGAAATGTCGCACAGCTCCTTGTTGGTGTCGAGATTTTTTTTTTTTCGTCAGTGTATTTTTTTCCCGACGTCTCCCGTCGCTGGCCCCGCACACCTCGTGCTCACTGTAGCCACCTTTATTTCGAGCTTCGGTTTAGCAAGATTCTCCTAGTCGCTCTGCTAGTGTGGTACTAACAGCTTGATGGTTGGCGGCGCAGGTCCTCGATGTGCACGGAGGACTGGCTGGAGGTGTACAACAAGTACAAGGACGGCACGGAGAAGCTGATCGGGCGCTACTGCGGCATGACGGCGCCCGGGCCCATCGAGTCGAACCGCGCGGCGGCCGGGCTCAGGGTGCTGCTGCACTCCGACCGCGAGAGCGTCTACAGCGGCTTCAAGGCGCGCTACACCTTCGAGGTCGCCAAGTCCATATTCGGAGGTGCGTGCCCGCTGCCGGCCAAACAAGTAGTATACCACTCGTTCACGCTATCAGCCTGAACAACTATCACCACTTGCCTACGACGAGGCGTCGTGACGAAGCACTACGCTATTCCGGATAGCTACCCAAACTACATGTAGCTGCTTAATCTCTTTCTTTCAGATAATTACACAGCTTCGAAAATTTTCCACTGTTGTCGGTATTGTTATGGCCCTCAGTCAGACGACTGGATTGAGATATCTTTCCATGCTAGTCTACCTTATGAAAGCTTCTATGTAAATATTGCTACCTACATCAGTTACAGCCTTTTTACTTATTCGAACCTTGGTCTTCCTCTATATATTTTACCTCCACGCTTCTCTCCATAACCAAACTAGTGATTTCTCGTAGACTCAGAACGTGCCCTAGCAACCGATCCTTCTTTTAGTCACAGTGTGCCACAAATTTCTCTTTAACTCAACACGGTTCAGTGCCTCATTATTTACTCGATCTACTCACCCAATTTTCGCCACCCTCCTGTAGCCCCATATTTCAGAAGCTGCTATTCTTTTCATTCTTGTCCGAAGTACTAATCGTCCACACTTCACTTTCATACGAGATAATACTCCAGGCAAACAGCTTCAGGACAGCCTTCCTAAAATACAAAATTATGCTATGTATTAACAAATCCTCAGTTTCAGAAATGGTATCTCTGCTATAACCAATCCGCATTTTTTATCCTCTCTACTTTCGCTATCATCACTCTATTTGCTGCCTAAATACCAGAAACTCATCTATTACTTTTAGTTTCTCATTTCTTAATTCAGTCTCATCACCATCGCCTTATTTTATTTCACACATTCCGTTACCTTTGTTTCACTTTTGTTGAAGCAATATGTACAACTTTTTCAAGTCACTGTCCAATCCGTTCAACTAATATTCCAACGCTACGTCGTCTTTGACAGAATTACAATAATTTCGGCATACCTTACAGTATTCAATTGTTTCTACTGTTCTCACTATTAGCTTCCAGATATATTTTTTAAATGGATGATTTTTCTAGCCGTTATCTTGTAGTTTAAATAGGTTGTATTCCATACAGTAAATTTCTGAAATGTAATGATTGTAATCTAAAGCTAATGAATTCGCAGAATAAAGTTTAGTTTAACAAAATTCAAACTTTATAACACAGTAATAAATTGACATTAAGTATCTACGCTCTACAAAAAAAGGAAACTAAATTGAAGAAACCTAAATTAGACAGCTCGCTGAAATTTCATGTCAGTCCAGTCGCTAGGGTGTAACTATAGCGTTAGTAACAGTAGTTGCATCTGTTCTAAATAGGAGGAACTTGCACATGGTTTCTACAGTAAACTTTATGGTAATTAAAGATCAATTATTTAGCACTGATGTTAAAATAAAAAGCTGCAGTCGGAAAGTTGGTTATCCTAACTTTATATAAGCGCTGTGGTTGGGATTTCGACGACGATGTTTACGTATGCAAGACGGGCATGTCGAACATGTAAAACGAAAATTTAGGCAACAACAGATATAATACTAGAGCAAATGTTAGGAAGTTATGCATGTGTGTGTTTTGTGCCGCAATAATATTAGTATAGCGGGAAAAATTACATGCATCACGGTCAAGCAGACAAGATTGCATCATATAATTCAGGAGGAAGAGAGATCTGATATCATCAGCGAAGGGTGTATCTCCTAAACTTTTTTCCACGTCTTAAGCAATACAGCGTTATTTGAAACTATTAAATCGCTTAAGCTATACGTTAGATATTATTAATTATGTAAATTATATGAATGATGAGTAAACACGCCTAATTTTAATATTATTATAACAAATATTGATTAAAGTCGTAGTTACTAAAAGACTGATGCTGTATTCTAATCCATAGCTTAGTATTAGTTCAGGCGCTGTCAGCAGCGATGCATAGAGTGTTTGACGTCTGGGTGGACCAATTACAGTATTTGTTGCCACTTATACACTGTAAAATGTTCGGAATCTATCTTGCAGATCGCCAGCGTAATTGTTCTTGTCTTGATTTACTTCGGAAATCTATAAATTCATCATATGGATCAATAATTTCTCACTACCCCATGGACGCCAGTACCCGCTGAAAGAACTATCACAACATAACTGATATCTTTAAGGATGTATATGAGCGAGAGCTCCTTGGTATGTGACCACGTCAGGATAAAACTGACAACACTTCGGCTTCTATTTTATGGTCACTAGTGTGAGTGCGCGATGATTTGTAGTTGCTGTTTAAACTAATGCCCGCGTCGAAAGCGTTGTATGCTTACTTATAATATACAGGGTGACAATTATTGATATATATGAAATAAAAGCGTCATTAACTTCTGAAAAGTTTGCGTTAGGATGTCCAAACTGCACGGTTCGCAGCGGGGCGTTATGGGAATTAGTATGCGCATACGTACGCGTCTTGTTGTTTTGGCCACTTTCATTTGGATGGGTTCGTCAATAAGCAAAATTGGAGCATTTGGGGACTGAGAAACTGCATTTCGCGATCAAGAAGTCTCTTCACCCTCAACGTGTGGCTGTGTGGTGTGCAATGTCGAGTCACGGAATAATCAGTGAGATATTCCTTGATGCCACGGTGACTACCGAACGGTACGTGAAGGTTTTGGAAGATGATTTCATCCTCATTATCCAAAGTGACCCTGATTTCGACAAGATGTGGTTCTTGCAAAACGGAGCTCGACCCCACTGAAGCAGGAGAGTGTTTGATGTGCTGGAGCAGCACTTCAGGGATCGCAATTCGGCTATGGGGTACCAAGAAGCCACTGGCATGAGCCTCGATTGGCCGTAACATTCTTCCGATCAGAACCCATGCGACTCCTTTTTGTGAGGCTATATTAAAGACAAGGTGTACAGCAATAACCCCAAAACCACTGCTGAGATGAATGGAGCCATTCAGGAGGCCATCGACAGCATCGATGTTCCCACACTTCAGCGGATAGTGCGGAATTTCGCTATTCTTGTGCGGCCACATCATCGCCAAGGATGCCAGGCATGTCGAATATGTCATAACCTAAATCCGAATATCTGTGGTGACGTTTAAATGTTGAATAAAATGTGTGCACGCCGTAGTTTTAACTAATTTAAGTTTTTTTTCATGTAATTCAATAATTGTCACCTTGTACGGTGCATTGTTTTTTTTTCTTTTTTCTTTTTTTTATTTTTTTTTCTAATGGATATACACGCACATCATTAGCCTTGCTTTTCGACGTGGCATCAGATTATTAAGACTGGTCTACAAGAAAACTTAAAACAGCGAATGGGACCCGGCAATGCCGTACAGGCTATCGTTGGTGTAATGTGAGGCGTTCACCTTCCGAACTTAATACTGTAACTTTTCTTTTCCTCAATGAACAGCACGCAGTCTCTGTCTCAGGTAGAATGGAAGCTACAAAAGCTTGAGCAAACTTTATGGCATGAAGAGCCTCGTTAGTTTGATTAATGATGCAGCAGCATTTTCGGCAAATTTCTTCACTCTAGCCTTCAAGCTACTCAGAAGCTGTGGGACAAAGAAAATGTGTTTCTTCGGTATACTGTGTTCATCACTGAATCAACGAGAATGTGAACACCATTTTTTCTCTAAACCGGCTCTTATATATCTCATACTACGTCCTCTTTCAACGATACGTTCTCGCTGCCACTCGCATTTGTAACTCTGAAATCTTTGCCTTTTCATTTTATGGCAAGTTAGACGAAATTTGTTACACTGAAGTATGTCTTGGATCTGAATAATAGAATATTTCTTTATGTTTCTCATTCATACATCTACATCTACACGATTACTCTACAATTCACATTTAAGTGCTTGGCAGAGGGTTCATCGAATCACAATCATACTATCTCTCTACCATTCCACTCCCGAACAGCGCCCCGGAAAAGCGAACTCCTAAACCTTTCTGTTCGAGCTCTGATTTCTCTTATTTTATTTTGATGATCATTCCTACCTAGGTAGGTTGGGCTCAAAAAAATATTTTCGCATTCGGGAGAGAAAGTTGGTGACTGAAACTTCGTAAATACACTCCTGGAAATTGAAATAAGAACACCGTGAATTCATTGTCCCAGGAAGGGGAAACTTTATTGACACATTCCTGGGGTCAGATACATCACATGATCACACTGACAGAACCACAGGCACATAGACACAGGCAACAGAGCATGCACAATGTCGGCACTAGTACAGTGTATATCCACCTTTCGCAGCAATGCAGGCTGCTATTCTCCCGTGGAGACGATAGTAGAGATGCTGGATGTAGTCCTCTGGAACGGCTTGCCATGCCATTTCCACCTGGCGCCTCAGTTGGATATAGCGTTCGTGCTGGACGTGCAGACCGCGTGAGACGACGCTTCATCCAGTCCCAAACATGCTCAATGGGGGACAGATCCGGAGATCTTGCTGGCCAGGGTAGTTGACTTACACCTTCTAGAGCACGTTGGGTGGCACGGGATACATGCGGACGTGCATTGTCCTGTTGGAACAGCAAGTTCCCTTGCCGGTCTAGGAATGGTAGAACGATGGGTTCGATGACGGTTTGGATGTACCGTGCACTATTCAGTGTCCCCTCGACGATCACCAGTGGTGTACGGCCAGTGTAGGAGATCGCTCCCCACACCATGATGCCGGGTGTTGGCCCTGTGTGCCTCGGTCGTATGCAGTCCTGATTGTGGCGCTCAACTGCACGGTGCCAAATACGCATACGACCATCATTGGCACCAAAGCAGAAGCGACTCTCATCGCTGAAGACGACACGTCTCCATTCGTCCCTCCATTCACGTCTGTCGCGACACCACTGGAGGCGGGCTGCACGATGTTGGGGCGTGAGCGGAAGACGGCCTAACGGTGTGCGGGACCGTAGCCCAGCTTTATGGAGACGGTTGCGAATGGTCCTCGCCGATACCCCAGGAGCAACAGTGTCCCTAATTTGCTGGGAAGTGGCGGTGCGGTCCCCTACGGCACTCCGTAGGATCCTACGGTCTTGGCGTGCATCCGTGCGTCGCTGCGGTCCGGTCCCAGGTCGACGGGCACGTGCACCTTCCGCCGACCACTGGCGACAACATCGATGTACTGTGGAGACCTCACGCCCCACGTGTTGAGCAATTCGGCGGTACGTCCACCCGGCCTCCCGCATGCCCACTATACGCCCTCGCTCAAAGTCCGTCAACTGCACATACGGTTCACGTCCACGCTGTCGCGGCATGCTACCAGTGTTAAAGACTGCGATGGAGCTCCGTATGCCACGGCAAACTGGCTGACACTGACGGCGGCGGTGCACAAATGCTGCGCAGCTAGCGCCATTCGACGGCCAACACCGCGGTTCCTGGTGTGTCCGCTGTGCCGTGCGTGTGATCATTGCTTGTACAGCCCTCTCGCAGTGTCCGGAGCAAGTATGGTGGGTCTGACACACCGGTGTCAATGTGTTCTTTTTTCCATTTCCAGGAGTGTAGATCTCGCCGCGACGAAAAACGTCTTTGCTTTGATGACTTCCATCCCAACTCGCGTATCATATCTGCCACACTCTCTCCCCTATTACGTGACAATACAAAACGAGCTGCCCTTTTTTTGCACCCTTTCTATCTCCTCCGTCAATCCCACCCGGTAAGGATCCCACAGCGCGCAAAAATATTCTAACAGAGGACGAACGAGTGTAGTGTAAGCTGTCTCTTTAGTGGACTTGTTGCATCTTCTAAGTGTCCTGCCAATGAAACGCAACCTTTGGCTCGCCTTCCCCACAATATTATGTATGTAGTCTTTCCAACTGAAGTTGTTCGTAATTTTAACACCCAGGTACTTAGTTGGATTGACAGCCTTGAGAATTGTACTATTTATCGAGTAATCGAATTCCAAAGAATTTCTTTTGGAACGCATGTGGATCACCACACACTTTTCGTTATTTAGCGTCAACTGCCACCTGCCACACCATACAGCAATCTTTTCTAAATCGCTTTGCAACTGATACTGGTCTTCGGATGACCTTACTAGACGGTAAATTACAGCATCATCTGCGAACAACCTAAGAGAACTGCTCAGATTGTCACCCAGGTTATTTATATAGATCAGGAACAGCAGAGGTCCCAGGACGCTTCCCTGGGGAACACCTGATATCACTTCAGTTCTACTCGATGATTTACCGTCTATTACTACGAACTGCGATCTTCCTGACAGGAAATCACGAATCCAGTCGCACAACTGAGACGACACCCCATAGGCCCGCAGCTTGACTAGAAGTCGCTTGTGAGGAACGGTGTCAAAAGCTATCCGGAAATCTAGAAATACGGAATCAACTTGAGATCCCCTGTCGATAGCGGCCATTACTTCGTGCGAATAAAGAGCTAGCTGCGTTGCAAAAGAACGATGTTTTCTGAAACCATGCTGATTACGTATCAATAGATCGTTCCCTTCGAGGTGATTCATAATGTTTGAATACAGTATATGCTTCAAAACCCTACTGCAAACCGACGTCAATGATATAGGTCTGTAGTTCGATAGATTACTCCTACTACCCTTCTTAAACACTGGTGCGACCTGCGCAATTTTCCAATCTGTAGGTACAGATTTATCGGTGAGCGAGCCGTTGTATATGACTGCTAAGTAGGGAGCTATTGTATCAGCATAATCTGAAAGGAACCTAATCGGTATACAATCTGGACCTGAAGACTTGCCCGTATCAAGCGATTTGAGTTGCTTCGCAACCCCTAAGGTATCTACTTCTAAGAAACTCATGCTAGCAGCTGTTCGTGTTTCAAATTCTGGAATATTCCATTCGTCATCCCTGGTGAAGGAATTTCGGAAAACTACGTTCAATAACTCCGCTTTAGCGGCACAGTCGTCGGTAACAGTACCATCGACACTGCGCAGCGAGGGTATTGACTGCGTCTTGCCGCTTGTGTACTTTACATACGACCAGAATTTCTTCGGATTTTCTACCAAATTTCGAGACAATTTTTCGTTGTGGAACCTATTAAAGGCATCTCGCATTGAAGTCCGTGCCAAATTTCGCGCGTCTGTAAATTTTAGCCAATCTTTGGGATTTCGCGTTTTTCTGAACTTCGCATGCTTTTTCCGTTGCCTCTGCAACAGCGTTCGGACCTGTTTTGTGTACCATGGGGGATCAGTTCCATCTCTTACCAATTTATGAGGTATGAATCTCTCAGTTGCTGTTGCTACTATATCTTTGAATTTGAGCCACATCTCGTCTACATTTGCATAGTCAGTTCGGAAGGAATGGAGATTGTCTCTTAGGAACACACATGAGTTGAGAACGTGAGCCGACCAGGAAGATGCTACCTTTTTACAGTAATAGCGTTCCTTCAGAACTTTCCAGGCTCTTGTGTAGTGGTACATATAGATCGGAGGGACACCATTAAACGTTTCATCTCTAATGATCATGGAAAACGTATTTGTGACTCCAATAATTCTTTACCTGTATTTGACTTCCTTTTGACTGCTTGTTCGAGAGGAATGACTTTTTTATGTGAAAAATCTTGAAGCATTGCAGATAAATCAAACGTTATAAAATTATACATCTTTATTCTTCATGTCTTCATATTTATTTCTCAACATAGTCACCCTGGTGACGAACACTTTCTCCCAACTAAAGATCAGTTTCTTGATACCGTCACTGCAGAATGTTTGATTTCACTGACGGAGACACAACCTCACCTCAGCTTTAACCGCTTCTTCACTATCAAAGTGAAGTCGAGGACGGTGTTCCTTAAATTTTGGAAAGAGATGAAAACCGGATGGGGCCAAGTTTGGACTGTATGGAGGATAATCGAAGGCAGAGAAACCAAGGCGGCAGATTGTTGCAGATGTCGCAGCGTCCGTGTGTGGTCTGGCATTGTCATTCTGAAGGAAAGGGTGCTACATGTGTGGACGAACTCTTCGAATGCGTGCTTTCAGGTTTCTGAGGATCTTGTACTACCTTACAGGGTTTTTGGTGGTCCATTTAGGCACGAATTCCAAGTGCCCCCCCCCCCCCCCCCTTGAACAAACCAGACCACTGTGAGCATGACTTTGCCTGCTCATGGTATGGCTTGAACATTTTCGGCGTCGGTGAACCATTTGGCAGGATTACATTAATGCTGTATTTTTTTTTTCTCCGAGTCAAAATGGTAAACTCAGCTTTCGTCGTCTGTCGCAATGTTGTTACGGAACCTACTACACTCACGCTCAAAACGCTAAAGAAATTGTTGACAGATGTTCAGATTCCTTTGTTTCATTTCAGGAGTGAGCGTATGAGGTACCCACCGTGCACATGTTTTCTGCGCCGCAATTTAGCAATGACGTCCCGTACACGCTCCGTGACATGCCACACTTAGCTGAGAGCTGTGTCTGTGCTGTCCGATGATTTTCTCTGATGGGTTTATCAATCTGACAGCGGTGAGTCTCGTCGGTTATCGTACACGGACGTCCTTTCCGAGCTCTGCCACACACGTTGAGGTTAGAAGCACCGTTTCCATCATCATGAGCACGAACAACCTAACGACGCACATTACTGATGTCGATATAATTATCACCGTACACTTTTCTTCTTCAAAGGATTTCAATTGGGGGCATGTTTTCAGCGGTTAGAAACTCGATTACAGCACGCTGTTCCTCACGCGCCGACATAGCTATGTTACACACTGCCATGCTACACGCTGCAATTCTGAGCCGTCTAGCGGCAGAGGGTTCCAAGTTGCGTCAGCAATACCGGGGACAACAGAAAAAAAATTCGGAGGCATTACTTTCCAGCACGTCCTCGTATATGTATAGACAATAAGCAGCAATTTTTTTTAATTATTTGACAGAAATAAAAAGACTACTGATGATACTGTAACATGAGCGAAACATGTCTGAGTAAAAAAGAAGAAAAAATCGTATTCATTATTATATTTGTCATGTGTGTGTTTCAGTTTAATTATCTGTAATCAAACTTACCATATTTTGCATTTGTTTTAACAGATCCGAAGATGCTTAGAATATGAGCGAAATAGGAGGTTATCGTGAAGACAAATATGACAACAGATTTTCGTAAAAAATATTAGAACAATAATACAGCTGTTACGCATTTACCGTGACTTGACATCATATTAAGTTCTACCAATCACAGTCTCGTAGAATGATCCCGCATCTATGGATGCGTACTCTTGCTTAGTGTAAGGAGTGTGTGGCAGTTTACTGTAGCCGTGCTAAAGTGCCTCCATCTGTTGCAGACTGCGGGTCGAACGTGAGCAGCTCCGACTACGGCGTCATCCAGAGCCCCAACTTCCCGCAGAAGTACGACGGGCCGTCGCGGGGCGTCTCCAGCAAGACGTGTAACTGGTACATCAGCGTCCGGCCCAAGCACAAGATACTGCTCAACTTCGAGTACTTCGCCGTCGAGGGCAACCCTGCGGGTAATGGCCGTAGCTGCAGTAGAGAATCCACCCAGTCCACACCTACCGAACTCGCGTTAGCTGTGTTATCACGCCTGATGCAGATGCACTGAAGCAACTACCTTGACAGTAAATTCCTTCTGATCATGATCCCTCAATTATAAGCTGTTGGGGTACAAACAGAAGTACCAGTTCGAAACGGTATTCGGTTAGCCCACTCGCTCTGCGTATGCGTCGAGATATACAGTCCGAAAGTCTATAAAGAGTGATTAATTAAGGTTCTTTTACACAATCAAATTCGTTTTCAGTTAATTAAATTATTCGTAACAATCACCAACAAGAAGACAGCCTCCATAGCTGAGGCGCTAACTTGACTGAGAGGTACCCAGAGAAGAAATCCAAGTATCAAAAGATAGTACCGTATTTGAAAGTGCATTAACGGCGCTTCATTTCGCCTCGGTGGTTGCAAGTATACTCTGTCCGAGAAGTCGGCTTTATCGACTGTAACACTAATTCGTTTTTGTGATTTTGATACTTTGAGGGAAGAGCGTTTATCAAATTTACCGAAAATGTCAATTTTCAAATTATTTTTTATTTATTAGTAGAACGCAAGGACAGTAAGTTACCAAAGTTTCAGTGATGAAATCGCACCCGAAGTGACTGAAGTGTGTGACGCGACCTTCAATATACGCCCACTTTTTGAAGAAACACTTAAATGCTAGCTCGGTGAACAAGGAGTCCGTAGATTACTTTAAAGCATCTAGAGGTCTGCGATATATGGTCTATGATTTTATAGATTATCTGTTGGACAAGGCTGTGTTATATGTACTCTTTGGTTTTATAGATCATCTATTGGACGTTGATGGACACAACAGACCAACAAAGAAGATAGTAGACACTTTTCAAGTGTATTATGGCAAGGCCATCAGACAGAACCTATCCAGTGTAAGCGACATGAAGAGAGCAGTAAGGGCAACATATTTCCACATGATATGAATAGGTGACCGTCTCATTCATCATTTGTGCCACATTAGCTGGTATAAATAATATCTACAGGCTCAGAGGGTTAACAACTCAGTCACAAGAAGAGGCTTCCAAATCGTGTAATGGATGTTGTCAACAGGTTCTTGGCGATCCCGAACTTCTAAAACAGTGTGGCCATGGCAAAACCCAGAATCCAAATGAGACTCTAAATTCATTCATATGGAAACGATGCCATAAAGTCACATTTTCATGAGCTACAGTTGTCAGAACTGTAGCTGGTATGCAGTTCTAGTATTTAATGATGGGAAAGTACGGAGAATGAAGGTGTTAGAGAGAATGCGTTTTAAGATAGGAAATTTCACTCAAGACACCTTGGGAAAAATCTGCAGCTGAAGAGTCCTTTGAAGACCAGGTAAAGGAAAGAAGGTAGAAAGTAAGAAACCGGAAGAGAAGCCTAAAGGGAAAGAGGACCCTGAGTGCAAGTCTGAGACTTTCTGAAGAGATGACCCAAGATAAAACGTTAGGTTGAACTTTGAATTGCATTTCCTGAAAATGACATTTTCTAATGTTTATGTACCTTTTCCTAAGAATCTATGAAGGGTAGCATTATGAAATTTTGACATATTTCTGTAAACCAGATAAACTTTGTCTCAAGAGTAAATTTTGAAATTCGGAGTGTCATCCGATATGTGGGGCAAAGCGCTTGGAATTTTGCATGACTTTTTTAATATTATACCGACAGAAACGTAATTAAAATGTTATTAAAATTCGCCTATTCGACGTATTCAGAAAAACTCATGAGATAAGCTTATGTATGCAAAGAGACTAAACAGAGAAAATTTTGTAGAAATCTCTTGAATAGTGGGAAACTATATTTGGAAATAAAATTTTTTAATTTAATAAAAATTTAAATATACATAATCCAAGCAACTTAACAGTAAATGTGCCAGTTTCATGTAAAGCGTGGTACAAAATTTCATTACTATATTTTCTAAATTGTAGCTTTTCCCCTTGCGCAGTGCATTTCCGTGACTATTAGTATGGATCATACAGTTTAACGTAAGATTTTTCTTTCAACAAGGCGCTAATATCCTAGAAATATCAGATTTTGTCGCGCTCTGGCGACAGATGATCATTTTAGCAGTGTGTTCATTCACAGTTGCTTCTCTTAAATTCAGGCTATGGCATTATCTCAAAAATTATTAGTTTACCCCTTAAAATACTCCAGTTTACGGTATTACAAAAGAAAAAGAATAAAAATATAAGTAAAAGCGAAGAAAATGGAAAGGAGACACGGGAAATGAAAAAAAAACAAATTTATAAAAGAAATTCGACATAATGATGAAAATATGAAGGCGAGAACTTATATCCTTATCTCTGGCAGTTCTTAACTAACAAGGGGACGTTGCCTATTACCCCTCTTCGATTTTCTTCATATGTATAATATCCAACAACAATTTCCTTAATGAGTTCATCTTCACAAAAACTCTCAAAAAATAGATGCTGTAGAGTTCCGAATGGTGTTAGCTATAAAACGTTTCGAACATTGTAATAGAGCCGTCTGTTGCTCTCACTGAACCGTTACATACCCCACCAAATATTCTGTTCAAAATGCTCGAAATATTTAATACTTCACGACGCTCCGGTAACGCAGCAAAATCGACTTTTTTCGACTATTTTTCAGAGATACATCATAATACTTGTCGAAATGGACGTCCGGCCACTGACCTTCGAATTCCATAAGTATGGATAAAGTCAAATTAGTCCCCCTTGCAAGAGTGGATCTCGGTGGCAATATTAATGTACGACTAGGGTATTTTATTTATCAGACTGGATTCAAGATCTGCATGATACATGTGGTACTCAAGATTTTTAAAATCAACTTTGAATCAGAGGTCAAATCGGGTGTTTACTGGAGTTACTTACATACCTAAGTTATTGTAGGTCTTGCTCCCTTCTATACTATTAAGACGTTCTCCTCATTCACGTCACTTTGTATCTTCCTGTCCTGAGTAGACATTACATGGTCACCTCTCACTCACACTCGACCACCTATGGGTAAATAGCGCCAATTGCATTACAGAAATAGGCTCACCGGGCAAAATATTAGTCACACTATTAAACGAGAACACCGATCGCTTTTGAGTGTTGTAGACCATATAGAAATGCTATTTGGCGCATTTGTGACCCTTCGGTTTCTACCGTAAGTCACTGCACGTGAGTGATAGCTATAGGTCAGTCGATTGTATGGAATCAACGCAGTAAGATGATTCAGCGGAAGAGACGTGACAAAGTGGCAGTCAGAAGCTACTGTAATTGGACGTGTCCGTGACCGCACGGTGAATGAAGTAAACCGATTTGTTGGTGTATCAAAGTGGACTGTCCAGTGTGTGTACAAGGAATGGTGTACCATTCGAACTATGTAACACGGCGTATGCACAGTGTCCATAAACAGATCCTAACCACCAGGGACTGTACGCGGGTGTCACGCCTTCTCAATAATAGGTGGTTTCAAATCTAACATGAATTGATGGCGCCAGAGAATGCAGGTCCATTACGACAAGTTTCTAGCAAACATGCTTAGGGATCTGCGTGCATTGGTCATTTGAAGATGGGTGTCTCGCAAAAGGCCATTGACCATAGCGGCACATGTATCTGAAGTCTTCATTGGGTCAAACAACACAAGTGGGCAGTAGTAGATAACTGGAGGTGTATTTTGTGGTCCAAAGAGTAGCGATTCCGCATATTTATTACGTGAAACAAGGAGTCGAGTGCACCGATGGCCGAATGATGCATTTGACCGGCCTTTCAGTTCAGGGACTATTCTCTGTTGTTTTGGAATGTTTTTCGTACCGTGACTAGGACCCGCTCATCCAGGTTACCGTGAACATGAACGACGACGTTTATTTCAATATTCTTGGTGACCAACTGTTGTGTTTTTTTGTACTTCTTCATTATGAATATGCTATGGACACTCCCATCTTCAAAGATGACAGACGTGCTCAGAGGGCTGCACGCCAATGTTCCTAGTTTTTTGACGAAAGCTCAGGCAACCTATTGCACCTCCAATAGCCCGCTAAATCACCCGATCTTAATCCAATCGAAAATACCTACGATCATTTCAAACAGCGAGTGAAGCGCAGCATTCACCATCCTTGCAGTTTGGTCGCTCTACAGGATCTAATCATGAACGAATGACTTCTTCAGCTGGTTAAGGCATATATGACGAAAGTCCTGGATTATAGTTAAACTGACGCCATTACCTAAGCTACAAGCTTGACAGCTACTTCGCTTGAAAATAAAAATGCAACACCCTCAAGAGCAAGATCATTTTATTGACAAGTGAGATAACAGCTAGTGCACCATTTCTGAAGTATATGATATCAAATTCAGATCAAATGAAATACGCATCACAGTTAGGGGTCCTCAAATAGTCACATGGATTCACAAATGTACCCTCTCTGGAGGTAACGCAGGCGTGTATTCTCGAGTGAAAACCATCATACAACAGCGATGGACTGCCCCAATCATCTTGCACCTTTGGTTGAAATCCGGCTGTGGTTCTTGTAGGTCCTGGAGAACGAGTCAGTTCCCGTTTCATTAAGTCCCATACGTGTTCAATTGGCGCGACATCAGCTGTCTTGCTGGCCATGTCAATTGTTGTACTCCACGAAGAGGGCGCTGACTAGCAGCAGCCGTATGTGGCCGTGCACTGTCCTGCTAAAAGAGCACATCACCTTCCTGTCGAAGAAATGTAGAGGGCACTGCTTACTTTACCTAGTAGGAACACCAAACGTGATGGCGAGCTGTAGTTGATCGCCTCCACATCATGAAGCTTGAGATGGGACCTGTTTGCCATGGATGAATGCGCTGTGGAATAGGCACCTCACGAGGTCTGCGCCATCCAAGTGTAAGTCCATCACATGCATACAGACTGAACCTAATCTCATCACTGAAGACAACAGGGCGCCATTCCATTCTCCAGTCAACGCTTCCACGACACCAGAGGAACCATGCTTGGCAGTGTCGTGGTGTCAGCCGTCGCAGGACCGGAGGCACAGACGGTTCGCAACGATCCCTGGTACCACAGCTAGTGCAACATGTGGTACGATTTGCTCCCTGGAAGACGTTCGGTCTGCCACAGCTGCTCTCACAAGGAGTCGTTCTTGACCTGCTACGCGGAGGTACGTCCTGAACGCGGTCTACGGTGTGGGAATGTTCTAGCGACTATTGCTGAAAGCAGCGACGTATCAACGACACATTGTGCCCAACATGTGCAGCAGTCTATCGATATGCCCACCCAGCTTCCCACAGAATCACAATGCAACCCCGTTCGAATGACTGAAGTTGTTCAGCAGGAGTATGATGGAGTACTCTATGAGGAGTATTCTTCGATGGAGCAGTGTAGAGCCCTAGAATGAACGTCGCAGTCACTGTTGACCTCTAAGCTCAGTAGAGTTACTGCCTTTAGAGACAAAAGGAAACGCCATCTGATCGCCAATGACGGTGACAAATGAATCACTGACACTACAACTCCTCAATATCAGAACCTGGTGCCAGTCAACGCAGTCCATGAAAGCGTGTTTTTTCCGGCACTGGGTTAGCTTGATGTGTCCTGTGGCGACTAACTTTTTGTACAGCGCTGTTACAACAGCCGCCGCCTGCTGCGGACACTGCAGAGCCGCCGTGCTGTTGCAGGGCGGGGCTGCCCGGCGGCGGTGGTGCGCCTGTGGTACCGCTCCGACGCGCCGCCCGTCGAGCTGTGCGGCGAGAAGCTGCACGACGAGGCGCACTGGCACTTCCTGTCCGACTCCAACAACATGCGCCTCAGGTCAGCCCTGGCACCAGCCGCTTTACTGAACCACTCTGCTGTCTGATTCTTATTAACATTTAAAAACCCTCGAAGCGACATAGATGACGCTAAGACAAGTAATTTAATATAAGACACATGGGCCGCAAATGTCTGGAAATACCTCGAAAGTGCATGACAAATGTTGAACATGTGACGTCACCAGATGACATACCTCCCTCGCCGGTAGGGGCAGTGCTACAGATCGTTCAGTTAGGCTATTCTGTTTTCGTAAATGTAAACCGATTCGTCGTAGTCTTGTATTATCACTACCGCGAGCACTACCAAATCACATCGGATAATGCAAGAAGGAAAACAGAGTCCCCTAGCAGAGCGATGTGTAGCACTGCCTCTTACGGCGAAGGCAGAATCGACAAGCCCATCCGCTGCACGTTCGACGATGTAAGTCATCTTCTAAAAGCACTTGTTCAACATTAGTCATCCACTTCTGGGTTATCTACCAACATTTGCGACCCCATGTGTCTCAGTATCATTTACATCGCTTCGGATGTTTTTAAACGTTACTACGAAACATCCTGGCAGGCCGGAGTGGCCGAGCGGTTCTAGGCGCTAGAGTGTGGAACCGCGCGACCTCTACGGTCGCAGGTTCGAATCCTGCTTCGGGCTTGGATGTGTGTGATGTCCTTAGGTTAGGAGGTTTAAGTAGTTCTACGTTCTAGGGGACTGTTGACCTCAGCAGTTAAGTCCCATAGTGCTCAGAGCCATTTGAACCATTTTTTTTATCATCCTGCGTAGGTTACTTATTGGCTTTGTTCACCTTCTCAGTATGACTACCCATGAGCTGTGAGGAATTTTCGCAGTGTGTGGAAACGTTTCTTTTGCCTGGTACCCGCATCTTTCGTGGAGTCCCAGTCGCAGAAATTACAAATTCTCAGAGGTGTGCTGTACGCCAGACAAATTGCGCGACCTGCTGCTCCGCATATGTGGTCGGTAACGCTATGGTAGGCCCAGATTAATTCTTACCATTACTATACTATTAAAATAAGTCGAATAGCGGTTTTCAGCGTCCCTTTGATTCGCGAGACAGAGTTAAAACTGTCACTACTGGTATGACACTAACAGATACCCTGTAGCAATCTAACTACTTTCTGAAAGGTTTTGTGATCCTGGATATGTACACCGCTAACTTCATACTCTGCCTCCAGCTAGTTCCTACAAATATCTGCCTACGATCTCCACCAAAAATAAAAACAGGGTATTAGTTCAAACTGAGCAATGAAAAGCGTCACACAAGAAGACCACACTTCTGGATTCCACGAAAACAAATGTAACTTATTTGCTTCTATTAAACCTCAGCATGTCGATCGTTTTTATCAGACATCTCCTCCCACTATCTTCTGGCTCCGCGAATTGCTATGAGGCCTCTGACTACCAAGCACTTGCTCGCTCGCTAAGTAGTACCACTCGCCCAGAGAACCGGAAAATGACTGAGCCAGATTTCATGTCCGTGCGAGGGAAGACACTTCTAACTCTTTTCAAACTTTGCTGTAGTGACAGAAAGCGCCGGTTTAGCGTCTCCCCCTCCCCCCCTCCCCTTCTATTCTCCCTTAGACATCACCTATACATCCTTGGGCTCTTTGTAAGCTCTTTAAGAATAAATCTAAATCTAGAGATCGTGGAAATGGGTTGTTTATTCTTTTGAAATAAGTACTACACAGACATTTCTCTGCGATGGAAATAAATTTTAGAATCTTACTTCAGTGTTAAGTGCGAGGGTGATTTCATAAGTAAGCTAAAAAGCAAGAAAAATGTTTGTCTTATAAACAACTAACCTTAATTTTCGACACAGTCTCCTTTACGGGATATACACCTGGACCAGCGATCCCCTAGCTTTCTCATCTCGTCGGAAAAATAGGATCTGCGAAACTCTGCAAAGTACTGGTTGACTACAACTATCACTTTCTCATTTAATAAAAATTTCTTCCAGCAAGACAAAGTTTCAAGTTGGACTACAGAAAGAAGTCACTTGGGCTAAGTCTGGTGAGTAGGGTGGATGAGGAACCAATTCAAAGCCCAGTTCTTGAAATTTCATCATCATTGTTATCGCTGATGTATGGGTGTATTATACTGGTGAAGGAGCACTTTTTTGTCTGCCAATATTGGTCTTTTGTCAGGCAAAGGAAGTCTCACTAATTTTTATATGGCGGTCTTGCATTACTATATCATGGATTTTACCAATGGTTTCCTTTTCGGTGATCTTAATTGGACCGCCGGAAAGCGCTTCGCCTTCGGCGCTTGTCCCACCACGCTTAAATTCATTAATACAAAAGTAATGATGGTACAGAGCCTGTGTGAATTTCATCCATTTCTGTTTTGATTTGAGTGACAGTCCAATCCTTTCTTCGAATGCAAATATTTCGTAACGTAACGAAACTCGCTTTTCTCCAGTTTCAGTCGCAGTCGACACTTTCAGACGAACGTCAACAGTGAACAGTATGCTGTACTTTGTTGAATTTGAACATACGATCCTTGGAATAACCAAACTTGCTTACCAAAAATGTTCCATTCTTTTACGGAAATTTACCAGACTTATCAAACCATCTTCATATTAAAAGAAGAAACAATTCATTTTCTTTGTAACTCTTAAGATCTTTAAAACCTATTACTGACAGCAGAAAGACCCAGACGTATTGTTTTGTTTTATTTTGAATAAAAATGTGCTAACTATAAAACTATGTGGAAAGAAAGAAAATATTAAGTTTCTATTGTTTTTGGTTCTAAATGTTAGCACGACATGTGAAGCATCTCCTTTAACAGGTTCGACTGTTCAGCAAATTGTAAGACACAGCGTACTGAAGTATTCCTTGTTACGTACCTCCTACATCCGAGTGGAGTGTCACCGACTGCAAACTGATCCACAAAATTTTAGATATACCAGCCTTTCTGCTAATCAGCTTCAGGAGCCAAATGCAGGCATTCCAATTGGCTGTTTCCTGTTCCTATTAGCAGCATTATTCTGCACGGTGTTTCGTCCTGGCAGGACTTAAAGGTGCTGGAAAATAACTTGCCTTCATGTATAGCTCACCAGCCCTTAAGCTTGCACAGTAATCCCCAACCACAACCTACTTCCTAGACGGGAGAAAGCCCTTCCTGCCACCATATACTGGAAAGCGACCCTACAGTAACGCAGAGGACGTGTTGATGGGCGCGACCAGGACTGACTTCTTAAACTATAAGGGAGTTTTCTGAGGCCACTTGGAACTACTTTTAGTGGAGTGTGATGCTCCCAGTTCTGGATAGCATCCAACAGCTCGACTGAGTTGGCGAACTGACGACGGCGTAGGTCCGGATCAGATAAAAATCATACGGGCTAAACCCCAACGACTGACTGTATGTGGCAGCACTTTAGTCTAATGTGGTAAGCGTCGCGAAGTTTCTTGCTTGTCCATAGGGTCATAGTTCAATACTAGTCGACACTAATTTTTTTCCATTACTTCCCGCTTTTTTATCTTTGGCAACGATTTGTACATGTAAAAAAATGCTATGTGGCATCAAGGTTTGGGGTCCACACTGATAGCAGGTCCACTTATAAGAGACTAGGTAAGTCATTTCAAAGATCAGAGTAAGGTAAGGGCATATAACTTCCAATAGGACTATGCCTAAAGCATTATAGTGCCCTAAACCAACCCTGAGGAATGCTTTATCTCTTATGGTGGCGGATGAGAAACATTCTAGACGTTTCTTTTGAGACGCACGACGTGATACATTACACTTTCCGAGAAACATACACATTAAGATTAGGCTGGATTTCACTAGATACAGTGTGCGATCCATATGACAGTAGTAAGTATATCCCCACTGACAAGCGCAGTTGGTAGTATACCCAGTTCTTTGAACACACACTTCTAAAAGACATTTTTCGATGTACACCAAAAATAATTCGTACTACAAGCTTTTGGGCAAGGAAAACAATATTTGAACACCACAAAAAAACACATTGCTATTTAAAGAAATGCGGTATCTGAAAACCATTCGTCCGAAAATTTGAGCAAGAAGTACATGTGGTCTGCAATTAAAGTACGAGGTGCATTCAAGTTCTAAGGCCTCCGATTTTTTTTTCTCCGGACTGGAAAGAGATAGAAACATGCGCATTGTTTTGAAATGAGGCCGCGTTCATTGTCAATACGTCCCAGAGATGGCAGCACCGTATGGCAGATGGAATTTTACCGCCAGCGGCGAGAATGAGAACTGTTGTAAATACTTAAAATGGCGACGTTTTCCTTACTTGAACAGCGTGCAATCATTCGTTTTCTGAATCTGCGTGGTGTGAAACCAATTGAAATTCATCGACAGTTGAAGGAGACATGTCGTGATGGAGTTATGGATGTATCAAAAGTGCGTTCGTGGGTGTGACAGTTTAATGAAGGCAGAACATCGTGTGACAACAAACCAAATCAACCTTGGGCTCGCACAAGCCGGTCTGACGACATGATCGAGAAAGTGGAGAGAATTATTTTGGGGGATTGCCGAATGACTGTTGAACAGATCGCCTCCAGAGTTGGCATTTCTGTGGGTTCTGTGCACACAATCCCGCATGACGACCTGAAAATGCGAAAAGTGTCATCCAGGTGGGTGCCATGAATGCTGACGGACGACCACATGGCTGCCCGTGTGGCATGTTGCCAAGCAATGTTGACGCGCAATGACAGCATGAATGGGACTTTCTTTTCGTCGGTTGTGACAATGGATGAGACGTGGATGTCATTTTTCAATCCAGCAACAAAGCGCCAGTCAGCTCAATGGAAGCACACAGATTCACCGCCACCAAAAATATTTCAGGTAACCGCCAGTGCTGAAAAAATGATGGTGTCCATGTTCTGGGACAGCGAGGGCGTAATCCTTAAGCATTGCGTTCCAAAGGGCACTACGGTAACAGGTGCATCCTACGAAAATGTTTTGAAGAACAAATTCCTTCCTGCACTGCAACAAAAACGTCCAGGAAAGGCTGTGCGTGTGCTGTTTCACCAAGACAACGCACCCGCACATCGAGCTAACGTTACGCAACAGTTTCTTCGTGATGACAACTTTGAAGTGATTCCTCATGCTCCCTACTCACCTGACCTGGCTCCTAGTGACTTTTGGCTTTTTCCAACAATGAAAGACACTCTCCGTGGCCGCACATTCACCAGCCGTGCTGCTATTGCCTCAGCGATTTTCCAGTGGTCAAAACAGACTCCTAAAGAAGCATTCGCCGCTGCCATGGAATCATGGCGTCAGCGTTGTGAAAAATGTGTACGTCTGCAGGGCGATAACGTCGAGAAGTAACGCCAGTTTCATTGATTTCGGGTGAGTAGTTAATTAGAAAAAAAATCGGAGGCCTTAGAACTTGAATGCACCTCGTACTGGTAATAAAACCCACAACTTTGACAGCGTCATAATTTACGCGTGGACAATCGAAGTGTACACTCGTCATTTTCAGTACTGGATTAGCACCACAACTGTCAACACAGGTCGCTGGCTATGGCAGTGTGAACATGTAAGTTAAGGATATCTTATTCCTTTTCGCCTACATTCGGAAAGTTAGTTACTTTTTAGTGGCGAACTTTTTTTTTTCCTGAATTGCTTTACTCAACTTCATGTAGTTTTCTGGTTCAACCTGTGGACTCACGAACCGAGTCGGCATTTTGTTGACAGCAGATACGGTCAAACTCTCAATTTGTGCCTTTTCTTTGCTGAAATGTTTTCTCCAGTTGGTCTGATAGCAAGCTCATCCGTGGAGGTAGTCATCACGCAAACAGCTAAGAAGAATCCTGCGTTAATATAGCTTTTAATTTCTAGAATCTCTTACTAGTCTCAAAAATCATAAAAAATGGTTCAAATGGCTGTGAGCACTATGGGACTTAACATCTAAGGTCATCAGTCCCCTAGAACTTAGAACTATTTAAACCTAACTAACCTAAGGACATCACACACATCCGTGCCCGAGACAGGATTCGAACCTGCGACCGTAGCAGTCACGCGGTTCCTGACTGAAGCGCCTAGAACCGCTCGGCCACACCGGCCGGCTCAAAATTCATAATTTATTTGCCACTTCATTCTCCGCAAGGAAGCTAGATGATAAATTTGGAAACTGATATAAAATTTGAACGTCCATCCCCTCCCTCCCCCCCCCTCCCCCAACCCACCATCCCGACAGTTGGATCGCGCCCAGTCGTAACATAACATAGCGGAGACCCCCGTCCAGCCAGCGGTTGTACTGATTTTACTAGCCCACATGCTGAAGGTTCGAAGATTCGCAAAAGTATCGGATACTGTCGCCTTTATTCACCGCGCCCGTTGGTCACGTTTCTCTATATTAAGACGGAGGAACTACGATAGGCCTATATGCATAATGTGACTCTTTAGGAAATTAGTATGTATCACCTCAAAAGCGGAAAATATTCGACAAGAACTGGAACGAAAATCTATCGTAGCCTTGTTTGGAAACCATTTCACGATTCGCATCGTGCGTGATTTCACGAAAAAAGCAAAATCGGAACAAGGCAGTCCATAGATCACTTAGGGCCTGCGCTTCCCAAACCCAAGTCGTGCCGTAACCACTTCCCCGCATTGCTCTGTGGCCAACGCAAATGTTGCTCTGGGTGGCTTTTCGCGCTGGATTTAACTCCCTTTCCGTTAAACGGACAGTCAGACCAGATTATCTGATTAAAAAGTCCTTATTAATGTTGTAAAGTGAACTTAAATTGCCAATTTACTCTCGTTTATCTCTTAGAACCTGATCTTGAAGGACAGCTGTTCATTGAGGAAGAACGTATTTATTGCACTGGGTACACGACATCCACTATGCAGCGTTAAAACGGGGCAGAACGGTGAGAGTATGTATTTTCTTACTATTTTATACGGCAGCTTGGAAGGTACAACAGATAAAAAAATAATTTTAAAACAAATTAAAATCCTATCTGCTGGACCACTTAGCAGGTGTCAAAATGTATATGGAGAATCACGTAAACTATTTTATTTCCAGAAATTTCGAATAAATCTAAACAAGGTTTTCGACAACTAATTATAAGTACAGGTGTCAGTAGCCCCACACAATGTGCGTTACTTTTTTTTATCAACAGAGTTGTTATTATGAAATGGTACTAAGTACTTCTAACACTATTTGAAAAGATTTAAGCGTTCTGCATCTAAATTTTGGTTTTCTTGTGGTTTTCCAATTTCACTTAAGTAATCGTTTGTATGATTCATCTGCTAACAGTAAGAGGTAAGATTGTTTTAATACAGGACGTGCTTCAATAAAAAATACGTTTAACGCAAAACAGTTTGGTGATACTTCGAAGGATTCAGTATGTAAAGTAAAGCTTCAGTTTTAGGTATTTCCCCCTAATCATACAAATTACAATTTACATTACGGGCACGATTATTAAGATCATATTACATAAACCAGGCTAGCCTAAAAACACAAATATACCTATTTGATGGTGTTGAAACATGTTTCTCAGTACAAAGCATCCACTCTTAATACTTGCACGAAAGAAACAAATTGCAACGAACAAAAATATCATCAATTCCCACATTTGTGGCAACTCATTTTGTAGCAATATTTTATTTTTCATCTTCTTACCTAGTGATATCATGACTGAAATTTATATTGCCTTATTTAAAAACGGGGTTTTATGTCACGGTAGACAGAAGTTACAATACGGTAGTAAGAAGACATTGTAAATCTTTTTGCTCGTCTTGATCGCAAAAATTCATAATATAGTTACCAGTTCCGATAAATACTTGCCATCTTCAAACCCAAAAGTGAGAAGTAAAATGGACTGTAGTGATCTGTAACTGGTTATTATTTGCAGAAAGCAGTAATCAGAATGTATGTCTGTGAGATTAACAATGAAATTGAAAAAGGTTTCATCTTTAAGTTCCATCAGTCTGCTCCAAACTGACTGTGTCATGACTGCATTAAGACTAATTTTTTTGTTTAGAAATACAGAAGTACTATTCTCAACGACCGCGTAATCCACAAATAAGTTTGATTGTTACTTCTGAGTGAGACGTAAACTGCGGGAGCTCCTCAGTGATGAAGAGGGTGTAGAAAAGCATTTCCACATAACTCAAGGAATTAGAACCCCCAGGGATGGCAAGCGGCTTACGAGAGATTACAAAAGCGGGAGAGCGAGCTATGTCAAAGGAGCTTTGCAGAGTTACCGGCGAACTTCAGTGGGGCAAAGTTATTTTCAGGTGAAAGTGGTTTTATCACAGTAAGCAGGCAGGTAACAATTTAATAAGCTTTTCTCATTTTTAAAAAAACTGAATTAATTGTTACAGGCTCACTGATGTCGCGCAGGTAAGCAGAACAGCGGAAACTGACCTACAGCAAAAGAGGCAATCAATGCCTTGTATGCAATAGTATCTACTCCAGATAAGTACACGAGAGTGGTCTCCATTAAGTCGTTTTCAAAAATGTCACCATCAGAAAGGGGTAAATTATTTCTTCCGGTTTCCATACTTTCAGTTATTAGCAAATTGCCAGTTGGCTTCTGTCCCGGGCTCTTCGGCCAACGTTTGTTTGATAATTTTTCTGACGTTTCGCCAGCACAAGAGGCTGGCATTGTAAAAGTTTCAACCTCCATTACCGATGGTAGACTGGGATCGAGTTCGAGGCCACAGATCATATGTACCTGGCGCGCCAACGTCAAAGAGCTTTGCCGTGACCATTACCGCTGCGGTTCTCCCCCTGCTACATGTAACGGTCGTTCTCTGCAACACGGGACTCCAGGATCCGTTCACCTTAAGGCTTTCTTCTTTCCTGTTGGAGCTATAGTCATATTTGTGTATTTTTATACATTCCCTGAACAAACGGCTCCAATAGCTCTTCTCTGCAGCAAGAACTTCCGTGTCGGCGAATTTCACTATGTGGTTGGCCTCACATTTTTATGATTAATTTCCGTTTAATTTTGGAGCATAAATCGTATTTTTACTGTATAAACCACGTTTTATGTCGATACTGTCATTTCTTGTTGCTTTAGATGCGAGTAATGCTGTGATGTCGGCGAACTCGGATGTAGGGATGTAGACGTCAGTAAGGTAACCGAGCATATACACTTTTCATTTGCTTTTTTTGTTTATCTTGTGCTTAACCACTATCACCAGAAATCCACGAGAATCGAGCATGTGCTATACAACTAATATACACCATATGCAGGATGCTGACGGATTTATAGCGGTAATCATTATTTGCGCGGTCTGAGGCGCTTTGTCACGGTCCGTGCGGCTCCCCACGTCGGAGATTCGATTCCTCCCTCTGGCATGGGTGTATATGTTGTCCATAGCGTAAGCCAGTTTAAGTTAGCTTAAGTAGTGTGTAGGCTTAGGGACCGATGACCTCAGCAGTCTGGTCCCATAAGACCTTGCAACAAATTTGCAAATTTTTAATTAGTATTTACATCTTTAATCAAAGTAATTAATCTGTGGTCAAAAGAATCTTCCAGTTGCATACTAACGAGGAGAACACGGAAAGTATCACACCCCGATTTCCCAGGCACTTTTTTCAGTGGAAGAGGAACCACATTAAGCGTACACGTGTCATGGCTTATCCGTAGATACTTGACCGTTTCTGAGAAAACGACCGTCAAAGTTTTCCATGTAGTTTAGATGCATTTTAGGACGTGACAAGCTCAGCCCAAGTGGTGACATAATGGCTAGCGTCGCGGCCTTTCACTTTTGCGTCCGGTGTTCGAAACCTGATATTTTCTCGTTTATTTTATTTTTTCATTTATCTTCTCATGGCCTTAGAAGATTACTACACGAATGTTTCATATTACGTTACGGGACACGTGCGTTATTTAAACTATAAAATTACAACTGGGTCTCATAATAAGTGTCACATTTATTGTATAATAAATGTGTGTGATATATTCAGTGGTTACAATCTTTTTAAATTCTCATAATTTTATATTTCATAACGAAACATATTCTTATATTTCATAACGGATCATATTGTTATATTTCATAACGGATCATATTGTTATATTTCATAACGGATCATCTTTCCGAAAACTAACGCTTCTAGTTGATTATGGATCAAGATGCACTACAGGGATTGCACCGAAGACGATTTCAAATTATTTTCCATTCATTTCTTGCTTTTTTTCTTTTCTCTTTTTTTTAAAAAATCTTTTTTTTTAAGCAGACATACAATTGGTAGACGAATAAGGGCAACTATATTTCAATATACACTGGAAAACATTCGTGCAGTAATCTTCTACGGACATAGGTAGGTAAATGAAAAACAAAAGCAGAAATAATAATTGGGTCTCGAACACGGGCGTCAAAGTGAAGCCGTGGCGGTAGCCACTGTGCTGCTGCTGCGGTTAGATTGTCTGGCTAAAAAGTACATAAATTACCTTGAAAACTTAGACCATCGTATTCTCAGAAACGCTCGAGCTTCTGCGGGTAAGCCGAGACACGGGTTCGCTTATTTGGACACCTATTCCACTGAGCAAAGTTTTTGGGAAATCGAGTTACGCCACTTGCCGTCTTCTCTTTGGAAGTACAGTTGGTAACCATATTGTCGCAAGCCAGTGCCCAGCAAGACGCTACCAAAATAAAGATGCATCTTCTGTTTGCTTCACCTGAAGATGAGCCAGAGAAAGCACGAAAACTAATTTAAGGGTATAAACAAATATTTCAAAGGTGACTGGGCGCAGTTTTCTGTATCGACAATTATTGTATCTTCATTAGCGTTAAATATTCGTCTGAGTTAATTACTCTATTCTCGTATTATCAATTTCATAAATTTTATGCTTCCGAAGATATGGCTGATGGCCACCGTAGCTATGTATGGACTGAATTTCACCAACTCCTGACGATTTCTTCATATTTTTGCAAGCTTCACGAACAGTATCAACAGCTGTGTGTTTGAAAGGATTATTGATTAATTGCATTTGGTTGGTAGTGACGGGGAGGTGTGGCCTTGTTGCAGCTTCATCTCCGCCGACAAGGCTGTGGGCGCCGAGGGCTTCCGGGCGGTGTGGACGGAGGTGCTGGACAGCGGCGCCTGCGACCAGTTCTCGTGCGCCGCCTCCAACTTCTGCATCGCCAGCCGCCTGCGCTGCAACCGCGAACCCAACTGCGGCGCCAACGACCGCTCCGACGAGGCTGGCTGTGAGTACTGCCCGCCTGTTCTCCCCCGACCCACTGGGCGTGCGTTTCGTTTGGAACATCAGCTCCTACTCACATTCGAGAATGAGAATGGAATCTGCAGGTTTCCTTCAGGGGAATTTAGTGTCTCGGTACAGAGTAACTGCAGTTTGATTTCTTATTGTTATTTATCTTTGTATCTGTACTGTACTAAAAATGTCAGCCAAACTGTACAGATGTCGGCAGTATGCGCTGTCTTCTTTGGAAAGAAACTTGTTCCATTCCCTCACGGTACTTGCTGTTCACAACAGCATTGCCCACTTTATTCTTTGCCCTCCAACTTGTATTTGGGACTGATCTGTTCTGTCTCGCATATTTTTTACTGGCAGAGATAGTTGCACATCACCACCGACACAGAGTAATATGGAAACGTATATTGACGAATATTTGGCAAATACGAATTCAGTGAATGCAATGGAAGAGCGGCAAAAGGACTCTATGCTGAGCTTATCCCTCAGCGAGGGGAGCACTACAAACACTTTCCATTTGTCTGAGAGCTTTTGCATTACTCTGCCTTTGTTTCATCTTTCTGGTGTGTGTACTCGTATATTGCAGGCTTTTGAATGTATTTTCACAGAAACAAAGGTAACTGGGGCAACAAAGTGATTAATTCGCAAATTATACCAAAATGCTAAGAAAACATTCCTGAACAACTTCCGATATTTTGTCGGCGGAGTTTGGGTTCACCACATACGAACAGGTCCATCTACTACGACTGTCATAAGGAAAGTAATTGACGACTGCCTGAGAAAAAACATACTTAGACACAGTTAGTTACGGGAAGTCTGTGAACTGCAGGAACAATGTTTCGTATTCTGTGAGGAGAACAGAAACCAAAGATACGATGTTATATTTTGACAATTTGTAGAGAGAATATTAGGAGTGGCGGTTCTGTGAGAAAATAATCAGAATGCAAGCTATCCCGACGAACTTCACTGATGAGGCCTTCTCAGATGGCAGCATCACCTTGCGAGCAGCGTTTCAACATGTCTCTTACGCGCCATCATGGAACTTGTTGAAAAGTTGCTTCAAGATGCCGCCGCCACTTTATGCAATGGTTCCGTCTGTTTCGGGACTGGTAAGGTGATACGCATGGCGAAGAAAACAGTGGATACGATCAGGAAAAGAGTACCAGAAGAGTCTGTAGTTTTTTTCTTTTTGTCATCAGTCTTCTGACTTGTTGGGTGCGGCCCGCCACGAATTCCTCTTCTGTGCCAACCTCTTCATATCAGAGTAGCATTTGCAACCTGCGTCCTCAATTACTTGCTGGATGTATTGCAATATCTGTCTTCCTCTACAGTTTTTGTCCTCTACAGCTCCCTCTAGTACCATGGAAGTGATTCCCTTATGTCGTAATACATGTCATGTCATCGTGTCCCTTCTCTTTATCAGTGTTTTGCACATATTCCTTCCCTCTCCGATTCTGTTCAGAACCTCCTTTTCTTGACCTTATCAGTACACCTAATTTTCAACATTCGTCTGTAGCGCCACATCTCAAATGTTTCGATACTCTTTTGTTCCGGTTTTCTTACAGTTGTGGTTTCACTATCATACAGTGCTGTACTCCAGACGTACATTCTCAAACATTTCTTTCTCAAATTATGGCCTATGTTTGATACTAGCAGATTTCTCTTGGCCAGAAATGCCCTCTTTGCTATTGCTAGTCTGCTTTTGGTTATTTTACCGCCTAGGTAGTAGAAGTCCTCAAATTAAGGCCTATGTTTGATACTAGCAGATTTCTCTTGGCCAGAAATGCCCTTTTTGCTATTGCTAGTCTGCTTTTGGTTATTTTACTGCCTAGGTAGTAGAATTCCTTAACTTCATCTATTTCGTGACCATCAATCCTGATGTTAAGTTTCTCATTACTTTTGTATTTCTTTGATATACTCTCAGTCAAAATTCTGCATCAGACTGTTCATCGTTCCATTTAGCAGATCATGTAATTCTTCTTCACTTTCACTCAGGATAGCAATGTCACAGGTACTTTCACAATGAATTTTAATTCCACTCCTGAACCTTTCTTTTATTTCCGTCATTGCTTCTTCGATGTACAGGTTGAACAATAGGGGGCGAAAGACTACACCCCTGTCTTACACCCTTTTTAATCGGAACACTTCGTTCTTGGTCATGCACTCGAATTTCGAACTTCTTGCACCATTTTACTTTGTCGAACGCTTTCTCCAGGTCGACAAATCTTATGAACATGTCTTGATTTTTTTTAGTCTTGCTTTCATTATCAACCGCAACGTCAGAATGCCTCTCTCGTGCCTTTACCTTTCCTAAAGCCAAACTGATCGTCATCTAGCACATCATCAATTTTCTTTTCCATTCATATATATTACTCTTGTCAGCAACTTGGACGCATGAGGTGTTAAGCTGATTGTGCGACAGTTCTCGCACTTGTCAGCTCTTGCAGTCTTAGGAATTGTATGGATATTTTTCCGAAAGTCGCCAGACTCATACACCAACGTGAATAGCCGTTTTGTTGCCGCTTCGCCAGTGATTTTAGAAATTCTGATGGAATATTATCTATTTCTTCTGCCTAACTTGATCTTAAGTCCTCCAAAGTTCTTTTTAATTCTGATTCTAATACTGGATCCCCTATCTCTTCTAAACCGACTCCTGTTTCTTCTTTTATCACATCAGACAAACCTTCCTCTCGTAGAGGGTTTCAATGTATTCTCTCGACCCATCCGCTCTCTCCTCTGCATTTAATTCCCGTTGCACTCTGAATGTTACCATCCTTGCTTTTAATGTCGCCGAAGACTGTTTTGATTTTCTGTATGCTGAATCTGTTCTTCCGACAATAATTTCTTTTTTTATTTCTTATCATTTTTCTTGCAGCCATTTCGTCTTAGCTTCCCTGCACTTCCTATTTATTTCATTCCTCGGCGACTTGTATTTCTATATTCATGAGTTTCCCAGAACACTTTTTTACTTCCTCATTTCATCGATCAACTGAAGTATTTCTTCTGTTACCCATGGTTTCTTCGCAGTCATCTTTTTTGTACCTATGTTTTTCTTTCCAACTTCTGTGAGAGAACTTCAAGCGTATCTCGTCATTCCTTAGCACTTTCGTATCCCACTTCTTTGCTTATTGAGTCTTCCTGTCTCATGTCTTAAACTTCAGCATACTCTTCTTCACTACTATATTGTGATCTGAGTATGTAGTAACCGATAAAATGTGCAAAAAGTGGAAGGGACACTTAAAGAATATCAATGATTCATAAACATTAAATCATCGAGCCGCTTTTTATGTTTCATGAATTGTTTTTCATGACAAACCTAGTTCGGATTATCGAAATTTCTGTGCTTCTTGGTTACACAAATTTCTTCCTGTCCACCGTAAGAACCACAAAATGTTTCAGTTGTCATGCTCTTGTTCCTGTACTTAGTCGAAGTTGGTCGCTTTGTTCATCGCTATATTACTGATGATGATAGAAAGATTCCCCCACCAGTCACCTGATTTTCATTCTAAGAACGTTACAGTCAGTCTTTTGGGTCAGCAAAAATCTTATAATGGTCAGTTCGCGACGCGAGCCACGACAAACATATACACCGAACGTTGAAAAAACTGTGAAGAGGAATTCTAAACACACGATGTGGTAAACTGAATTGCAACCTGGATTTACTGAACGACAAAGATGCTCCACCCACTTCAACGAAAATTATACAACTATTGACAAATTTGATTTTTGAGTATCCACCGCACAGTCCTCATATGGCTCTTCCACAACTAATAATGGGCTATCTTCACAGCGGTTTGCAGACTATGAGGAGAAAGTGAGACGATAATTAAGACAGCTGGAGCAGAAGTTCTTTATCAATGGTATGCAAAAGGTTGCCCACCGTCGCCATAAATTGTTTTATACGTCAGGAAAATATATAGGGAAGTAGCATAAGGTTGTAGGGTGAAAACGATATGAACATGGCTTTCTTGTCAACTCTCTCGATTGCCTGATAAAGAACTCACGGAATGAAACCTCATTTTCTTCCTGTTGATTAGTGGTTATTAACCACTGCGCTAATATACGGCTGCAGCAAGGTTCAAATCCTGCACGCCCATTAAAATTCTTCGTTGCATTCCTAAATCGCTTTCGGTGATTCCTTAAATAAAACGAACTCCTACCAAACAGGCCTTCAAGGCCCAATGGTACCGACGACCGCCGTGTCACCCCCAGCCTACAGGATGCGGATATGGAAAGGCACACGGTCAGCACGCTGCTCTCTCGGCCACTGTCAGTTCCCTCCCATGTGCCCCAACATTTCGTCTCTTATGATTTATATACTGATACTCTCTGATACCTCCTTCCTACAGATTTCCTTTGGACAGGTGTTTATCTATAGCGGATATGGTGTTGCGCTTTCTAGAAGAATAAATATGGTGACGTACAAGAATTTGGCAGTCCCTGAGCTCGACACAAAAATGGACGAAGGTAAGGGTTTTAACTTCAAATCGATGTAGGGGCCATTGGAGAAGGATGGCTAGCCCATTTGAATGGAACACGAAATCAGGCATAGACTTGTTGAATCTAGTATCTTGGTAATGCCTTTAATTAATTTAGGGATAGCACGGTGAGCCTACAACTGGGAGGCCCAATGAAGACTTTAGTCCAGCTCCTCGGATCTGATGTATAGATTCATTACCATTGCATAGAACGCATTATTAAAGGTTGATGTTGCCCAATGACCTGTCGTCCAAGAGAGACTACAGTGTAACATCTCGTAGACACCTGTGATAACGGGAGGGCCACAGCTTCAACTGGAGAGAAATGTGGAACGAATCGGCCTTGGCCTTCTTGGCTTTCACTTATGGGGTGATGTGAGTCTCTCTCCGTCTAGTAATGAAATATTTTCTGTAAAAATATACTTGTCTTTCAACGTTGTTCCCTTTTAGGTCAAATCACTGTGTCCAACTTTTTTCCTCAGTCAATTTTATGGCAAAAGTGCGATCCTGGAAGATATACAAAAACACAAGGAATGCAATTTTGTCGGCAGCTAGTACAGAAATCAGACTGCAGTTGTAAGAGTGACAATCTACCCAGGTGTTATTCAGTCTGCATTTAGAGTAGGTAGTAAAGGAAACTAATGAGAAGTCTGGGAAGAGAATTAGTCCTCAACTTCAGTATGAGAAATGAAAGGTTGAAAGCTTCCCGATGACACTGTAATTCTGGCAGACAGCAAAGGATTTGTAAGATCAGATAAACGAAATGGGCAGTATTTTAAAAATAAGTTACAAGATGAAGATAAATGAAAGTAAAGCAAAGGTAACTGTGTCAAGACAGATAACACAGGTGATGCTGAAGGAATTAAATTAGCAAATGAGACACTGAAGCTAGTAAACGAGTTTTGTTGTTTGGACAGAAAAATATCTGAAGATGTCGAAAAGTAAAGACGATGCCGGGAAACGTGTTATTACAGACACATACCAGTAAAAGGGACTGATGCGTCTGTGTTTCACATTATAGGGAAAAGAATATTGGTGGAAACTAACCTAACTGTGGTATGAGATACAGCTACAGTGTGGTAAATATTACGTAACACCAGATCATTTTGAAATAAAATGAGAGTGAAGAGAGAGAATGAGAACTGTTCAAGAATTAAATCATTTATCACAGTACAGCACTTTCCTTATTTCCTTATGTAGAAACGTGGACGATAGAACAGTACAAACACGAAGACAACGAAGTATTTTAGATGTGGTACTACAGAAGAACGTTGAAGATTAGATGGGTAATCGAGTAACTAATAACAGGTGCGAGTAATTCATGGAATCTCGGAGGAAAGAAACTAATGGCGGCACATCTTGAGGCGCCAAGGAATAGTTACTTTGATACTGGAGGGAAGTGACGTGGCGGGGGAGGGACGTAAAAACCGTGGACTGAGATCAAGGTTCCAAGTGGATGCAGGTTTGGTAGCAGCTGACCAGACTTGCACGGGATAGGCTAACTTTAAAGAGCTACAAGGAAAACCAGCTTTAAAACTGAAGACCACAAAAAAGCAAAACACCGATCTATTGCTATTGGTACCATGACCTTTTCTCTGAAATCTAAGAGTTTTACTGCCATAGATACTCTGTGGAATTCAGACGACACCAAATATGGTGAATACACTAAACGTTCCAACAATCTGTACATTAAATCCCTCAATTTCTCGTTCCACCATACCACCTATGCGAGCCTTTCAAAGGATAACATTTTTCTTACCTATTTGTTATTTAGAAGACATATGAGGGGATGGATCCTTTGAAAGGACACACTTGTTTACCATTCCCAATAAGATCTTGTGTTCTCTGTATTGACCTCGTTGCCCATGAACACTAAACTCTAATATTCCTTCCTTTCTTTAGTTATTCGGTCCACCCATATAATTGTCAGCATTCTTCTGCAGTTTATACAATAGGGCACAGCTTGAAATATTATAGCCAGTGTCTTCATCCAAGAAAATATTTTCTGCAATGGCCTCGACTCCACCATTTTCGATGCAATACTTAGACCCACTGCTTTGACTACCGTTTAGTTTCTGACACAAAGTCGTGGACCCATGTCTCATTTGAATTAATAAACCAGGGCACAAAGTAAGCTGCATTATTTTTTAAACAGTCCAAACATTACAGACAATTGGCTGTTATACTTGCCTGAATTTAACATTCAACAATTGCAACAGTAAACTGCACTGACTTTCTGAAACTAACTCTGGATACCTTTTTTTACCACAAGAGCATATTCTGTAGCCAGGATTTATATTCTAATTTTAGATCTCTATTTTTTTGACTGTAGCTATCCATTTTTGAAGCGATTGTACATTTTATAGGTCTTATTTTGAAGGGGGGAAGGTCTGGCAGTCCATCAACAATGAGGTGATTAGAACCAGAATGCAAATTCAGATAGTACAGTGGCGGTGAAGAAAAGCAGATGTGTTGTTTTCTTAGAACCTATCCAGCATTTACATTAATCGGTATAGGAAAACCATGAGGTCCCTACATCTGACAGATTTGAATCCTACTCCCATGTATGTGAATTCATTGCCTTAAACACTGTACTGCCTCAAATGACACTTTATTTAGCTCAGAGCACCTAATATTGAGTTTTGCATTGTAATATTCATGATCTCCCAGATATATTGTTCTGAGAGAGAGCTACAATGAGCCTACTCCAGTTCATGGCAAACTTCATCCTCAAGTGCAGCCATTTTCACAGATATGTCTCTCATGACTCTTTTAGGTTAAATCTGTGGGCAGGACTTGTCCCTCCCCTTGCCTGATGTCTTTAAGAACTACCTTAAACAGCTGCTCTGATAACTGAAAACTGTTTTTTCCCATGTAACGAATGACTTTTTCTAGGTGACATGTGGGTCACTTTATTACCACAAATGGTAACCTATATACCTTCCAGTGGGCCATGGTAATAGATAAGAGGCAGTTACAACATGTAGCAAATCTACTAGCTGTTACAAATAAAGTATGTTACCTGAGTTGTTTAATTTTCTTAGTGCATACTTGTATTTTTACAAGCACAATTTAAGGATAATAATATGAGTCAGTTCTAGGGAAAAGACTGATATGTCCAGTTCAGATGTAAATATTAGTTAATATTTGAAGGCAAAAATTTGGACTCTTAACTGGAGACATAAGTCAAGAGAATTTTGTCACAACGACACACTACAGAAAATTTGCACTGCCATCTTCATGATAAGTAGCAACTTAAACCTCACAGTTGAAGTGAAACATAAATCATTAGTTTATTAGTTTACAAATACCATGCCTATAACCACTGAATCTGTAGACGTGTAATTTGGTAGGTAGTTACTTGTAGTGGGCAGTGCTCTCTCTCTCTCTCTCTCTCTCTCTCTCTCTCTCTCTCTCTCTCTGTGTGTGTGTGTGTGTGTGTGTGTGTGTGTGTGTGTGTGTGTGTGTGTGTGTTTTACAGGGCTGAATTATGTTGTGTATTTATTTGATTTGGCTTCTAGAGCATAGTCCTTCTCTTTACTACAATGTTGATTTTGTGTTTAGTTATAAGGAATGCAAATTGTTTGTAGTTTTCACTTTTTCTCATCAACAGTCTCCTATGTTTTCAGCAAAGTAGTGAGTTTTCACAGCACTAACATCTGTCTCTTGAAAATATCTGTACAATTCTCTTTCAGCTCTTTAGTAAGCTAATTACAATATGCTGCAAATATTTTGTCATATTGTTGTGTTTGTCCTCTGTATCAGTATTTCAGCTTATCGTACTTAACACTTAGCTTACTAGATCTGTGTATTTGTATTCTATTCTGGGAATTCTCTACACATGAAAAATGTTACCACAGTGTGAGAACGATAGCTGAATGACCTGCACATTAGTTAACTGAGATTTAAGTGTTGATCTGGTGACATGTATAAGAGGTGATCAAAAACTTTCCATTTGAGTGCATTGCTGCAGTGTATATGCAACATAGTGTGAGTTCGATTTGGATATGCAAGCACTGACATGTTGTCAAGGGATTAATGTGGTATTTGTGTCCTTCCAATATGCATGTGGTAAATGTGAACTATGGTGAAGATATTACCAGATATGTACACACACAACCAATGTGCTTTTATTCTTTTCTTGGCAGCTGTAGGACAAACACTTATAGATGTCCACTGGAGAATGAGAATGTATGGGGGCAACATGCCCATTGAAAACCACCACTGAGGAATGGTGTGCCAAGGGGTGCTGCTGCTTCATAACACATGTTCCCATATTTCAAATGTCATAATGCAAAAGTTACACCAACTCAAGTGGGACACATTCAAGCACCTGCCCTATAGCCCCAATCTCTCCCATGTGATTACCACACCTTCGCTCTCTTAAAAAGACCTTGAAGGGTCGACAACTCCTGTTTGATGAGGATGTGCTGCAGGCAGTTGGGCACTTCTCTCGATGCAGCAAAATACAGTGTTTTACAAAATGATTATTTTCATCCTTGTGCATTGCCTTAATGCTCTGGGCAATTCTACCCGACTGGCATACTTATTCTGGACTGTACAGTCTTTGTATGGAAACTTTTTGATTGGCTCTTATATATGTACAATTTTTAGAAAAATTGGTTGTTTCCTATTCAACAACATAATGTTGAAGATAGAAAAATTTTATTTTGTTTGTATTCAGGAACCTTCTGCTGTAGTTCTCACCATTTTTACATAATTAGGGTCTACAAGGACATTATTTCTCAAAAACTCCTATGTTTATACCAACATGAACAGTATCCACAACATTATCATTTTGGTCATATAGTCCCAGTCATCCTGTTATCCCTTCATTACTAACAAATTCCATTGCCTTATTTTCATAACGATTTTTCTATAAAATCTTTCATAAGGTAAATGCAAACCAGAAGATGTCATGTATCACAAGAAATGTAATCCTTAAAATAAATTAAGTACACATCATTAGTCTTCCAGACGTTGCACTATTTCCAAGCATTTGTTGCATTTATGTTACTTTATTACTTTTTTAAAACCATAATCCATTTAGCCTTCCACTCTATGTCTTATCATTAGTACATACTTATCCAACATAATTTTTAAAAAACAGTTACACTTTATTTATTTGAATAGTTCAATTCTCACACAGTAAATAAACAACTGGAAAAGACAGGCATTGCCTTATTACAGTAAACTGTTGAAGGGAAGATCAGCTGACAAAAATTGAAGAAGCTAATCTTTTGAACTCCCATCCTTTAATCAAAGCAAGATAGTTTGTGGTACACAGATGGAGATAAACTTCTGGTATATTGTTGGGGAAAATGTGATTGCAGTTGGTAGCTGTATGTCACAGAAACATGATAGATGAAGGGGAGGTGGGGAGCAACTTGATAGAAGGTTGCAGAGATCCATAGAGGATGGATGGCTGGGAAGGTGGAAAGAAATCCAAGGACAGGCCACGCCAATAAAAATGAAAGCAAATGTACCTCAGAACAAGACAGAGAGTAAGGCAAAGAGTAGAGGAGAGAGAGGGAGACAGAAAGAATGCAAGAAGATGAAGAAGCCCAAGAATTTGGTAAAGGGACTCCACAGAAGTACAAAAGAAAACAAATTAATTCATTCCTTGAAGATAGCAAGATACTCAGTGGTCACTATCAAATAAAGTATTGTTGTTTTTATAACTACTCAAGAAATTAGGGAGACTTAGAAAAGGGTAGGAACTGAAGAAGAGCAAAGAACTGAAAGAAAGGTGCAGGCTTCAGGGGCACCCAGAGAGAGGGCTGGGAGTGGTTAATATCAGCAAAATGGCATGGCCCTAAATGTGTTGAAAACACAATTGACTTTTAAACCTGATTATTTATTTCAGTCAAAGTTGCAAAATGATTCGTATAGTTATGAGTAACTCATCAGCTCTGTAATAAATAACCAGAATGTTTTGTAGCTGTAACTGAATTAAATAACTTGTTCTACTCAATAATAGTTGCTGTATCACTCAAAGACAATATGCTTGCCCTTAAAAGATTCACAGAGGATGGACAAAAATGCGGAAACACCAAAAACACAACACATTACCATGCCTAATACAATGTAGAAAAACCACTGGCATTTAAAACAGCTTCCAATCATCACTGAATGGGTGCATACAGGTTCTGTACGGTTTTCAAGGGAATTTGATACCATTCTTCCTGAAAAATAGTGGCAAGTTCAGATAATGATGATGAAGGGAATAGCGACTACACAACCTCCTCTCCAAAGTAGACCACAAAGACTCAATAGTATTGAGATCTGGTGATGAGAGATGTGGCAATTCATCCTCATGCTCACAAAACCAGTCCTGGTTAATGCGAAATGTGTGAGCAGGTGTCCTAGTCCCTTGGAACACAACAACACCATTTGGGGACAAACATTGTACTATTGGATAGATCTGACCAGCCGAAGTGGTCACATAAGCCTTGGCGGTAATGTAGCCTTGCAGAGTACCCTGAGGCCCATGGAATACAATGGTATGGCTGCCCAAATCAACACTGAACTCCTGCCAGGTTTCACTCTTGAGATATAAACTTAGCCAGGAGTTGAAAACAATGTTCATCAAACCTCATCCCACAAAATTATTTTCTTCCACTGCTCCTCAGGCCAGGTTTCACGCGTTTTCCACCAAGTTTTCTTGTTAGGGGCATTTGCATCACTAATGTGTGGTTTTGGAGATCCAGGTCACCCTGAAATTCCCTGCTTGGGGAGCACCCTTCATGTTGGTTTGGTGCTAACAGCCTTCATGAGTGTGACATTCAGTTCTGCAGTGACTTTTGCAGCTGTTGTCCTCTTACTTTTCGTCACAATCCTCTTCAATGACAGTCTGTCACAAACACCCATCACATATTTTCATCCATAAGTGACTTGGTGTCTAATGGTAACAGTGACCACCTTACATGACAATCAATGCTAACATTATACCTCTGCAAGGAATTTTTTATATTTGACTGTGAGATAACCTAATGGAAACAGAACAATCAAACTGGGATTCATTTCCAAAACACTCCAGTAAAGTATAACTAACAGTAAACAGGTGTGTCAGGAACAGATTTTCTCCCAGCACAAAAGCACTTTGTAACATTACATATTGAAATTGGTCACCAGCCTAATTAGGCAGTCTTGTGTCAAGCAATATAATAAAGCAGAAGGCGGTGCTAAGGCTAACCTAACCTTCCTTGACACACAAAAACTCTAAACACACACCCACCCACGCACACTACAACACAGTAACCTAACCTTGCAGATAAATGTACCATTAGTTTGAAAATCAGGCAAACAAATCGCCAATGAGATAGCAAATAGTAACACATCCCTCTCAACAATATGTGCCTTAAATGAACTAAATGCAACAGTTTATAGAACCAATTATCAACACACATGAGACTAGTAGTAATACTAAACAGGGAAGAGCATGAAATGATTCTCTTTTAAATCAGGGTATCTGTTAATGATCACACTCTTATAACTTCGTTGCTTAGTACAGGGTCTTCACGCCTGTGCATTAATCAACTTGCATGAGAATAGCTAACACAGTAAATATGTCTTTCTTAAACTTGGTTTGAAGCAATTGAACAAAATGCAACTCTAACTACACTGGCTCTGAAGGAGCCTTTGCTTTGTTTCACTATTAATTGTGTAAAGCACAATAAACTCTAACTCTTTAAAATAACAACTGTGCTTTGTTAAGCAGTATTTTAACCAAGTCAAAATACAGTTGGCTGTGTAAATGCCAACACAACATTAAACTAAAGTTCAAACACTTTCTCATGAAATGGACACTGATAAAACTTTGTAATTCTGATCAAAGTGGATAAATGCAATAATTAATAATCTTCTTCATCACAGATTAAATTTACTATTTTCAGGCAGCTTTTCAAGTAAGGCAGATTGTTTTAGCAAGCAATCATAACTATTTTTACAGCTGCCAAATAAGTCTTCCCATAGTAAATTAGGACACTTGGAATTAAAGTCACTAGGATAGGATTCCTGTCCAGGTTTGTGATTTGGGATAATCATGGGTGTAAGATAGAGTTTTTAGTAACACCACAATTATTATTAAAATCAACCAAATTTCACAATACCTAGTACATTTACAGAGTGCCAAATATAAAGAATTTAGTGGAAGACTGGTGGAACTGGTGGCATAATTTGCGGTGGCTGTTAGTATGGCAGCGATGCAGTCATGGCAGGACTATTGGCTTTGCCCTGTTACAGATCATCTTGGAATCGTAATTATATTTTTACAGGGCCAAAAACCATGCCATGATAATAATATCCAAATTCAGCATCCAAGGCCCATAAATACTGCTCTCAAGCTCTTCTGGCCTCACAACTCCAAGCATATGAGCCACCACGATCTGCTACTGCTACTGAGATGTTAACCACAGCACTGCTCAGCCTTGACTCCTTGCCCGTCACAAAAGGATAAGTTACCACTTGTGCACCAATCATGTTTTCCACTCTGCCAGGCTACTTCACAAGCATAGTTTAAATAACGTTGTTCAAAAGTTCACATAACTGAAATACGTATACATAGTCAAAAATTTCCACGACAGATACAATACTCTACATAAGCAACCCTACAATTTGACATAGAAATATCGATACAGATACAAAATAGGTTGAAAATAGGTGTTACAGATGGATTATGTTTTTCTGCTTCCCATGTATGTGGTAAAAGTCGTTGACATGGTGCTTTTAGAAACACCAAACACTTCGGTTACCTTGATTACTGAATCACCCACCATACAAACACTAACAATTTGCACATGTTCCAATCTACATAGCTCCTGTATAAGGCACTCACTTCTACACAGAGCACTGTTTCTGATCATGACTGACACCTGCAATATGAGGACATTGGACAAATGTCGTTCATGGTTAAGTACAAAAGCACAACCTGCAGGCTTGGCTAGCATCTGCATTTAAGTTCAAGAATGAACTTCGCAAGGTATTTACACATTTTTGTCCAACCACTGTATTTCATTAGTAACAACATATACAATACTCTTCCACACTCCAACTGTTTCTCTAAATTTCAGGGATGAAACTACCCTCCTTCATTTGCGTCTGATATGTATGCTTCTTTCTCACTCCTCTATGTCTTCTCTTCTGCCACTGTATGATTTTACACAATTTTTATTTGTGAGCTGGTATGAAATTTTTATAAAATCAAAATGCAAGGTAATTTCAGTAAACTTGCAGACAAGCTATAATCTTCAGAATCTCTGCTTTCTCTCCATGACTATCATTTGTAGTTATTGATTATTATTTTTTGTAGAATATTTTCTAAAACTGAGAGCTATTTCTCTTCTTAAGTATCTTGAGATACATAAACAGAACATAGTTCACTTATATTTTCCAACAATGTTGTGTTAATACCACATTAGCTGGCACTGTCAAAAACAATACCCCAATGAAACTAAGAATTCTATATTATGGACACAGCACTCAGTTGTTCTGCTTATCAGAGTTTCTACAAAAGTTAACATTTAAAGCAAGTGAAGGAGCAAGACATGCCATGAATAACAGATGCAGATGTAGTATGCAACATTACTTTCAAAGAAACAGTTTTATGCTTTTTACAGATGTAAGTAAGAAATAATGGCACATGTCTCAAATTCCAGGGTCAAGAGAGATGTATGAAAAATATATAGGAACAGAAATCATTTATAAAATAGATGAAAGCAAGTATGGTAATGGGCAATTCACACACAGTACCATGTGTGACAGTGTATCCCATAGTAATATTTCAGCATGTAAACTCCTTACCTAGTTTAAATTACACCTATTGACTTTATTTTATTTATTTATTTCTCTCTCCTTCTCAGGTTCCAAAACATGCAATACTGAAATTTTAATTGTTGCTTAGATTTTTGTATTGTTGATTGCTACATTTGCAGAAGTTTTCTTCATTATGCACAATTATCCCCATGCCTGCATGAATCCCATTCCTCTTTGATACCAATTTTCCCATTTTGTATTTTCAAGAATTATTTTTACAAGTTTATTGAATTACTCCCCTGTTAAGCAATTATATTACTCCATATTCAACACTGTATAAAAATCTCCATACTCAATATTGTATAAAAATTCACTTACAATACATGGTTATTACTACATGTACATTTACTATGACTACCACTGTTGGAATTAGGAAACAAATAATTGGCTATGTTGATGTAGCTGGCAAAATACTATTTTCTTTCAGTAATACTGTGCATCTAAGTTAAATAAACAAAGAGAAGAAACACTATGTGGTCAAAAGTATCTAGACAGCTGGCTGAAAATGACATACAAGCTCGTGCCGCCCTCCATGGGTAATGCTGGAATTCAGTATGGTGTTGGCCCACCTTTAGCCTTGATGACAGCTTCCACTCTCGCAGGCATATGTTCAGTCAAGTGCTGGAAGGTTTCTTGGGGAATGGCAGTCCATTCTTCATGGAGTGCTGCACTGAGGAGAAGTATCGATGTTGATCGGTGAGGCCTGGTACGAAGTCAGCATTCCAAAACATCCCAAAGGTGTTCTATAGGATTCAGACCAGGACTATGTGCACACCAGTCCATTACATTGATGTTACTGTCGTGTAACCACTCCACCACAGGCTGTACATTATGAACATGTGCTCGATTGTGTTGAAAGGTGCAATTGCCATCCCCGAATTGTTCTTCAACAGTGGGAAGCAAGAAGGTGCTTAAAACATCAATGTAAGCCTGTGCTGTGATAGTGACACACAATACTACAAGGGGTGCACGCCCCCTTCATGAAAAACACAACCACACCACAACACCACCACCTCCAAATTTTTCTGTTGGCACTACACTTGCTGGCAGATGATGTTCACCGGGCATTCACCATACACACATCCTGCCATCGGAACACCACATTGTGTACCATGATTCGTTACTCCACACGGCGTTTTTCCACCGTTAAATGTTTACGTTCCTCACACAAAGTGAGACGTAGTTTCGCATTTACCGGCGTGATGTGTGGCTTATGGGCAGCTGCTCGACCATGAAATCCAAGTTTTCTCACCTCCTGCCAAACTGTCATAGTACTTGCAGTTGATCCTGATGCAGTTTGCAATTCCTGTCTCATGGTCTGGATAGATGTCTGCCTATTACACATTACGATCCTCTTCAACTGTTGGTGGTCTCTGTCACTCAATACATGAGGTCGGTCTGTAAGCTTTTGTGCTGTTTGTGTCCCTTCATGTTTCCACTTCACTATCACGTCAGAAACAGTGGACCTAGGGATTTCTAGGAGTGCGGAAATCTCATGTACAGACGTGTGACACAAGTGACCTCCAATCACCTGGCCATGTTTGAAGTCCGTAAGATCCACAGAGCGCCCCAATCCTGCTCTCTCACAATGTGTAATGACTATTGAGGTCGCTGATATGGAGCACCTGGCAGTAGGTGGCAGCACAATGTACCTAATATGAAAAGCGTACATTTTTGGGGGTGTTCTGATATTTTGATCACATGGTGTGTATCAAAGAAAAAAGAAACATACAACATGGAGCATTTCATTTACTATCTTTTTCCCATGTTTGTGTACTGTACATTCTCATCACACACACGCACACACAAACACACACACACACACACACACACACACACACACACACACACACACAAAATCATGCATGCATGCACTGAACTGAGTACATCACACATTTTCAATTAGTGTATCAAATTGCTTCAGTTATCTTCTGCCAATGAGGCACGTAAGTAATCCCAGCTCTTTATCCACAGAAAACTTACAATTAATTCTGCTCTCTTGATTTTTGAGAGTTGTTGTTGTTGTTGTTGTGGTCTTCAGTCCTGAGACTGGTTTGATGCAGCTCTCCATGCTACTCTATCCTGTGCAAGCTTCATCATCTCCAGTATCTACTGCAGCCTACATCCTTCTGAATCTGTTTAGTGTATTCATCTCTTGGTCTCCCTCTACGATTTTTACCCTGCACGCTGCCCTCCAATACTAAATTGGTGACCCCTTGATGCCTCAGAACATGTCCTACCAACCGACCACTTCTTCTAGTCAAGTTCTGCCACAAACTCCTCTTCTCCCCAATCCTATTCAGTACCTCATCATTAGTTATGCGTTCTACCCATCTAATCTTCAGCATTCTTCTGTAGCACCACATTTCGAAAGCTTCTATTCTCTTCTTGTCCAAACTATTTATCATCCATGTTTCACATCCATACATGGCTACACTCCATACAAATACTTTCAGAAACGACTTCCTGACACTTAAATCTATACTCGATGTTAACAAATTTCTTTTCTTCAGAAATGCTTTCCTTGCCATTGCCAGTCTACATTTTATATCCTCTCTACTTCAACCATCACCAGTTATTTTGCTTCCCAAATAGCAAAACTCCTTTACTACTTTAAGTGTCTCATTTCCTAATCTAATTCCCTCAGCATCACCTGATTTAATTTGACTACATTCCATTATCCTCGTTTTGCTTTTGTTGATGTTCATCTTATATCCTCCTTTCAAGACACTGTCCATTCCGTTCAACTGCTCTTCCAACCCCTTTGCTGTCTCCGACAGAATTACAATGTCATCGGCGAACCTTAAATTTTTTATTTCTTCTCCATGGATTTTAATACCTACTCCAAATTTTTCTTTTGTTTCCTTTACTGCTTGCTCAAAAGATGGTTCAAATGGCTCTGAGCTCTATGGGACTTAACATCTGTGGTCATCAGTCCCCTAGAACTTAGAACTACTTAAACCTAACTAACCTAAGGACATCACACACATCCATGCCCGATGCAGGATTCGAACCTGCGACCGTAGCAGTCGCGCGGTTCCGGACTGAGCGCCTAGAACCGCCAGACCACTGCGGCCAGCGCTTGCTCAATATACAGATTGAACAACATCGGGGAGAGGCTACAACCCTGTCTCACTCCCTTCCCAACCACTGCTTCCCTTTCATGTCCGTCGACCCTTGTAACTGCCATCTGCTTTCTGTACAAATTGTAAATAGCCTTTCGCTCTCTGTATTTTACCCCTGCCACCTTCAGAATTTGAAAGAGAGTATTCCAGTCAACATTGTCAAAACCTTTCTCTAAGTCTACAAATGCTAGAAACGTAGGTTTGCCTTTTCTTAATCTAGCTTCCAAAATAAATCGTAGAGTCAGTATTGCCTCACGTGTTCCCATATTTCTACAGAATATAAACTGATCTTTCCCGAGGTCAGCTTCTACCAGTTTTTCCATTCATCTGTAAAGAATTCGTGTTAGTATTTTGCAGCCATGATTTATTAAACTGATAGTTCGGTAATTTTCACATGTGTCTACGCCTGCCTTCTTTGGGATTCGAATTATTATATTCTTCTTGAAGTCTGGGGTTATTTCACCTGTCTCATACATGTTGCTCACCAGATGGTAGAGTTTTGTCAGAACTGGCTCTCCCGAGGCTGTCAGTAGTTCTAATGGAATGTTGTCTACTCACAGCGCCTTGTTTCAACTTAGGTCTTTCAGTGCTCTATCAAACTCTTCACGCAGTATCATATCTCCCATTTCATCTTCATCTACATCCTCTTCCATTTCTATAACATTGCCCTCAAGTAAATCGCCCTTGTATAGACCCTCTACATACTCCTTCCACCTTTCTGCTTTCCCTTCTTTGCTTAGAACTGGGTTTCCATCTGAGCTCTTGATATTCATACAAGTGGTTCTCTTTTCTCCAAAGGTCCCTTTAATTTTCCTATAGGCAGTACCTATTTTACCCCTAGTGAGATAAGACTCTGCATCCTTACATTTGTCCTCGAGCCATCCCTGCTTAGCCATTTTGCATTTCCCGTCGATCTCATTTTTGAGACGTTTGTATTCCTTTTTGCCTGCTTCATTTAATTCATTTTTATATTTTCTCCTTTCATCAATTAAATTCAATATTTCTTCTGTCACCCAAGGATTTCTACTAGCCCTCGTCTTTTTACCTACTTGATCCTCTGATGCCTTCACTACTTCATCCCTCAAAGCTACCTATTCTTCTTCTACTGTATTTCTTTCCCCCATTCTTGTCAATTGTTCCCTTGTGCTCTCCCTGAAACTCTGTACAACCTCTGGTTTAATCAGTTTATCCAGGTCCCATCTCCTTAAATTCCCACCTTTTTGCAGTTTCTTCAGTTTTAATCTACAGTTCATAACCAGTAGATTGTGGTCAGAGTCCACATCTGCCCCTGGAAATGTCTTACAATTTAAGACCTGGTTCCTAAATCTCTGTCTTACCATTACATAATCTATCTGAAACCTTAGAGTATCTCCAGGGTTCTTCCATGTACACAACCTTCTTTCATGATTCTTAAACCAAGTGTTAGCTATGATTAAGTTGTGCTCTGTGCAAAATTCTACCAGGCCCCTTCCTCTATCATTTCTTAGCCCCAATCCATATTCACCTACTACGTTTCCTTCTCTCCCTTTTCCTAGTACCGAATTCCAGTCACCCATGACTATTAAATTATCGTCTCCCTTCACTATCTGAATAATTTCTTTTATTTTATCATACATTTCATCAATTTCTTCGTCATCTGCAGAGCTAGTTGGCATATAAACTTGTACTACTGAAGTAGGCGTGGGCTTCGTGTCTATCTTGGCCACAATAATGTGTTCACTATGCTGTTTGTAGTAGCTTACTCATATTCTTATTTTTTTTTATTCATTATTAAATCTACTCCTGCATTACCCCTATTTGATTTTGTATTTATAACCCTGTATTCACCTGACCAAAAGTCTTGTTCCTCCTGCCACCGAACTTCACTAATTCCCTCTATATCCAACTATAACCTATCCATTTCCCTTTTTAAATTTTCTAACCTACCTGCCCGATTAAGGGATCTGACATCCCACACTCCGACCTGTAGAACACCAGGTTTTTTTCTCCTGATAACGACGTCCTCATGAGTAGTCCCCGCCCGGGGATCTGAATGGGGGACTATTTTACCTCCGGAATATTTTACCCAAGAGGACGCCATCATCATTTATCCATACAGTAGAGCTGTATGCCCTCGGGAAAAATTACGGCCGTGGTTTCCTCTTGCTTTCAGCCGTTCGCAGTACCAGCACAGCAAGGCCGTTTTGGTTAGTGTTTGTTACAAGGCCAGATCAGTCAATCATCCAGACTGTTGCCCCTGCAACCACTGAAAAGGCTGCTGCCCCTCTTCAGGAACCATACGTTCGTCTGGCCTCTCAACAGATACCCCTCCGTTGTGGTTGCACCTACGGTATGGCTACCTGTATCGCTGAGGCACGCAAGCCTCCCCACCAACGGCAAGATCTATGGTTCATGGGGGGGTTATGTACAGTAAAATGAAACAAGATGATGATATAACGTAACTGCACAAGAAATCTCAAACCTAACCATCAGTATGAATTTTGACTGATGTAATTGACCACTGTTAGGACAAAATAACTGTCTTGCCACAGCCTTGTGCAGTTTGTTTTTAGTTCTTATGCAACTTGCAGTGGGCACTGTTCTGTACACCACTTCCCTGTGACTACCCTTAGAGTGAAGAAATCAGACTTTATTTTCCTCTTCACTGACTAGAATATCCACACCGTAATTTAAGCACCCAACTGCACTCTGTTGTTTTTCAGATTGCTAAGAACATCACAGTGAGAACACCAGCATCATTATCTGCTTGGTGAAATGAAGGACTTTATTTTTAATTTTCATTTTTTTATTTTATTTTTTTACTATTTCTTTGCTCGACAAAGCACAACGTGACAGCTTCTCTTCTGTCAAAGACTATGCTGTTAACTAGTAATAGATTCCTCTGAACAATTTTATTACTAATGCCTCATAGTATGGTGTGAAATGCAGATGTACAAAGGCACACAAACCAGTCTTAATGGGGAAAATATTGCAGTAGTAAGACACCTGCATCATATTCGGCATTTCAGTTCTCCATATAGCCAACGTAATTTAGATTTCAGAGGTTTTTGTACATTGTTTAGTGCAAGTTTCAGGATGCTTCCACTGAGCAGGATATGGCTGATTCCCATCCCAAGTTGAGCTTGTGCTTCCTCTTCAGTTACATCTACATCAATTGAATATGAACCCTTCCTTCCTTCCTTTTCACACAAGCATTACTTCATTAGATTCAATGCCACAGCATCATTTTCTTTAGTAACAGAAAATACTGACCTAATCTGTGGATATCATAAGTACTGATATTTTCTGTACCAACTAAAAACGTCCAGCAATGTGCATAGACTTTTTGAAGTAATTAAATTATTTAGTATTACACTAATACATTGGATTTCCACTCTTCAAGAAAAAGTGACTGCCCAAGTTACTGCAGCAGTTACGACATTTGATTCTCATCCTTATTTAAGTTTTCCAGAATTCCCCAAAATAAAATCTTTGCGAAGCTGGGTTGGTTCGTTTGAAAGGGTCACTCCTAATATTTTCTTTCCACAATAAAAATTCGCACAACATCTCTAATGACCTCATCACTAATGGCATTTTAAATCAATCCATCCTTCCTTCTATAAGAATGATGCTGCATAACTGCTAACCTCCCTTCTGTTTCCTGTTGCTATCTCTCTTGTGTTAACTTATCAACTGCTATGGCAAAACTGATACAACAAGCCTGAACATTTGCTAAAATGTCTAGACATAAGTTTCTATAGGAGCACAGGAGTAGCATTAACTTGTCCACAAGAAGTCTCGCCAAACTTACCTAATAAACTATGACTCAAGACATCATCAAATAATGTATGCTTTGAGGGGGGCAGGTCCCTCTCATTCCCCAACCCCCACAAAAAAGTGTGATATTGACAAAACAATCTCACATCCTGTCCTATCACATCGACAGATGTCCTAGTTCAGTGTCACTTTCAACAAAGCTACAATACAAATGTTATGGATATTGATTATTTGCAAGAGTATCATCAATCATTTGCTATGTAATTTCAAAACTATTTTGCAATTTATAGCTATCCTTTGCTATTACAAAGTCCAGATGGCTCCGGAATCTGAAAGCTTTCAGTAGGACTGCACCTTCAGTTCCTAAAGCATTTTTCTCCTTTTTTTTCTTTTCTGAGTGTTACCAGTCAGTGTCACAAACTACTTAAATGAGAATATAGAAAGTATTCACATGTATCTCAAATGTTACCAACCTGACAGAAAAATAGTATGTAGAAATCTACACTCTGTCAGTTAAGTGCATTGAAGCAGTGTGAATCTGCTATAAAATGGGTAACACAAGCATTTTTGGAGATTAGTACACACACAATTTTTCAGTAGCTCTGAGTTTTATTTTGTAAGATATCATGGCCTTCCCCCCCCCCCTCCCCCCCCCCCCCCACCCCCCACTTCTCCCTTTCCCACAGAACTAACAGAACCACCCAGTTCAGTTAATGGCTACACTCTTGTTCTTCACCATCACTGTTATCAGTTGCTCATCATCACCACTGCATTATACTTCTTTGGAGCTACCACCCTCAAATGTAATGTTCAATGTTAGCTGTTGGTTTGTCTTGTATAATTTCAACAACATCAGAGGAGTGTGCACAGTGCCCCAGTGTGCTCTTTATCTATGAAACTTTTCACAAACAGAGAACTACTACTATTCTGGCATGAGACTATACACTGCTGTCAATGAAGAGTCACTAGATACTTCCTTATCAACTAAACCTGTGTTCATGCTACAAGTTACCAGAATTACCTGTGAATGTTCACAGCCCGGTTTCATGTTTTTTTAGCTGTTTTCTCTTCTGTCATATTCCAAATTAACTTCTGAACCAATGTCTGCTATGTAAGGTAAATACCAATAACAAAAAATTTCTATTTATACTCTTGTACCTTACGTTACTCTGATCATTCTCTATCTTAAGGTATTTTTCTCAGATTTGTGCACTGAAATGTCATTTATCACACCACTGAAAATCCAGAATGGAATAACGACATTATTATGAAAAGGATAGAATGCTACTCACCATATGGTGGAGATGTTGACTCACAGACAGGCACAACTAAAAGACTGCTAAACAATTAAACTTTTAGTCAAAAGGTCTTCTTCTGAATGAGGCAAAACACACACACACACATGCACACGCAGACACGTGTGCACCCGACCCGATTTCTCCTCCCCCTCCCCGACACACACACACACACACACACACACACACACACACACACACATTGTGAGCAACAGCGTATAAGGGAAAAAGCGATCTGAGTGGTGGGGGTAAGGAGAAGAAGGCTAGGGTGGGAAGGGGGGAAGGATAGCGGGTAGGTGTGGGGGACAGTAGACTGTTGCTTGTGGAAACATACACGGATGAGGTTGGGTGAGGGTTGGCCAGCTAGATGCAGTCAGGTCAGATGGACATCTCACCTCCCAACTACACCTAGCTGCCCTACAATCTCCCCACCTCATCCCTGTATGTTTCCACAAGCAGTACTTTATCTTTCCTCACCCCTACTCTGCTATCCCTCCCTTCCTCACCCAACGCAGCCTCCTCCTTACCCGCACCCCTATCATGTGCTGTTGCTCACAGTCTGGCAGCCAGGGAAAGTGGTCACATATGTGCAAACTGTGTGTGTGTGTGTGTGTGTGTGTGTGTGTGTACTGTCTAATTCAGAAGAAGGCCTTTGAAAGTGTCTTGTTTAGCAGTCTTTTTGTTGTGCCTGTCTGTGACTCAACATCGTTAATACAGGGTGTTTAACAATCAGAAAAAAAAACTAATTAGACAGGCAGCCTTATTCAGTGCACATGACTCTTGATGATGCTGTTAAGATCATAAATGATAAGTGATCAGAAGGAGACTTATAAAATGAAAAGATTCTCCCAGCATTCATTTAGAACCAATTTACTGCAGCTTCTTCAGTCATGGAAGTCACATTCATTGGTTAAAATAACTGTTCTATTTCAATTAATTGATTTGCATGATTTTGGACACTACACAATAAATTTACATCTTTGACACTACAGTTCAGGAACATCCTCCCTCTCTCTCTCTCTCTCTCTCTCTCTCTCTCTCTCTCTCTCTCTCAATCTCTCCCCCACCCCACCTCACTGGAACACCTTCTCCAAAACCATCTGAACACTGGCTACTCTCTGAATGCAGTGCTCTTAACTTATTTAGTACCAATGGTATTACAGATCATATATGCACTGAATACAGTTGCACTAACAAAGGCTGCTTCGGCTGTATCACATGGAATGTGCTTAGAGAAATCTCTCTTGCTTCTCCTTACTGCACTCGAGACTGAAATTGGCTTCTTGATCTGTTGTTGTTGTTGTTGTCTTTTTCCTTTCAATGTTGTCACTTTTTTATAACATACATCACTGTATAAATGATGAGAATTCTCAGGCCCCATAGTTGCTCAAAGACAGTAGGTGTTCACAGATTATTAAGCCTCTCTGGTTTACAGGTAGCCGCTATGTTTCTTGCCTCAGGAGAGATGTGTACCCAATTGTAGAAAATTGTTTTACTAATAAAGCAGCATTATTTGGATTCATGCTAAATTCAGACACCACTACCTCAATGGAATAATGAAACCTAGATAAACGTAGTCTTCAATGTTTCAGTGTTTCATATCATGTTATCTGTCTAACATAAAGGCCACTTGCATAGCAAAATAGAAACATGCAGGTTATGTTTTCACTGATGCATTAGAAACTGTGCATAATGATGAACATACATGGTAATTAAAAGTGAGTGCTATACAAATATGTGCCCAGGTATAAAATATTTCATATTTTCAAGTTTCAAATACCTGTAACTCAAACACTTAAATAAAATTTACCTAGAAAAAAACAAAGGGTAAGGATAGAAGTATGCTTCTATACCCTGTCACCTGTTTAAGAATTACGCATCTCCTTACATGGAAACCAACCACTGACACTGAAATGTTCCAGCTGGAAGACTTTCCAATGGCACTAGTAACTTGATGAAAGCACTCTGCTGCATGAACACCACTGCTGCTCTGGTTGTTTGTACAGAAGACCCTAAGGAAATGTAAAAAAATCATCACATTTTACATGTGGAACTCTCAGGTGAAATATGTCACTGAGATTGCTAATTAGCTGCCCATAATGTTTCTTTGTAAGTAGCTACTTTCTTGATGTTATTAGAACTGGGTTCATGACTCACCTGATCTTACTGTCAACAGAAAGACAATCTTCATAGATGAATATCTTTTCCAATGTGCATTGTACTCAAGTCAGGAAAAGCATGGCTCTCATCTGTTTCTGTCCATCAGGATTTAAGTGTATCTGGTTTACTTAAATTTTTTTGTAGATGTTGGGCTAATTATTTTGAAAAAAAAAAAATCTACAGCAAATTTCTTGTAACTTTTTTGTCTTATGGTAAGTAGCCTACTTTTACCTACAGGAGGAGAAATGAATAATTAATCTCTTAAAAAGACTTCCATAAGTCTTTAATTTCAACTCAGTTCTCAAATGAGCTGCTGTGACAATGGAGATGTCTGAGTAAAAAGATGTGATACATATAAATAAGAAAATAAAAACATTGTTACTGCACAGTCACTGATCAGATATACTTACAGAAATATATTAGCTTCTAGTATTTACTTCAATGAGATGTCCAGAGTTTTATTATTGTGAGTTTACATAAAAATAATCTTTTCTAATCACTATAGTTCAAAAGTTTCATGCATGTTATGGGCAAATAAAGCTCTTCTCCTTATCAATGTTACATATCCAACTGAGGTCAATTTTAGTACTGCTCTTAATGTATTTTATGGTATTCTTCTCCTATTTTCTTTTCTTCTTCTTCTTCTCCTTCTCCTCCTCCTTCTATCATCTCCCTCATCCTGATCTCCTAAGATCAGATATTAATTTTTGTGACACACTAATAATATCCCTTTTCCTTCACCCTTTCCATTCACTGTGTGTCCATTTTTCCTTTTCCCCCTTACTCATAGATTGTTAGTTTTTTCTTTCCCTCAACAAATTTTGCTTCTTACAAGTAGTTATGCTCACTGATGGCCATTTTTCCTTTTTCTCAGTGTATTAGTTTTCTATTACTTAGTCTTTCTTCTCAGCCTGTTAACTCAAATTTTTTGAGTGTGTTATTAACTCCTTGAAAATCTGATTCATCATGCAGCAAAATTTAATTGCTCATCTCTCTTGAACACTGCATTTTATCATGACCTCTACTCCAATGTTTGCTTTTTCTGTCTTTTTGCATTTTTATGTAATTCACAAATTATCTTAAGTACTTCCAATGAATCTCTGGTACTGGTGTAATTAGGTAGTTTTGAACCTTTACAGTACTAACAATCTTGCTATGACCTGTCATTTCAGTAAGTACCATAATTTCATCCATAAAATGTTACAATAACCTATAAACTAAACTTACACGTTGCACTTTGATATGTTGCTTCTAATATTTGTTCCATTTGAAATAAGGTCACTTTGACAGGGACACCAGTGACCTTTATGACTAATGAAGTCATAGCATTCACAGTCTTTGTCATATTTTATTTTATTTAAACAAATAACTGATTTCAAACAACTGAAAGTCCCAGTACGAATATCAGCAACATTATAGTAAGGATAGATTGCAACTCACTGTAAAGATGACATCTTCTGTCATATATAGGCGCAATTGAAAGACTGTAACACCTTTTATCTTTTGGTCAAAGCCTTCTTCAGTAAGGAAAACACACACGTTCACACAAGCATGCACACCTCACACACATGATCACCATCTCCAGTCATTCTGATGATCACTATCTCCAGTCATTCTGACCAGAATGCCAGCATTCTGCCCGGAGCGACCAGAGATAGTGGTCATGTATAAGTGAGAGGTGCTTGCTTGTGTGAATGTGTGCATTTTCTTTCCTGAAGAAGGCTTTGGCCAACAGCTGAAACGTGTAACAACCTTTTCACTGTGTCTGTATGCAAATGAGTGTGTCATCTGTAGGGTGAGTAGCAACCTATCCTTTCCATAATATTGTTGATAACTGGTTTCACCTGTATAGATCTCATCAGATCCTATAATGCAGCAATACAGAATGCATAGTCTTTAACTACACATTCTGTGTTTCACTACCTTATAAAATCTGATGTTGGCTTTTAAGATGAAACAGTTTGTGTGTTGAGATAAAGTAAAATAAGATCAAGACTTGGAATTCTAAGATGTATTTGTTACTTTTGTTATTCACTGATCATGTTTAATCTCCATCCTCATCTTATTCTGCAGTTATGCTTTCATTTGCTTTCCACTCTACATGACCCCTTGCCAACATTTACACTCCTTACATCTACATTTACCCTCCATCTTCATGTCATTGCTGCACATTCCAACACCCTTCCCTCCCTTGCCAACAGAAACAAATGAACAAAACACCTTATAAGCTTTATAAAACTCTAAATCTGATTATTATGATCTGTATGATCAACATGATTGTCAGTGTCCACTTAAAGTTATTAGTATAAATTTCAATTGTGTATCTGTAATCACTTTGTAGCACATTTCCCCTGCTGTTAAAATAGATTTTTCACTCATAAAGAAAACTGTGCATATAGTGTACCAAGTTGTACTGATGTGCGCTCTCTCTCTCTCCCCTTCTCTATATTTAACATAAATCAATGTAATTTATTTAGAAAAATGAGGTTCAGTGGTCATTTTTACTTAAATTAGGAATGGTACAAAGGTAGTTCTTAGAAATGAGGGGCAATAGTTGAAACTCCAGTTGCAAGAGTTCTGAGAAGTTTGGAAAGTTAGGGAGAGGTACTAGCAGAAGCAAAGCTATGAGGACAAGTCATATATAACACATGTACACCTATACTCCACAAACCACCTTTTGGTGTGTGGTGGAGGGTATTTTGTGTATCAGTCACTTGACCCTTTGTCTGTTCCAGTTGTGAAAGTCTTGATGGAAGTACAATCGTTGGCAAGCTTCCATGCGAGCTTGAATCTATTTAATTTTACCTTCCTAATCTTTTTGTAATACATATGCAAAGGAGGAAGTAATACATTGGTAGATACTTCAAGGAAAGTATGCTTTCAGAATTTTCACATGAGCCAAGCCTAGATAGCTGTCATCACTGCCTGCTAAAGCTAATTTCCAGTTTTGGTTTCAATTCAACACACAGTTTTACTCTGCCAGGAAGCTTCATTTCTTAAATAATTTTTCATAACTTCCATTTTATTTCTAGTATGTACATTGCACAACCAAAACGTTCAAGGAACCTATGGGGAATGTTGTGACTGTAGTTATGTTTCAGACAGAGAGATTTCTTTGTACCCATTGAAAACTAATATGCTAATTATGTGATTGAAATACGAAAAAGAACAGTTATGGCAAAGCAGAAAGGTCAGTTATTATCAAGTAAAGATGTAAGTTCTTGTGTGCACATTACTACACTTGTAAGTGTACAGTTCATGCATTATATACAAGTAGTTCAGCATTGCACTAACAATTTTGATTATCATGGAAGAAAGAAAAAATTTCTTCTTGTTATACACAAAGTTCTCACGTAATATGTGGGTAGTTAATCAAACAGAGAAGAGAATTTGGACTGAAAGGTAATACCTTAGTTCCGTGCATTCTACACTAAATACACATACTAACTTTGGCCGTCAACTGTATTTGTAAATTTTGTTTATTTCTTCTCTCAGTTTGTACACTTATTTTACTCTGAAATATTTGCATAGGGAAATTACTGTCTTGTATGTGCATTAAATTCAAATATTACAGCAATGCTACTCAATATGTGAGATAATTCATTTCAGCAGTAATTTTTGTAATTTAAGAACAAGTATGGATTTATTTCAGAATTTATGTTTCCTTTTACACTATATGATACACACCTGTGAGAGTTTAAATGGCTTTTCATTTGGAAATGGATATGTTGTTTTCAGTTATGGTGTGGGCTGCACTTTGAAAGTTGTATATGATCATTACATTTTTCTATCATTATTCTTATACCCACTAAAATGAAGAAAAAGACTTCAAGAAAGCAGTCAGTTACAAAGCACCAATACCCTTTGTGAACATTTGTGGAAATGTGTTGTGTGGCAATGAGATAGTAATGTAAGAATTTATTAGTTTACAGTTTAGAAAAAGCTATTAAAGAATGTAATTCCTTGTTAGATACAGGCTAGAAAAACTAGAAAGTTTAATTTTTCTTATTCATCATTATGTATTATTCTTTCAATGTTCTCATTTTGTGGCTGTTAAAGCACTAGGAGTGTAATTTTTTATATTAAAACTGTAATTATACTGTTCACTAGCAAGTTAATACATACACATATTTAAGAAAATGCACACAGGTGCTTGTGTATAGTCTTCTACAAGCACAGTAACATTGGAAACGCAGTGAAGCAGCCACCAATCCCAGGAGAGGAGGCTAAATCGCTGACACGACAGCTCAGCCAACTGACCACTAGACACAAGACTGGTTACCACACATGAGTGTGTCATGCTGTATGTGGTACAGGTGGCGGAAGCCCCCGCAAGGTGGCTGCGGTGCCCCCCCTCGCCCTCGCCCTTGTGATCGCATTCGTCCTCATCCTGAGGCAATCGTGATGTGCTCCATCTCTGCCCTGCTGTGACGTCTCACCAGTGAGTGGCGTGTCCCCACATGCTCGCCAGCATGACCCTGTAGTGCCATGCCTAGCAAGTAGTAATTTACCCCAGTGTTCCAGCTTCTAGCAACCTTACAGTTCTGCAGGACCAGTGCAGCAGAGACAGCACTGTTTAGATATAGGCAGCTGCTTGGATTGTGCATAGACAAGGGTGCCTTTCTGGCAGGCAGAATTTCAATCCGGTTGCAACTGTGACATTTGGGTGGTGACTGGTGTCAAAAATTAAACAGATGCCTTTGTTGACAGAGAATTAGGTAAGTCAAAAACTAAATACAATAACTTTATAGAAAATGCTTTGGCAAAATCTTTCATTACAACTGAGTAGAAATTCTTCCCTCTGTATCACTGCACTGCAATTACACATAGCTACAAAATATCAACTACTTGCCACTTGAAAAAGACTAGGTGTTTATCTGGTAAATTTTCCAACAAAAGAAAAATAAAAGAATATTATAAGAAAAAAAATTTAAGATCGAAACAGCATATTTTTGCAAATTAACTCCTGAGTACTAGCCTACTACTAATGTTTGACATTCATCAATGTATTCTCAGCACATTCTGTTCCCAAAAGTTTCCTGGGAATGCCACACGTATTAAGACTGCATATAATTTCAAATCTGTGTTGCTTTTATTGTATACACCTTGTGGAACAGAAAGGAGTATAAATTGTGCCACCTTGTATTATTGTAATAGTAACAGCAACACTTTAAGAGGTATAATCTGCTATGTCATTCTCATCTTTCACAAAAACTATTACAAACAGGAAAAAAATTGAAAATTTCTGTCTGTAGTTGGAAATATAGAACTTTCACAGGCAAAGGAGGAGTTTGTCTTTGCGTTCATACTAAACCTGTACATCAGAAAGGCATAAAATCAGGTTTCCTGGATAGTCAGTATATAGGTTCCTGCATAATTCCCCATTTCAGTCAAAACACACTTTGATAAGATAGAAGCATGTCACACCAAACAGCTTTGTGGGAGACTTGCTATCATATAAGCGAATTTTGCACAGGATTTGCCTGAAAGGAGGTTACGTTTCAGCACTATGAGAAAATAACAGAAAGGATTATGGCTTTCTCAAGCCAACTATTGAAATTTTGTCGAAAACATAAAAGTAAGAAGTGTGGTGCTGAAAACTTTAGGACATCATATACGAATTAACAAGTATGAAGGCAGTTGATACTGTGGATGACCTATCTGCATAATTGTAACAACAAAATTAATATAGGGCTACAATATTTCTTTTCACATATATATTCATGGGGGAATCAAACAGCAAGAAATTTGAATACGCACATTGTAAGAGTTCAAATTAAGGTGTGGTTAACAATTAAAATAGAAAACACCTAATATACATCTTTTTTGTGGATGAATAATAGTACAGTAAGAGCAAGTATAATAAATGACCTTCTCTCCCATATTAGCTACTGTACTTTAAAAAGGCAACTCAAACCGTATGTTGGCCTATTGTTATTTACTGAAGACGGTGAACGTTCTCTTCTTTTACAAAGAACAGTAGCATGCACAGGAAAACTGAAGAAAAACAGTCACACTATACCTGTGTCTTGTGCAAACTTTACGAATAACTTTGCCGCGATTAAACAAAGCTGTGAGAAATTGGAACACAGCAACACCAACGTAAAGCTGAGCAAAAATAACTGTTGGTATCTGATTCATCTTGCTTAAATGACACTTACTGGGAAATAATATAGTTGTTTTTTTATTGTTAACGGGGTTCAATGGTTTATGCCAACAGGGTGCCATACTGTTACTAGTGCTAAAATAATTTTCTGTGACTTGCTGCGGCACTTAATGTAATCATGTGAAATGAGGGTATTACGCACGAGAATTTTAATTTTTTTTATTTAAGTCTAATTAAAATGCAAATAATACACGCTCTGCGTTTCTGATTATTTAAACAAAGTGCAACTAAAAAACGGAATAGTAACTACCACATACTCTTTCCTGTGTAGTCCAGAGAACATAGTCAGTACAATGAGCTCACTTCCTTTGCTTTGCAGAACTGGCGTTTGATAAAACAGTTATGAAGATGCAGTTAAGAAAAATGTAACCCAAAATAAACAAGAGTACAGTGTTGAGCCATAATCGAAGCTGCGCAGTGGGTCGACAATCATTTGCTATACAATTACGTCACTAGAAGCGGAAGATGATTTTCGGTTCAATAAAAGTAGATACTCTGAGAGCACGTAAAGCTAACAGGGAGTTGTTTCCGAAACAGCGTTTTAACTGTTTTTCGTCATTGCCAATATTTCTAGTAGTTTCATTCAGTTCAGAGCATTTATGTGTCGTTAGAATGTAGAGACTGCTACTTAGGACATCAACTTCAAACTCTTTTTAAGTATTTTATCATCATGGAAATAAATCTTTCTAATTCTTTGGTATTTGGTAAACTGACATTCTTGTCCCTGGTTAACTTTTCTGCAGCAATCGCTGCTTTTGAGTTGGAAAGATATTGGCTAACCGTTAACATTATTGTTAATTGTCCTGCTGTTGCACTAAAGTAGTCAAGTAAAAAACATTACGCGTCAACCCTAGACACATTTTTAATTCGTAAGAAATTGTTTGCCCATTTCCTTGTTACTAAGGTGCAAAAGAAGCAATAACGATGGTGGACATCTTTTCTTGTTTTGCTATTTATCATTAAAAATTTGAAAGATGGTGTAATGGTTTTCTAATAGGAACTGCGTTTTCGAAATGTATTCTACTACAATATGTTGTTATTCTTGATGTACTGTTAACTTCACATCCGTAGAAAGGATTATATACACCGGTAACTCCCGCCGTTTCTGCTAAAGAGCGTGAAGTTCAAGAGAACAAAACATTTGTCTAAGTTTGTGATCCTCAAATATTGTTTTTCAATTACTATTAACATTAAAATTTCATTGCAGTTAGTTCATTCGAAACTCAGAAAACGCCACTAATGTTTTGACAATTTCTGTGTTTGTGAGACATACTTCCCTTAATGTTTTAATGGTTTCTTCAGATACTGTAATCGTCTCGCACACTCTAAACAGTATTGTAAGTATAAGATTTAATTTATGTCCGTATATTGCTGAAACGTAGCATTCTCAAACTTAATTTGCAATGTAGCATGAAATATCTCTAAAAAGCTTAATATTCACTGTTCTCTTCTACATTGATCATCCAGTCGTTACCCATACAAAAACTTATTAGTCATCATTGTTTCTTTTTCCTCTCTGTACTGCCGACAATTGCTTTGCACTATCTTTCTCGATTAAAGATCTATTTACTCTTACTTCCTCTCAAGCGTACCATTTCTTTCTTTATTTGAAATCAAATGAAAAAGTTTCCATGTACAATAATTTGCAGTCCAATCTTGAGCTAAAGGAACTCATAGGCATTTTAGTAGTACAAGTGAAAAAACAACTAACATCGAAGAAGTTCTATGTTATTGTGTTATCGTGTTGTCTTCACATATATTCTCATCCATGTGAGCTGTATAAGCACATATAGCGATATGAAGAGTGATTTGAAACAACCATCTTCAAGATGTGTGCAATTTTCTCGAGCCGCTATTTAAAGGCCTTACAGATGTACGTTTTGCAGTACCCTGTCTGATGGAAAGTAATAGCAATGGCAGTTGCAGTGAATTTGCTTTGAATCATACTTCTCTGGAAAAACAGTCCGAATCTGAATAGTTCTACGCTTTATGGACAAGCGTTTTTTGTACTGGTTTCCCTGTTTGAGGGTTGTGGCAGAAACAAACATTAAAACATGGACTAGTGTGGGTTGTTTCTTTATTTTGTGTCTATTGTGTCTCTCGAACCTGCTTTGAAATAAAGTCTCCAAATTCAACATGTAGCTTAATTCCATCCAAATCTCTGTGATAATAGGGCTCTGGAGCAGAAATAATTTAAAGATTGCTACGAAATCGGCTTCGCTTATCCCGCCCAGCCATGTCAACAAAATAAGTAGTGCAGCTCGAGAAAGAGACGGGCTTGAAAATCGTAAGCTGCAGTTTCCTAACTCCAGAGGGTTGCTAAAATAGAATGGGCATTTTACCTGGAAGACAGCTGCAAATACTCGGTGTCCTTTGGAAGTTCATTCTGGTAAGTGCCAGATTAATATTCCAAATGGGTGAAGATCAATTCTCAGTTAGTCCAATGACCATAAGCATCTGCGTGGCACTTAACACGCCTCATGCCACCAAAAACACCTTTGTACAAGGTGACAATTATTGAATTGTATGAAAAAAAAACGTAAATTAGTTACAAACTACGGAGTATACACGCTTTATTCAACATGTAAGCGTCGCTATGAATATTCAGGTTTAGGGTATGATATGTTCGATTTGCCTGTCATCATTGGGGATTATGTGGCGTAGACGAATAGCGAAATCCTGCATGACCCGCTGAAGTGTCGGAACATCGATGCTGTCGATGACCTTCCGAATGGCTGTTTTCAGCTTAATAATGGTTTTGGTGTTATTGATGTACACCTTGCCTGTAATATAGTCCCACAAAAAGGAGTCGCGTGTGTTCAGATCCAGAGAACATGGCGGCCAATCGAGGCCCATGCCAATGGCCTCTGGGCACCCAGAGCCAGAATATAGACCCCAAACACTCTCATACTGCGATGGGATCGAGCTCCGTCTTGCATGAAACACCTCTTGTCTAAATCAGGGTCACTTTGGATAATGGGAGTGAAATCATCTTCCAAAACCTTCACGTATCGTCTGGTAGTCGGCATGCCATCAAGGACATTGCACACTATGCAGTCACCCGTTGAGGGTGAAGAGACTTCTCGATCGCGAAATGCGGATTCTCAGTCCCCCAATGGTCCAGGTTTGCTTATTGACGAACCCCACATTTATGAATGTGGGCTTCGTCTCTAAACCAAACCACCCAGACCATACTAATTCCCATCATGCTCCGCAGCCAACCATGCAGTTTGAAAGTCCTAACGCAAATCGTTCAGAAGTTATGACAATTTTATCTCATATAGTTCAATAATTGACAACCTGTACATGCTAAAAGACAAAAGACAAATTTCCACGTTATCCTATAGACACCCATTAGTACTGACTGCGTGAACTAATTTAGAAAGCACAGGAATAAAAGATATTTCCTTCACTGGCTACACATTATGGTGTTCAATTCAGTGTCTGTCGTGGCCATTTCTATATTTTATATACCATATCACCATCGATCTGTTCAATACATCTGTAAGCCACCAAATATGAGAGGTGCAAGATGATTTGTGGTTACACCCAAGATGGATATCCTCTTGACCCTCCAATCGTAACTAACATTGTATTTGTATCTCTATGAGGTTATTTATCTTGTTGATGTGTCCGAAAGTACAATAATAGCTTTCCTATTGTCTCCTACTAAACAAATTACATTGACAATGTTGCAGAGAGAACACGACTAGTACATACCACAAATTTGTGATTTGAAATTCTGCATTAAAGATTCTGATATCTTTCGGTGTATGTGCAGAAGGCGTCCTAAACTGCCTGAATCTTTCTGATTGCATCCTGGGTAATTTTGATAGTGTCCTCAGCAGGTCGCGTATACATAGACATTTTTCAGCTGAAGATGTTTTCCAACACCGTTGTTAAGAGATGGAAGGATTTATTGGTGGCATTTGTCAGGACGTGATGGGTAATTTCATTTCAGCACTAAAACTGAGTCAAACTGATGCCTCGCTTAAAAATTATTTACATTAGCAAGAGGATAAGCTCTGAATTCATCTGAATTATTGGCTCTGGGGATCAACACGCCCACGTATAGTACAATACCATTACGAACTAAAATTTCACACGTTATATTAAACCACTAAAGCGAAGTAACTGTCAGGTCTACGTTGGTTTTTCAAGGTGAAAGATTATAGTGGTTTCATGTCTACACACGATCTGATATCTTGAGAAATATTAATATCAGTAAGATACTTAAGAAACTTACTATTTTTAGGTAGAAGTCGACCATCACTTTTAATAACAATCGTGGAAACTCGCCGCTCTGAAACTACTTTTTACCACATAAGCAAATATACATTGCATTCAGTGAGAAAATAAACGAACAAAGTCTAGCAGCAGCTGATTTTTATGAAGTAATGAGCGAAATGTGCATTGTTTCGAAGCTAAGATTACCCATTAATATAGCGAATATCTTACCTTCAAGCGCTTCATGCCAGATAAGCTTCATAGATGTGTAGCTGAGTTACAGATAAGTGCAGGTGAGCATTGTGAGGAGTCCGCCGTCACTACTTGCCTGACACTCACCAGCTGAGGGAGTAGCTGCATGTGACCCTCCTGAGACCTCCCAGCATCCTATGCCTCGCATAGTAGTAGCCTGCCACACTTGCATTCTTTCTCATTTCTGGTACCATTGTACATATATCCACAGATATCAAGAAATAAAAGTGAGCGAGTGAAAGGTAGGCATCTTTTTTCAGTTTGTTTTTCGCAACACTCATTTTTTAAAAAACTATTATTCATCATTAAACAATAAATTAGAAATTTAAACAATGATATTAAAATACTTTAACTTAATTTGCCATAAATTTCTTTTTAGATAGTCTGAGGAATATGCACTCATTATTTCAACTGAATTTGCTTGATTTAATAACTAGAAACCGGAAATAGCAAATCTGTTACATATAATTCATGGAACTTAAAAAGAAATTATGCACTACTTAACAGAGTTATAAGTAATTTGGACTGAAAAAGTTAATGGAATATTTATTTTGACGTAGAAGAGATATGATGAAATATTTCCATTGTCACTAACGCTCAAGCTACAGTCAAGTAGTGTAAACTAATCTCTTTATCAGTAACATAAATACAGAGAATCTGTTCTCTATAAAATGGCAGAACAATGCTTTTTTATCTCTCTCCTAACTCAAGACGTTGCAGATCTATCTCTTCTGCTTCAAAATTAATTCTTTTATTCTTGCAATTTTACATAAAATATTTGCATATTAATTACCTTCTAATTACTGTAATTGTGTTTTACTACATTTTAAATAAGTTTTTTATTCAAAGAAAAGTTTATTTTAATAATGATTGACGAAAAATTGTAATAAGTTGCGAATAAAAGTGATATACCAAACATAACACACTCTAAGCATATGAAGTCACCTTTTAACCCATCATTAAAACTTACTACAGTCCATCTTACTTGAATACAAATACCATGTCAGCACCAGGCACACTACAGAAGATCAGTCCATCTTGCACTTACAACTTTCTACTTTTTCTCTTTCAGAGACGACGACATCGTTAACAGTCCTTTACACATAAGATGAAGTAGGATTTCACAATAACACATATACTCATCTTCTCACCTGTGCTCTGCACACACGTAACTGGTCAACTTAAGTGGACATTAATTTGTAATCTTTTGGTGATCTTGATCACCGGATCACGGTTTCACGAAAAACGGATCATCAGACACTAAGAACTTAATGGGGAGCTTAATGGTTGCCACTAGGGAACTTAAATTGCAGGTCGAATAAAATCCAGTTAAAATATTCTGAGGGCTAGCATGTTAAAAAGATATTTTCGTTTCGTTTCACTTCTCAACGAATTCAACATACAACCACCTACCTTCCGTTTACTGTATGAACCGTTCTCTTAAACGTAAAATCATATGTATTTCAATATTTTTTCCTTCTACTTATTCACTTTACTTCTAAAACATAATCCGCCATATTGACGTATAGGTGTACCTTCTCCCAGTATTCAGTTTTGGCTCTGACCATACCTCATCTTAGTAGTGATGTGTCTGTCATTTCCTTAAATCATTGAAGCCGAATATCAGAAAGGTTATTAGAACAAGGGCGTAATAAATTCCTTCTTACATACTTATCCGATCGAAATATTGCTTCGTTACGAATTACTTCAGTGTCGATGGGACGTCTGTGTATATCATATCCTTTTTCTTTTAACTCATTGTGGCACAGGTCTTCACATTCTTCATCTTCGTGTCAGCATTGCACATTAATATGGAATGTCTATTTCGTTTTATGCGAACAGTAACGCAGATTGATATCGGAGCATCAATCTGACAAAGGTAAGACTAGAAACAGCAAACTACTGCTTAACTTCAGTAAATTCAAACTACTGTAAGACGATAGAATGCAATCTATCATCACGTACGATGTCCACCTGAAGATTGTTGGTCTTCTGTGTCACTTCATGGTCCGAGTACAATAATGAGAAATTATCTTACAGAGTTCGGCGAAGGGTACTTACGGTACCACAACTACTTCTCCCCCTGCCCTGCCCCCTCTTTCCCTGAATCCTTCATGAAAACTGCGAGGGAAGCGATTATGGAAACCGTGTTCATAAGCTCGAATTTTCATGATTTTCCCGTCATGGCCATTTCGTGAGAACTTAATGATGAAAGTAGCTTTCGCATGATGTGTCAGTGTGAAGTAACAGCTCGAAGAAACTTGGACCATACTTAGAAAGAACTGCTATAGAATAGTACATAAAAGAAATAGGCTGAGAGACGAGCAGAAATGACTTTTTTATTCAGAGTCAATAATTACACTAAAATCACTGCTCTTTATGACGGTCCCCTGTATGTTAAAAAAGGCGGAATGCTGTTGATGATGATGTTGGTTTGTGGGGCGCTTACATCGTTGTCATCAGCGTCCGAACGGGTTCCCAATTTTTCCAGTTACAATGTCGCCATTTCCTGAATGCTGATGAGGACAACACAAACACCCAGTCCCCAACTCGGGTGGGAATTGAACCCGGGACCCCGTGATCCAGACGTAGTAACGCCACCCACTTTTTTTCTTTTTTCATTTTGTTCGTTTGGTCGTTGCGGACGTCACATGACATCCGTTCAAGTTCGTTTGTTGATCCTTCCACTCAGTTTTTTATTACAGAGGCCGACCAGCTCTCTGACCGAACACATTGAACTACCATGCCGGCATCACTGGAATTTCTTGTGCATTGACCGTTCCGAGGGTTGGGTTGGGTTGGTTGGGGGAGAAGACCAAAAAGCGACGTCATCGGTCTCATCTGATTAGGGAAAGACGGGGAAGGAAGTCGGCCGTGCCCTTTCAAAGGAACCGTCCCGGCATTTGCCTGGAGCGATTTAGGGAAATCACGGAAAACCTAAATCAGTATGGCCGGACGCGGGATTGAACTGTTGTCGTCCCGAATGCGAGTCAAGTGTGCTATCCACTGCAACGCCTCGCTCGGTGCCACTAGACCACGAGCTGCTGGGTGGGACTCTGTTCCAATGCTGGCTGCAAGACTGGCAAGGAGTTCTTGTAGTGGGGCGTTCCATTCCTCCACCAGCGCGGCTGACGACTGCTGGATGGTCGTTGATGCATATGGACGTGCTGTCACACTTCTCCCCAAAGCACTCCACATGTGGTCGGTGCGATTGCGGATTACGTCAGGTGAATGGGCAGGCGAGTCCATTCACTGAATATTTTCTAGTTCCAAAAGCTGTTGCACCTACGCCGTTCGAAACGGTCGCCCATTGTCAGCCATAAAAATGAACTCAGGGCGGAGAAAGACGCAGAAGAACATGTCACAATAACGTTGATAAGTGAGTGTGCCATGGTCACAGATTTGGTCAGTACTTCACGCAACATTTATGCCACGCTAAAACATAACACACGAAAGAATCTGAAGCCATTTTAACTATTTTTCGACAGTGACTGTCTCAGGAAATATGTAAAGGTTTTTTTAAATTACCGCTACCAGTCACAAACTTTGTCCGCTATTTATTACTTATTTATTTAGTGACATGTTTCGAGATAATCTTCATCCTCAGGCTAAATGGCGTTACAAAAACAACTTTAAAATAAGGCCATACTGATGTTACATAGTCTTTTCGTAAATGCTGTGGTCATCCTGTGGAAGAAGAGAAAACTTAGCAAGGGGTGCTGTCACTTTGGAAGCTGGACTGATATTTGCACGAAAATGTTTTGTAACAGTCACTTTTTTTTCTGGCGTGGAAGTCTTGTAGTGATGCGCTGGGGTGCCTCCATTTCCGTGCCTCTCCTGGTGACTGTTCACAAATTGTCACTAACATAGTAACTTGGAAACACGTTCACTAACAGTTCTGTAGTGCAGTGGACAAGGTGGCGGTCGAAATATAGCTTGTTTCGATTTGACTATCGATTTGTCGATGTATGTGGTGTCAGATGTTTGCCTGTCTTCTGCACGTCTTGTTATCGTATTACAAATGAAGGTTGACGAAATGCATCACAAATTAAGCACCTGTTACAATCTTATGTAACATATCATGATATAAACTATTTATTTTACATATTTCCAAGCTATTTCTGAGGTTAGAGGCAAACGACTGTGTCACTAACGTAGCAGTCACTTGGAAACACGATCACAAACAATTCTGTAGTGCAGTGGACAAGATGGCGGTCGAAATATGGCTGATTACGATTTGATTATCGATCTGTCGATGTATGTGGTGTCAGATGTTTACATGTCTTCTGCACGTCCTGTTATCGTATTACATCTGAAATACGACAACAAGACGTGCAGAACTATTTGTGATCGTGTTTACAAGTTACTGCTATGTTAGTGACAAATTGTGAACAGTCACCAGGAGAGGCACGAAAATGGAGGCACCCCAGCACATCACTACGAGACTCCCATGCCAGAAGAAAAAAGTGAGTGACCGTTACAAAACATTTTCGTACAAACATCAGTCCAGCTTCCAAAGTGACAGCACCCCTTACTAAGTTTTCTCTTCTTCCGCAGGATGACCAAAGCATTTACAAAAAGGCTATGTAACATCAGTATGGCTTTATTTTAAAGTTGTTTTTATAATGCCATTTAGCCTCAAGATGAGGTTTACCTCGGAACATGTCGCTAAATAAATAAGTAAAACAATAGTTGACAAAGTTTGTGACTGGTAGTGGTAATTTAAAAAAACGTTTACATATAACATCTGGATCACCAAACGCACATGTTAGTCAATGATCCTGGGTGCATTATGTGCTGAGAGGTGGGAACACGTAATGCACCCAGGAACATTGACTAACATGATCGTTTTGGTGATCCAAATGTTATGTTGTGGGGAGGCATAATGTTGTGGGGCGTCCTGACCTCCAAATCTTTGAACACAGTGCACTCAATGGGCAACGTTGTTGTGACACGTCCTTCTTCGCCGTGCGCGTCTTTTCAGGACTGCATTCGATCCCTAACTTCGTTTTCATGGATGACAATGCACGAACGCATCGAACAGCGCAGTTGCAGAGGCTCTTAGAACAAGATAATATTCGGCGAATGGACTGGCCTTCCTGTTCCGCCGACTTAAATCCCATCGAGCACATGTGGGATGCGTCGGAAAGACGTATTGAAACACGTCACTTACACAAACGACTATCCAGCAGTCGTCATTTGCGGCGTTGGAGAAAAGGAAAGCCGTACCTCGAGAACTCCTTACCAACCTTGTGGCCAGCATGGGAGAACGTTGCAGAGCGTGCATTGCTTCCATGGTGATCACGCACCCTATCAAGGTCCACGTCCCCCCTTTTGTGATGTCGAGGGGACCATCGTAATTATTGTCTTTGCATAAAATTTTTTAATCTGTTCGTCTCACTACGGACTACCGCAGTCCACTTCATGACTCCGCCATCCCACACCGAACCACTGTTTCAGGGTTATCGTGCGGATCGGCCCCCTGCACCGCCCCCCCCCTCCCTCCAACCTCCCCCCTCCCCCCTCCCCCCCCAGCCCCCCACCCCCACCCCCGGGGAACGTCTCACACAAGACGAGTGTAACCTCTATGTTTGCGTGGTAGAGTGATGGTGGTGTACACGTACGTGGAGAAGTTGTTTGCACAGCAATCGCCAACATAGTTTGGCTGTGGTGGAATAACGGGAACAAGCCTGCATTCGCCGAGGCAGATGGAAAACCTCCTAAAAACCATCCACGGACTGGCCGGCTCACCGGACCTCGACACAAGTCCGCCGGGCGGATTCGTGCCGGGGACCAGGCGCTCCTTCTCAATCCGGAAAGCCGTGCGTTAGTCCGCACGGCTAACCGGCGGGCTTCTGTACTATACTGTAATGTTTCGCGTCAGTGTAACGTCATGGGAAAGCAACTTTTGTGTGTAAGTTTTACATACCAGTGTATGTAGGAAAAAGCAACATGTTGATTGTCTCATCTTGAAACATACGCTCTCCGTGTTGCTCAACACCTCTCCTGTACCATCCAAATCAAATGTTCAAATGTGTGTGGATTTCTAAGGGACCAAACTACTGAGGTCATCGGTCCCTAGACGTACATACTACTTAAACTAACTTATGCTAATAGCAACACACACACACCGATGCCCGAGGCAGGACTCGAACCTCCGGCGGGAGAGGCCGCGCAATCCGTGACATGGCGCCTCAAACCGCGCAGCCACTCGGTGCGGCAATGAGCATCCCCCTGTCAATATCGTGCTTACTAAACGAATCAGTGACGAAATGCGCAGCTCTTCTTTTTTGGCTGTACTTTGCGGCTTCATCCATTGAGATCTTGAAGCTTTGCACTGAGAAAATCACAGTCTAACAAACATTGTCAAGTTATAGTATCTCATGCTGTGATTATAATCGCCTGAGTGAGAATTTCTGGAACTGTGCAGCATCAGTTCGAAATTACTTGTTCCCTATTAACCGCCGAGGTTCCTTCATTTCAAAATGATATCTCTCTGTACATTTTGCACACGTTCCAGGCATTTTTGCAGAAGACGTATGTTTCAAAAACGGGGAAGTGATAAATTAATCGAATCAAGGGACTGCTGTAAATATTCCACATATTATGTAAACTCAAAGTGAATCCTGAGCTTTCACTAAATGTGTTTCGACTGTCTCCTTGTCGAATATCTAGTTTTTGTCTTTTGAAAAGTTAAGAGCACCATTGTAGATAGAAGGCTAGCAGAGTCATTCCGGGTTATAACTAGCAAATGAAGAATGAGTATGCTCTAGAATGCACGAACGTATCCGGGTGAGATACCGTTTTCCGCTGTGTTCGGCATTGTTTCCATCCTCAACGACAAGAGCAACAACATAAAAAAGAGGTCTGTAGGCTTGCGTCGTACAGGTACCTATGAGAGCAATAACGTTAACGAGAAGTAATGGATCTTAGTACTATTTTTCAGTTACACAGACATGTAGGTATCTATCCCACCAAAATTTCAAATATGCTACTTCTTCCTGAAACTATATAGTTCGGAATTTGTCCTGTAGTGTACTCTACCATGCGTCAGCCTTCTTGATCTGTTCTCAACGTTCTTATTATTGATTTTAATATACCTCTCCGACATAACTTCAGAGTGGTTGCTTTCTTCCTGTCACGGGGAACGACTACTGTTTCGTTGTTAGTTGTCATTCAGTTTGGATATTCAGTTCTCTGATGAAACCTAGATCAAATACGTATTCCCCTACTCGCTACCTGGGAAAAAGTCTGGTGGGGGTCTTGAAGAGTCAATTGTCCACAGACAACAAATGCACTCATAAAGTTAAACAAGGGATTGGATTTAATAAACGTGTGTTCCAGAATAAGAGAAATTTCCTTAGAAGTAAATCTGAATATGGAGAGGGAAGGAAGACATTTACTTAACATTCTGTTCTCAGAGCTCCACCCTGCTGGGGGTGAGGGTTCGAGAAATGTTGGGAAAGCTAGAAATGACAGAAAATGGAATGTGGAGGATTGTCACCAGAGCCAGTCAGTTCCATAAAAAAATGACGTCTAGAAAGAAACAATCAAAACATTCAACTCGTCTCGGATACAGAAAAAGATTGAGATAAAACTTGCAGGAGGTATACTGATGGATGACAAATGAATGATCAACATTTATGAATGCACAGTGAACATCTAGGAAACAACTATTCGTAGCACTGAAGCTGAAACCAGCAAACAAGAAGAACTTTGACGTAGTATTAAGCGGAGGACAACATTTAGGCTTCAAATAAGATGGTGATATATATCTTGTATAACTAGTTCAGTGTCCCCCACATTTCATTCCATCTTTAAATATGCAACATGCACTGCACAACAAAATTAAATAGTCACTTTTTTTTGAAACCTCGTCATTTTCTCCATTTACGAAGCACAAGTTAGAAATTTGGTTCGAAACTGCCTAAAACATTCCTCTGTAACGATGCATACAGATGGCACTCTGTGACGTCACCGTCAGGCTCAGAGAGCAAGCTGTCGACACGTGCAAAGAAAGGGTCAGGTCTGATAAGTGCATCACATTTCACGTCAATTCTGGCCAACGCCACTACGGACGTGAAACACCAGGACAAGGTCATCATGCGCCCTCCCCCTCCACCTCTTGTGCACATCTAACCTCCTTCTCCTGACACCTCTGAAACGGAGGTAAGAACTACGAAGGCCAGCGTAGAAATGAGGCGGTTTTCATATGGGCAGTCGAGGATAATATTTTGACACACTGCTGCTCAGAATCGTCACAAAAAGGTGACTGGATGTAATAAAAGGCGTGACTGAAATCACTCCTTCTCTTGGGGCGTTAATTTTCACTCATTTTATGGCCAAATACGATAGTTTGCAGCGCAGTGTGCAAGAGGACGATGTTATTGACAACCTTTGACACTGCTGACAAACCCCGGACGATTAGCTCTTCCCTAAGGCCATAGTTGGGCTGTAACCCCATTTAGTGCGCTCTCACTGTTTTGGTGTAAAGTATATCCACAACGCCGGCCGAAGTGGCCGGGCGGTTCTAGGCGCTTCAGTCTGGAACCGCGCGACCGCTGCGGTCGCAGGTTCGAACTCTGCCTCGGGCATGGATGTGTGTGATGTCCTTAGGTTAGTTAGGTTTAAGTAGCTCTAAGTTCTAGGGGACTGATGACCTCCGCTGTTAAGTCCCATAGTGCTCAGAGCCATTTGAACCATTTTATATCCACAACTTTTGTTCTGGTGTACACAGTGGAACCACGAGGGACCGTTTAAAACCATTCGACGAAGTTTGAACGTGATCCGAAGCACAAAAAAGTGTTTATACTTTTTCACCCATCTATTTTCGCATCCTCTTGTGACGCGTACATGAGGGCGGATGGGGGCGGGGAAGGGTGCGACATTGACATGCGCGCGAATAAAACGGCAATGGGTCCGTTTAAGTCCGTCCCACCATCTCTCCCCTAGGTCAGCAACGTCTTCGCAGGCCATCCACACACATTTGTTGGGCACTTGTCTTTTAGAGAGACTCTCCTCCACGGATCCATAATGGGTGGGGTGAAGGGCAGTCCGCTCTACACCAGCTCCTGCTGGCCGCTTGTGACATCCGGAGGGTCACATCGCACAAACGTAAAGAGATGTTTTTTTCCCGGGGCAGAGGTGTTTCAGTAAGTTTTTATGTCTGATTTAGGTGTACTTGAGACTGAAACAAGCACTAGCAAACATGTTGTTGCAAAGCTATAGCCCCGCAGACATGTACTCCGAGAACAACGAACGGTCAGTGATTTTCTGATATGCTGATCAAAAGGCCTTATGGTATATTGAACGCCATTTTCTAGCTGTTGAAGCTGTTTTTCGTGAGCGAAAATACGTAAGTTAGTTGTGAGTCAATGCGCAGTCAGGAGTTCGACGAATAATTTTTGCAGCTTCAGTGCCTTAAGAAGTTGTATTTAACCCGTTTCCCGCTCGGGAAACACTTCACACCTTCCCACAGAAAGGCATCCATAGGCTTTCACTAAGGAGATCATTGTCAAGACTGTGGATCACCCTTGTAAAACTACACAGTGTGAAAAATAAACTCGTCGTGCATAGCATTAATCTCTTTGGTCTTCATACGAAGTAATGTCTCCATGAGCCTAGAAAAAAGCTCTCAATCGCTTTGGTGTCTCAGGATTCTGGACGTCGTCGTCATCCAAAGACAACGCCTCGTCAACATAGCTATCCCTCCCTGTCTCTTGACATCTCTAACTACGTAAGTTCATTCCACTGATTAAACTTCGCGGTGTGGGTATTCTGCAGTTGTCTCCTGATTATTTTTCAGGATTTACTCTTCGGAGGCGTTACTTTATGAAATCACAGTACTGAGTTAATTGGGCTACACTCCTTGAAATAAAGGTAGCTGGAATAAAATACAAGGGGCGGAATATTAGCTGCAATTTGTAAATGTTAGCTGAAATTTGTGCATAGACCAAGCAACAGTGTAAAGGGTTGATGATATGGTAATTCGGTCACGTCAGTTCCAAGGAATTTATAATACCTTCAAAGGAGGTAGTAAGATGAATATCAACAAAGGTATAACAATGGCAATGAAATGTTGTGGAATTAAACAATACGCTTCAGAGGAAAATAAATTGGAAAATGAGATACGAACTAAATTTCCATATTAATGAATGATGCGCAAGGGAGAACATTGGCATGTTGTTTCTGAAGCGATTTCGAAGAATGGTGAAAGTTCGGGGAAGCAGTAGGATGTTCTGCGGATGTTTTTATTGTGTAGGTAAGGGCTTCTTGCTTGTCGTGACGGAAATGAGCCGCTGGATACCCATGGGAGAGAGGAAACAAACTGGTCAAGACACTGTACTCGTATCCGGGAGGAACGCAGCTCAATACGCCGCCTCGCCATTCAGATACAGGTCTCCACTAGTGTCCCAAAATGGTAAGGGGCGGTTGCTCTGGAAAGGACACAGCGTCATATCAACATCACCTATATTCAGTGCCATCTCATCTGTATGGTCAGATGTTGTTGATATGTGTTACAGCATGCAGTATGAGTGATTACCATGTGATGATAATGAATCACTTGAAAATATGTAATGAGACGAAATTTGTAATAGTGTCTAAAACGAAACAAAAGAACACTTCAGTAGCGAAAGTATTACCTTTTAGACAGTCCTACATGACCGTGTCTCTCAAAAATAGCAAAATCATTTAGTGACTTTGCAATGAGCGGGACGTTACATCATACAATCAGTTCTTTCTTCTTCTAGACAACCAGAGTTTGCCTTTTTCTGAGGAATTAACTTAGTGACGTTACCATCCTTGCCTTCAGAAATGGCCATTCCTCTCCACAATGAACTAACCCTTGTTTCCCATGAGGCGTATTTAGGAGAAATCACAACTCTCGATTCTATAACAAGGTCATCTAAGTTGAACGCTATTTAAAACTTCTGTAAATGCTTTGAAAAGTGCGATAGATGCTAGTGCAGGCATTCACCCAACGTGACCGAAAAGCACGCGTCGCACTAGGAGTATGTTAAACACTGTCTCCTCCATTCAGAGGTTTTGCTATGGCCCATGTCACAAGGATTCAGAGGTTATATGTAAATTTCATAGAGCAAGAAATAAAAGAAATAAACGGAAAAGTAACATGATTAACGCGAGATGTTGTTGTTGTCCGAAGATGTTGTTTGATGCAACTATGCAGGTTAGTCTATGCTGTGCAAATCTCTTCATCTCTGCTTAGTTATTGCAACCTAACCCATCTGAACCTGCTTACTGTGTTCTTGCCTTGGCCTCTCTCTAATATTTTACTCCACTGCTTCCCTACCACAAATATTTCCCGATAATAACAAATTAATGGTTCTTTGATGCTTCAAGATGCATCCTATCCATCGGTCCCTTCTTTTAGCCGGGTTGTGCCATACATTTTTTTTCCCAGCCTGATTCAGTACCTGCACATTAATTACTCGATCTGTTCATCTAACATTCAGTATTCTTTTGTAGCACTTCATTTTGAAAGATTTTCTTCTCTTCTTGTTTGAACTGCTTATCGTCTACGTTTCGCCTTCGTACAAAGCTACACTACAGACCAATACCTTCGAAAATGGGTTCCTAATAATTTCATCTATAGCTGGTGTTACATATTTCTTTTTTTCACTAATGCTTCTCTTGCTATAGTCAATCTGTATTCTATATCTACTCTACTTCGACCATAGTCAGTTACACGACGGAAGAAAAGATTGCATCACAAAAATATAGAGTAATGAAATTTGAGGAATACATTTGTCTGGGTAACATATTTAAGTGATTAACATTGTAAGATCACAGGTTAACGTAAGCGCGAGATATGCCACTGCTAATGTGAATTGGTGGTACATTAATAAACCGTGTAACCCCCAGAATGTTGAATACAAGCGTGCAAACGTGCATGCATTGTGTTGTACATATGACGGATTGTAGTTTGTGGGATGGAGTTCCATGCCTGGTGCACTTGGTCAGTCAACACAGGGACGGTTAATGTTGGTTGTGGATGACGCTGGAGTTGTCGTCCGATGATATCTCGTGTGTGCTCGATTGGAGACAGATCTGGCGATCGAGCAGGTCAAGGCAACATTTCCACATTCTGTAAAGCATGTTGGGTTACAACAACGGTACGTGGGTGAACGTTATCATGTTAGTAAACATTCACTGGAATGCTATTCGAGAACAACAGGTCGAATCGCCAGATTGGCGTACAAATTTGCTGTTATAGTGCGTGGAATAACCACGAGAGTGCTCCTGCTGTCATACGAAATTTGAACCCTAACCATAACTTCAGGTGTTGATCCACTGAGTCTAGGCTGCAGACGGGTTGGTTGCAGGCACTCTTTTGGCCTCCTTCTAATCAACACACGGCCATCACTGGCACTGAGGCAGAACCACCTATCATCAGAAAACGCAACAAACATCCACCTTGCTCTCCAATGAGCTCTCGTTTGGCACCATTGAAGCTGCAAATGGTGGCAGTTTGGGATCAGCAGAACGCAAGCTACAGGGCGTCTGGCTCGGAGATGTCTTTGATGTAAACAATTTGTAGCATTTCATTGTGTCACTACGCTGTCAACTGCTGATGGTATTGCTGCTCACGATGCAGTATGATGCTCCATAGCCATACGTCAAACACGTTTGTGTTTGGCCGTCCGGAGCCCGGTCTTCTTGCAACTGTAAATTCTCATGATCACCACCGCTAGGAGTCATGTACAGTGGCTCCATTCCTCCCAAGTCATTCTGCAACATCGCCGAAGGACCATCCAGTTTCCTGTAGCCCTGTTACGCAACCTCGTTCAAACTCAGTGAGGTGTTGATAATGGCGTGTTTGTCGCCTTAAAGGTATTCTTAACTAACGTCAGCTTACCATGTCCACTCTGAAGGGTAACTGACGCTCACGACCATTGCAGCTTGTATTTAAAGAAAAACTAATTTCCATCCTCGTAGTGGCGCTACTAGCGCCACTCTTATGCGACTGGCGCCAAATCTGAATAATCATCTTTCAGATGTAGAGACACGGCTACAAACTTTCGTTTACGTCTCACAACTAATTCTTCGTGTCACCTTTTGTTTCCGTCGGTATATTTTGGTGTCCAAATAGCAAAATCATATATTTCTTTTAGTGTCCATTTTGTACTCTAATTCCCTCAGCATCGCCAGATTTAATTCGATTCCATTCCATTCCGTTTAACTGCTCTTTAAGTCATTTGCTGTCTCTGAACAATGCGATCGGCAGACCTCACAGTTTTTATTTCTTCTCACAGAATTTCAATTACTTATGTAAATTTCTCTTTGATTTCCTTTACTGCTTAACTACTCCGTCTTCAGGCCACAAGTGGACCATCGGGGCCATCCGACCGCCGTGTCATTCTCAGAGGACGTGGATAGGAGGGGCGTGTGGTCAGCACACCGCTCTCCCAGTCGTTATGATGGTTTTTTTTTGACCGGAGCCGCTACTACTCGGTCGAGTAGCTCCTCAATTGGCATCACGAGGCTGAGTGCACCCCGAAAAATGGCAACAGCGCATGGCGGCCTGGATGGTCACCTATCCAAGTGCCGGCCACAGCACTTAACTTCGGTGATCTGACGGGAACCGGTATATCCATTGCGGCAAGGCCGTTGCCTAAGAAGTCTCTTGCGCCTACAAAAAACACATAATTGTTCAAAATTCACATGTGGTATAGATCTTTAGAGAAAGGATGTCAAAAATGTGACCTCAGTTATAATCAGGACTCTAATTACCGTTTTACTTGAAACAGGCGAAATTTTCTCACTGATCTGGTAGCCACAATGTTTTGTGCAGCATTATGTGGCAACAGTCGGAGCCGAAAACCCCGTCAGTCATTGGTGTACTGCTGGCAGAGGAGCAGCTGCCAACGGCTTTAAATCGATCTTTTTATCGAGTGCATTTGTAAATTGTATGAATGTATACCTCGGTCAAAATAACAGAGTATCTAACAGTCGAGTAGGGGAGGGGGCCCTGTTGTTGGTTCACATTTATCAGCGCAACCGAATAAACTGTCCAGTGACATTAAGTGAGGAACAGCCAAAAGCCTGAACAACCAACTTTAGAAACGCAGGCCGCTTCGAGATGTACAGGAAGAGTCAATGAAGTTCTGGAAGCTACCGACAAGGATGTGGAGCCATTCTGGATCCAGTGCTGTGCCAAGCTGCACGAGGCTTCTCGGTGGAGGATCCATGGCGCAAATAGCCCGTTCGAGTGGTCCCACAGACTCTCGATTGGATTTTTTAGACATTTGAATTCCCTTTCACCTGCTTCATTTGCTACATTTATATATTATGTCTTTTCATTAACTAAATTCAATATGTCCTGTGAATCCGAGTATTTCTACTAGGTCTTGTCTTTTTATCTATTTGATCCTCTGCAGCCTTCACTATTTCATCACTCAAAGCTATCCATTCTTGTTGTGCTGTACTCCTTTCCCTAGTTATAGTCAATCGTTACATAATGCTCCCTATGAAACTCGCAAAGAACCTTTATTTCTTTCAACTTATCTGGGTCCCATCTTTTTAACTTCTTACCTTTTTGCAATTTCTTCAGTTTTAATCAACTGTTCATAGTCAATAAATTGTGGTCATACTCTACATATGCCGCTGAAAAATCCACATTTCTGGAGCTTCTGTCTTCTTCTCGACTGAACTGTTTGTCCACCACATTTCACTTCGCATCACGCGCTAACATATAGCATATTACCCTTGATGTTCCACTGTTAGTGGAGAAACAGACTTAATGGATGGCATCGATCAAAATTCACTCATTCCAAAAAGTTTCGCAACTGGCTTGATAAAAAATAGATAAACGCTAAGGCGGTTGTTTTAATGCTTCAGATGTTCCACGCAGTCGCCCGTCATTTTAGCGCAACACACAGAACGTTCAGACAACCACGTGAAACTGTCAGAGAACTATTTTTGGAATGTCATTCAAATCGCGCGGCACATTGTCTTGGATGTCGGTTACGTCATCAAATCTTTTGACCCTTCATTTTAATTTCTACACTTTGTAGTTCTGAGGTAGGTTCGTAAAAATAGCATCAAGTCTCGTCACCCCTGATTATTTTTTCAAGTCTAGGCGTGCGAAACAAACTTTGTAAATACGTTTCTCTTCTTCAAAACATTCTGTAGAGTGTCTTGAATATTTGATTTACGGGTGTTGCTTCATTGTGATTTGTGACAGAACAACGTTGACTCACCGCGGCCCCACGTCCACTGCTTAACACTCTCTGCTTACAGATGACTGGTCGAATGCACATCTGTTATTTACGTTTGTGAGTTCAAGCTGTCATCATAGTTACTGCGCTGACGCCACTTATAATAAAATCAGTCACTCAACTGCACTTCATTGGTGAATGTTAAGTTACAATGTAACTGACACCATCAGTTGTGATAGCGCTCGCCTTCATCCATGTCAAATAGGCATTCCGATAGTTGCATCTTTAACAACCGTCATGCACCCTGGAAACAGGAGTTAAGAAATAGGCTAACGGAATTTTTGCGACGCAGTTCCCTAATACGTGTTAATTCAGAAATGGTTCGTGGACGAAGAATGTCGACGTAGTAGTCTATATGAATTCAAGTTTAGTGACAACTACTAACTTCACTGTATTGGTCGTCTTCTAGTCGAAATTATAATCTTAACTCATTGTAGTCCGGCATGTACAAGCAGCAATCAAATTAAAATGAGACAAATGGGGAAAATTAAGTAAACTATTTGTTGTTTCAAAATTAATCAACATAATTGTTAATACATTTATCCCACTGTGAGACAAGACGGTCAGTGTCGTCATGCAAAAATTTTTTGCGTTGTCTATGGAACAGTGATTGTATTCAGGCGTGCACCGTTTCGTCCGAAGCAAATCAACGGCCACGAACATCTTTCTCCATGCCTCCAAAAATATGGAAATCGCGTGGGGAGTGATTGCGATTCTGTAAGAGCTTCTCAGCGAAACTTCTGCACTGTAGTCGAAACAACCTTGGCGAAACGTGGGCCTGAAGAACAACATTCGTGTCCGTCGATTTGCTTCGGACGAAGAGGTGCACATCTGTGTACAGTCATGGTTCCCCAGGCAATCGCAAACATTGTTCCTTGAGGGCATTGACGTTCTTGTCTCACGGTGGGATTTGAACGTTGTTAGAGACGTATACTCCTAACCCGTCTGACGTCTGCAAACATTGGAGTTACTTTTTCTTGCTGCTAGTAAGGCTATTCGAATTGAGGTTGGTTCTTTTCAAGCAACACAACAATACGTTTTGCAGCTTGTGCGTATATGCTGCGAACACCCTCGCTAATCCGCACGGCAGTGTTTCGTCCATTGGATTGGCCGTGGTATGAACAAAATGACCTCCAGCGCTTTAATTATGCAGTTCTGGAAATATATTTATCAGGTCTTTATTGTCCCTACTACTCTCAGTACCCGCCATTTTCTTGTTATTAGAAATCGCCCTGTATTGAGAATTTCATGGAGCCAAATAAAATGCCCAAGGGACAACACACCTTACAGTACTTCTTGGTAAAATTGCTCCTATGGAAACAAGCTCGTCAGAACAACATAAGCCTAATATGATAAAGTAATAAGGAATTATGAAGATGTAGTAGGGTAATTTTTACCTTGGTTAGGTCCATATTAAGGGGTCTGGGGAACAGTTGAATTTACCGTTTTTAATGTTGATACTCCTCCATTGGAAACGAACTAGTGATAACTGTCTACTTCTAACAATACAGTATCAAAGAAATTAGAAAATATTACAGGGTAATTCTGTGGGTTTTTAGGTTCAAATAAAATATCATTGGGGGCAGCTGACACTACAGTTCTTCCTTATGAAACTTTTTCAACGGAAAGGAAGACGTCGGAACTGTCTAATAATAATTTTGTGTGATTTTAATGAAACGTTAAGGTATGCAGGGTAATTCTATGCACGTTTAAGTTCAAATAAAGTGCCTTGGGGGGATCTCAACATGTCTGTCCTTACCGATGATATTACTCCTATGGAAACGTACTAGTCAGATCTCTCTGGGTCTAGCTTTGACTAAACAGTAAGGTGTCATGCGGTAATTGAATGTTTATTTGGGTTGAAATAAAGTGCCGTGGGAAACACCGGACGTTTCTGTTCTTCCAGGTGAAATTCCTCGTACAGTAACGAACTCGTACAGTAACGAATGTTTGTGCCAGACTGGGATTCGAAACCAGGTCTCCTGCTTATTGGGCATATGTGCTGACAACTACGCCATCTGGACACAGATGTCATCGCAACCTTATGGAATACCCTAGCACGTATCCTATCAGACCCAAATTCTCAGCCTATACCACAGACTTCTGATGCAGTGCCCCTACACACGTCCGAAAGAACAGAAACCGCATATATAATTAACGTGATGACAGCCAAAAATCCTTTCACTGCAGATGCTCTCCAAGCTCCAACTATTACGGAAATCGGCGAAATGTTGCGAGTAACGGGGCTAATGACGAGGGCCACTAATATCAGTAGTGTGTGCTATAAATTGACAGTCTGTGTCTGACAGGAGGCGTACAAGGAAGTCTACGCAGTTGCCCTGACCACTGTGTCTGGATGGTGTAATGGCCAGTGCATCTGCCAAGTAAGTCGAGACCTGTGTTCGAATCTCAGTCTGGCACAAACTTTAAACTTAGCCATTGATATAAATCAGTACCCATTGACAGCTAACCTCTTTAATTGCGTTGTGCCTTGATCCAAATGGTGCCCGTTCTGTTGGACATGTGTGAAAGAACAGACACCATATATCCAATGTGATACACTTTTAAGGAAATGTTAGGAAGCGATAGGGTAACTCTGTGCACGTTTTGGTCTACATAAAGTTCTGTGAGTCACACTTAACGTTATAGTGTTTCTTGATGAAATTACTCCTATGGAGACGAACTGATCGGAATAGCCTATTTATAACTTCGAATGGTTATAACGAAATGTTAAGGTACGGCAACGTGTGTTTTTAAGTCCAAAGAAAGTGCACTGGGGACACCCAAAGATACAGTTGTTTCTTGGTGCAATTCCTCCAACGGAAACGAACTAATGAGAACTGCCTGAACTTTTAAGGAAATGTTAAGGTGCGACAGGTTGATTCTCTGCACATTTACACTACTGGCCATTAAAATTGCTACACGACGAAGATGACATGCTACAGACGCGAAATTTAACCGACAGGAAGAAGATGCTGTGATATGCAAATGATTAGCTTTTCAGAAGATTCACACAAGTTTGACACCTACAACGTGTTGACATGAGGAAAGTTTCCAACCGATTTCTCATACACAAACAGCAGTTGACCGCTTTGACTGGTGAAACGTTGTTGTGATGCCTCGTGTAAGGAGGAGAAATGCGTACCATCACGTTTCCGACTTTGATAAATGTCGGATTGTAGCCTATCGCGATTGCGGTTTATCGTATCGCGACATTGCTGTTCGCGTTGGTCGAGATCCAATGACTGTTAGCATAATATGGAATCGCTGGGTTCAGGAGGGTAATACGGAACGCCGTGCTGGATTCCAACTGCCTCGTATCACTAGCAGTCGAGATGACAGGCATCTTATCCGCATGGCTGTAACGAATCGTGCAGCCACGTTTCGATCCTGAGTCAAAGGATGGGGACGTTTGCTTGGCAACAACCATCTTCACGAACAGTTCGACGACGTTTGCAGCAGAATGGACTATCAGCACGGAGACCGTGGCTGCGGTTACCCTTGACGCTGCATCACAGACAGGAGCGCCTGTGACGGTGTACTCAACGACGAACCTGGGTGCACGAATGGCAAAACGTCATTTTTTCGGATGAATCCAGGTTCTGTTTACAGCATCATGATGGTTGCATCCGTGTTTGGCGACATCGCGGTGAATGCACATTGGAAGCGTGTATTCGTCATCGTCATACTGGCGTATCACCCGGCAAATGGTATGGCATGCCATTTATTACATGTCTCGGTCACCTCTTGTTCGCATTGACGGCAATTTGAACAGTGGACTTTACATTTCAGATGTGTTACGACCCGTGGCTCTACCCCTCATTCGATCCCTGCGAAACCCTACACTCCAGCAGGATAATGCACGACCGCATGTTGCAGGTCCTGTACGGGCCTTTCTGGATACAGAAAATGTTCGACTGCTGCACTGGCCAGCACATTCTCCAGATCTCTCACCAATTGAAAACGTGTGGTCAATGGTGACCGAGCAACTGGCTCGTCACAATACGCCAGTCAATACTTATGATGAACTGTGGTATCGCATTGAAGCTGCACGGGCAGCTGTACCTGTACACACCATCCAAGCCCCGTTTGACTCAATGCCCAGGCGTATCAAGGCCGTTATTACGGTTAGAAGTGGTTGTTCTGGTTACTGATTTCCTAGGATCTATGCACCCAAATTGCGTGAAAATGTAATCACATGTCAGTTATAGTATAATATATTTGTCCAATGAATACCCGTTTATCATATGCATTTCTTCTTCGTGTAGCAATTTTAATGGCCAGTAGTGTAGATCCAAGTAGAGTACGCTGGGACACACCGAACGTTGCCGGCCGAAGTGGCTGTGCGGTTAAAGGCGCTGCAGTCTGGAACCGCAAGACCGCTACGGTCGCAGGTTCGAATCCTGCCTCGGGCATGGATGTTTGTGATGTCCTTAGGTTAGTTAGGTTTAACTGGTTCTAAGTTATAGGGGACTAATGACCTCAGCAGTTGAGTCCTATAGTGCTCAGAGCCATTTGAACACCGAACGTTACAGGCTACCTGTTGGAATACCTCATATGTAGACGAACTCGTGAGAACAGTCTAATTTCGCACGGTTACTACGAAATGCTAAAGCATGACGGAGTAATTGCGTGTGCAGAGGTCCAAATAAAGTACCCTGGGAACACCTAACGACAGTTCTTGTTGTAGTTCCTCCAACGGAAATAAACTGGTGATAGCTGTCTAATTGTAATTGTGGTATAGCCATAAGGAAATGAGAAGGTGCGGCGCTCGCGTTGACGCGGCGTTCTCGGCCGACAGGCGCGGTGGAGCGCCGCGTGGACGGCGTGGCGCTGGCGGGGGCGGCGGCGGCGGGGCTCGCACTGCTGCTGCTGGGCGGCTGCGTGCTGTGCCGGAGGCGGCGGCGCCGGAGGCGGCAGCGGAGGCTGCGCCGCGGCCGCGGGGGCATGGCGAGGGCGGCGGTGCGAGGGCCGCGCCCACCCGCCCCCGCGCCGGCCGCGCCGCCCCCGCGACATCTGCACCACCACGGCGCCGGGGGCGGCGGCGGCGGCGGAGGCGGCGGGCCGTCGAGCGGCGCGGCCAGCACGCGCTCCTCGGTGCACCAACACCAGCACCAGCACCAGCCGCACGTGTGCGACGAGCTGGGCGAGCGCTTCGCCAGCAGCGTGGACAGCGTCTGACACAGCCTGCCGCGGCTGCCGTCGGCGGCGCTGCTGCTGTGGCAGCTGGTGGCGCGCCGGCGCGCGCTGCGCTGGACCGGCTAGCGCCCCACCCCCACCCTAGTTCCGCTGCAGCTCCCCTCGCTACCGACTCGCCGGAGCCGACGCCGACACCGACGCCGCGTATTCCGTGTTACCGAGCCGCAAGATAAGGACGAGCTTTGTGGAACGGACGTGACCTCGGTCACTGACCCCCCAGAAGGGTCTCCGCATCTGATACGGCTGCCGTACTGGGAAACGTGGCAGGAAGGGAATCCCGCCGAAAGCACTGGGCTGCGCAGATGAATGTTGCGACGCTACGCAGACACGCTAGGAGAACGAAGCGTCGCAGCAGCTGCAACTTTCTGTTCCCTTCGAAATGCCACACGTCTTCCCGACCTCTGTCAGTCTGCGGAGTTGTCTAAAACTGACCTCAGTTCCGTCACTATGAAAGTGTCTCTACTGTCGCTTTTGAGCAGAATAGAACCTCTTCTCTCCTCCTTGCGAATTTGAGTCTTCCTTTTACCTGTTTTATCTTTTCTCACTCTCAGCTACTTAGTAAAATTTCTGATGTTACTGTCAGAAGCCTCACCTCGATCTTAACTCGCCTTCTGCCTCACATTTCACTTCCCTTATGCGTAAGCTCAACTCGGCCGCATCGTCCTCCTTTCCACGTCTCTATGTTCTAACCACCCTTCGAGCCTGTAACCGAGACAATTCCAACGCTTCGTTTAGTCTTAAATTTCCAGTCCTATTGATTTACTTTATATGCCAGCAAGCTTCACGTAAAAAAAGTTTCAGTAACCTTAAAACTGTAATAAACTGGTCCAATTTACTCCGATTTACATTCAGCTTGTAACTTACTGGAGTGAAATACAATTTGCCTTAAAACGGTCAATATATCCACGGTCATATACATTGAAATATTCCCCCGCCCCCTACCGTCACCTCACGCCCTTCGTGAGTATCGTTGAGAACACAGATACTTTCGCAACTGCAGTTGTACAGGCGATATTTCGGAGCAACTTTTCTAATCGTACTGCTGAGGTCACCTGATTCGTCTGGTAAAGGCTTTTTAGGAACAGATTTTATTTTTAAAACTCTGGCCAGTTACTTATCCCTGCAGAACTGTCAAGAATTATTTTAAGCTGTTGACACTACAAGACATTACAAGCTTTCCTATTTCTTGACTTCTTTTACTGACAAGAATGGGAAAAAAGAACGTTTATTTCCTTCTTAGCAATTCAACGGCTGGTCAGTGCTCAAAGACTGTTTTTCTCTATTATCTCTGCTTGTTCTGGATGTCTGACTGTGTCTTTAAAGGCTTTAATTAGACACAATGAAATCAAAGCGTGTCCACATCGCTTAATCTGTAATTTTCCTAACATCCATCAAAAGATTTTAATCGTCTGTCGTTCAGTGGCGACGATTTGATAGTTTCTTACTGTAAGAAACTTAAGCGAGCTATAATATGAACCCAGAACAGCAATATATTAGCGCATTTACAACATACAGTATCGGCCAGATGATCTTCTTTCTCTCTCCAAAGAATTTGTGTAATTCTACTAACCTTCTTCCGAATGTCATGGCCTTCCATACTGTCACCTTCTGCTGCTAAGCAGTAAATCTGGCTCCAAAAGATGTAAACCAGATATTCTCAGGGATAACTCGAAACAATTCAAATGCCTTCGTGACGCCCATCTCACTACCGTCTTTAAGCAATTAATGATTAAAGACACAAAAGTTATAGACCCGTCAGTATTCCTGGACTGGCATGTGAAGATATTTATGCCACAACATTCCTTTTAGTTTAAAGGTACATTATTTTCTTACAAGCTGTAGTAGCTTAGCATCTTGAATCTCACGAAAAAACTAATACAACAATTTGCGGCGTGTAACAGATACTGTTGTCATTCATTGCCTATCATTCTGACATTCCTGCTTAAGAATTTCCTTCGTAGCTGTTTGATATACTTGCTTGGAAGGAATAATTATTTGTCACTGCTCAACACTTAAAATGTCAGTTCATCTCTCTGGGTATAAAGCTTTTCTCTTCCTATTACAGCAGGATAGTGTGTCACTGATTTGTTACCTGTAGCACAGCCGCAGCTTAGTTACGTAATTGTATGGCGCTGACTCGGCAGTGAAACAAATGTGTTCCTGATTCCATGAAATACGATGCAAAGTGAACCCAAGAACTCGCTCAACCTGTCTCTTATCAGAACACAGTAAATCACTTTTGTGCCAAGGCAAAATGCATATTATGAATTGTTATTTTCAGCATCTGCAAAGTGAATTTTTAAACGAACTGATAACAAGATGCATTTGATCTCACCAAGAGGAAGTATATGTGAAAAGTGTGCAATTTGTTCCATTTGTGGTGCTATGCAAGTCCGTAGACACTGTCACATACCAGAAGTGGGAGGGGAGTAGTTACAGTGGTCCTAGCTTTATTAAAGAGATGGGCAGGAGCCAGTAAGATTACTTTTAGAAGAAACTGTAGCAGAGTTACACTAATGTAATGCACATAGCAATGAGTGACACTGGGGTGCAGTCACGCGTTCTGCCAGTACAGAAGTCTTTTAACTGGGAAGCTAATGAATTGAAATATATATAAATATATATAATCATAGGCAACTGAATGGAAGAGTGTATGTTTAATGTTGAGTGTAAGGAGAAATTACTTTGTATAAATAAATTAAATTATTTGCTGAAGCACTTGAGTGTATGTGTGCAAATCTGAAGTAGTTTTATAAAACTGAGGAACTTACACATGTGCGTTACTACACTGTTGTGTCATGTGAGGTTGTGCGTATGTATGTGTGTTAAACTTGTTGTTTTATTGCATGTCACAGTTATGGCACTTTTGTGATTGGAACAGGGCTTTGAAGATGAGAAGCAGGTTGGCCGCCGGTGGCAAAAAATTTCTTTAGTAATAGTTTCTTTTTACAGAAACGCCATGTTGCAAAATATTCAGGCTTATTCTTCATGGAATTTCTCTGTTTTTGGTACAACCGTACTTTGGATGACACAACATTAGTACTTTAGATACCTCTATAAGCTTTAATGTTTGATTACAATTGACTCATTATGACTGAATATGGAACAACCATTCTCCTTTAATGTGGGAAATGATTATTTTGAGCCATTTCAGAATTAAATGTTTTGATTAATTACTAACAGTAATGCTTATACCAGTGTAATATAATATTCAATAAGATGTCTATGGCACAACTGGCAAGTTATTTGCAACATATTTCTTTATTTTTGCGCTATGTCTGACAAGAAATGTAAAAACATCTTTATTACATTCAGATGGAATGTATTCCCTTTCTCATAAAGTTGCTACATATTTAATTATTTATTTAGTACTATTCATAATGATCGATCGATACTTTACCATTCCTAAATTCATTTCAGAAATGATTTCTTCATAATGACTCAATCATTTGCCAACATTATTGAGTTTCTAGTACTGAAGCAGCAGAATATTCCTGGAAATCATAGCAATACTAGTTATTGTTTTATCTATGATTTTTTTTTAAAATTAGGATTTCTACTAAGTTTTATACCAGACCCTACAGCAACCCTGTTATAAAACTATGAAAGATCTTTTGTAGCACTTCAGTTACTGTATAATTACTTATCTGAGGCAATGAGACAGCTCTCTATAAGGATGCAAACAAAGAAATACAATATATAAATAACAGGTACAGAAAATTACTGGGCAGCTTTTCTTTCTTATTATTTTGAGTACAATATAAGCAACTGTATGTTGTAGGCTCAAGGAAGGGATAACTAATCACGATAAGAATGGCATCATTTACAAATTCCCAAATTTCTGATGCACTGCTATCAAAATGTTTCTGTAATTTACTGTACATTAAATAAGATTGCTGACAATCACTGTTTCTCTTTGTATTAGAATATAAAGAGCTATTTTTTCAGAATATTAAGCTATAAGTTGAGTCAGTAACAAGAAACATAAGATGCAATGATTATTGCTAAAAGGATTAGATAAATCACTAGGTAGAACTAGAGGAAAAAGTTCCAAATTGAATACTAGATATTGTGTTTAATTTGACAGTCATACTTGTGTGTGAGAGAGAGTGACTGTGCCCGGGCAGTTTTCTTGCCTGTTGTTTGGAAAAAGCTCTAACACTTCGCTTGCTAATGTGCCATCGGTGTGCCATTGATCTCCATCTTAATATATGATATGTGTAGTCACTTAGATTTCCACAAACACACATAACTGTGTGTACAACTGTGGGATATGCTCACATGTACTGGTGTGAGACATATAGTGACAGAGAATAAAAAGAAAAGGACATCTGAAAAATTGGTTGTTCAGGAAATAATAATAGTAAAATTGGAGGAATGAATCCGTTGGATATGGAAATAAATTTGTGTGTCTGCTGTCGTTTGTATAGAAACAGGCTCATTTACTAATCTGGTATGACAACAACAAATGGCAGATCTAGTCACTGAATGCTTTACCTATTTGGATGATCTAAGAAAGTGTGTGTGTGACTTTGTACTGGCTCAAAGTGACTAGCACACTGATACTGCACACATATTGCTGTTAACACCATTTAAAGAGTCATTAATCAAGAGCCTTATTTGTGAAGAAGGACATCAGTAGCATATTTTCAATTGTTCTGTAATTTAAAAATGTTACTTTTATTGAACAGTTTAATGTCTTGCCACTGATGGACTACTCGGGTCAAACATTTTGTATGAATGTATAATATTGGAAGCTCAATTATTTGTAACAGTTGTTGTTGAAATATGAATAATAATGAATAATTTCATATGTGGACCATCTTTTTTTGATAAGCAGAACATATCACAGAATATGAAAGAATGTCTTTTGAAATCATGTGGCGGAACACCAATTATGTACAATCCCTCTTGTTAATAATGAGATTATCCTTTTCCATTTTTACCTTTCCCATGGATTTCATCGTGATAATGAACATCATATTTTAATAAAAGTTGACAAAACTTACGTTGAAATTTTTATCATTACTTGCAGACGTTCTAAGCATGTTGGTGTATGTACTTCCCACAGAGAGTTATTTGCATATTCAATCGGATTCTACCCTCCCTTCCCTGAAATGAGGTCACAGGTTTAGTGGCTTGTGTCTCAGTATGTTTTAGGATGTAGGGCTCATTATCTGTCCAGTTGAAGACAAGTTGATACTGCTCGTTGCTCAACTTGAGGACAGAGATAGCAGTAGTGGCAGTATCTCTTCTGTTCATCATAGGTCTAATCTTCTTAACTCTAATGTAATGTCTTTTGTTGTGTGCATGTGTGTTGTCTGTAGTTATAGCTCTAAACTTGACCTGCCGGCTGACAACATGTTTCAGCATAACCTGTATCGTAAATAAAGGTTTAAGTCTAATGCAAAATTGTCCAGAGTTGTACATTTCTTCTCCTCTGTAAATCAAGAGCCATAAACTGAAACACATTAAATAACTGATCTAAAAAGCAATTAATTAATTTAATTATGCCAAAATAAAGATTAATAAGATGTTTAAAAGAATCACAATAAAAGTAAAACATTCTTATTTTTGTATTAAATATTTAATATGATGATTTATGGAGAGTGATCTTAACTGTTTTTGTTATTCACAACTGGACATTAAATCTGTTTAAGCTGAAAACGTTAAGGAAAAGGTATGTGAATTAAATTGGCAGAAATACAGTTTGAATAATAATTTCTCAGCGTCTCATTCACTACATCATACAGGTTTTCTTCTTTGAGAAGAAATTCATATTTTTTATATTTTGTAGAGTAGTAGTCCTTTTGATTCTATATTGATGGGAAAACCTCTCCTACATACAAATTTCAGGTGTTGAAATATGGGCAGCAACAATAAATAAAATCTTTTAGGGCTCTGGATTTGAATATATTATTTTAAAAGTTTTATTGTCGTTCTTCATGAATGGGAAAATAGATTTATATTTTTGATCTATATTAGATTCCTAGAAATTACCACCTCCATAAAAAATATGATTTAAATGCTGTAAGTTGTTGTAGATGTGCAACTGTAGTCTGAGACACTATTATGAAGTTGCAGATAGAAGTATGTATGGGATAGATTTCATAAATAAATGTATGCATTTTCATCACTATACATATTCCCGTGTGTGGCTGGTAGGGATTCTGAAACAATTTCTGATCTCATACTGTTGTTCATCTTTGAGAAAACATTTGTTACTTAATTTTTGATGGACTGGTTGTGAGGTGTTCACAGCAGCTGTACTTAAAACACAGAGTTCAGTTTGTCATATCCTTTCTGAAGCTCATTGTTTCAGAACCACAGAAACACTTGTCATAAAACTGTATTATGTTTCATCTGATAATATCAAACTATTTATCAACTGATAATTATCATTTGATTTATCTTCACTGTTCTTGATCTAAGAAACAATAATAACAGCTTTAACAGACACACAGATACTGCATATAAAATTAACTCATTTGTCATCTGCAAAGCCTTCATTCCAGTGACTGGTTTTAATATTTGTTACCTTCCATTTATGTTTTGAGTTGCAAATGTAAAGCCCCTCACTGTTTCAGACATTATTTAATTCTCAGTAATCACTTCTAGACAATATGCTTTGTTAGTACAATTTTTCATAAGTCATCATTAAATACTTGTTTGCACAGTAATCCATATCAATACCAATGCAAAGCTCAGGGATTCTAATTTGCTCATAACATACACTAGCTTATGAAGCTACCTTGGAAGGTAAGAGTTCACAATTGTGCAGTTGTGCACCTTTTGGCTTTATGAATATCTGATTTCCATGTACTTGCATCCAATATATTGGATACTGCTAGGACAAGAAAACACAAGCAGGTCACTGTTCTTTTCAGGCTGAAATGGCAAGAACTAAATTACAATGTCGGCAATGAATGCATGTGCCTTGGAAAACTAGTCACAAACTTTAGAGTATCAGTTGCATGTTCAGTATGAGCAACTTTTATTTTATTACTGGTCTGTAAATCAATGCAGACCACTGTTCAGGATTCTCAGATTATCATCTATGCACTGATTATTGGTTGTGAAGAAATACCATAGCAATATATTTGTTTTAATCAATGTGTGAGCCACCAAAAACTTTTGTTATATTTATCTGTTTTAATATTTGGGAAACAGCACATGCTGTAAGAAATAGATTACATCTGTCTTGTTAAGTGTCCAACTTGCACTAGAGAAATTAAAATTTTGTAGAGTGTACAAGAAAAGAAATAGTTTGTGGGAGAGGAAATGTAAATTTCAGTGTGCTATAGGAGTCCTGTAAACTGAAGTTTAATTAATGTTGTAGAAGGTTGTGCACTAAATAAACTGATTTTATATTGGCATTAGATAAGTTCTTCACACACAAATTATTTAACTATACTATAATATTAAACAAGTCATATAATGCTAGTGTTACACACTAATTCTGGGTATTTATGATTCAAAAGAATTGCATTTCACTTTTATAATAATTATAATAATAATATTTAAATAACTGCAATGTTAAGAATAATTCTGTAGGCAAAACTATAAAGGGATGCTTAATGACTTTTAGGCTGTTGTAATATGGAGCTCAACAATTTGAAATACTTGTTAAAGTCCTTCACTTTGTAAAATAATGATGTATGTATGCCGTATTTAAATGCATATGTGTTGTACAACAGAGTTTAAATTTAGTTTTGCGTAGACTGGCCATCAGATATTTGTTAGTTCCAGGTTAAACTGTAGCAGATTGTATATACTGTAAAACACTTTTAAATTTGGATGTATGTTCAAAAATCGTATATGCTTTTAAATTGTAATATGCTGCAGATTAATTTTTATATAGTTAGCGCAAAATGTTCACACAAGACTGTAAATTGTTATCATTTTAGTTTTTTGAGAAGTTGGCTTCCACAGTAAGTGCCAATGCATACTTATCGTGCAGTATCAACTTAACTTTAAACTGGATTTTTCATAGAAACACCTTCATTGAGGTCAATGCAATTCATGACAACTGTCAGATGTTCATTACTTTTTCAATAGTAAATATACCTTCAGACACAACACCAGCACTTTTGCAAATATTAATTTTTTCCAAAATTATTTCAGTAGCACATGCAGCCTCCAAGGCCAATGAGCAGTTGTTGCCATTCAGTAAAATGGAGAAGCCCTGTTGCTTGTTATGAAAATAATTGTCACATCTATAATAAAAACAAAATGGGTAACGCGGAAAAGAACGCTGTATCAAACAAAAAAATTATATTGATGCTCACCGTGATTAGAGTTCAGTAAACTCTAATAAATTACTATTACCTGTTTCATTTACTCTACTCCCTCTACCACATACACATCTAAAGTCCTATATCATAGGCTTTATTTTTCCCATATGTTAATAATGAAGTTTATACTGGTTGCTGTCTCAGGGAAATAATACAAGTAGAACTAAGTATACCAAATATTGTCTCAGAACAAGCAGTTACTATAAGTCCCTCATGCTAAAACTGAAATGTTGACATTATATGTAAACATATGAGTTTGTGGAAAAGTGCAAACTGAATCTCATTCAAGTACATAATGGAGTGAACAAACGAACGCAAGAGAATTTCACATGCATTACACATAGTTTACATTTTTAGTAAATGAATGAATTTCTTTTTTCTCTCTGCATCTAATTTATTATACGAATTCTAGGCACCAGTAACTGAATTATCATCCCTCATGACATGTTCTTAGCTATGTATTTAACTGTTATAACATTTATTTATTCGTTCCAAAATGTATTACACTTTCAAAATGCATGTTTGCCTTCCTGTCTAGCTTTTATAAACATATTTTATTTGTAAATTGCAGTAATACTTAGGACAAAAGATATTCATTCATGATTTTCAAGCACAGATGGTGTTAATATTATCTATAAAATGCTACTATATGGTATAAAGAATTATCAAAGAGATGAGATTAATCTCCATTTTCAATGTTCTTAATCATTTGCTGGTTCCTCAGATTGTAGAACTGGTTGGATTTACACCTTCAGACTCTCTTATCATTCTATCGGAGTGGTGTTAATTGCTAGATGGAAGCATTTTTCATCCTGATATTTAGGGTAAACTGTTTAGAAAGGAGTAATATTTTTTCCCAAAATTCTTTGTGAAGGGCTCTTCAGTTACACTGCCTGGAACTACTTTCAGCTTTATTTGATTATGGTTATCCAATGTCCTTTGTCAACTGATAATGGATGTTAAGGATAAAATTGCCTTTAACATCTTTAGGCCATTTTCATGAACTGAATGTCATATGTATTGCTGTCGTTCCCAATGTGTTTCAAGTGTACTGAAGGCAAAAGGTGCCTTATCATCTTTCCTATATAATACCAAAGAAATGAGAAACTGAATACCAGAAGGTTACTCAATTACCACAAAATTATTTTTTTGGGTACATCATTTACTGTGCTTGTTGCATGATAGGTGCAGAATTTCAAGCACTTTTAAATTCTTGTCAATATTTTTCAATTTCTCTGAATGAGATTGCAAAAGTAAAAACTCAGTGCATTAAAAAAAAATCCTCGCTTAATACAAATGTAACAAAGATTACTGAGGGAGAAACAGCACAGTCGAAAAAGACGAAATTCTTTTGGTGGATTTTTATTATGTGTTTATTGAAAGAAGGGAAAATATTTATATTGAGTAATTCTAAAAATAAAAAAAAGTACTTTCTGTTTGAATCAGAAGAGGTTTTCTGTAGAATAATAGTTCAATTTTCTCAGTACTTTTATAAAATGACAGGGACGATTAAATCAACTACATAAAAACTCAGTTTCAGTAATGGAAGAAGATTTAGGTCACAATAATAAAAATAAAAAACTTCAGGATAAAATGTTATACCCTGTGTGAATTGTGGTCTGTATAAGAACTCTACAGTACAGACATATAAGAAAAAAGTCGTATCTGAGTAGTCTCATGCGCTGTTTGGTGCCTATAAAAATGAAAACGATCAACTGAAGCATAAACTGATGAAATAATTATTGTTGTTGATTTAGAATTTTTTTGTAGATTCCTTCTTCTGTGGAGAATAATTCACAGGTTACAGGTGGAATTTTGTTATTGTGTTCACGCTTTTTAGCATACAATTTTAAAATGTTTTGTTTCTTTCCTCAAGTTGTTCCATCAACGTGTTTCATCATTCAGCAAGCTGCGTTTCTGGATAAAGGAAGACAGAGAAGAAAGATTGGACGTAAAGGTCTTCTCGAGTTGAAATCGTTATTGTCGTACACTAGATAACAATGGTGAGGGAATGGAAGATATCGTCATTGGTCATTGGCCGGAGTGATTTAGGAAAAGAACAGAAAATCTAAGTCAGAATGACTGCGCGTGTATAAGAAACTAGATCACTTGAATGCTGGTTCAACTTCTAAGCGGTTGCCCCATCTCGCACCTTGTCTTAATGCTGATTTCAAGAATATTGTTAGATCAGATAAGGTGAATTCTTCTTTCACCGGAAGGATATATTTGTGTTGCCTATATCCCAGTTATACTGGTATTTCTATGCACCTCTCCCAGCTAGAAGGATATTTCTTGTGATGATTGAACACTCTTACCCATCAATGTCTTTGGGCGTACGTAAGGAGCTACCTTTACCTTTCGCGCTGTCATATACTCGTCGCTGTCATGCAGTTCTCTTCTTTGAACTTTTTCGATGATCTCCGTCAATCCTAATCGATGCTGTCCCACAATTCACAGCCATTCTCCAGAAGAGGGAGGACAAGCGTAGTGTACGCAGTCTCTTTAGTAGCCCTGTAGGGTTTCCTAAATGTTCTGCCAATAAGCCGCAGTATTTGATTTCCTTTACCTACAACATTATCTACGTTATTGTTCCAATTTAAATTATTCGTAACTTTAATCCCTAAGTATTTAGATATCTATGATTTATCGTGTAAACGAAATTTTGCGGATTCCTTTTAGTATTCATGTCGATGACTTCACGCTTTTCATTATTTACAGTCAATTGCAACTTTTCGCACCATACAGTCTTGTGTAAGTCAATTTGCGATTGATTTTGATCATATGAATTTACAGGATGGTAAAGGGCAGCATCTGCTGCGGACACTCTATGTGGACTCCTCAGATTGCCTCCTAACTGGCTTGTGTACGTCGGGAACAGCAGAGGGCCTATAGCATTTCTTTATGGAACGCCAGATATTACTTCCGTGTTACTCAATGACTTTCCGTTCATTACCACGAATTGCAATTTTTCTGACAGGAAATCACGAATGCAGTCGCACAACTGAGGCGATAGTCCGTATCCACGCAATTTGATCAGAAGTCGCTTGTGAAGAATGGTGTCAAAAACCTTCCGGAAATCTAAAAACATGGAATCAAGTTGACATCCCCTGTCGATAGCACTCCTTCCTTCGAGAGAATAAAGAGCTAGTTGTGTTTCGCAAGAACGAGATGTTCTGAATCCATGCTACCTATTTGTCAATTAATCGTTTTCTTCGAGGTAATTAAAAATCTTCGTGCACAGTATAGGTCCAAAATATGACTACATATCGACGTTGGCGATATAAGTCTGTAATTCAGTGGATCACTCCTATTCCCCTTCTTCGGAGTTTGTATGCTTGTGTAACTTTTCAGTTTAAATAGGACCGAGCGCAGAGGTTAACACAGTGGATGCGCATTCGGGAGGACGATGGTTCAAACTCACATCTGGTCATCCTGATTTGTGTTTCCGTGATTTCCCTAAATCTTTTAAGGCAAATGCAGAGATGGCCCTTCGAAAGGTCGCTTCCCTTCTCTGTCCGGCAGTAATTCGAACTTGTGCTCCTTTTCCAATGACCTCGTTGTCGAAGGGACGTCAAACTAAACTCTCCACTCCTCCTTCTCCAGTCCTTAGGTACGGATCTCCCGAGAGTGAGAGGCTTTTATGAATTCTGAGAGCATCGCAGCATGGTGGATGTGAGATGTACACCACTGGTCATTAAAAGTGCAGTGCTATGATGTACGAATACAACAAACGTTAGACTGACATAAAGTGTGCAACATGTTTGGATATGCAAATATTTAGGATTTCAGCACACACACGTAGGGAAAATGGTAGTAACGCCGTCTGCAGTCTGTGCGTAAGGTAAGATTACGTAACATGTTATCTTTGAACAGGATAACGCAAGGAGAGCATGTCGCTCTTGCCGTTCTGATTAACCATGGTTCAGAGGGTTTACGACTGTTGCCCTGGCCTGCACGTTCTCCAGAACTCTCACCTACTGGAAACGTCTTATCACCACTCTCCAGCCGGCCGCGGTGGCCAAGCGGTTCTAGGCGCTCAGTCCGGAACCGCGCGACTGCTACGGTCGCAGGTTCGAATCCTGCCTCGGGCATGGATGTGTGTGATGTCCTTAGGTTAGTTAGGTTTAAGTAGTTCTAAGTTCTAGGGGACTGATGACCACAGATGTTAAGTCCCATAGTGCTCAGAGCCAGCCACCACTCTCCAGCCCCTACGATTGATCAAGCCTCGTTAACTGTTGAAACAGCATCGATTGGCATTCCCGAACCTGTCAATAAAGCTCGACGACCAGTCGATTTAGAGTCTTTGTTGCTGTCAGAGATGGAAACTTTATCTACTACATATTGCGCACTGTATACCCCAGAATCATCTACAACTGCATCACAAATTCTCGCTACTATATTGTATACAAAAATTAAATAAATTCCCTTTTCGTTTTTGCTTCTCTCTGTTGTTGCAATATTAATGGTCAGCAATTTACACTGACCGGAAAAAGCTCAACACCAAAAAGGAGTTGCGCGAGTTAAACGAAAGTCAGTAGGCGTGTTTCTACATCTGAGAGATGATGTCTACTCAAATTTCCCGCCAGTAGCATAAGAGTGGCACTAGTAACGCCAATTGCTTGAAATACACGATCTTGAGTGTTAATTATATTTGAGACTAGACACCATGAGGTGATATTAGTTAAGAACGCCTTTAAGACGACAAACACGCCATTATCAACTCATCACTGAGTCTGAACTAGTTCGTGTAATGGGGCTACGAGAAGCCGGATGTTCCTTCCATGATATAGGAGAAAGACTTGACAGGAATGTAGCCGCTATACATTACTGCTGACAGCGATAGTCTCGAGAATGTACGGTCGCAAGAAGACAAGATTCCAGACGGCTACGTGGCACTATCTGAAGAGAAGATCACGTGTTCGACGCATGGCTGTGGTGCAACCTACTGCTTCTGCATCACCAATTTGAACAGCAGTTGGCAGCGCAGTGAAATAACGAACTGTTACAAATCGGTTACCTCAAGGACACCTCTGAGCCAGACGCAATGTAATGTCCGTTTCGCTGACTCAAAACCACCGCCGTTTGCGATTTCAGTGATGTCAAGCAGGGCTCACTGGAGTGCGGAATGGAGATCTGTTGTGTATCCTGATGAAAGCTGGTTCTGCCTCGATGCAGTGATGACCGTATGTTGGTTAGAAGGAGACGACACGAACGCCCGCAACAAACTTGTCTGTGGCCTAGACACACTGTACCTACACCTGGAATTATGGTCTGGGGTGCGATTTCGTATGACAGTTGGAGCACTCTGTTGGTTATTTCACGCAACCTGACTGCATATCTGTACATCAGTCTGGTGATTTGACCTATCGGGCTGCCATTCATGATCGTAATTCCAGTGGGTGTTTTCTAAAAGGTATACCGCTGTTGTAACCCAATATACACTACTGAGTGTCGTCATATTGCCTTGGCCTGCCCGATCACCAGATCTGTCTCCAGTCGACCATGTATGGGACGTTGTTGGACGACAACATCAGCGCCATCCACAAACAGCATTAACCCTCCCTGTATTGACCGACTAAAGTGCAACAGGCATGGAACTCCATCCCACAAACTGACATCCGGGATCTGTGCGACACAAATGCATGCACGTTCGCATGCTTGCATTCAGCATTCTGGCTTTTACACCGGTTATTGTGTGTGAGTGAAATCTTATGGGAAATAACTGCTAAGGTCATCAGTCCCTACGCTTACACACTACTTAACCTAAATCATCCTAAGGACAAACACACACACCCATGCCCGAAGGAGGACTCGAACCTCCGCCGGGACCAACCTGACAGTCCATGGCTGCAGCTCCTGAGACCTCTCGGCTAATCCCGCGCACATCGGTTATTAATGTACCAGTATTTCACAGTTACAATGGCTTTTCTCGCGCTTATATTAACCTGTGATCTTGCAACACTAATCACTTAAATACGTTACCTAGACAAATGTATTTCCGAAACGTCGTTACTCTACATTAATTATTTCTTAGTGATGGTATTTTTTCAGACATTGTAACTGCAGGTCATCTGACGAAAACAGACTTTCCTTCTCACATTTTCGTGGGCTGTAAACATATCCTTCATATCGGTAACTGAAAGGTTTCTCAACAATAATGTCTTCGTTGCAGCGAGAACTAGCCTCCACTATTCTCTCAGTATCACGTACAAGGTCAGGCGTCCGAATTTGTGTGTATGGTGAGTTCTTCGTCCTCATTATCACCGAAAGCTGCACCTCGTGGATGACATTCATCTTCAAAGAGTCAGTTACCTTCGGTTTCTACACGGCATTCTGTTGAGTGGTCTTTGAAGTTAACTGCAACGTTTTAAAGTTCTAATGTCCCTTGAAAGTTTGGTGCAAGAAAATGACGACGGCGTTGTCAGATGGGTCAGGTACTAGAGGTATTTCTTAATTGCTTTTGAAGTCTTTTACGTCTAGTTATCACCTCTGTACATTAATAATTTCTCCCTGACTGTGATTAAAAGGAAGCGAGGACAGAGTCTCTACTTGTCTCAGTCACATTTTAACGTTTGAAACATATCATCTAAAAATTTAGATTGAGGTTTGAGTGGCTCATAGTTCAGGATTTATTGTCAATCCAGTTTTCCTTGATCTGTTGATGTTGATATGTAAAACCGTGTGAAGAGTCATATCGCTATTACAATTATTCTATGTGGACCCCACCCCCCATGAACCATGTCCCAGCTTAGCTGGGGTGCTTGGTATCTCAACGATACAAATAGGCGCACTGTAAGGGCAAGCATAACGAAGGGGTATCTACGGAGAGGCCAAACAGGTAGTTTCAGAAATGGGGTTTTCGTCTCCGTAGCTGAGTCGTCAGCGTGGCTCGCTGGAAATCCGAGGAACCGTGTTGCCAGGGAATTTTCCGTTGTGCAAGGGCTCCTACGGTGTGCATTGAGCCTTCTGAGGTCAACTGAGGAGCTACTCGATCAATTAGTAGCGGTTCCAATGTCAAGAAACATAACAACAACCGAGAGAGCGGTGATCTGACCACATAACCTTCCATACCGCATCCAATTGCGTCATTGGCAGAGGTTGACTTGGCGGTCGGTCGGAACCGATTGATTCACCTTATGCCAGACCACGGAATTTGCTTTTATCTGAAGAGGGGAAGCAGCCTTTTCAGCAGTGAAGGGGAAAAGTCTGTATGACTAATTGACATAGAGTTGTAACTTTATCCAGCATGGCCTGACTGTGCTGGTTCTGCGAATGGCTTAAAGCAAGGGCAAACAACGGCTGTTATTTTTCCCAGGGACATGCAACTCTTCGGCATGGTTAAATGCTGATGGCATACTATTAGGTAAAAAGTTTCGGAGATAAAATAATCCTCTATTTGGCCCTCAGAGTAGAAACTACTCAGTAGGATATCATCATCAGGAAAAACAAATCTATGATTCTACTGGTCGAAGCGTCGTATGTTAGATTCCTTTGTTGGGTGTGGAGGTACAAAAGTTTATAAGCGAAAATGGATGGGCTGAAGTTATAGTGGGAATTAGTGAAGTACAACGGCAGGTGAATGCAGGGCTATAAAAACAAAATCGTACGAAGGTAATGCAGGTGCAGGTCTAATAATGAATAAGTAAACAGTAACGTAGGAAAGCTATTGTGAACAGGACAGTGAATGCATTATGTAGCCAAAAAAGTCACGAAGCCAACACCCACCACAATACTACAAATTGATTGGCCAGTTAGCTCGGTAGATGGTGAAAAGATTGAAAGAATGAACGATCAGATAAAATAAATTATTCAAATAATGAAGGGAGAGGAAAATTTAACTTTGATCACGGACTAAAATTCGGAAGTAGTGAAAGGAAGTGAATAAAATGCTGGAATGAGGGAAAGGAATGAAAGAGAAAGCCACTTGGTAAAATTTTGAGCCGAACGTAATTCAATCGTTGCTAACACTTGGTTTAAGAAGGTTGTTTCAGTGCAAGACAACAGGAGACATTGAAGATTTTAGATTGATCGTATAACTGTAGGGCAGAGGTTTCTAAACGAAATTTTAAACTGTAAGACATTTCCAGAGATAGATACGGATTCTTGCCATATTTTATTGGTTGTGCATTACAAGGTAAAACTTAAGAACAACCGGCAAAAGTTGGAATCTGAGGATATAGGACCTGGATAACTTGAAAGTACCAGAGATTATTGAGAGTTTCAAAGGGAGCCTTAGGTTCGTTTGACAGCAACGGGGGAAAACACAATAGAAGACGAATTGGTAGAGTTTGTATACCCATCTTCTATTGCAGATGGAGAGTGGGACAACGGATGGTCAAAATCCGAGAATTAATAGTAACATTTTGAGCTGCGTGTATAAAAATCTCTTTATTCAAATGTGACAGATTTCGGTTACACGCTACATCATCATCAGGCACCTATCTATATCAACTGTGACAACGGCATTAGTCAACCGAGAAATAAAAGACATAATGTCAAAACAAATGCTACCAAATACTCTTACACAGTGTGATAATTCAAATCACTTAAGCAAATCATATTTTCAGTTACATGTATCGTCTGCTGCAGACATTAGCTTCCTGCAAGCGCTATAATATTACGTCAGCCGCGCGTTAAGTGTTTAACTAACCTAAATCAACAGACGGAACCCACAACAACTCACCTCTACTGGTAAAAATTGGACCTATAACCAACTTTCGATCCTGCCATTACTTGGGATAAGAATCAAACTCGGCGTTCGGAGACGTTTATCCGAGACAAATAGACATGTCAATCAGAAAACAGAGACTGCTGCTACGTCGTGGCAAATATCAGGCTCATGCGTGAAGTTCCCGCTACACACATCAAATAACTATTAGAAGAAAGACGTTCCCAAGTGAAAGGGTCAGCGACATAGCTACTCACTATAGCCAATAAAACCGTACATGAATCGTGATTTATTCTGTTCAGTAATAAAATTAACTGTACCTCCCAGATGGCTACAAAATAGTTTTGTTGTTTAATGGGAGTAATCAGTCATATATACTGAGTAAGTAAGTTAACCATCGAGAGTGTGTAATAACAACTGTAAATTCCAGAAGGCTAGAAAGCGAGACTGTTTTATTCAATACAGGGACTGCATGACCGATGAAAGCGCAGTTCTATTTGCAACACAAGAGCCAAATTGGTTCTAATTAATATCAGGGGGTCCGCTACTGTATACAATGTTAGGCAACGAGAAGTTATGGTATCGTCTCATACTTCAGTACGATCCTTTGTTCGCTCAATAGGAAACGAAGTTTTACATTAAATCATGATATGTCATGTATGATGTATGTTTGGATGTGTGTTCATCGCGTATAAGAATTGCTGCAACCTTTCCTGTGACTGACGTAAGTCTTCTTCAGTTATGACATTAGTAATGCCTCTTAGTGTATGGCAATAATTCAATTTATTGCCTGGAGTTGACAATCGACCCAATGTTTTCACCAGAGGCTATTACAGCCAGCGATGTTGGCTACAGTGAGAAGCTACATCGTTGGCTTCTTCACTTGGAAACCCATTTCCAACTAGTAGTTGTTTGATATGTGTAACGGGCACTTCGTGCAAGAGAAGGTATCGGACTATCGTACACGTGGCCTGATATGTGCCACGACGTAACAGCAGTCTCTGTTTTCTGATTGACAAGTCTTTTTGTCTCGGATACAGGTCTGCGAACTTCGAGTTTGATTCTTATCCCAAGTTATGGCATTATGGAAAGTTGGTTGTGCGTCCAATTTTTATCAATAGAGATGAGTTGTTGTGGGTTCTGCGTGTTGATCTAGGTTAGCTTCTCATTCGGCGCGCGGCTGACATAATATTACGGCGCTTGCAGGAAATGAGTATCGGCGGCACACGTAATATTACGTCATGTCAGTTATGATAATTTTCCTCGGTGTCCCACGTCCGCAGCTCGTGGTCTGGTGACTAGCGTTGCTACCTCTAGATCACGGCGTCCCGGGATCGATTCCCAGCCGGGTTGGGGATTTCCTCTGCTCGGGGATGGGGTGTTTGTGTTGTCCTCCTCCTCATCATTATTCGTGACAGTGGCTAGATTATATTGTGTCAAAAATATTGGACTGTGTAAAAATTTGGACTTTGTACGGACGCTAATGACCGCGCCGTTGAGCGCCCCACAAACCAAACATCATCGTAGGTGTCTCACAAATGTCTGTCAGCTCTGCAAGCTTTGTAGTTTTTGTTGGATAGCAGTGGCGGTATCACTGAAAAAATTCGTCGTTTTTTGAAACATTTATTATAGTCTCTTGTTTTGCAGGCGTTAGCCGAGGTTCAAGTTCTCTATGTTTTGTACGCTTATGTGCTTCTGTGTTGTTTTGGTGTTACAAATCAGGAGTGAAGAGGAGAAACTTCTGGCGCAAATGATTTGCGACGTCCTTGGTGAGTCAGCAGATGACGAGAACGAAATATTGTGATTACTATTCAGATTTCACTTTTATCGTATTATTTTCGCATGTTGTCCTGTTATGAAGGATTTTCCAGAGGTCAATAGGGAAATCAATCAGAGCGTATGATTTTCACACCATACAGATATCGTATCTAAATCTTTTTGCAGTTTGTATTGATCTACTCATGACTATACTAGACGATAAACATCAGCATCATCTGCGAACTCTCGCTTCCCACGCCCGGGTTCCCGGGTTCGATTCCCAGCGGGGTCAGGGATTTTCTCTGCCTCGTGATGACTGGTTGTTGTGTGATGTCCTTAGGTTAGTTAGGTTTAAGTAGTTCTAAGTTCTAGGGGACAGATGACCATAGATGTTAAGTCCCATAGTGCTCAGAGCCATTTGATTTGTCCTGTCGCTGTATGCGGCGATGTTGTTTGTCATGGATTTACTGACACAATATTGCAGTGTTCGTTATGTTAGTTGTTCTGGATACTTGCTTCCCATCTGTTAATGAAGGAGCGATCTAATGTAAAGCTACAGACGTTATACAGTATTGCCTGCGGCGTTTTAACCGCCGGAAACTGCGGCTTTTTCATATGATAGGTTTTTTGCTTCTACATCTACATCTACATGTACATTCATACTCCGCAAGCCACCTGACGGTGTGTGGCGGAGGGTACCTTGAGTACCTCTATCGGTTATCCCTTCTATTCCAGTCTCGTACTGTTCGTGGAAAGAAAGATTGTCGGTATGCCTCTGTGTGGTCTCTAATCTCTCTGATTTTATCCTCATGGTCTCATCGCGAGATATACGTAGGAGGGAGCAATATACTGCTTGACTCTTCGGTGAAGGTATGTTCTCGAAACTTTGACAAAAGCCCGTACCGAGCTACTGAGCGTCTCTCCTGCAGAGTCTTCCATTGGAGTTTATCTATCATCTCCGTAACGCTTTCGCGATTACTAAATGATCCTGTAACGAAGCGCGCTGCTCTCCGTTGGATGTTCTCTATCTCTTCTATCAACCCTATCTGGTACGCATGCCACAACGGTGAGCAGTATTCAAGCAGTGGGCAAACAAGTGTACTGTAACCTATTTCCTTTGTTTTCGGACTGCATTTCCTTTGAATTCTTCCAATGAATCTCAGTCTGGCATCTGCTTTACCGACGATCAACTTTATATGGTCATTCCATTTTAAATCACTCCTAATGCTTATTCCCAGATTTATGGAATTAACTGCTTCCTGTTTCTGACCTGCTATATTGTAGCTAAATGATAAAGGATCTTTCTTTCTATGTATTCGCAGCACATTACACTTGTCTACATCGAGATTCAATTGTCATTCCCTGCACCATTCCATTCGTTGCAGATGCTCCTGCATTTCAGTACAATTTTCCATTGTTACAACCTCTCGATGTACTACAGCATCATCCGCAAAAAGCCTCAGTGAACTTCCGATGTTATCCACAAGGTCATTTATATATATTGTGAATAGGAACGGCCTACGACACTCCCCTCACTCCCCTGCGGCACACCTGAAATCACTCTTACTTCGGAAGACTTCTTCCCATTGAGAATGATATGCTGCATTCTGTTATCTAGGAACTCTTCAATCCAGTCACACTATTGGTCTGATAGTCCATGTGTTCTTACTTTGTTCATTAAACGAATGTGGGGAACTGTATCGAACGTCTTGCGGAAGTCAAGAAACACGGCATCTACCTGGAAATCCGCGTCTATGGCCCTCTGAGTCTCGTGGACAAATAGCGCGAACTGGGTTTCACACGATCGTCTTTTTCGAAACCCATACTGATACCTACAGAGTAGATTTCTAGTCTCCAGAAAAGTCATTATATTCGAACATAATACGTGTTCCAAAATTCTACAACTGATCGACGTAACATGTTGTTGACTTCGTGCCCGCGTGCATTTTCATTTTAGAACATGTGAAGGGTGGCGGAAACAAGTACACGAGTCTCCTTTCCGTTGTATTTTTCATATGTTGTCTAATATAGGTTTAACTTCTGACTTCAGACCTGTTCCAGACAATGTTATATCCATTTTATGTATTGCTTGTATTATCCGAATAATGTCAGATTAATTTTATTGCGTATGACCTACTGGCACTGTGAAGATGTTTCGTTTTTTTTATCTTCCAGAAGTAGCGTATTGTTGTCTTTAGATGATCCAGCTACGCATAGCAAGACGTACTTAGATTTTCATAGCCCCTGACAATATTCGTATTCGTCCATCAAGCTGGAAGTGATTCTGTTTTATAACTTACAAGGGAACCTCCCCATCGCACCCCCCTCAGATTTAGTTATAAGTTGGCGCAGAGGATAGGCCTTGAAAAACTGAACACAGATCAATCGTGAAAACAGGAAGAAGTTGCGTGGAACTATGCAAAAAATAAGCAAAATATGTAAATTACTTTTGAAATAATGAACATTTCACTTACTTTTTCCGTCTGTCTCTTTCCGTTTGACTGCTTCTTACATATACCGTCTGTAGAAATATTAAAGATACCTTTGGAAGAACTTAGATGGCAAATTAGCACTGGGAAAAGAGGGAAACCTAAGACATGGAAGTACAGCCTGAGGCAGTTAGTACAGGCCACCCCAAATATATGCAAAATGGATAAATATATCGAAGCCCGCCCGGCTAGCCGTCGGTCTAACGCACGACTGCCCGGACTGGGAAGGAGCGCCTGGTCCCCGACACGAATCCTCCTGGCGGACTTGTGTCGTGGTCTGGAGAACCGGTCAGTTTCTGGATGATTTTTAGGCGGTTTTCCATGTGCCTCGACGAATGCGGGCTGGTTCCCCTTGTTCCGCCTCAGCTACACTATGTCGGCGATTGCTGCGCAAACAAGTTCTCCAGGTACGTGTACCCCACCATTACTCTACCACGCAAACATAGGGTTTACACTCGTCTGGTGTGAGACGTTCCCTGGGGGTGGGGGTGGGGGGTTCACAGAGGGCCGAACCGCACAATAACCCTGAAAGAGTGGTTCGGTGTGGGGCGGCGTAGGGGTGAAGTGGACTGCGGTAGTCGTCGTGGGATTGTGGACCATTGCGGCTGCGGCGGGGACGAAGCCTCTCCGTCGTTTCTAGGCTCCCGGCAAACATACAATACAATATAATACAATACAAATGCGGTGAGGTGTGGCTTTCGTCAAATTATAGCGGACAGTTTGGCGACATGACGTTCACAAGTAATTTTTGTCATCTATAGTGGGATGGGATTTGATCATTCGCAGGCCATTATCGAGCCATCAGAAGAAGCGGTTCCTCAAATGCCTGCCCAGTTACACAAAACGTGAGAAGCACGTAAGTGAGGTATGGTTCGTGTGTTAATTATCACTGCTGCCGTACCAACTGCTCAAAGTGTTCAACTTGAGCATTGCCATAAGCTATGAAGTAATTCTGGCAGAACAATACAGTACGTTGAATTTCATCTGCAGTTAACGGCTCCACAATCCCGAGTTATCAAGATTTCATGCCTCCAGGAGTCGTCTATGTTTCCTTAGATTTCTTTTAATTTACACCACAGGTAGAAGTGTTGTTGTTGTTGTTGTGGTCTTCAGTCCTGAGACTGGTTTGATGCAGCTCTCCATGCTACTCTATCCTGTGCAAGCTTCTTCATCTCCCAGTACCTACTGCAACCTACATCCTTCTGTATCTTCTTAGTGTAATCATCTCTTGGTCTCCCTCTACGATTTTTACCCTCCACGCTGCCCTCCAACACTAAACTGGTGAACCCATGGTGCCTCAGAACATGTTCTACCAACCGATCACTTCTTCTAGTCAAGTTGTGCCACAAACTTCTCTTCTCCCCAATTCTATTCAATACCTCCTCATTAGTTATATGATCTACCCATCTAATCTTCAGCATTCTTCTATAGCACCACATTTAGAAAGCTTCTATTCTCTTCTTGTCCAAACTACTTATCGTCCATGTTTCACTTCCATACATGGCTACGCTCCATACAAATACTTTCAGAAACGACTTCCTGACACTTAAATCTATACTCGATGTTAACAAATTTCTCTTCTTCAGAAACGATTTCCTTGCCATTGCCAGTCTACATTTTATACCCTCTCTACTTCGACCATCATCAGGTATTTTGCTCCCCAAATAGCAAAACTCCTTTACTACTTTAAGTGTCTCATTTCCTAATCTAATTCCCTCAGCATCACCTGATTTAATTTGACCACATTCCAATATCCTCGTTTTGCTTTTGTTGATGTTCATCTTATATTCTCCTTTCAAGAAACTGATCACTCCGTTCAACTGCTTTTCCAAGTCCTTTGCCGTCTCTGACAGAATTACAATGTCATCGGCGAACCTCAAAGTTTTTATTTCTTCTCCATGGATTTTAATACCTACTCCAAATTTTTCTTTTGTTTCCTTTACTGCTTGCTCAATATACAGATTGAATAACATCGGGGAGAGGCTACAACCTTGTCTCACTCCCTTCCCAACCACTGCTTCCCTTTCATGCCCCTCAACTCTTATAACTGCCATCAGGTTTCTATACAAATTGTAAATAGCCTTTCACTCCCTGTATTTTACCCCTGCCACCTTCAGAATTTGAAAGAGAATATTGCAGTCAACATTGTCAAAAGCTTTCTCTAAGTCTACAAATGCTAGAAAAGTAGGTTTGCCTTTCCTTAATCTAGCTTCTAAGATAAGTCGTGGGGTCGGTATTGCCTCACGTGTTCCAACCTGACGGCGTGTGGCGGAGGGTACCTTGAGTACCTCTATCGGTTCTCCCTTCTATTCCAGTCTCGTATTGTTCGTGGAAAGAAGGATTGTCGGTATGCCTCTGTGTGGGCTCTAATCTCTCTGATTTTATCCTCATGGTCTCTTCGCGAGATATACGTAGGAGGGAGCAATATACTGCTTGACTCTTCGGTGAAGGTATGTTCTCGAAACTTTGACAAAAGCCCGTACCGAGCTACTGAGCGTCTCTCCTGCAGAGTCTTCCATTGGAGTTTATCTATCATCTCCGTAACGCTTTCGCGATTACTAAATGATCCTGTAACGAAGCGCGCTGCTCTCCGTTGGATCTTCTCTATCTCTTCTATCAACCCTATCGGGTACGGATCCCACACTGCTGAGCAGTATTCAAGCAGTGGGCGAGCAAGCGTACTGTAACCTACTTCCTTTGTTTTCGGATTGCATTTCCTTAGGATTCTTCCAATGAATCTCAGTCTGGCATCTGCTTTACCGACGATCAACATTATATGATCATTCCATTTTAAATCACTCCTAATGCGTACTCCCAGATAATTTATGGTATTAACTGCTTCCAGTTGCTGACCTGCTATTTTGTAGCTAAATGATAAAGGATCTATCTTTCTGTGTATTCGCAGCACATTACACTTGTCTACATTGAGATTCAATTGCCATTCCCTGCACCATGCGTCAATTCGCTGCAGATCCTCCTGCATTTCAGTACAATTTTCCATTGTTACAACCTCTCGATACACCACAGCATCATCTGCAAAAAGCCTCAGTGAACTTCCGATGTCATCCACAAGGTCATTTATGTATATTGTGAATAGCAACGGTCCTATGACACTCCTGCGGCACACCTGAAATCACTCTTACTTCGGAAGACTTCTCTCCATTGAGAATGACATGCTGCGTCCTGTTATCTAGGAACTCCTCAATCCAATCACACAATTGGTCTGATAGTCCATATGCTCTTACTTTGTTCATTAAACGACTGTGAAGAACAGTATCGAACGCCTTGCGGAAGTCAAGAAACACGGCATCTACCTGTGAACCCGTGTCTATGGCCCTCTGAGTCTCGTGGACGAATAGCGCGAGCTGGGTTTCACATGACCGTCTTTTTCGAAACCCATGCTGATTCCTACAGAGTAGATTTCTAGTCTTCAGAAAAGTCATTATACTCGAACACAATACGTGTTCCAAAATTCTACAACTGCTCGACGTTAGAGATATAGGTCTATAGTTCTGTACATCTGCTCGACGTCCCTTCTTGAAAACGGGGATGACCTGTGCCCTTTTCCAATCCTTTGGAACGCTACGCTCTTCTAGAGACCTACGGTACACCGCTGCAAGAAGGGGGGCAAGTTCCTTCGCGTACTCTGTGTAAAATTGAACTGGTATCCCATCAGGTCCAGAGGCCTTTCCTCTTTTGAGCGATTTTAATTGTTTCTCTATCCCTCTGTCGTCTATTTCGATATCTACCATTTTGTCATCTATGCGACAATCTAGAGAAGGAACTACAGTGCAATCTTCCTCTGTGAAACAACTTTGGAAAAAGACATTTAGTATTTCGGCCTTTAGTCTGTCATCCTCTGTTTCAGTACCATTTTGGTCACAGAGTGTCTGGACATTTTGTTTTGATCCACCTACCGCTTTGACATAAGACCAAAATTTCTTAGGATTTTCTGCCAAGTCAGTACATAGAACTTTACTTTCGAATTCATTGAACGCCTCTCGCATAGCCCTCCTCACACTACGTTTCGCTTCGCGTAATTTTTGTTTGTCTGCAAGGCTTTGGCTATGTTTATGTTTGCTGTGAAGTTCCCTTTGTTTCCGCAGCAGTTTTCTAACTCGGTTGTTGTACCACGGTGGCTCTTTTCCATCTCTTACGATCTTGATTGGCACACACTCATCTAACGCATTATGTACGACGGTTTTGAACTTTGTCCACTGATCCTCAACACAATCTGTACTTGAGACAAAACTTTTGTGTTGAGCCAACAGGTACTCCGAAATCTGTTTTTTGTCACTTTTTCTAAACAGAAAAATCTTCCTACCCTTTTTAATATTCTTATTTACGGCTGAAATCATCGATGCCGTAACCGCTTTATGATCGCTGATTCCCTGTTCTGCGTTAACTTTTTCAAATAGTTCGGGTCTATTTGTCACCAGAAGGTCTAATATGTTATCGCCACGAGTCGGTTCTCTGTTTAACTGCTCAAGGTAGTTTTCAGATAAAGCACTTAAAAAAATTTCACTGGATTCTTTGTCCCTGCCACCCGTTATGAACGTCTGAATCTCCCAGTCTATATCCGGCAAATTAAAATCTCCACCCAGAACTATAACGTGGTGGGGAAATCTACTCGAAATATTTTCCAAATTATCCTTCAGGTGCTCAGTCACAACAGCTGCTGAGCCAGGGGGCCTATAGAGACATCCAATTACCATGTCTGAGCCTGCTTTAACTGTGACCTTCACCCAAATCATTTCACATTTCGGATCTCCGTCAATTTCCTTCGATACTATTGCACTTCTTATCGCTATAAACACGCCTCCCCCTTCACTGTCCAGCCTGTCTCTGCGGTATACATTCCAATCTGAGTTTAGGATTTCAGTACTATTTACGTCTGGTTTCAGCCAACTTTCTGTCCCTAGTACTATATGAGCGTTGTGACCGTGTATTAATGAGAGCAGTTCTGGGACCTTTCTGTAGACGCTCCTGCAGTTTACTATTAGCACATTAATATTGTTATTCCCTGTTGCATTTTGCCTACTCCTACCTTGCTGCGTCTCAGGAGGCGTTTTGTCGGGCCTAGGGAGGGGATTTTCTAACCTAAAAAACCCCCATGTGCACTCCACACGTACTCCGCTACCCTTGTAGCCGCTTCCGGCGTGTAGTGCACGCCTGACCTATTCAGGGGGACCCTACATTTCTCCACCCGATAGCGGAGGTCGAGAAATTTGCACCCCAGATCTCCGCAGAATCGTCTGAGCCTCTGGTTTAAGCCTTCCACTCGGCTCCAAACCAGAGGACCGCGATCGGTTCTGGGAACGATACTACAAATAGTTAGCTCTGATTTCACCCCGCGAGCGAGGCTTTCCGCCTTCACCAATTCCGCCAACCGCCTATACGAACTGAGGATGACCTCTGAACCCAGACGGCAGGAGTCATTGGTGCCGACATGAGCAACAATTTGAAGTCGGGTGCACCCAGTGCTCTCTATCGCCGCCGGTAGGGCCTCCTCCACATCTCGGATGAGACCCCCCGGCAAGCAGACAGAGTGAACACTGGTCTTCTTCCCCGATCTTCCCGCTATTTCTCTAAGGGGCTCCATCACCCGCCTAACGTTGGAGCTCCCAATAGCTAATAAACCTCTCCCCCCGTGTGCCTGCTCGGACCTTGCTGAAGGAGCAGCCACATGTCCACTCACAGGCAGAGCGGGCGATGCCACACGGCCAGCCTCCACATTGACCCTCCGCCTCGTGCGCCGCGAACGCCGCTGAACCCGCGACTCCCCTTGGGGAGAGGGTGGCCCAACCGCGCCCAGTACACGCGAAGATGTCTCGACAGCAAGGACAGTGGGTGAAGTATGTAACACCTGGGGTGTACCTTGCGACGCACCAGACTCCCCACTGCCGCTACACCCCGAGGCAGCAGCCTGAAGACGGCTGACCGCGGCCATCAACACGCTCAGCTGTTCGCGAATAGTGGCCAGCTCCTCCTGCGTCCGTACACAGCAGTCACACATCCTATCCATCCTAAGGAATCAATTTACTGAAGAGAGTTAATCAACCTTTAACTAGACTGCTAATTCACTAAAGGCGGCTGTTTATTCACTAAACTGTGGTTGCTGGGCACTTCTTGTAGAAAACAATGAAAATAGCACTATCTGTCTCTGGACTGTATTGCAAACAAACACTAGCACTACTGGCACTATGGTTGACTAAAGGGACTCTCTCTGACTGTATTCAAAACAAACACGAAATCTATGGAACCATTAATAGCACTCGACAATTAAAGCTTCCTAAAAGCAAATACACACGGAAGAAGAAGTGACAAGTAAGAAAAATACAGTTAATACTTAAATTAAGGTAGCTCGCTGCACAGCAGACGTGAAGCAGACGGCAGTTACGACGACACTGACTCTACAGGCACTATGGCTGACTAAAGGGACTCTCTCTGACTGTATTCAAAACAAACACGAAATCTATGGAACACTATTAATAGCACCCGTCAATTAAAGCTTCCTAAAAGCAAGTACACACGGAAGAAGAAGTGACAAGTAAGAAAAATACAGTTAATACTTAAATTAAGGTAGCTCGCTGCACAGCAGATGTGAAGCAGACGGCAGTTACGACGACACTGACTCTGCTGGCACTATGGCTGACTAAAGGGACTCTCTCTGACTGTATTCAAAACAAACACGAAATCTATGGAACACTATTAATAGCACCCGACAATTAAAGCTTCCTAAAAGCAAATACACACGGAAAAAGAAGTGACAAGTAAGAAAAATACAGTTAATACTTAAATTAAGGTAGCTCGCTGCACAGCAACCACTGAAAAGGCTGCTGCCCCTCTTCAGGAGCCATACGTTTGTCTGGCCTCTCAACAGATACCCCTCCGTTGTGGTTGCACCTACTGTACGGCTATCTGTATCGCTGAGGCACGCATGCCTCTCCACCAACGGCAAGGTCCATGGTTCTTGGGGAGGAGGTAGAAGTATGGAAGCGTTAATTTTGGTGAGTCTGTAGACCATTTTGCGTTTCCTGAACGATCGTTATAATGATCTCCAGGTTCCATCGCAGCTTGTGCGGTATGGGAGGGAAATGTCATGCTGGTACAACATTGATTGCCTTATGAGCAATGGGATGTCTTCCAATAACTGCGGCAGCACCATGCCTTAGGATCTCGAGATACTTCAGAGTATTTAGATTCCCATCAAATGAAACGAGGACCAATGATGCGAGTCTTGAAAAACACGCATGTAACGTTGATTCACCGAGAGCGGTTTTTTCATACACTTCTTTAAGTCAGAGGGGATTTTCAACTGACGATTAGTGCATATTGCAAACACTGACTTTCCAGTGGTTTCAAAAGGATGCTTCTTCCTTCAGCAAAATCTTGCATAGATATATAATACCATTTTGCACTTTTCGTAGTTGAAATGAAATGTCGTGTGACGAGGGCCTCCCGTCGGGTAGACCACTCGCCTGGTGCAAGTCTTTCGATTTGACGTCACTTCGGCGACTTGCGCGTCGATGGGGATGAAATGACGATGATGAGGACAACACAACACCCAGTCCCTGGGCGGAGAAAATCTCCGACCCAGCCGGGAATCGAACCCGGGCCCTTAGGATTGACAGTCTGTCGCGCTGACCATTTATTTTTAATTAATCTCATTTTGTCCGTATTTGTTCGTTGTATCTGCTCGGTGCAGACGTCGCGAGACCCGTTTCAGTTCGTCGTTGATCCATTAACTCAGTTTTTTTATTACAGAGGGCAGCTAACCCTCTGACCAAACACGCTGAGTTACCGTGCCGGCTAAAAAAAAAAATGAAACTTCCTGGCAGATTAAAACTGTATGCCCGACCGAGACTCGAACTCGGGACCTTTGCCTTTCGCGGGAAAGTGCTCTACCATCTGAGCTACCGAAGCACGACCATTCAGCTACCGGGGGCGGACTTTTCGTAGTTGACATTAGGAGAACTGAAACCAGTTTTGGAAGTCACAGCCAGGAAACTCTAGATGTAGCGAAATGTGAAGAGGGTCAGATGCAGTGGAATGAAACGTTCACAGAACACTCATTCGGTTGATCTCCCTCGTACCCTAGAGATGCCGCTTAGTGACAATTGCACCGTGTGTTACTCCTGCTAAATCGTTGGTCTCGTTTCTTTCATCATTTGTTTTTCTTTTTCCTTGAATATTTTTATTCGCCACACTTCCAGTGTCTAGAACTTTCTTATAAAGTTTGCAAAGACAGGTCGTGAGTGCTTGGCACGATCTGGATACTCTTCGGCACACAACCACACCTCTGCTCTAATAGCTTGGCGACATTAGCCATAAACGGTATTCACTTTTTTGATTGTCATATACATTGTGAAAATCTCAATAGCTTTACGAGCCAGTTACCTGATTGCTACTACAACAGATGAGCTCAAGGTGACAAATGAACACATGAATAATACCTAAATTACAACTTAGCTTACATTTGGTATAATAAGGCAGACGCTTGTGAAACATCTTCTACTGATGGCGAAACCTGTTGTCTTGATACTACAGTACTATTCAAAAAGAAAGAAACAGATTTCAAACATTTATTGCTTCCAAACTACAAAAGATAGAAACGCAATCCAACGTTCATGGAAAGAGAAAAGTTCAAATTTTTGTTCAAATGGTTCAAATGGTTCTGAGCACTATCGGAGTTAACTTCTTTGGTCATCAGTCCTCTAGAACTTAGAACTACTTAAATCTAACTAACCTAAGGACATCACACACATCCATGCCCGAGGCAGGATTCGAACCTGCGACTGTAGCGGTCACGTGGTTCCAGACTGTAGCGCCTAGAACCGCTCGGCCACTCCGGCCGGAAAATTTTTGTTCATTCAGCGTTAGCACTACGTGTTACACGACAAATATCAAAACGAGGCTCATTCCCTGCCACACATTGAAGCGGCTGGTCTCTCGTTATAGAATTCACAGCTTCAACAATGCGATCTCGCAGACTTTCAAGAGTGTCGGGCATAGGGGAGATAAAAAAAAGCGATCTTTTACGTAACCCCACCTAAGGTGCGAGCTCTGGAGACTTAGCAGGCCACTGGCGATGTAGTTCATCTTCTGCTCTTCCTCTTCCAGGTGACATGGTGTCACATTTAAGGCATAAAAATTTGAACTTTTCTCTTTCCATAAAAAAAAAATTGAACTTTTCTATTTCCAGGAATTGTGTCTCTGTCTTTAGTATTTTGGAAGCAATAACTGTTTGAAACCGGTTCCTTCTATTTTAATAGCCGTGTATTTCATGTAGTAGAAGTTCTCTTAGAAGCTTTTTTCAGATCGAATATTTAAAAAAAGTCGGTGTCGTAGTTCGGCAACTATAAAAGATAAAAATTACTTGCAAATGTTAGGAAATTCGCCATATTGTCTGTTATAAAGTCGCGAAAACTGCACCTCGATGTATTATTTATTCTGGATATATTTGGAGTGGCCCCTCTTAGCTGACTCATCTTGTATAGAGGGATCCTACAAGGGAAACGAACTGGAAGACACTATTATAGACAAGGAAGTGGAAGAAGATGACAATGAGATGGGAGGTATGATACTGCCAGAAGAATTTGACAGAAGACTGAAAGAGCACTAGGTCCAACATGGCCATAAGAGCAGACGTAGACGGCATCCCGTCAAAATTATAGAGACCCTTGGGAGAGCCAGCCATGACAAAATATTTCCACCTGGAGTGCAAGATGTATGGGATAGACTCAATACCCTCAGACTTCAAGAAGAAAGTAATAATTCCAGTTCCAAAGAAATTAGGTACTGACAGGTGTGAATATTACCGAACTATCAGTTTAATAAGTCGTGGTTGCAAAAAACTGACACCAATTATTTCCAGAAGAATGGAAAAATTCATAGAAACCGACTCTGAGGACGATTAGTTTGGATTCTGGAAAAGTGTTGGAACACGCGAGTCCATACTGCCCCAACGAATTAGAAGACACGCTAAATGAATACAAACCTACTTTTATATCATTTGTAGATTTCGAGAAAGCTTTCGACAATGTTGACGACAATACACTCTTTGAAATTCTGGAGATATCAGGGATAAAATATATGGAATCGGAAGTTATATACCGCCCGTACAGAAACGAGACTGCAGTTACAAGAGTCGAAGAGTATGAGTGGGAAGCAACGGTTGTCGAGAGCGTGAGACGTTTGTAGCCTATCCCAGATGGTATCCAGTCTGTACGTTGAGCAAGCAATAAAGGAAACAAAAGAAAAATTTGGAAGAGGAATTCAAATTCAGGGAAAAGAAACAAAAAATCTGACGTTTCTCGATGTTGTTGTAATTCTGTCATGGAAGCAAAGGACCTAGAATATCAGCAGGAACGGAATAGACGATTCCTGAGGGATTTTCGTTCTGTAGTTGCAACTAAAGGAGATTGAGTGTTTCTTTTTCACCACACGTGTTTCCTTTATTGAGGTTAAGCATCATCAGTGCTGTGTAATTAAAGAGATATTGGTTTATTTTTGAGATCGAAAAGCAGTTCCTTAACAATATTTTGATTTTTGCTTAATGTCATTTGCGCTTGGTTTCTCGCCTACATCGGGAAACGCCGTCTGCTACCACATCTTTGCAATTTTTTAGCAGACGGCATTTCCCGATGTAGGCGAGAACCAAGCGAATATCACAGTAAGGAGAAAGCAACATATTGTTAAAGAACTGTGTTTCAATCTTAAAAACAAACAAATTATAAATATCTTTAGTTACAGACCACTGGAAAAAAGCGCAGGTCATTTCCGGTTTTAAGAAAGGCCATAAGACAGATCCACACAGTTTGCAGACCTATAAAGTTGACGTCAATATGTTGTAGAATTATGGAACATGTTTTATGCTCAAGAATTATAAAGTTTTTGGAAAATGAAGATCTGCTCTATTAGAATCAACATGGATTCCGCAAACAGGGATCCTGCGAAACACAGCTCGCTCTGTTCCTCTATGAGATCCACAGCGCAATGGACAACAGCGCTCAGATTGATGCCGTGTTCCTTGATTTCAGTAAGACATTTGGCACCGTCCCGCATCGCTGTTTAATGAAAAAACACGAGCTTACGGAGTATCAGAGCAGACCTGCAATTGGATTCAAGACTTTCTTGCAGATGGAACTCAACACGGAACTAAACCGACAGATGTAAAGGTAATACCCGGAGTACCACAGGAAGTGTGATAGGACCGTTGCTGTTTATAATGTATATAAATGATCTAGTGGAAAGCGTCGGATGCTTCTTAAGGATATTCGCAGATGATGCATTTGTTTATACCAAAGTACCATCGCCAGAAGATAGTAATAATTTGCAGATCGACCTGCGAAGAATTGATGAGTGGTGCAGACTCTGGCAGTTGGCCCTGAACGTAAATAAATGTACCATATTGCGCATACATAGGAAAAGAAACCCACTACTGTACAGCTACACTATTGATGGCAAACAGCTAGAGACACAGTCTGCCGTAAAATATCAAGGCGTAACTACCGAGTGACCTTAAGTGGAATGACTATATAAAACGGATACTGGGAAAAGCACACATCTGGGATACTTATCAGGTAGCACTGATACAAGAGATAGAGAAGATCCAACGGAGAGCGGCGCGTTTCGTCACGGGATAGGTTAGCTGGCGAGAGAGCGTTACGGAGATGCTAAACAATCTCTACTGGCAGACGGTACAAGAGAGGCGTTGTGCATCACGGAGAGATTTACTATTGAAATTTCTGGACAGCACTTTTCAGGAGCAGCCGGACAACATACATCTGGAGTATTGAACACGAAGAGAAAATTCGAGAAATTAGAGCCAATGATTGTCTTACCGACAATCATTCTTCGCCGGCCACGGTGGCCGAGCGGTTCTAGGCGCTTCAGTCCGGAACCGCGCTGCTGCTACGGCGGCAGGTTCGAATCCTGCCATTGCCATGGATGTGTGTGATGTCCTTAGGTTAGTTAGGTTTAAGTAGTTCTAAGTTCTAGGGGACTGATGACCTCAGAAGTTAAGTCCCATAGTGCTCAGAGCCATTTGAACCATTTGAACAATCTTTCTTCCCAAGCACTATTCGCGAGTGGAACAGCATTAGGTGGCTTGCGGAGATATGATGTAGATGTATATGCTTTGCCTTAATAAAGCTAAACGCGTCTGTTGAAGAAAAGACACATTTTCTTGTAGTTGCAACAACAGAACGGTAATGCCCTCAGGAATTGTAACGCAGCTACGGACAATATGGCCACACAAATGAGGAACAGACAGTTTCTTGAATAGAACTAACAAGATGAATATCAGCAAAAGTAAAACAATGCTAATTCTAACGTAGTCAAATTAAATCAGCCGATGTCGATTATATTAGAAACAATGACACTGAAAGTAGTAGGTGAGTTTTACTAATTTGGACTGCGACTTGACTGTGATGATCGAAGTAAGGAGGATATTAAAGGCAGTTTGGTTATAGAAAGAAAAAAATATGTAAAAACAGACGAATTTTTTAACGTTGAATATAAATTTGTACTAGCAAGTCTGTAATGATGGTATTTGTCTGGAGTGTAGTCTTGTACGGAAGGGAAATGTGGACGATAAACAGTTCAAACAAGAATAGTATAGAAGTTTTTGAAAGATGATCGAATTAGAGAGGATATTAAATGCAGTTTGGTTATAGAAAGAAAAACATATGTAAAAACAGACGAATTTTTTAACGTTGAATATAAATTTGTACTAGCAAGTCTGTAATGATGGTATTTGTCTGGAGTGTAGTCTTGTACGGAAGGGAAATGTGGCCGATAAGCAGTTCAAACAAGAATAGTATAGAAGTTTTTGAAAAGTGTTGCTGCAAAAGAATGCTGAAGGTTAGATGGATAGATCGAGTAACTGAACTGATTTGAGGAGGAAACAAATTTATGGCACAACAAAAGGACGAATCGGTTGATAGGACACATTTAGAGGCGCCAAGTAATTGGCTGTTTGGTGTGGGAGGCAGACCAACGGATGGGAACAGTAAGCAAGTTCAAAAAGATGTGGGCTACAGTAGTTTCGGAGATGAAAAGGTTCGCGTAGGATGTAACAGTGTGGAGAGTTGCAATAAACCAGTCCTTGGACTGATGAGCACAACGAAAATGTATGGATAACACACAAATGAAGGGCTTATTTTAATAGTGGTACAAGTCCATTTTTGTTCATCTTGAGATACAGAGTCATAAAGTTAAATGAGCGCTGAAAAATCTGCAGTTGAGATACCAGATATATTCAAGCATATGCCTTCTTGCTAGAGATGAACCTTTCTTTCTGTTTGTTTGGATCAGCAATTTCACAAGCATTATAGGCAGAAAAGTGGAGGTAATGGACTTGTACCACTATTGAAATAAACCCTTAAAATAAAAGATAAGTATGGATATCATGACATAAACTGAATAGTTTGAGTCTTAAGTAATGTCAATGTTAATAAATTGTCCCATAAGGATGACTGGGTGTTGTGTGATGTCCTTAGGTTAGTTAGGTTTAAGTAGTTCTAAGTTCTAGGGAACTGGTGAGCATAGATGTTAAGTCCCATAGTGCTCAGAGCCATTTGAACCATTTGTCCCATAAGGACCGAAGGCAGTACAACTTTGCAAGGAGAGAAAATAATAAGAGCAAAGACCAGAAACAGAATCACGTCAGACATGGAATAAGGAGGAGAATGAAGGAATACATGGTATTCGAGTTTCTGCAGATTCAGAGTCCTTCATTGCGAGTTTTAGATCAGAGAGAGGTTGGAAATAAGGTGGAACGGTTTTTTTTTCTAGGTGGTGTTCGCACTGTGCTGATTACTTGCGACAATTTAAAACTGTTCGCAGGGGCTGGAGTGGAGCACAACGCATGCTTTCCGCGTGCAGTGGTATATCCCATAGCGCCATCCGAGTACGGCCGAATGAATGGTTCAAAATTTTTTCTTCCTACTATCTGCTCGCCTTCGTTGCCGACGGTACGGACGCTCTCCGCGATGACATTGGTGCGTAATGGATACGATTGAGAGTTTTTACAGTACTTCCGTTATTGTAAATAAGGGTAACATTATTTTACTATTGGTAAATGATTTGTGCTATGAAGGACAAGAAGACCGATGGCTGTGCATCTTTGGGTCATCAATAGTGACATATACCAGTGAATAATCGTGGACTGTAAAACATAAACCTGAATTGAAGTCGATTCCTGAGGCCCCTGACACACACACACACAGAGAGAGAGAGAGAGAGAGAGAGAGAGAGAGAGAGAGAGAGAAGGGGGGAGAAGCACAGCCACTTCCGAGCTGGTCTCGTCTGTGGCCGTTGATCAGGCAGGATTCACTAGTCGTTATTTTCACAAAAAGGCAGAATACTCTCCCTCTCGCTTCCCCTCCTCTCCTCTCTCTACCATATTAATTTTGGCTCACACAGCAACTGGATAACCGCAAGTACCTGTATTTGGAAGCAGAGGCAGAGGCAAGGAGTGTTCCTTATTTATTTATTGAGATGTGTCTGCGACAGTGTACACCAACAAGTAACAAGTGTGTCTGTCTGTGTCTGTCTGTCTGTGTGTGTGTGTGTGTGTGTGTGTGTGTGTGTGTGTGTGTGTATACTTGTAGGTGTAAATTGGCTTAAACAAAAAAATGGTTCAAATGGCTTTGAGCGCTATGGGACTTAAAATCTGAGGTCATCAGTCCCGTAGAACCTAGAACTACTTAAACCTAACTAACCTAAGGACATCACACACATCCATGCCCGAGGCAGGATTCGAACCTGCGACCGTAGCGGTCGCGCGGTTCCAGACTGAAGCGCCTAGAACCGCTCGGCCACAACGGCCGTCACTTAAACAAAAGTGTGTGGTTATAGACAGATATAGAAAAGTCTTTTTCCCTAGTTTTGCGTCCAAATCCAGGTTGTCATATTTATGTGGATGTTGAGTGAACAAAAATTCCCCCCTCATAAAATATCTACACCGAAATTCCCTAGTTTGAATTTGCTATCAAGACAAAATTAAATTAAGTAAATTTATCTACTTCTTAAAAATAAGTTGTATGTCAAGATAAATGTTAAAAAAATTACATCTGATTGAAACACTCCCATGTGAGTCCCAGCGGTGAGTGTCTAGTCTGTATTCAGTTTCCATGCAGGTCCACGGCAACGTGTTCAGAGGCATGGTACAGATGACGTCCACAATTGGAATGCGAAGGTCTTGAATGTCCGCCGCACTGCAGTGGGGAACACCGTATTCTCCACGTAGCACCACGGAAAGAAATCCAGTTGTATGATGTCAGGAGAACGTGAAGGGCAATTCACTGGTCAACTCGTCCGATTCAGTGTCTTCGAAATGCCCTTTTCAGAATTGCCTTAACATTCAACGAGCAATGAGGCGGAGAATGTCTCTTTGAAACCAAAGGTTTGGTTACAGGTCTTCAGCCTGGGAAAAGCAGTCATCTCCAACACATTTAGGTATGTCGTTCCTGTAGCAGTCTCGTCAGCAAAGAAGAACGGTCCAATTAACATGTAGCTCAGGAACCCACACCAAACGTTTACTTTCGGGCTGTCTCCCTACTTTTTCCTGCTACTGTGTGGATTCTGTGACCCCAAAAAGCGAACCTCTTGCTTATTCACAATTTCAGAGGCATGGAATGAGGTATCATCAGAAAACATTACGCTTGACAAGGAAGCTTGTTTAATATCGATTTGGTTAATCATTTCACATGCAAATTCATATCGTCGTTGCTTGACATCTGGCTTTATGGCCCGCAGAATCTGCATCCTGTGTGAATGGAAACGCAACAGTTACGAAAATTGTTGCACATGACACCTGAAGTTCACGTGACTCCTGACGAATTGATTTGCGTGGATTTCGTTGGAACGCTTGGCGGACATTCTCAATCTGTTCTTCAGAGACACACCGACCCCTGCAATCGGCATCAGAATGATGCCAGTGTCGAGAAACTGAGACACTGCCTATGTCACGATTTCATCATTTTGGCTTTCTTCTATACAGAACAAAACTGTCTTTCCACTATAACAATGGATTTAAATTCTGCGTACCAACGGGCATTCTGTCCTTCTCCTGAACTGACGTCATTTCCGCTTGGACGGACAACAGTGAATCAATGAAAACGCACCAAACGTTGACAAAGGTAGGCAGCAACTTTAAGTCCTTCTGCACGGACAAGTAGTGCCTAAAACAAAGAAGAATTTACTGTTTTTAAACCGTCTCAAAAATAGGCCATTTCGGTGTAGACAACTTGTACAATTTGAACACTTCTTGCCTGTTATCATATAGCCCATCCAATCTGGTGAAGAAGTAAACCTCAGGGGATATGAAATGCAGTTGTACCGTTTGTCCTTCGTTTTCCAGGATTTTCGTTACTTTATGCAAAAATAATAAACGTAATGCATTCTAAAACGCTAAAATGTGCTGTTTAGTATTAAGCGTCCTAGCGAAAAATGCTTTGTATCAAAAATTTACGTAAAAAAAGTAGTTTGGAGTTTAGCATAACGTGGCGTAAATGTCATTATAGACAATGTGCTGGTTCAGTTGGCGAATAAGTAGGTCTGTAATCGGCAATGTCCCTCTTGAAGGAACCATCCCATTATTCGCCTTAGGTGGTTAAAGACAGTCAAGAAACTTAAAATGAAAAGGACAGAAGAGGACTTGAAATCCAGTTTTCCAGAAAATGAAACAAGCTTACTAACAACTGTACCGAGCGTGGTGGCACAGTGGTTAGCACACTAGGCTCGTATTCGGGAGGATGACGGTTCAAATCCTCGTCCGGCCAACCAAATTTAGATTCTCAATGAATTCCCTAAATCGGCCCAAGCAAATGCCGGGATGGTTTCTTTGAAAAACACTGCCGATTTGCTTCTCCGCGCTTATAAAAATAAAAAATAAAAAAAAACAGTTTTGTGCTCCGTCTCTAAGGACTTAGTTGTCGACGGGATGTTAAACCTTAATCTTCCTTCCTAACAATTGTGCCACCTTTCTCGATGTTTTTCTTTACTTCTACTTGTTCTTTAGAAAGAAAATTTACTGATGTGCACTACTTCTTGTAGTATCCACTTATACTTCCCTATCCAACAAGTACTCCAGTACTACCTACTGAAAATTGCTTGTTTACCACATTTCACAGTTCGTTACACTCGCCAATATGTATTGTTGTTAAACAGTAAGCTGAAAAAATATTTTAATGATATATAGTACGCTAGAGCATTGTGGGCAGTTTAAAGCGAAACAGATATATATTTAAAATGTGTTGCACAGATGGATAGGAAAAAGATCTTTCAGGAACTTATACAGGCCCTACTCTGCTTCAACGAGATCCACAGAAACTGATGAATTAAATGGAGAAAATACTTCTGTTTTACTTGCAAGGAGGAGAAACGGATAGTAGAAAATTTACAATCAATGGGGACAAGTCTACCGTATATTCTTTCTACTGCTGACATGACAGCCAACGAAAACATGGTTTCCAAAGAACCAGGTCGACTACTCACATACAGGAGAAAACATATTAAATGTCAAACAGAACAGTATTTTTCGGAGCGTTAAATAGAATTTCACAGTGAAATTAACGTTATCCATGTAGCCATGAACCGAAATTTCTGGGAGAAAACTAACGGTACGTCGTCTAGAGACGGTGACAGGTTCTCCTATCTTGCGGAAGAAATGCATCTCACGCGATCACAGTCTAACAACAGAGGATATGTCGATGTTTTAAGCTTTCTTTAGGAATATGTTACCAGTGAAAATCTCCAAATTTTGAGACGCATTTTAACTGTTGAAGTATGCTGCAACTATGACCAACTGATGGACGGTGGAAACGTTATACAGGCCACGAGCCCAGGAGAGAGTTTAATCAGATTCCGATGTAGACTGTTACGGTCACCCTAACAGCAGGTATAATTCCTAATACATTGAAGACAGCAGGAGTTGTTTTCATTCCGAAGCCAGGGGTAACTGATAATACGAAGGCCAAGGACATGACACCGACCAGTCTATTCTCCTCTCCCTTATAGACGTTAGAAAAAAGAGTTAATGTGCACGTTAGGGAAAGGATGCCAATTAAGGTTCCTCTATATGTAAAGCAACACGCATATCAACCAGGCAAATCATACGAAACAGCACTTCACCAAATTGTTGGTAAGGTGGAAAAGCGCTAAACTTTCAAGAAACTGTTCTCTGCATCTTCCTGGATGTCGAGGGGCTTTAGCAATAAGACCATCAAAACCATGGTTAGAGTTGCGGAAAAGCATGGCTCTGTGATCATCACATGTAGGTGGATTAAGATAATCTTGAGCAGAAGAAAGGAAGAAGCCACCATGATGAATGAAAAAACGATCAACAACAGCGGAGGTTGCCCACAAGGAAGGGTTTTGTCCCCAGTACTGTGGAATCTAATGGTTAATGAACTCGTTGATCAGGTAAATACAAGAGACTACTTTTGCCAAGGGTACCCAGAGGTGTTAGTCATAATAATACTTGTCAAATTTGCTAGTACTGTTAGGTATATGGCACAATGTGCATTTAAAACAGTGCAAAAATGGTGCAGGCTAGCCCCAACAAAACTGTTATAGCACCATTTAGAGAAAGAGTTTCAACACAAGTACTGGAACCTTAATCTTGTCGATGAAACTCTACCTTAGAGCGGTAGTGAAACATCTAGCGGTCATCCTGGATGTGAAACTATCATGGACCCCTCAACTAAAAAACATGTGTTCCAAGACCAAAGATATATTGTGAGCACTAGAAGAGCACGTGGAAAAAAGTGGAATCTAAACCTCGAGAGTATGTTCTGAATATACACTACAACTATAGTGGAACATATGATTTATGAGGCTACAGTATGATGGAACAAAGTACTCACCTACGTTTACATCTCCACACATGCTCCGCAAGCCACCGCGTGGTGCGTGGTGAAGTGTACGCTGTACCACTACTCGACATTTCCTTTTCTGTTCCACTCGCCAATACAGCGAGGGAGAAACTGCTGTCTGTATACTTCCATACGTGCCCAAATCCCTTTAATGTTATCTTCACGGTCCTTGCTTGAAATGCGCATTGGCAGCTGTAGTATCGCTCTGCAGTTATCCTTAAATGCCGGTTCTCTAAGTTTTCTCAACAGCGCTCATCGAAAAGAAAGTCGCCTTCACTCCAGTGATTCCCACTTGAGTTCCCGAAGCACTTCCGCAATACTTGCGTATTGTTCGAATCTACCGGTAACAACTCCAGCGGTCAGCATCTGAAATACTTCGACCTTTTCCTTTAATCCGATTCGGTGCGGACCCCAAGCACTCGAACGGTACTCAAAAATTGCTTCCTCTAGTGTCCTACATGCGGTCCCCTTTACAGATAAACAACACTTTCCTAAAATTCTATCGATAAACCGAAGTCGACCATTCGCCTTCCCAATACAATTCTTTCAAGATAATTCTATCCCATATTGTTTTACAACATTACGCTTAGATATTTGATCGACGTGTTTGTGTCAGGCAGGACAGTAGTAATATTTACTAGAATACAATGGGTTTGTTTTTCCTACTGATCTACATTAACTTACATTTTTCTACATTTAAAGCTAGCTGCCATTCATCACATGAACTCGAAATTTTGTTTAGGTCACCTTTTATCCGGCTACCGGCTTCATATACACCACGGCATCATCAGTAAACAGCCGTATACTGCTGATAACCCTGTCAGCCAGGTCATTTATGTCTACAGAAAATAAAAGCAGTTCTGTCACACTTCACCGAGGTGCCTGACGATAACCTTGTCTCTGATGAACACCCGCCGTCGAGAATAACATACTGGGTTCTGTTACTCAATAAATCTTCGACCCACTCCATACCTGGGAAGCTATTCCGTATGCTTGTTCCGTCGTTAACCATCGGCAATGTGGATCCGTGTCAAACGGTTTATGGAAATATAGGAATATGGAATCCGCCTGTTGCCCTTCATCCATGGTTCGTAAGGTATCATTTGAGAAAAGGGTACGCTGAGATCTGCACGAGCGATGCTTTCTAAAACCGTGCTGATTTGTGGACAGAAGCTTTTCTCTCTCAAGGAAATTTATTATATTCGAACTGAGAATATGTTCAAATCCTACAGCAAACGGAGGTTAAAGATGTTGGTCTGTAATTTTGCTGGTCCGTTATTTTACCCTTCTTATGTACAGGAGTCACCTGCGCTTTCTTCCAGTCGCTTGGAACTTTGCGCTTGGCGAGAGATTCGCGATAAATGCAAGCTGAATAAGGGGCCAGTGCTGTAGAGCACTCATCGTTAAACCGAATTGGGATTCCTTCAGAAGCTGGCGATTTATTTGCTTTCAGCTCTTTGACTTGTATCTCTACACTAGTGATACTGTCCTCCATACACGAGACTGTGCGTGGTCTAATGATAGTATGTTTGTACGATTCTCCTGCGTGAACGATTTCTTAAGTGCGAAGCCATCTCCTACAGAAAATGGCTGCTAAGGAACTTGGTAAGCTGCAGAGACCAGCCTGCTCATCCGTAACAGGCGTATTCGCAGCACGTCCACTGCTGGGATGGCAACCATGCTGGGCACGCCGCTGTTACACCTGCGGCATGAAACGGAGGCAGCGGCAGGGGGATATAAAAATTCAAGTAACTGGGTACCCTTAGGACACCCTTTATCCGTCAATGACCTAGGGTAAGTGATAAATATACAAATGATCTGGGGAATGCCGGTTGACTACACAATAGCTTCTAGGTGCTTCAATAAATTTTGCTTGCAACAATTGGAAGTAGGGAGCAGTTAAAGAACGAACCACGACACCGTGCGTGAGGCAAAGTCTGGTTTACCGGCGGGTCGGAAACAGACGAAGGCGCTGGGGTCGGTTTATGCGTGGTACAGCCTAGACAGTCTCTCTACGGAAGCTGGCCGCACTATTCCTGGCCGAAACATCAGCTATCAGGCTGTGGGCGGAGGAGAATTTGCGTAGGAGGTACAAAATCATAGCATCTACATTTATTCAGACCTCCAAGTGACGCTCAAATCTCCATCATCCCTTGCAAGATCATCATACATCTTTGCAGACTGCCACAAAGCCCTTGTGAGACTATGGGAAAGCAACGGAGTAAACCTGCTATCGTTCCCTGATCACTCTGAAATCAGTGACAATTAAGACGCTGACAGGCTGGCCAGGTCATTTGTGACAACTCCATTTATTGGATCGGAACCTGTTCTAATCATCACTAAGATTAATCTGAAACTGTATCATGAGGCACCATGTAGAATATTGGACCATGATCGAAAAACAAAAACATGGCAAGCTGATGGTGCCAAAGCCATGTTATAAGAGAAGTTCTGTAACCCTGGGCATGAACAGGAAACAGACTAAACTCATTGTAGGACTAATAACAGATGATGATGTTCAGATGTGTGTGAAATCTTATGGGACTCAACTGGTAAGGTCATCAGTCCCTAAGCTTACACACTACTTCACCTAAATTATCCTAAGGACAAACACACACACCTATGCCCGAGGGAGGACTCGAACCTCCGCCGGGACTAGTAGCACAGTCCTTCACTGCAGCGCCTTAGACCGCTCCGCTAATCCCTCCCACCGACTAATAACAGACCATGGGAACTTCAAAAAAGACCAACACACTATGGATATAGAGAAAGAAGCCCCTATGTGTAGCTTGTATGGTAAAGGTGATGAAGCTACACCACAACTAATACTCCAGTGCAAAGCGGTGGAGATCAAAATACCCATAATATTCTCGTAATCAAGTCCTGAAGGAAATATCTCTAATGAAGAACTGGTAAAGGGTCTCCTTCTACTCTTTAAGGGTACTGGTTGGCTTTACTAGAAGCACAGATAGTGAAACCACACAATAAGCCCTGTTTCGGTGCCTGCAATAGTGGGTTAGGACCGCTGTTGGTTTTACCTGTGCAAATAAAATAAAATGAAATGAAATAGTCAAGTGAACACCAGACTAACAGCCAATACTAGATGTCCTGATGCCGTGCAGCAGTGTCGTGTTCAACCCCCAAGAGCATATCAGTACGGTGGGTTATAATGTGTAAGTAGCTAGGAGGGTACCATGGCGGACATCTCGCAGATGGACCACAGACAGCTTGGTATACGTCAGCCAAAGTCCCTCAGGGGTGGTGGCTGACCTTACACGAGCCTCGCATCGGTGAAGTTGGAAGATCAAATCTTAAGTAAAGTAAGCATTACGTTGGTTTAGTATTTTTCTATCCACAGCAACTGTGGTCATACACAGTGTGGTCCATTGATAGTGACCGGGCCAAATACCTCACGAAATAAGCATCAAACGTAAAAAACTACAAAGACCGAAACTCGTCTAGCTTGAAGGGGGAAACCAGAAGGCGCTATGGTTGGCCCGCTAGATGGTGCTGCCATAGGTCAAACGGATATCAACTGCGATTTTTAAATAGGGACACCATTTTTTATTACATATTCGTGTAGTACGTAAATAAATATGAACGTTTTAGTTGGACCACTTTTTTCGCTTTGTGATAGACGGCGCTGTAATAGTAACAAACGTATAAGTACGTGGTATCACGTAGACGGTATTTGCTTCGTGATACATTACCCGTGTTAAAATGGACCGTTCTGTAATGAACTGCATCCTACCTACTCCTCGAAGTGTGAAGCGGAATCTCCTCCAGTCACCCCTGAGCTCACCGTCCCTGTCCGTCCTGTTGATGATCCCATCCACCCCAAGAACTCGCTCCGCCCTCCACCTACTGCAGAGGACATCATCCGTTTCATCACTATTGTGCTCCAAAACATCCACCCCTTCCAGCACTCCCACACCCTTTTCCAAATCGCCCTCGCTGCCCGTTCCATCTTCCATCTTACCACCTATGCCACATAACTCTCACAACCAGGCCCACTTCACCTTCATCCCCCTCACCGCCCTCGTCTAACTCTCCCCTCCCATGGTACAACAACCCTACCGTATCCTGTATCACAATATTCGCTCCCTGCTCACCCACAAACTCCTCTTCCTCTACACCCTCTGTCAGAACCGCGTGGATGCCTTTGTCCTAAATGAAACCTTCCTTCAACCCCGTATCTCCATCTCCACAGCTGCTTACACCCTTCACCGCACCGATAACCCGTACCCTCTGGCGCATGGCGGAGTTGCTATAGGCCACCTCAAGCACCTCCCTGTCCGGCCCCAACCTCTCCTTAACAATCCTGCCGACATCTCACCCTTAGCTTCTTCTTCCCCACCCTTACCGTCACCTGTGCCACCATTTATGTCTGCCCTAGCACCCCCATCCCGTACGATTTCCTGGCTCACATTAACCGCACATTCTCCACCTACATGATTGCCGCTGACCTCAATATCCACAGCTGTGATCCTGCCGACCTCCAGCGGTGACATCAGTTTCTCACCACCCTCCGGGGAGACCTGGTTCCCCTCCCTCAGCACACCCGACCCGAATCCAACACCACTCCCGATGTGGTCCTTGCCTCTCCCAACCTCCTTGGGCGCACCACCGCAGATGTCCTTGACCTCATTGGCAGTGACCATGCTCCTGTTCTCCTCACCATCTCACATGGTCGCCCTCCCCACAACGCTCCTCGCCCCAACATCCCTCCTAAACTTGTCCATGATTACTCCCGTGCCAACTGGGATGCCTACCGGGACTCCATTCGCACCCAGGTTGACAGCCACGACTTTACCCTCCAATCTCCTGATGACATCTCTCGCACTGCTGCCTTCCTGCACGAGACCTTGTCTGACGCCGTCGCCACCCATATCCCCACCAAAGCCATCCACCCTCACCGTCCTGCCCTGCCTGCAAAGGCCATCCTTCTCCTTCGAGAGCCCCGCCGCCTCTACCACTCTTTTCTCCACACTCGTGACCAGGATACACTTACCCACCACCGGCAATTACAACGACACATCCGCAACCTGCTTACTGCGAAGAAACACCGTGCCCGGCGCCAGACCTGTACACAACTCAACACCACGCTGCCCGTAAACTCTCCCAAGTATTGGTCTGCTTTCCACCGCCTTGCTGGGAACCGCCCCACCCCCCCAGTAACCTCTTCTCCTTGATGACCATCCCTTTCCTGACAACCTCAGTAAGGCCAACCACTTTTCCTCTCACCTCTCAGATGTTTTTTCCATCCCAGATGATCCCCACTTTGATTATTCCCTCTTCACCGACGTCATGGACCGTACGAATACCTTTGTTCCTCCCCTTGCTCCTAGCTTCCAGTACTTGGGCCACACACCACCATCTGAACTTAACACTCCCATCACTACACAGGACATCAGCCTCACATTCCGCACTAAACGCAACACTACTCCCAGCCATGACTGCACTACCTACCGCCACCTCAAACAGTGCCCTCCCTCCATCCTTTCAGTCCTTGTCACCCTCTACAATGTCATCCTTGCCACTGGCTTCTATCCTGACCTGTGGAAAACCTCCCATATCCTGATGTTCTCCAAACCCAACAAGCCTCCATCTGAAACCTCCTCCTATCGTCCTATCTGTCTCACATCGGTGTTCAGCAAGCTCTTGAAATCCATCCTTTCCCGGCACATCCATCACCACCTCCACCAAAACCACCTCCTCCCCGACACCCAATGTGGCTTTCGACCTTCCTTCTCTGCCGATGACCAACTCCTCCGCCTCACTCCTCTCCCTCCAGCTTGACTCCCGTCGCTCCGCCATTTCTGTCTCCCTCGACCTCGAAAAGGCCTACGACCGTGTCTGGCATCCCGATCTCCTGTTTAAACTCCAAACCTACGCCCTTCCTGTCAACTACATCCGTCTGATGGCCTCCTTCCTCTCCCGCTGCCTCTCCTATCCATCCATAATGCCAATTCCCACAGGTGTGCCCCAGGGCTCTGTCCTCTCCCCTCTCCTCTACCTCCTGTACACGGCCGATATTCCCGAACCCCCCCCCTTCCAGTACACCTCTTGCAATATGCCGATGACACCACATTCCTCGTCCTCACTCATACCCTCCAACAATCCAAACGCCTTCTCCAGAATCACCTTGACCTTTTTGCTGCTTCGTGTAACCAGTGGCTCCTAAAAATCAATCCTTCCAAGATCCAGGCAATCATCATAGGTCGTACCACTCGCTCCTTCCGGATCCTGGATTTCTCCCTTACCATCTGTGCCCGTCCTGTCCACCTCACCCCCACCCTCACCTACCTTGGCCTCACTATTGACCGTCACCTCACCTGGATCCCTGGATCCCTCATCTCTGCTCCATCCAATCCAAAACCCACAACCGCCTCCGACTCCTCAAACTCCTCTCTGGCTGGACATGGGGGTTGCACCCCTCTACCATCCTCCACACCTACGGATCCTTAATCCATCCCATCCTCTGTTATACCAGTCCCACCTGGATATCTGCCCCCCCCCCCAAATTCTATAAGTCCCTCCAGATCCTTGAGCGTCATGGACTCCGCCTCACCTTCCGTATACGCCTCCTGTCCCCCACGCGAATCCTCTATGACCTCATTCCTTTCCCCCATCTGCTCCTATTTCTTGAACATATCCGCATACTCTCCTCCTCCTGCCACCTTGATCCCCCTCACCCCCTGGTTGCTCCTCTCTTCTCCTCTCCCATCCCTGCTCCCTGCCACGTCTTCACTGTTGTGTCCCCCCTACCCTCCAACTCTACACCCTTCATCTCCTTTCCCAAGGTGGCTTCCATCAACTCCCGCTCCTGGGTGATGCCCTCTCTCCCTCCATTTATCCCTCGTATCAACTCTGATCCCCTCCTTCCCTCTGTCCTTTTTCTGGGCTCCCTCTCCCCCCTTCCATCCTCTTTTTTCCCTCCTCCCCTCTCTCTACCCCCCTTCTCTCCCACGAGTCCTTTTTCACTTTTTCATTTCCCTCCTCTGCCTTTTCCCATTCCCTCTCGCGTCTGCCCTGCCCCTCTCCCCCCTTATGAGTCCTCTCCCTCCTTTGGTTACCCCCCTTTTCGTTTTTGCTCTCCTCCCTCCTATTTTTCCCTCTCCTCCAGGTCCCCTCCCCCCCCCCCCCATCTGCCCTTGGCTAGGGAGTGTCATCTTTGTGCCGACATTTTCGTTCAGTGTTTTCCAGTGAGTGTTTTACAGTGAGTGTTCCGTGTTGTGTGTCTTTTGGGAAGTGTTGCGAATGGCCATCATACTGTCGCTGGGTGTGATTTTTTATCTCTTGCAAACAGAAACCGGACTGTCGCGATGTTTTTTTTAATTGTGTGTCTACTATGTTACTTGTCTGATTCCTGTGTATTTTATTAACATTGCCAACCCCTTTGCTTTATGTTTTAACTTTCCACAATTTTCCGCCATTTTACAATTTAAGTCACCGTTTTATCGCCTGTTTTTCTTGTTTCTTTTCTTCTTACGTTTTTAAAAAAAGTCTGTAGGCTGTAGTGCAGCGTACTAAGCTGCTGCCAGCCCGCCCCCTTCGGGGGGAATTGAAATTCAACAAAGGAAAAAAAATGGACTGGTTACCAATTGCGGAAAAGGTCGATATCGTGTTGATGTTTGGCTATTGTGATCAAAATGCCCAATGGGCGTGTGCTATATATGCTGCTCGGTATCCTGGACGACATCGTCCAAGTGTCCGGACCGTTCGCCGTCCACATGTGAAAAGTCAACCACGACCTGCAACAAATGATAATGCCCAAGTAGGTGTTTTAGCTGGTGTCGCGGCTAATCCGCACATCAGTAGCAGACAAATTGCGCGAGAAACGGGAATCTCAAAAACTTCGGTGTTGAGAATGCTACATCAACATAGATTGCACCCGTACCATATTTCTATGCACCAGGAATTGCATGGCGACGACTTTGAACGTCGTATACAGTTATGCCACTGGGCACAAGAGAAATTACGGGATGATGACAGATTTCTTGCACGCGTTCTATTTAGCGACAAAGCGTCATTCACCAACAGCGGTAACGTAAACCGGCATAATCTGAACTATTGGGCAACGGAAAATCCACGATGGCTGCGACAAGTGGAACATCAGCGACCTTGGCGGGTTAATGTATGGTGTGGCATTATGGGAGGAAGGATAATTGGCCCCCATTTTATTGATGGCAGTCTAAATGGTGCAATGCATGCTGATTTCCTACGTAAAGTTCTACCGATGTTACTACAAGACGTTTCAGTGCATGGCAGAATGGCAATTTACTTCCAACATGATGGATGTCCAGCACGTAGCGCGCGTGCGGTTGAAGCAGTATTGAATAGCATATTGCATGACAGGTGGATTGGTCGTCGAAGCACCATACCATGGCCCGCACGTTCACCGGATTTGACGTTCCCGGATTTCTTTCTGCGGGGAAAGTTGAAGGATATTTGCTATCGTGATCCACCGACAATGCCTGACAACATGCGTCAGCCCACTGTAAATGCATGTGCGAACACTACGGAAAGCGAACTACTCGCTGTTGAGAGGAATGTCGTTACACGTATTGCCAAATGCACTGAGGTTGACGGACATAATTTTGAGCATTTATTGCATTAATATGGTATTTACAGGTAATCACAGTGTAACAGAATGCGTTCTCAGAAATCATAAGTTCACAAAGGTACATGATTCACATTGGAACAACCGAAATAAAATGTTCAAACGTACCTACGTTCTGTATTTTAATTTAAAAAACCTACCTGTTACCAACTGTTCGTCTAAAATTGTGAGCCATATATTTGTGGCTATTACAGCGCCATCTATCACAAAGCGAAAAAAGTGGTCCAACTAAAACATTCATATTTCTTTACGTACTACACGAATATGCTATAAAAATGGGGGTTCCTATTTAAAAAACGAAGTCGATATCTTTTTGACCTATGGCAGCGCCATCTACCGGGCCTAACACAGCGCCATCTGGTTTCCCCCTTCAAGCTAGACAAATTTCGTTCTTTGTAGGGTTTTCGTTTGACGCTTATTTCGTGAGATATTCGGCCCGGTCACGGTCAATGGACCACCCTGTATAAGGTTGTACCTGTCGATAAGTATAAACTTCTGAAGAGGGGCACTAAGTGCCCGAAACCGGTAAATAAATTAAATTTCCTTTATGCCAGTGGTTACTTATTATTTCATTATAAGTACGTTAATTGCAGTGATCACGCGGGAAGACTTGAGCTGATCAAACGAGTCTTTGGCCTGAAGAGAGCAACAACAACAACAACAATAACTATACGTTAACCATCTCGGCGCTATGCATATTTCCTCGTATAGGATGTAAATTGGTGAACTGCGGAGGTCACACCTATCGTCGTATACAACGTAGTTCATTTACACGTTCATTGAAGTCATTTCGTAAGGAAGTGTCTGATGTGACACCGCGTACAAAGCTTCATGTACAGCTATCTACACGTAAGACTTTTCTTAATAATGAGGCAAAAATCATATAGGCATCGATTGTAGTATCCAGAGGCTATACATTATATCTACTCATTACCCAGTGGCATAGATCTATAGTTTATTATTAATGAAATTCATAGGCGACCCCACTAGTGACATACACTGATCAGCCAAAGCATTGTGACCTCTGCCCTCCGCGACGTAGGATGCCACCTTGAAGCGCTGCGGGCACGTGCTGCGGTAACAAAAGCGAAGGTATGGGCCGTAAATGCGGAAATCCATTGAGATAACAGAGTTTGACAAAGGGCAAATTATCATTACGCGGAGTGTATGAACGAGTATCTCGTAAACGGTGAAGTTGGTCGAATGTTCGCTTGCTGCTGTCATGAGCATCTACGGAAAGAGGTAGGACAGTGAAACTACCATTACGTGCTAAATTGTTGGACGTCCACGACTCTTCACTGAACGTGGGGTTCGGAGGCTTGTCTGCTCTATAAAATAGGGTAGATGGTGACCTGTGGCATCTCTGCTGGAAGAGCACAATGCTGGTGCACGCACAAGTGTTTCGGAGAACACCGTTCGTCGTACTTTGATGAACATGGAGCGGCGCAGCAGACCACCCCTTACTTGTTCACATGCTGACCTAACGACATCGCCAGTTATGTTTGCAGTGGGTATGGTTCCATCGGGATTCGACCGTTGATCAACGGAAACGTGTCGGCTCTTAGGGCGAATCACATTTTTGCTTCACTAGGTCGATGGTCGTCTCCACAAACGCGGTCATCTAACGGCGGCTCGAAACGTGCAGGGCACTACGGACGCAGGCTGGTGGCAGCAGTATTATGCTATGGAAGACAATCTCCTGTTCTTGCGTGGGACCTCTGGTAATAATCGAAGACCCACTGAGAGGCTGTGAACCACTTCCATCCCCTTTTGCTTGATGTCTTCCCCGACGCCGATGTCGTCTTTCAGCAGTATAATGGTCCGTGTCTCGGAGCAAGAACAGTGCTACATGGTTTGGCAGCGTTACAGTGAACTCACTTTGATGTCTCGGCGATCAAATTCGCCTGATGCAAATCCTGTGGAACGAATTACGTGATCTGTGCGTAGACATGTAATGCCATCTACCTCCTTTCTACTAGCAACAAACTTTCGGATTCCTGATACGCAGTGTCAGCGATGTATTTGGTTAAAAAAGGGACAGATAAGCTAATAAGTAGCTGGCCATAATGTTTTGGCTCTTCGGTGTAGATTACCAAATCCACATCTCCCGCGAATATACCCAAACTTACCTTGTAGTCGTTTGTTGTCCAGTGGTGTAAGTCCATGCCTTCCTATGTTGAATGAGTGGTTTTTTAACATTGTAAATTATGAATAAAAACTGAGTGTTTATTATTGTTCTCGACAAAAACAAAGCGAGCTTGATGCCCTGAAATGTCTCGCAGCCTCAGTGGGTCAGTGATGCCCCCTTTACTACAATGAGGAAAAAAAGAGCGTCCGTTTGGAAGCATACGCACGTCGGTTATCTACACATGTCGATAGCCTATCAAGAGAATTTCTTTAAGACCTATTCAGAAAAGAACCTGTATTTAGAAGATTCGCTTTAGGATTCTGATCTACTTTTAATGATTAAGCTACCTGTAGCAGTGCAGGAAAATGAATATGAATGGCAAAAAACAGACGTCAGTGCCATTGTGAGTCCGCTTGACCAGTTACATTCCTTGTTATGTAATAGTGAAAATCTCTAAGGTTGGCTTAGAAATAGGTGGAAATATAACGGACAAAACGATGTGCCAGGAAGAGGAGAATGACCGCCTCCTATTTTTAATATGAGACCAGTGCAGACAGACGGGCAACTTGACTGGAAAGCGAGCAAGCAGATGTCATTTCCACGGCATCAACCAAGCCTTACAACAGAAATACGGCGTAGCTCATGACACAAATTAAATTTCACATACTTTTCAGATATACTGATTGCCATTTACACAGACAGTTCATTGCGTTCAAATGATTTTGGGAGTCCGTCACAAACTGACAGTTATGACTGCGTGTAAGCCGATGTATAATATACTGATTGAGCCGCGATGAAAGAGGGTGGAAAGGTAAAATGGCTAAAAACATTCAATAACCAAAATCACTAGCGAAATCCATACATATTATAAAAAGGAATGTATGTGTTTTCCACATCTTTTCCTAAACCATTGGGCCGATTTCAAACTAACTTCGTTCATATATCACATACCGTCTGGAAGGGGTTCAAACCATCTGCTTGTCAAAGGGATAGGGGTGAATGAGAAGTGTAGGCCTCGATGCGCGAACACCCAGGGATTATTAACCCAGTTTCGAGAATGAGAGCATTTAATGGCTTGAAACAAAGTTTACATATAATTTCAAAGATTTAGGAAACATTTTCTTCTTGATTTCCCCACAAAATGATTAAAGGAGAAAAGTTTATCGCTTACTACATTTTCGATGATCGTGCAGTAAAACTGTCACATCAGGCATGACGTTTTAATTTATTACATCTTTAGTATTAACTGTATTCGCAACACTTTCGCGGACAGTATTCTCATATATACTGGATGTACCTGTCACACTGTATCATCGTGCGCCACATATTCAGGGGATAAGGCGTAACACTGAGATGCGTGAAAAACAGCCGCATAACGTTTAAGTACTTCTTTGTAACCAACTCTATTCGTAACGCATTCCTCATACAGTGTCCACACAAAATTATACCATCGTACAACTAATAGTTCAGGAGATATGACGTCATAAGTAGTGGGCTGCGTGTAAACGAAACTGCAGGGTGAAATTCACTGGAGATATGTGTGGACTATGTGTGCAAGTATGTGGGAAAAATATTAAAATATGTGAAATACCTGTGAAATGTGCGTAGGCAGGAAAAGCCACGGGTAGAAAGCTTCTAAACCCCTCGATTGACGTCAACCAAACCTGGTACATATACTACGTACAATCTGGAAAGAAATGCTGAGGTCTTAAGAACTAACATCCTCTTACTGGGGCAGAGGTGATAACATGTATAGAGAGGGGGGATAGGAGGACACGGATAGACACAGTGGGAAGAAGGACATGGATACAGGTAGGGGGAGAAGGAAATAGACAGAGAAATGGGGAAATGCACAGAAAAGGAAGAGGAGGAGAACGATAGAGAGAAGGTGGATAGAAAGGGAAAGGAGGAAATGGACAGAGAGAGGGGAAAGTAGGAGATGCACTAATATAAGACTAGGATAAATATATACAGTGTGAAAATAAAGGAATTATCGAGATGTTAACGTGACACACATCAAACGATTTCGTTTTCTCAGGTGATTACGTGAAACTAATTGTCAGAATCCAATCACCTCGTTCTTCAATTGAACCGCATCAATTGCTTTAACAGGCTTTTCTAAAAATATGTTATACTTTGAAGTATTCTCTTACCAGCGTTTGCAGGATTAGTTGATGGAACCTCTCCCTCACAAAAACATATTATGTGACTGTATATGAGGTGGTTCTGACTTCCAATAGGTGTTAGTAAAAATGAGGATAATTTCTAAAAAAAAGAAAACCAAATACGGAAACTTGAACCACACGAAGGAAGCTCAGACAGTAGATACAAACAGAAAGATCGATGTGGGAAGAGACGGATAATTTTAAGAAAATTTGTGTAGTGACAGAAAGTGTCTTGTTATGTTACATCAGAATCAGATTTCATTACGAAAGTTTGGGATACGATGAACGAAGCAGAAATTGATTTGGAACAGATCGATTGGTGGCAGTCGAGCTCGGATTTATGAAAAGGGTGGCAATCTGGATAGAATTATACCAGTGAACCTCTACCAACAAGTCTTTAAGGATCGAACTTCCGTGTACAAATAGTCATATCTGCCGAACTATGTTTCGTACAATGATCTAATATTGCAAGTACTTCCAGTGGTATATGTTGACACTGCCTGCAAAATGTGTTCCAGACAGAGTTAGCAGTAAATAAGAACTTACTTTTACTTTCAAGGGCTTCTCCACCCTTCTGCAGTTGCCCTCTACTTACGTTCGCCAGCTTTCACTATTATAGCAGTCTTCCCCTTTCAGATCAAAAATGGCTCTGAGCACTATGCGACTTAACTTCTGAGGTCATCAGTCGCCTAGAACTTAGAACTAATTAGACCTAACTAACCTAAGGACATCACACACATCCATGCCCGAGGCAGGATTCGAACCTGCGACCGTATCGGTCGCTCGGCTCCAGACTGTAGCGCCTAGAACCGCACGGCCACTCCGGCCGGCCCTTTCAGATCCCCCTTCCTCATCGTTGTAGTTATTCCCACTCTTCATGTTAATCCCGGCCGTCCACGCTTCCTCCTTCCTGGCGGCGACCATTCCAGGAATGCTTTTGGCCATTGTCCTTTGCTCCATTTACCGTACATTGCCATACCATTGAAGAGCTTTACTCTCAGTTCTTTGCACTACTGGTTGTTTCATATCCACTATTTCCCTGATTTCCTCATCTCTTCTGTGCTCTGTTCTGGATGTCCTCGCTGCTCTCCTTATTGCATTCATCTCTACTGCCTACATTCTGTTTCTCTGCCGCTTCCTTAGGGTCCATCCTTCTGCACCATATGTTGTATAGGTTCCACTACTATTTGCAGAATCCTCATCTTTGTCTCTTTTGATATTGCCTACTCCACAGAACTCCGTTCAGCGTTTTAATGACTCCTCTTGCCAGCTGGATCGTACGTTCCACGTCTGCTTTGCACTCCCCAAGGAATCAATAATCGATCCTAAGCATTGTTTAATAGTTCTTTGGGGCAATACTATCCCCCTTCCATCTCCCCCCACTAGTAGATATTCTGTTTTGCTCATATTTAGTCTAAGGCCGCCTAGTTCCAATCCTTCCCTTAACTTCTCTATCATAAATTTGACATCGTCTCCACTTTTTGCTATCAGTCCTTGATCATCAGCAAATATTACTGAGTAGACAGTACCACGCTGGAAAGGAGTCCTCATACCTCCGCGTGGCTGATTACAGCGTTCCAATGTATACTGCATATATATTTTAAACAGAGACGGCGACATACTGCAGCCCTGTCTAAGTCATTTCGATGTTCGGAATGGCGCACTCAACTTTCTCCCTACTTTAACTGCTGCGTACGGCTGGTGGTGTATTGTCCGAACTGGGAATATTTCTTGCGCTTCTGCATCTATGTACGCCATCGCTTCCCATAGTATGTTCATGAGTACAGAATCATATGCTTTTTCTAGATCCACAAATATTACGTGTACTTTCTGACCCCTACAATGCGTCTTCTCACTAAAAAATGATAAAAACAAGATAGTCCAGCAGTAAAACCTGACTGGATCTCTTACATCTTTCTCTCAATCTCATTCTCCCACCTGTTTTTCAGTCTGGCCCTGATAGAGCCATAACACTAATTCCCCTGTAATTATTTGTGCGTTTCTAGTTACCTTTGTAGTAAAAGGTGACAGTTATTGAATTATATGACAAAATCGTCATAAATTTTGAACGGTTTGCGTTAGGACTTTGAAACTGCGCAGTTGGCCGCAGGGGATGATAAGAATTAGTATGCGCTGTATGGTTTGGTTTAACAACGAAGCCCACTTTCATTTGGATGGTTTTGTCAATAAGCAAAGCTGGCGTATTTGGGATCCTGAGAATCCGCATTTCGCGATCGAGAAGTCTCTTCACCGTCAAAGGGCGATTGTGTGGTGAGCAAGGTCCGGTCACGGAAAAATCGGTGCGATATTCCTTGATGGCACTTTGACTACCGAACGGTAAATGAAAATTTTGGTAGATGACTTCACTTCCATTATCCAAAGTGACCCTGATTTCAACAAGATGTGGTTCATACAAGACGGAGTTTGGCCCCATCGAAGCAGGAGGGTGCTGGACGAGCACTTCGGAGACCGCATTCTGGTTCTCGGGGCACCCAGAGGCCACTGGCACGGTCCTCGATTGGCCGCCATATTCTCCGGATCTGAACACATGCGACTCTTTTTTGTGTGGCTTTATTAAAGACAAGGTGTACACGAATAATTCGCTATTCGTCTGCGCCACATCATCGCCAATGATGGCAGGCATATCGAATATGTCATAACCCAAATACGAATACTGTAGTGATGTTTGCATGTTGAATAAAGTGTGTGCACGCTGTAGCTTGTATTTAATTTACGTTTTTTTCATATAGTTCAATAACTGTCACCGTGTAGACAGCAGATGTGTATGATATAAACCAATCTCTTGGCATTTAGTCTCCCTCCACAATCCCAATGAACAATTTACATATAAGTCTCATCATCTGAGGGAGCCCATATTGCCAAAATTCCATCACAACTCATTCCAGTCTCCTTGCCTTTCCATTTCTTGCCTTTCTCAGTACCACTCTTACTTCTCCTCTAGTATATGTTTTGTACTAGCTAATGCACTGTTTTTGTTCTAGAAGAAGTATTAAATAAAATGTCATAGCTGACGCAGCAGTTTCACTGCACGAGCAGTATAAAAGTAGTAAGCGATAAACTTCCTTCCTCTCATCATTCTGTGGGTGGTGTCCGCGACATGAAGCTTGAAACTGTATCAAACGTTTGTGTTAAGCTGTGCACTATAGAGCCCATTTGTTTAGACCCCTTGTTTGCTAGACATTTTTTTCTTGTTTTGGTGTCAGGACCCTGCCCTCAAAGTCTGTACAGGAAATTTCATTACACACTGTATAAGGGGCCGTCAAGTGGAAACGAGACTTACGGAATAAAGTGAACTGTTCGTTATATCAAAAGTAATCGTCATAACTGTTAATACATTTATGCCACGATATGACAAGACCGTCAATGCCTTCATGGAAACAATGTTCGCGGTTGCTTACGGAAGCATGATTGTACTCAGGCATGCACCTCTTCGTCAGAAGGAAATCAATAGCCACGAATTTCTTTGTTAATGGCTCCAAAAATACGGAAATCGTATGGTGAGAGGTCGGGACTCTATGGAAAATGTTTAAGGGCTTCCCAGCGAATCTTCGCGTTGATGAGTTGTACGCCTGGTACAATCATGGTTCCGTAGACAAGCGCTAACGTTTTTCCATGAAGGCATTGACTGTCTTGCCCCACAGCGGCATAAATGTAATAATAGTCATGTCGATTCCTTTTGAAATAGTAAACAGATGACTTACTTTTTTTTCCATCTGTCCCGTTTTGATTTGACACGGTCCAGTCAGATTAATGTGATCGCCATCTACGTCAGCATACAACAGCCACTGAAATACGGCAGGTGGCAGCAGTAACAGTGGAGGGTATATAAAACGTGTCAGGAGGACGGAGAAAACAGTGCAGTCGTTGTCGGAATGCGGAAGCGGAGCGATATGTCTAGCGTCCAGTAGGGCGTTATAATTGGCTCTCAGGCCAAGGGTGTAAGTATTTCCGAAACAGCTATGTTCTTAAACTGTCCGCATGCCACCATGGTTAAATTACACCATGCATGCCAAAATGGCACTATCCAAACCGGCGCTGTGGAAACATTGGTGCACCACGAGCCACAGACATCAGGAGTGAACGACTGCTGCGGAGATGTGTACAAGCGAAATAGGCCGTGCGACTATTGAGCAACCGACGGACCTGATGAGCAAGCGACTACCAACAGTTTCTCCTCAACGGCCGTTCAGCGAAGGTTTCTGCCATGGGCTTCAGCAGAAGGTGCTTGCTTCGTGAACGCATGCTGGCTGGTGTTCATCGAAAACGGAGGCTGAAATTTGCACCGCAATACTACAACTGGACGTCCACCGAATGACGAAGGATGGCCCTTCCAGGTGAATCACGTATTTATGCTCCACTGGACAGATGGCCACTGGCGTGTACGGCGTAAAATGTCTGAAACAAACATTATACAGCAATCTTCGGAAGGATCCAGACCGGTGCGCATTCCCTGGATGGTCTCGTCATTCTGGCAGGCACAATGGATAAGCGCAGGTATACTTCTGTTCTTGGGGCTCATGTCCATCTCCGCATGGAGTTTGAGTCTCCTCGACATGATGGTATCTATTAGCATAACAATGCAACGTGCCACACAGCTTGCAGCGTACGTGCGTGATTCGATGAGCACGGGGATGAGTTTCCCATAATCCCCTGGCCACCAAACTTCCTCGATTTAAATTCAGTCGAAAATCTGTGGCACCGTCTCAATTGGATTGTTCGCGTCATTGATTCTTAGCCGAGAAAACTAGTGCCCGTACCTCCCAGAAACCTCACTGACTCTCTTCGGGTACGTCTTGCAGCGGTCTGCGCTGCAAATGGTGGTTATTCAGGTTTTTGAAAGGTTGTCAAAGAACTGTGATGTTTGTGGTAAATGAACGTCTCCTCTATAAAAATCAACATGCATTCCGCAAACAGAGATCCTGCGAAACTCAGATTACTCCGTTCCTCCATGAGATCCACAGCGCAGTGGACAAAGGCGCTCAGGTTGATGCCGTGGTCCTTGATTTTGGCAAGGCATTTGACACCGTCCCGCACTGCTGTTTAATGAAAAATAACAAGCTTGTGAAGTATCGGAGCAGACTTGCGATTGGATTCAAGACTTTCTTGCAGATGGAACTCAACACGTCGCTCTTAACGGAACTAAGCCGACAGATGTAAAGGTATTACCCGAAGTACCACAGGGAAGTGTGATAGGACCATTGCTGATTACAATGTATATAAATGATCTAGTGGAAAGCGTCGGATGCTCTTTAACGCTATTCGCAGATCATGCGTTTGTCTGTAACAAAGTAGCAATGCCAGGAGATAGTAAGAACTTGCAGAACGACCTGTAGAGAACTGATGATTGGTGCAAGCTCTGGCAGTTGACCCTGAACGCAAGTAAATGTAACTTGTTGCGAGTACATGGGAAAAGAAATCCAATACTGTACAGCTACACTATTGATGACAAACAGCTGGAGACAGCGTCTGCCGTAAAATATCAAGGCGTAACTGCCGAGTGACCTTAAGTGGAATGACTATATAAAACGGATACTGGGAAAAGCACACACCAGACTCAGATTCATCGGAAGAATCTTCAGCAAATGTAACTCATCCACGAAAGAGGTGGCTTATAGGCGCTTGTTCGCCCGATTCTTGAGTATTGTTCGTCTATCTGGGATCCCTATCAGGTAGGACTGATAGAGGAGATAGAGAAGATTCAACGAGGAGTGCCGCGTTTCGTCACGGGGTCGTTTAGCTGGCGAGAGAGTGTTACGGAACTGCTGCAAAAAAAAAAAAAAAAAAAGAGAAAAAAGTGGTGCAAATGGTTCTGAGCACTATGGGACTTAACATATGAGGTCACCAGTCCCCTAGAACTTAGAACTACTTAAACCTAACTAACCTAAGGACATCACACACATCCATGCCCGAGGCAGGATTCGAACCTGCGACCGTAGCGATCGCGTGGTTCCAGACTGAAGCGCCATAACAGCTCGGCCACAGCGGCCGGCCACGGAAATGCTAAACAAACTCCACTGGCAGACGTTAAAAGAGCGGCGTTGTCCATCACGGAGAGATTTACTACTGAAATTTCGGGAAAGCACTTTTCAGGAGGAGTCGGACAACATATTACTTCCTCCCTCATAGATCTGGCGTAGGCTACTGACCACGAGGAGAAAATTCGAGAAATTAGAGCCAATACAGAGACTTGCCGACAATCATTCTTCCCACGCACTATTCGCGAGAGGAACAGGGTTAGAGGGATAGTGGTACCGAAAGGACCCTACGCCACACACCATGAAGTATGATGTAGATGTAAATGAGTTGTGTGAACCTGCCATTCGCATTTAATTTATGCTGGTGTGATGGAGCAGGATACGCTTGTGTGACTGTGACGACGTGTGGAAGCGTGAGCAGGCAGCAGACCGGCGGTGTACGGTAGCTGCGAGGCGGTCTGCGAGGCGCGCTCTCCCACCCGATGCATCGCAGCGGAGAAAGTGCGACCCACATTCCTGGGCTGCGCGGCGGCCGCTGGCCGGATCAGAGCAGGCAGTCAGTTACCTCTGTGCAGTTCGCGCCGGCACGGCTGCCGATCCCCAGGTGAGTGAGAACACCTGCCACCGTACGTTAACGCTCACGCGCATTTCAACAGCACGCATGCGAACACCGACGTCTAACCATATGTCTGTGATTTTACCTGCACTGCTGGCAATTTCTCATTGTATATACGAGGGCTATTCAGAAAGTAAGATGCGATCGGTCGCAAAATGGAAACCTCAGTGAAAATAAAAACAGTTTAATTTCCAATAGTTTGCTTCCATTTCCAGCAACTTCTCTACATAGTCGCCGCTCCGTCTTTGACACTTGTTGCTGCGCTGTACCTACTTTCCAGTACCCGCCTGTGCTTTCCGCTGCTTCTCTGCTCTCTTCTGCAGTTGTCCGTGGCAAAATGTTGTCTACATTGCCAGCGGCTCATGTGAGCAGAAATGAACATCAGAGGGAGCCAAGTTCTGGGTGTTTCGAACGTGATCAAACACTTCTTATCGAAAAGTCTGCAGTGGCGTCCTCATTGCTGCTGTAGTGCGTGGCCGAGAATTACAATGAAGAAGGAAATGCATGACAGCTACGTTCTGTGGGGTTACACGAAATCAGACGGCAACCATACTTGGAGGGAGACACTATTTTGTGGGCATCTTTACGTGCTCACTGTGTTCTCAGAACTGAAAAGAGCGACGTGACGTGACCGACAGGCACGCTGGACACACAATCTGTACAAAGATTCATCGGATTTACACTGTCGTTTCCATTTCGCGACCTACCGGAACTTACTTTCCGAACAGCCCTCGTACATCTACATACATATTCCACAAGCCATTGTACTGTGCATGGCGGATGTTGTCGCCTCCGTACAAGTCCAGATTTCTCTTATCTTGTGTCCACGATAGGTACGCGAGATTGACGTTTGCCCCCGTACAATCGCTTTTCAGTCATCCGCAAATACTGGTTCTCTAAACTTTTACAATGTTGTTTCGCGAAAAGAACGTCATCTTCCCTCGAGTCAGTCGCCTTTGAGTTCACAGAGCATTTCCACAATACTTGTGTGTTGATTTAGCCTACCGGTAACAAACTGAACAGCACGCCTCTCAAATACTTTCCGATTTAATGGGGAGCCCGAACACTCAGGCAGTACTTTGCACTGGAGTGCAATAGTTTTCTACACGTGGTATTCTTCATAGATGAGCTAGCGTTTCTTTGAGCCGAACTCAATTATTCGCCTTCCCTAATACCAACGTAAGTGCTGGTTCCATTTCACATCGCTTTGCAGCTTTACGCTTAGACTAGGTATTTAATCGACGTGGCTTTGCCAAGCAGCGCACTGCTAATACCCACCTTCATTAACTTAAATCTGGAGCAAGCTGCCATTCATCACACCAAACAGAAATTCTCTCTAAGACATGCTGTATCCTGTACAGTTACTCACACACGACAATTTACTGTGCACTGCAACGTCATCAGCAAATACTCCCAGATTGCTGCAAACCCTACGCCCGTCAGATCGCTTATGTACTCAGGGTATTCCACGAGCAATGATCAGTATTCAGAGATATGACAGAAACGACCATTCGAAGCATAAAAGGCTATTAAACACGGGTTCTCAAAGGCATACCTTAAGGTATGTGAGTGCTTGTTCATCTTCCCTATTGACAATCACGTGTCTTCTACTGAACAAGTGCTCCCAGTTTTTAAGGATTTCATTTTAGGCCCGATGTTTACCAGACATTTTTTCTTATTTTGGTCCCTGCTACCTATTTCTAAAATGTGGAAAGGAAAAGGCTTTCAGAAGAAAAGATGTATTTCACAGTTTCGAAGATGAAGTACTCATAGGTCTATAGGTCCGAATTTTAGAGCCCATGTTTACTGGACTTTGTTTGCTTCATTTGATCGTTCTTGTCATATCCCTCAATATTAACCATTCCTCCTGTGACAGCCTGTGTAGATAACAAGGGTGGTCCTATCAACTTTCCTGAAGCATTTCTGATGAGCACTCGTCCTTCACGATAACGTACTCAGTTCTATTACTCAAGAAGTCATTGAGCCAGCCGGCCGGTGTGACCGTGTGGTTCTAGGCGCTTCAGTCTGGAACCGCGTGACCGCTACGGTCGCAGGTTCGAATCCTGCCTCGGGCATGGTTGTGTTTGATGTCCTTAGGTTAGTTAGGTTTAAGTAGTTCTAAGTTCTAGGGGACTGATGACCACAGATGTTAAGTCACATAGTGCTCAGAGCCATTTGAACCATTTTTTCTTCGAGCCACTCACATTTCTGGGCGCCTGTTTTGTGTACTCTGACCTTCAAGAGTCTGTAGTGGGGCAGCATCTCAAATGCTTTTCCGAAATCTAGGAATATATTATCTGCCTGCTCCCCTTCAGTCATGGTTCGCATGATATTGTGTGAGAAAAGGGTAAGAGTTTTGCACGAGTAATGCTTTATAAATACATGCTGATTTTGGGGCAGAAACGCGGAAATTCCTTATATTCGATCCTAGAATATGCTCAACAAATATGCAGTAACTCGTTGTTAAGGGTATTGGTCTGTAATTTTACGGGTCTCCCCTTTTACGCTTCATATATAAATTTTTCCAGTCGGTTGGGACTTTTGTCCTAGGAGGGAGACTCACGATAGATGCAAGCTGAGTTAGGGACCAAAAACGAAGAGTACCCTTTGGAAAACAGAACTGGGATTCCATTCGGACTCGCCGATGTATTTGGTTTCAACTCTTTCAGTTGCTTCTCAATGCCAGGGAAGCCTATTTCTGTTATCTCCATACAGGAGTCTGTGGAACGGTCTGCGCGATCCTCCTGTGTGAGTGATTTTTAAAAGTGAAATTTAAAATTGCAAGTTCCGTTTTGTTGTCTGTTACATCAGACTGATCGATGAGTCTATGAATAGACACCTTCGATCCGCTTAAGTGACAAGCAACGGAAAAAACAGAGAAGACGAATCAGTTATCATCTTATAAACACAGTGCTAAAGAAAAAAAAAATGACCAAAGCTTCTCCGGTTCCCTGTTTAGTAACAACTTCATCATGATGAAATTTTCTTGAAGAATTAGGACGGACTCAGGGAAACCACACGTGTGAACCACTGTTTGCTTCATTCATAGACGACATTCTGCAAACAATGTATGGTGATGAACAGGTAAATTCCGTCTTTCTAGATTCGCAAAAGGCTTTTCACAGTCTACCACTTGTATAATAGGACCCTGTTCGTTATACTGAATGGCGAACATTCCACAGAAACGAAATTAGCAACGGGAAGCGTATTTAGACCTCTAATATTTTCAATATACTTAGAAGAATTATCAACAATACACCACCGTAGCTGAGTGGTCAGCATAGATAGTTGTTATGCGGAGGACCCGGATTCGATTCCCGGTACTGTCAGGAAGACTTTCTTGGCTGTAGGACTGGTAAGGTGTGCACTCAGCCTAGTGATGACGAAATAAATCTCGGGTGAACAGCCTGGTATGAGTGTGCGTAGGACACAATACTTCGGCAATCGATCACGTTGCTATCATCAGGTGCGCTGTTGTATTGACAGGCGGTTGACGCTGACGCTGGAATGACGAGCCTGTCCTTGGCTCGTGGTGGTGCAGTTTAGACAAAAATTTGTCATTCCTGCGGTTCCTGTAGGGGAGAGAAAGATATATTACCACTCTTGTTGATTGGTCCTGTCTGGTGTAACCTGAAAAAGAGAAAGACACACTCTGTTCAGGGATTAGTAAAACTTAGTCCCTCAGCAGGTCAGGCCAACGCGTGGTTGGCCTGTGACGAGGTTGTTGGCCCAGTCCACGGATGAGCCGGTTGCGGGAGCGCCCCGTCTTCTCGTAGAAATTCCTGGCGATGGCGCGAAACCTGTCTCGGAGAGGCAGGGACGCGGTGTCCTCGTGGAGTTGACGCGTCGAGAAGCGCCTCGGAAGATGCATCGCAGTCTTTAGGGAGCGGTTCTGTATCCGCTGCAGAGTCACAATGTGAGCATCTGCGGCTTTCCCCCAGACCACGGCCGCATACTCTAAAAGTGGGCGAACCAATGTTAGGTAAAGCGTGATGCCGTGTTGCGGTGGCAATGACGACTGCGGGTTTAGCAGCGGATACAGGGCGCGAAGGCGTCCTATTGCTCTACCATCCAGGTGAGCCTGCGGTCTAGGGTAACCCCTAGGTACTTCGCCGTCCCACTCCATGGGATAGGTTCTCCCAGGATTTCGACCGGCGTAAGCCCTGGCGGCAGAAGTCTTCGGGTGAAGACGACTGCCTGACTCGTTGTGGCGTTGAATTTCAACCGCCACCTTGTTGCCCATGAGCCCAAGGCGTCGCACCCGCGTTGGAGGCGGTTTCTCAGCACTTGGGTGTTAATGCTGCGAGTGAACAGGGCTGTGTCATCAGCGTACAGCGTCAGTTCGACTCCTGCCACTTTCGGCGCGTCGGCAGTGTACAGGGAGTACAGCGAGGGGCCGAGAACCGACCCCTGCTGCACCCCTGCACGTATCTGCCGGTCTGTGGACGTACCGTCGTCAGCCCTCAAGTGGAAGGTTCGTTCGACAGGTACGACCGCAACAGCGTGATGTGGGACGTCGGCATCCCTTGTTTGAACTCGAGACCGCCGTGCCATCCCGAGTCAAACGCTCGAGAGACGTCGAGGAACACTGCACCAAAGAATTCCCTTGTTTACAGTGCCCTCATCGCCGGTTCTACCACCCGCAAGAGCTGGTGGGAAGTGCCATGTTCTTCTCGGAACCCAAATTGCTCGTCCGGGATGATGCCCTCCTGGGTGACGTGTCGCATCAGTCTTCTCGCGTACAGCCTCTCGAAAACTTTCGAGAGGGAAGGGAGCAGGCTGATGGGTCGGTAGCTCGATGCCTGGAGTGGGTCCTTGCTGGATTTCAGAATAGCCACGACCTCCGCGTGTTTCCACGCAGAGGGGTAGTCACCTGATCGGAGAATCTCGTTGAAGACATCGCCAAGTTGCCGGTGTAAGCCCGGCGGAAGGTTCTTCAGCAGGAGGTTTGTGACGCCATCGCTGCCTCCAGCCTTCTTGGGGTTCAGCGAGACTGCCAGGCGGTGGGCCGGCGCCAGGTATATATAGGACAATCCCCCCTCCTGCTCCTCCCTCAGGCGCTTCCTATGAGTCGGTGCGGTCCGCGTCCCGCCCGGTCCAGGTGCAGCGCACGTTCTCCCGCCGTCTGGGCGCTGCGTCCTAGGTCTTCTCGTTCAGGAGGGTCTGCCGGCACTGCTGTCGTTATTCTTCCCTCCTTCCTCGAAGTCGGTACACTCTGGGAAATATCATTTTTCTTCTTAATCCAGGTGACCGCGGGTTCCCACGCCTTGCTAAGGATGTAACCGCTGTCACGATTTAGTTGTGGCTCCCTTACTCTGATCTCTATAGCTTCTTCGATAACACAGTCCCAGTATTTGGAAGTCTGTGTCGCGGAAACAATAAATCGGTATCAAATGATATTGTCAGTTTTTGAATACCGAAACAAAGACCCTTGTTTCTTAATGTCAAACAAAACAAGTTTCCAACTCTTAATTAAAGAATACCCCTTACCTCTGTTTATAATATTCTCAGGTAGCCGGATTACGATGGCTTCTTTCACTACACAGTCTCAATACCGTGACGCAGGGGCAACCACTTGTGTCTCATCGTACAACATTATATGTCCTCCAGTAAGACAGTGCCCCGCCATTGCAGATTTTTCTGGTTGAAATAAACGTGTGTGGCGATGATGCTCCTCGTATCGATCCTGGACCGCACAATCGTTTGTCCAGTATAGATTTTACCGCAATGGCAGGGAATCTTGTAGACCCTGGGATTTCTCAAACCCGAATCATCCTTCACCTAGCCCAACAGAGCTCTGGTCTTAGCTGGCGGACGGAATAAACTTTTAATATCATATTTCTTTAAATTTCCTCCTATTTTTGAAGATACGCTCTCATAAAAAGATAGGAATGCCACCGATTTGTTTATATCTTCAGCTGGTTCACGCGAAGGTCGTGTAAAGCACGACGGATGTGATTGTCAGTTTAACCATTCTGCTTGAACTCAGCTTTTAGATAATCCAGTTCTTGTGTCAAAGTATCTGCATCTGAAGCGGCGTAAGACCTTTTTGCGAATGTACGTAGGACCCTATTGCCTTGGCACGATGGATGAAAACTTGATGCTTGAAGATATCGGTCCGTATGCGTGGGCTTACGATAAACACTATGTCCTAATGTTCCATGATCCCTCCAGCAGACCAAGTCATATAAAAACGGAAGTCTTCCACACTTTTCAACTTCCATCGAGAACTTAATATTGAGAGGCAGCCAGTTAAAATGATCTACGAAACGATCCAGAGCATCCCTCCCATGTGGCCATACCAAAAATGTATCGCCGATGTATCTCCAAAAACAAGTTGGTTTTAAGAATTCCGTCTTCAGTGCCATGTCCTCAAATTCTTTCATAAACAAACTGGCGACTATGTACTCCCCATAGCCACTCCGTCCGTTTGTTCAAAGTATTTGTCATTAAATAAAAAATGCGTCGACGTCAACACATGGCGACAAAGCTTAGTTGTTTATTCGTCCAATTTTTGGTTCAAATGGCTGTGAGCACTATGGGACTAGACATCTATGGTCATCAGTCCCCTAGAACTTAGAACTACTTAAACCTAACTAACCTAAGGACAGCACACAACACCCAGTCATCACGAGGCAGAGAAAATCCCTGACCCCGCCGGGAATCGAACCCGGGAACCCGGGCGTGGGAAGCGAGAACGCTACTGCACGACCACGAGCTGCGGACCGTCCAATTTTTCGTCAATTAACTGCAAAGAATCTGCAAGAGAAATTCTGGTAAAAGGAGTCGCCGCGGCGTGTTTGATTTCAGTTCCCGCTAGTTAGTGCGACGGCTTACTCACCTGAAGATAGCGGACAGGTGGACCGCCGAAATATTGCGTCCAGATGACGATATGTTCCGGCTGGAGACCCGACACGAATATCAAAAATTACTACGCCGGGGAAGTTTATGGAGCCACAACTACACTAAGATTGTTTGGAAGAGTTCTGAGAAAATTCGGTGCATCTGTAAAAAAAAACACATACAAATCGTAAATAAGACCGATTCTAGAATAGAAAACTGTTCCAGTGTTCGGTGTCCTTATCAAGTAGGCAAAGCAACAGACATCTACCGAATTCAGATGCATGATGCTCGGGTCGTGACAGGTAGGAGTGGTCCCATTCGAAAGTGTAACGGGAAAGCTAGAGAAACTTAAAGGGGAAGCGTTGGAAGGGAGGTGACATAATTCTCGCGAATCCCTGTTTGAAAAATTTAGAGGACCTGTACTCCAGGGACACTGTGCGGCTGTTATGATGCCACCAACGTATAACTCGCGTAGGTATGACGAAAACGCTCAGTACGCGAATGGCGTAGGAAAGAAAACAGATAGTACCCTCTCGTGCACTGTGCAATAGATAGCATGGAGTGTTCAAAACTTCAAACTAATAGATATTACGACGTAGCAAACAACAAATATATTTCGCTAAGCAACCAGGTGTCGGAAATAGATTATGAATGATTACTAAGTATGCATCACAACGCCCGCTGCGAATAAGAAAAACAGAAAGTATCCTTTTCACATATCATTACAACAGATTTCGTTTGAAGCACGTAGCGTTGTGGCGTGCTGGCGTTCTCACTGAGGTAGTACGAGGAGACAATGATGAGTCCTTAGTTTTATAAAGAAAAAATGATAGCATGGATTTGAAAAAAAAAATTACTCAAACATAACATATTTTCGGCATTCATCCGCGGCCATAAAGGCCTTCTTAGTGTTCAGAAAGCTTGTTTTCAAATGTTTGTTGAGATTTGGGAACAAATAATAGCCTGAGGGGACTAATTCAGGTGAACTGGGTGGATGTCTGAGTATCTGAAATTGAAGATTTCCAAATTTTCCCTGCGTGATGTTGGCCTTATGAAGAGGGTATTGTCGTCCAGAATGAAGAACCATTTTCTCAGCTTTTCCTGCCGTTTGGTGACCAGTTGTTACTTCAGTTTGTCGATAAGTTCAAAACAGTATTTTACCGTGATGGTTTTACCATGTTTTATGTCGTCAATATTTAGGATTCTATCTTCCTCCCAAAAGACGAATGCGAGCAATTTTTCTGCTGATTTTGTGTTTTGAACTTCTTTGGACGTGGGCTGTTCTTGGTCTATGGATCATAATTCTATATCCATGTTTCATTCGTAGTGACGAGACGATCTAAAAACCCCCAAAGATCCCGGCGACATTGGTTCTAAATGGACTGTGAAACAATCAGACGTTCACGCTTTTGATCTGCATTGGGATATTTGGGAACCCATTTGGCTGAGAGGTTTTTCATGTCCAAGAACCCATGAGTAATACGACCCACACGTTCTGGTGATATGCCCAGGGTCTCTGCTGTCTTTGTAGCAGTTGGCCTCTGATCGTCAGGTAAGGAGCAAGATCTGCAGCTTCCAGAACTGTGACTTGAGTTGGCCTTCCACAATGCTCTTCATCTTCAGTGCTACTGTTTTAATTGAAGTAAACCATTCTTGATAGGAATGGCAGTTAGCATCAAATGTACCGTATGCATAATGATAAATTTGTTTGGTAGTGTTCCTTTTAAAGAAAGAAAAACTTAATCATAGGACTACTCTCTTTCACTGTGAGTTCTCTTTTCTTGCGCCATGTACATAAAAACAAATGGTACTGGCACGCCGTTAACGTCGCGCGAGATTAGTCGAGCGGTCTCAGGCGCTTCAGTCATAGACTGTGCGGCTGGTCCCGGCGGAGGTTCGAGTCCTCCCTCGGGCATGGGTGTGTGTGTTTGTGCTTAGGATAATTTAGGTTAAGTAGTGTGTAAGCTTAGGGACTGATGACCTTAGCAGTTAAGTCCTATGCCGGCCGGTGTGGCCGTGCGGTTAAAGCCGCTTCAGTCTGGAACCACGTGACCGCTACGGTCGCAGGTTCGAATCCTGCCTCGGGCATGGATGTGTGTGATGTCCTTAGGTTAGTTAGGTTTAATTAATTCTAAGTTCTAGGCGACTGATGACCTCAGAAGTTAAGTCGCATAGTGCTCAGAGCCATTTTGAAGTTAAGTCCTATAAGATTTCACACGCATTTTAACAACGCCGTTAATATTGCATATAATGTAAACAACAAGGCATAATGCCAAAACATCAGAGCTAATCTACATCAATTTTAGCCAGGAGAAGCCGAGGACTGATAAGCACTTCGTCAACAGCAAGTAGCACTGTAGTCGCCGTATGTTCAGCAGTCCAGGTATCGGTCAGGGAGGATTTGTTTGCAATTTCCCCGGACCTCGACCCACTCGAATTACTTCCTTGTAAAGAATAAAGTTTAACAAGCACGTCGGTGGAATAATTATACTAGAAATTCCGTAACTCGTCGCAAAGTCGTAATCAGGAAGGCAGAAAACAATCCTTACAGCAATTGGAAATCCAAATCAGTAGCAGGCAGCCGGCATCCAATAGGGCGTGATATGGATGATGTGTAAAGTCTTCACTCGGCGCTCAGTCAGACTCTGAGTCTTCCGGCAACTGTTTATATTCTAAGTCATTTGAACACCTGGCGCGCTGCCTATCGTGTGCTGCTGGGCGCCGCAACCTCTTTGCCTCGATAGCTTTGATATTTTCTCTATCGAGGTGAGACAAAAGTCTAAAAAACGAAGTTATGGAATATTGTAAGTAGCTTTATTACTGTGAAGCGTAGATGCGAGTAAATGAACAATAACATTATTTGAACTTTCATTTTGAGGTTCAATTTTTGGGTAAGCATTTTAACTAAACAAAATATATGAATAATTTGCCTGTTCGTTACATTCCTTTTGTAATCTTGTATTTTCTTAACATTATTTTACTTATAATTACAAGATGTGGAACTTCTATAATTAATTCTGAAACTGCTGTGTAAAACTGAACGTACTGTCACTTTGCTTGTCTCTATGCTTTTGAACACTGACCTACAGAATTTTCCCTGAAAAATACAGCCCAAACTTATTCTATTCATTTGTAACCCACAATATACCAGGATAACGCAATCTGACTATTAATTAACGCAAAAGAATGGCCCTGAATTAGACGAAATCCTAACAATAACCCAAACATTTCATAAGTCACTTACCTCACAGAAAGTCTTGATGACACGAACTACAGCAAATACAGCAGTTATACAGCCAGCTAAACAAAAAGATTCTAACTACTGTAGGTTCTAACTACTAATAGGTACGTGGTTAGCAAAGGAAAGATTTTGTTGCCGAGCAAACAATGTATTTAGCAGATTTTACGTTAATCATGTGACATCCAGTTCCAAAAAATATATAATTGTCCATGACATCCAGTTACAAAAATTATATAATCGTCAATAATTCCATTACTCACATTTAACAATCCATGTCCATCCAATATCAAAATCTCCATGACGGACACACGTCCATGCCGTCCGCTCGCCCCAACAGTGCTTCCAACCTCCATCACTGCCAACTAACTTGGCACTGCGAGTCTGACCATCCACAGATTCTCTTACACAGGGCGCAGTGCTGTCAATGATATTAATGCAGTCTAAAGTGCTGCCAACATACAAACATATAAACAGGGTACTCACAAACGTTATTTTTAAAACTGAATACTTATTTTTGCATGGGCAGATTTTTACCTTAGTTCTTCAAAGTGTTGCTAATATATTTTGTTGGATGATTTTATTCTGTAAATTCATCAGACCGGTCGCTGTGGCTGAGCGGTTCTAGGCGCTTAGATCCCGAACCGCGCTGCTGCTACGGTCGCAGGTTAGAATCCTGTCTAGGGCATGGATGTGTGTGCTGTCTACATCTACATCTATATCAACATTTATACTCCGCAAGCCACCCAACGGTGTGTGGCGAAGGGCACTTTACGTGCCACTGTCATTACCTCATTTTTCTGTTCCAGTCGTGTATGGTTCGCAGGAAGAACGACTGCCGGAAAGGCTCCGTGCACGCTCGAATCTCTCTAATTTTACATTCGTGACCTCCTCGTGAGGTATAAGTAGGGGGAAGCAATATACCCGATACCTCATCCAGAAACGCACCCTTTCGAAACCTGGACAGAAAGCTACACCGCGATGCAGAGCGCCTCTCTTGCAGAGTCTGCCACTTGAGTTTGCTAAATATCTCCGTAATGCTGTCACGCTTACCATATAACCCTGTGACGAAACTCGCCGCTCTTCTTTGGATCTTCTCTATTTCCTCCGTCAACCCGATCTGGTACGGATCCCACACTGATGAGTAATACTGAAGTATAGGCCGAACGAGTGTTTTGTAAGCCACCTCCTTTGTTGATGGACTACATTTCCTAAGGACTCTTCCAATGAATCTCAACCTGGTACCCGCCTTACCAACAATTAGTTTTATATTATCATTCCACTTCAAATCGTTCCACACGCATACTCCAAGATATTTTCAGAAGTAACTGCTACCAGTGTTTGTTCCGCTATCATATAATCATACAATAAAGGATCCTTCTTTCTATGTTTTCTCAATACATTACATTTGTCTATGTTAAGGGTCAGTTGCCACTCCCTGCACCAAGTGCCTATCAGCTGCAGTTCTTCCTGCATTTCGCTACAATTTTCTAATGCTGCAACTTCTTTGTATAGTACAGCATCATCCGCGAAAAGCCGCATGGAACTTCCGACACTATCTACTAGGTCATTTATATACATTGTGAAAAGCAATGGTCCCATAACACTCCCCTGTGGCACACCAGAGGTTACTTTAACGTCTGTATATGTCTCTCCATTGAGAACAACATGCTGTGTTCTGTTTGCTAAAAACTCTTCAATCCAGCCACACAGCTGGTCTGATATTCCGTGGGCTCTTACTTTGTTTATCAGGCGACAGCGTGGAACTGTATCGAACGCCTTCCGGAAGTCAAGGAAAATAGCATCTACCTGGGAGCCTGTATCTAATATTTTCTGGGTCTCATGAACAAATAAAGCGAGTTGGGTCCTTAGGTTAGTTAGTAAGGTTCAAGTACCTCTAAGTCTAGGGGACGGATGACCTCAGATGTTAAGTTCCATAGTGCTTAGAGCCATTTGAACCATTTGAAATTCATCAGATAATTAAGTCAGAAAATGCATAACAGAACATCATATAATTAAATTAAAAACCCCAAACGCTGCGTAATAGGCTTTTAATTTGGGAGTTGGTCTAAGGTAAATCTTTACGGGTTAGTTGTTACACCTCCTGGTAGGTCTCACACTACACATTCTGCCTGTGGGTCTACATACGCTAAGTATGGCGGTGGCCAAATCCCTGTCCGCCCAAATCCCTAATCAAAAAATGGAGCACTGTGCGTGCATCAGTTGCTGAAGTGGTATGCGAGGACTCTAACCGCCCCAAACCCGACTGTTATACTCGTTGAATCACCACCCACTTCTAAACACGCCCCGTGGGTAAAGATGACATTCCTCGCAAAATTGTCGTCAACATTTTGGTTTACCAACACCCAAACGGCAAATTCATGCTATTTCAAATCGTTGATTGGCGGCAACCGTTGCATCTGTTATGTCAGGTACGGGTGTGGCTAAAGATCCTGTGTCAGAATTCACTCACTGTGTGATGCTCGCTGAAATGTTCAGATCTTGCTTCCGATGGCCAGTCGAAGGTCGGAGGCTTTGATCTACACTCTTTTACTCAACCAATATTTGGACCAACCGACCGGTACGATTTCTCTTTGACATATAAACATCAGCAACTACTCACTATTTCTCTATCTTTTAAATTACTCGTAGAGTTGTTGGTTAATCTGATGCGTTTCGCTGATCTTAAATTATGCACAATTTGCGTAATTTACTTAAAGAAAAGGAGGGAAGAGGTCAATAACGAGGTCATTAGAGAAGGAGCACAATCTCGGTTTGACACTGAAGAAGCCCTTTTAAAGGAACCATCACGGCATTCTCTAGTAACCGTTGTCCACCAATCGGAAAGAATTTGGCACGCAATTTAAACTGTGTATATTTATTAGAGCAACGCCTATATTCAGACTTAAGTCAACAGACAAGTGAATGCAATACAAAGGCAGCCGATCGTGGACGAATGTATACTTTGTTTCGTCGTAGCAACAGCCACTAAAGTTATAACTAATCTTAGGCTAGAACTAAAAGCAGCTGCAATTTCGTGGTCAGTCCCATAACGGAATTCATCCGATCTTCGCTACTTTCCATTTTAATAATCCGTGTTAAGAGTCGCAGACCAACGGGCAGTACTCAAAAGTCGATCGAACGGATGTCTTGTGAGCTACTTACGAGTCTCATTATTCAGCAAATAACTTCAAATGCTACGATAAGGGCCAAGTCGAAATATAAACCACTCTGTAACAAGAATAGATTGGCACATATTGACAGATATAGCATATTCAATGTGATCAGTATAAGTGCAACATAATTGTAATTTTTTCTTATCTTCTATCAGTGTCTAAATATACAGCAAGTAACCACAACGATCTGTACTTCATAGTCAGTGTTCGTGTTCTGTACAATTTCTCACTACAGTGCTCCTAAACGAGAGGTAGTGATATACTGTTCCTGATCAGAGAACTACAGACCAATGCTAGACATCTACGATCTCTCCTATGCGTCATGTGGTGAGAACGTTATTTTTCCTTCAGATGGGAGACGATAGCCGCAGCGATGCCCTTGGCGCTGTTTGGGTCATACCGAGACCAGATTTCACCCTCTGTTCTCTCTCGCTCTCGTCACCACAATCGTACGAGCCCTCATAGTAGTCGTCTACACGACACGTGCCTCTGACATTACTTTGAGGTAAGAAGAGATCTCTGACATAGTATTTCAACATATTCCGCTAACAACGAAAATTTGTGAGTTCAGAATAGAAAAGATGGCTGGGCACAGCATACACACTGCTCCTCTGAAGAGTTGTCACATTGACTTCCGGTCGTTCAGTTCTTCCGTAAGGCTTTCCCATACACTTTTCAGCAAACGTTATCCGTTTATTTTCACAGTTCTTCCTTTTTGTGTTACTTCACATTTCTCCCATGATATATTTGCTTGTCTTTACGTCCTATTGATTTTATGTCTAAACTACTAAGGATACTGGCTTCCTTTTTAAGTTCTGCGAATCGTAGGTTTCCTTCACTGACATATATTTTCGGTGTGTCTTAACTAACAAAGTTTGTATTTTCTTTTCCTTCTTGTACGTATATTTCTTTGCGCTCTATTTCTACCCAAGTAAGTGCGTCTCAGTGTTATTTTTCATCCGAGCTATTGTGCAATATTCTATAATAATAAAGGATTCGTTAACCTACTAGTGGCATGAGTATAGAAGGAAACAATCAAGAACTAATCACCGAATAACTCCTATTATATAACACGGACTATATATCTGAAAGGATAAAAACTTGCCATTGTACAAGTTTAATGTGAAAAGGTAAGAAAAAGTAATATGTAATATCTGTGTAACTAAACTATTATATACGTCTTACAGTGACACTTTAATAAATTCTAAAATTTCTCGGATATAGATTACTTAGTTCAAGGACATGCTATGGCGAGTAGATTACCTATGAAGAAAACAATTCTGTCACATTTGACAATAGAAGTCCCAGATTCCAATCAATTATGCACATAGAATGCTTCAATAGTTCCTCCTTCTTGACATCAGGTATATTTGATGTTAGTACTCGGTACTGAATATGCTTAATGTAACATTAATCATTAGAAAACAACTGTCATGTTAACCGCATGTAAGAAATTAACAGTGTGTCCAGGAGCTGGGTACCGAAGACTTTCGCAAGTTGTGAGCGCCCATTTAATTAACAGTTCTTGGCTTTCTGGACAGAAGCAATTTTTAGCATGCAACTTTATTTGTGATTGTTCTTATATGTAAGAGATTTCATCCCCTTTTGGTGATTTATAGCACAAATCATGATTGTACGCTATGATCGCTTTCTCTAACTTACGAAGAGGTGAAAAGTAATACCTTAGTATTATTTATGTACAAACTCATAAGGTTTTTAAAATGAAACCAACGTTTTTAATATTCCACATCGTTATTCTTCATGACCACTTATTTAGCGTGTAACTTGCTGGTGTGTAACTTAATTATGTCTATGCGAGAGTAACAGCGTGCTGTAACCGAGTATCGACTTTGAAGAGTTCATCTGTACACTGAGTACCCTCTCCTGCAGGATGACAATGACAGACCACAGGCGAGTGCTGCGATATTTGCAGCAATCTGACGCCTCTGATTCACATTCATCGGTCATTCTCCATTCAGTCCCGAATTAGCTCCATCGAATTTTCGGCAATTCCCAATACCTAAAGAGCACCTTCGAGAAATTCATTTTGAAAGTGATGAGCGGTGGTTGGAAAGGAGGTACGGCGTTTCTCCTCTGGACTAGAACATAGCTTTGGATATTCTCGGTCTAAAACTTCTTCTTGCATATTTTGATATTGCTGTTTTTATTTTTGTTTTTATTGGCCTTTGAAAACACCTGACACACCCGCCCACATGGAAAAAACAGATGTACATGCAAACGGTGCGCATAACAAAATAAATTGATATAACGATGCAAAATTATCTAGTTATCTTTGGTTTAGATATATTAATTATGAATTACCAACAAACTGAAAAAAAAAGAACATGCACATACTCCTGATTTAAAAATAAAAATAAAATAAATACAAACAACATGCGTGAACCACGCCAGGTTCTTTGATTTACATTTATTGGGATATGCATTTGTTTTGCCATTCGGTTAGGAAGGAATAAACTTCTTTATGTTTTCTACAGTTGGTGAGTGATAAAATTGTAGGCAGTAATGTCGATAACTGATACTCTCTCCTAGCACTCAATCATAACATTTTATATCAGGTCTCACTGGTTAGTGCATCCAAGAAATATGTGATTCTTTTCCCCTGTGTCGCCACAGCCACAAAATAGGTGTGGTACAACACTTGTGGATGTTAGGTGCTGTGCAAGGCTGTAATGAGTGAGCTACAACCGTCCCACGGCCTGGCTGGTATTGCCGGTTTTATTTGTTTGTAATGATTTACTCTAGTTATCTGAGACATTTGCCACTCTTCGTCCCATTCTTTAGGAATATTCTTCTCGTATTTTCCTGACATATGCTATACTCATCAGGAACAAATACATAACTTTCTTTACGTGAGATCACTGCCACATTAGCAAAAAGATCGGCAGTTTCATTCACGGTACAGTGCTTTAATTAATTAATTACGTGGAGCCTCTTCCGCCTTTCATTTCCAAATGGCTTCCACAAACTCATTATTCTCTTCTTTAATGAGAGACATGCTTGTATACATGTATCATCAAACAGATTGCAGTTGTGAAGCGATTCGATTATCTCGAGGAGTATAGGTTGGTTTATACACCGTCGATTTAAGGAAAATCAGCGCAGATCCTACGACAAGAGGACTCTGTTTTGCACAGATACCATATGACAATGGTTATGGACCCCCAAGATCACTGTAATCTCGTCATTATAGTAATTACGTTTCGCAGCTTTTACATAAATTCTTCTCGCGCATGCGAATAAAAGATTTAAAGCCCCTGTTCCTTCCTCGTTCTTTGAATCTTCTGGATAGTTTCCTCGCCTGTGGGTTATTGGATCGATGCTTGCTTAAGGGGAGTTGGAACGCCCTATTCCGACAACATTAAATTGAGTGGCTTGGCTTCCCTGTATTTCAGGAACCACTATAGTGACATAAAACTTTTACAGGACTTTAAACTGTATGTTCTGAGTCTACTGAACAACAATAATTGCATTTCAGCCACTGGTTTCGGAAATACAATTTTTTAATTACACGGTAAATATTTTGTGTACTTTTTTGTACGTTATCTTAAATAATTTTAATTATACATAACATTATGTTCTTCTTTTGTTCAGTAGACTCAGGATATGTATTTTATTACTCCCTGAAAATTTGAATACTCTACTCGAAGTGGTTTCTGAGATTTAGGAAAAAATGCAACAGAAAATTTAAATTTTCAGGAACGGCTTCTAAAGTTTCAGAAGACTGTAACTCAATATATGCTTAATTTGTTATTTTTAGTAACTCAGAAGCACCCTGAACCATACTGTATATCATCACCTTGATATTTTTCTAATTTTTTTCTTCTTTTCTTCTTTCTGAACTCCTTAGTGGCCAACTGTGCTGCATACTCTGCTTTATCGATGCGAACCTTGTCCATCCGTTCGAGTTGTCTGATGCAGTTTGCTGCAGGATTAATTGCAATATGCTGTAGCACTTTCACCCTACGAATATTGCCATCATTAAAAGCAATAACAGCATTATTGACCCCCCCCCCCCCCCGCCCCCACTTCAGTGTCTTCATTCCAACAAAAACATTTTTTGGTAAGTGAGTCCATATAAGATTATTGAACGACTCAATAGGATTTTGAGTCTGACGATGCAGACACTTCTTCAGTAATTCAGATGTTTCAGGCCTCTGTAAATAGGTTTTATGATATCCATGACCGCTGCTGTGATGGACTGTTTATGGATGTATGAACTGTTTGAGTATTAGGCAAATATGGTAATTGCACCATGTATCAGGTCCAGGAGGGCAAAAATGGTGTACTGATTTTTCATCAGTTGACAGTCTGTGGAAGAAGGTACGCCATACTGCCTATTTCATTTTCAACAAATCCTCAGTATTATACCTAATGGCCATCCCATAATAATGCTGTAGTTCATCAATCATTTTGTCTGTCAGCCTGCCTCTTATGGTTTTACCATCAGAAAGTTTCTTGTTTCTCAAACTTTGTTTCAGCTTCCTCAACCTGGCGCCCATCCTCTTCTGGACATGACCTTTATAGCACGGCAATCCACAGCTCCATTAACGCTGCCACAAATGGTTCCAAAACTTTGGTGATATAAAGCGCTGAAGTCAGCGTCTGATGAAGGAAGATGGGACCAATAATGCGGCGTGCAGATACTGCACACCAAACCCCAACCTTCTGAGCATGCAACGGTGTTTCGTAGAGGTTAGGAGGATTCGCCGCTACCCTTGACCTGTGATTCCTTGGGTTGACATAACCACTCAGATGAAACCAGGCTTCATCAGACATGAAGAACATATTCATCTCCAAGCCATTCATTGTTATCTCAGTGAACAGCTACGCACAAAACTGGAGACGCTGGGAAGCATCTGTTGGTTCTAATATGTGAACAACTGACACTAGGAAGGTATGCATGTGCAGATCCAAGTGGAAAATTCGTCCGCGTGATCGACGTGATATGCCGGTTCCTTGCGACAGGCGTCGGGATGATTTGGTAAGACTGAAACATTTTCTGCTGAGCTGCAGCCACATTTTGAGGTGCGTGGGCACGTTTCGGAATGTTTTTTGACTTGTTCAAAACAGATCCTGTCTGACGCAATTTTCGGACTAAGCGTTGCATGGTACTCTTTACTGGCCCTGTGACACCATTGAACTTCTCAGCAAACAACTGAGCACACTGTTTCCACGACTTTGGTGTCACGTAAATTTCCACAACGAACACTCACTACTCCACTGTGAGTATCACAGTCCTCTTTGCACTGCTCCACTCACAGTAACATACACATGCGCTTATGACATCGTAGCTGAGCGCCCCACAAAGCAAACTCACACTGACAGAGCCCTTATATCGCTCTGAACCGGCGTCGATCACGTGGCGGGCGTACACGTGTGCGTCTTACGGGGTGTGGTTGTATGTATACATTCAAGTCCAATCGTATCCAGTCATAAGGGCTCTTTTATTTTCCCCACAGTGTATATGACTGCTAAGAGTGGAGCTGTCGTATCAGCATACTCTGAAAGGAACCTGATTGGTATACAATCTAGACTGGAGACCTTGCCTTTATTAAGTGATTTAAGCTGATTCGCTACATCGAGGATATTTGCTTTTAAGTAACTCACGTTTGCTGTTCTTCTCGATGAGAATTCTGGAATATTTACTTTTTTGGTGAAGGAATTTCAGAGAACTCTGCATTAGTGGCACTGTCATCAGTATCACCACCACTGTTATCGCACAGTGAAGGTACTATCACGTCTTGCCGCTGGTGTATTTTACATACGACCACAATCTCATGAGATTTTCTGCCAGATTTCGAGACAGAGTTTCATTGTCGGAACTACTAAAAGCATTTCGTATTGAAGCTAGCGCGAAATTTCGTGTTTCTGTAAAACTGCGTCAGTCTTGGGGCCTTGCATTCTTTTAAATTTGGCATGTTTTTTCATTATTTTCTGCAATACTGTTCTGACCATTTTTGCGTAAAATAGGGGATCAGGACCATCTCTTATTAATTTGGTAAATGTCTCTCCATTGTCGTCGAAACTATTTCTTTGAATTTAAATCTCATGTGGTCTACTCTCGCATAATCAGACTGTAAGGACTGGAGACTCTCTCTTAGGAGGGTGTCAAGAGAATCTTTATTTGTTTCTTTAAATAGACCTATTTTTCGTATGTTTTTACTGGTTTTGGATGTTATGATATTAAGTCATGCTACAACAACTCTGTGTCACTAATCCCTGCATTCATTTTGACGCTCCTTCAACACAAAATCCGTGATCGGGCACACTCCACGTTCTAGCAAGTGATTCTTTCTATAACTTAGTAATTAATTAGAGCACAGAACATTCACTGGGCGCTTTTGACGTGCTGTAAGTTTTGGACGTTTTCGTGACGCCAGTCCTGTTTGCAGGTGACGTGTCGTCCGTACTGTGTCCGAGATGGCTGGCCTGAAGCTGTACTCGGTCAGTGACAGTCCCCCGTCGACGGCTGTCAAGATGGCGCTCGAGGCTCTAGCACTCGAGTACACCAACATGGAGGTGGACTTCGCAGCCGGAGAGCACCTCAGTGAAGAGTTTTCCAAGGTATGGCGCCACGACACCTTGCAGTCATTAGGACGCCAAAAACCGATCTATGTGTACGAGGAGAGTCGAATGATACAACAGTGCACTGCGACATACGTTCCTGAACAATGTTGAATTCCTTATCATTCTACTGAAGACTGTTGAGTCTGACCATAACCACCTAAAAATACTTTTAGGAGTACTTGTAATGAAATAAAATAAGCTTTTGAAAATATTTGTGATTTTTTGCGGTAACCCTCAACGATCTTGAACTAATGAAGGTGCTAATTACTAATAATTCTTGCCTATATAATTAGAGGCGTGACACAGTGAAGTTTGGTAAGCCGTAAAGCAACTAAAATCGCGCATGATTGGGTAACTCATAGCTTTAACATGAACTTTGTGATAGAATTGATCCTTATTCATCCCACAGTTTGTTGTAGATGTATTGGATAATAGAGTATTCTCTATCAGTGGAAATGCACACTTCAAAACAGTTTTTCAAAGCTGTGGCAGAACAGATACAGTTAAACATAACCATAGCATGTCAGTTTGTAGGAACGTGCTTTGTTCTCACGTATAACAACTTCTCTGAATGCTGAACTGCCCGTTCGCAAGAATCATGTAGCCTTCTTAACACAGAACTTGTGACTAGTTCGTTCTTCTTCCTTTAGAAATTCAAATGATTGCTGATAACTGGACCCAAGTTGATACTGTGAACCTTACCTTCCAGAAAGCCTTTAATACTGTCCTGTACTACTGAGCACTGTTTCTTGTCGAAACACAACTCAGCAAGTCTTCCCTGACTGGGAGACATGGGAAGGAGTAGGGTATTCATCGTGGAAGCATAATATGATCGTCGCCATTGTTCACAGGATGCTCACATCATCAGAAAGTTGTTTAGAAATGTAGGAAAAGCTGCAGGTAATCCTTACGGGGAGAAAGGACTGTCGTAGCTGATGCTCGTCAGTTGAAATGGCCACAGGTATCCATCTAGAGCTGTTTCAGTTGGAACAACGACAAACTCTTATTATGGATGTGAATAAGATGACAAACAGATGCATACATGCAACTCATCCACCATTTCTTGGTCGTTTTGGCAGTTTAGAAACTCTGTAAAGTTCCGTTAATGGAAGAAATAGGAAAACTTGCAAAACGAGCCGCTGGTTTGTCATGTGTTTGGTCAGAAATTGTGAAACTGTACGAAAAAGAAGCAACTTATCCTAGAAAAAGATTAGTATTGAAATTGTAGAGAACGCTAATGCACTGGTATTTTATCCTGTTTCGAAACGTACTTGCTGTACTATCTAGTTTATTACGACAACTACCCTGTACTTGGATAACGGAACAGTATATTGGCGACTGCCAGACGTATCTTTGTCCTTCGCTACATATCGTACACAAATACTGGATTCACATACTGTCAAATGTAAGCATAGAACGCACACACATTAGTCATATGCTCTGTCTCAATCATACTTCATAGTAACATATTCAAACAAGGTAGCACGTTTTTAAAGTCCAGACATATCAAGATTGTACTGATGTGAATAAATCTTTGTAATGCATGTGTAGGCAGAATAAGCAAACAAGTATTTGACAAATTATGTCAGATAAGTAAGTATACTGTACAGAGTCCTCCGTTGTGAAATCAATTGTGATGCTTGCTTTTATGATTAATGACCTGTGATAACAGACGACTCCAAGAAATGATTCCGTTAATCATTTAATATCCGACCCTCCAAAACTAGTTGACAAACGTAAATTGTTTACTGTTCTGCTCGCGCTATCTGTATGAAGTAATACATGATATTACAATGCAGTTAAGTTTCAGTGGTTAGTCGAATGCTGTTACCAAACTGTCAATCAAATACTTCACTCGTCTCAAAAGCTGACTGTTTATATTATAGTCTATTAATTATGAGTTTTTCCTTTCTCTCTTTTTATTTTGCTTATATAACAGTGAGTTTTCTTGATAGTGATAACCATCTACCTTTTACTAGATTTATTTCTGATTGTACATTAGTACTGGTAGCTGTAAAATTTATGCTTTTAAATAAATATTGTCATACGAGGACGTCAATATCTGTACCGCCTTTTGGGGATGACGTATCCTCACTGGTGCTGCAGTAAAATCTGTGACGTCCGCTACACCAGGACAAAATGAACATCTTGGCAATAACGTACTTGCTAAAATTAATATCACGTTAGATCTTAGGGTTTTGAAGTTCTGCAGTGAGAGTCCACCGGCCGATAGTTCGCGACATGCTGAAAGCCTCAGCAGTTCCAACTAATACTAGAACAGCTGTTTGGTGCTCAGTTAGGTCAATATACAGTTAACACAGCCAGCGCCCGTTGAAAGTTTATTTTGTTACTGTGTTCACAGTTTAGTCCATACACTCAACACGTAAAGTGCAGGAATGGCCTGTACAGTCAGTCAGCTTCTGTCTGCTTAAACTTCACTGTGCTGTGCACACAACGTTTTACGCCTAAAATCTTATTCTGTCCTTAATGCAGCCCTGAAAAACAAATCACAGTTAGGTACACCTCAGCATCTAATTAACACAGTTCACACTTCTCATCAGCGATTTTCACTTGTTAAACTTTCATTTCCCCTACAGCTTAAGTCCACGAGGACAGTCTTTCAATAATATTCCGGTTTAATACAGTAGTCACCTCCATTTGCATAATAATTCTCCGTAAGAAATTAGTATTCCACAGCTCCTTCGACGGCTTCACGTACCGAAGTACAACCAAAGGGTCTCTGTGGAACCAGTAATTGATGTTCACTCTCAAATCCGTTATCAAAATCAAATCCAAACGTCCACACAGCGTGTCTGCATAAACACGTATCCTCCTCCCTATAAGGCAACTCACTTCCTCTTGTTTCAACAACAAACTCTCCTGAATCTTGACAGCATTTTACTCACATAAAATATCTCTTGAAATGAGCGATCGAATAATCTTACATACAGAATAATATTTTTGGATCATTTTATAATTACAACCCAGACAGTATTTTACATATGTGGAAACCAGAGTATAATTCTACAGTTTGTCACATGACAAAAAAGCCATAAGAGGAATTTTACACAATAAAATTTAAATATGAACAAATGAATGCATATAAAAATCAGCTGGTTATCTTAATTAACAAAAATACATCCGTTTCAAATACTTCTTAAATACGTCACGAAATATGTTTACTACTCTTACAAATACCTTCAGTCTGGAACCGCGCGACCGCTACGGTCGCAGATTCGAATCCTGCCTCGGGCGTGGATGTGTGTGATGTCCTTAGGTTAGTTAGGTTTAAGTAGTTCTAAGTTCTAGGGGACTGATGACCTCAGAAGTTAAGTCCCATAGTGCTCAGAGCCATTTGAACCATTTGAACAAATACCTCACATAATACAAAGGGAAATAAAATAGAGAAATTAGCTACGCACGGATGGGTACATTTACGTGTACATCCATACTCTGCAAACCACTGTGAAGTGAGTGGCAGCCAGTACGCCAAATTTTACCCGATATTAGAGTTTTTTCCCGTTCCACGTATGGAGCTCGGGAAGGATGAAAGGATGACTGTTTGTATGCGTCTCTTTGTCCTATTATCAGTCTAATCTTGTCCTTACGGACCCTACGGGGGCGATATGTAGGGGGATCTAATATATTCCTAGAGTAGTATTGAAAGCCGATTCCTGAAACTTTGCAAGTAGCCTTCCTTGGGGTAGTTTACGTCTACCTTTAAGTGTCTGCCAGTTCAGACCTTTCAACATCTCCATGACACTCTCCATCACTTCAAATAAACCTGCGACCATTCGTGCTGCCCTTCTCTGTGCGCGTTCGGTATCTCTTGATAGTCCTATATGGCGCGGGACCCACTCGTTTGATCGTCATACTTACATGGGTCGTACGAGTGCTTTGTAAGCATTCTCCTTTGTAGACTGATTGCATTTCCCGGGTATTCTACAAAATGAACCGAATTTGCTACCTGTTTTATTAACAACTGATTCTATATGATAGTTCCATTTCATGCCCCCGCAAAGTATTAGACCCACTATTCGTATGATTTTTACCGAGTCTACTGTGACTCGTTGATACTGTAGCAATAGAATACTGCGGGCTTTGGTTTTGTGAAGTGCACAGTTTTACATTTCTGAACATTTAAAGCAAGTTGACAATCACTGCACCACTTTGAAATTTTATCAATGTCTTACTGAATATTTGTACAGCTTCGTTCAGGATGTACTTCTTTCTGACTTACTGTATCATCTGTGAAAATTATGAGGTTACAGTTAATATTGTATAGAAAGTCATTAATATACAACACGAACAGTAAGAGACCGAATATACTTACCTATGGTACACCTGTTCTGTCACTTACTCGCCTTCCATGATAACATGCTGCGTCCTCCCCACTGGGAAATGTTCAGTCCACTCACAAATTTCGCTTGATACCACATACGACTGTAGGTTAGATAATAACCTTACATTTGGTACTGATTCAAATGCGTTTCGTCAGTCAAGTAATATTACATCTTCTTGACTGCATCGACAATTAGCATCCAGTATGTCATGTAGGAAAATTATGGCTTTGGGTTTCAATTGATCAACGTTTTCGGAATTCATGGTAGACTGGTGTGACCAGTGCTTTCTTCCAACCACTGGGAAGAGTTCTTTTTTTTGGTGGGAAGGGGGGGGGGGGAAGCTATGGTATATTTTAGTTAAATGAGGAGCTAAATCGTTCTCAGATTCGATATTTCTGATTTTGTTGTGCTACTCTCAATATCAGTTCCTGTCTCGTCCGTGATGATGATGATGATGATGTTTGGTTTGTGGGGCGCTCAACTGCGCGGTTATCAGCGCCCATGTCTCGTCCGTGAGTGACTGGGCACTAACTTTAATGCCACTAAGAGCCTTTACATGCGGTCAGAATTTCTTTGGATGTTGTGAAAGATCTTTTGACAATATTCTACTACGGTAGTCACTGAAGGCATCTTAGCAGCACCTCTCTACCTATATTCCTACGCTTTGTTTTACATCTATTTTGCAGTAGTCTCCGTTTCCTTAGAAGTTTATTTACAGTGACTGTATACAAGGGGAGGGAGGGTCTTTCCCATTATGAACTGTTCTACTGGGTACTTTTTTTCTTTTTTAGTTTGAGACGCAGTTCCCCTGCATGCTCCCTATCCTGAGGTAAAAGTTTCGTGTTTGTCATTGAGATATGACTCTAATGCTTCATTGTCTAGTTCGCTGAATGTGTTTCTACTTGTTTTAGTTTCCCTTTCTACATCGTTATTCATTGTCGGTAGAACTGCCTCAAGAGCGGAATCCTCAAGAGGGTAGGTCTTTCTGTCACCATTAGGTCTAATACATTTCCGTGATCAGTGGGGTTTCGATCTACCTCTTCTAGGCAGTTTTCGGAGAAGGCATTTAGTAATACTTTACAGGCTGTCTTGTCACTCCCACCACTAAAAAAACTACAATTATCCAACTGGATTTTTGGATGTACCAGTCATACCAGTACTTTATCTTTCCGGAATCGGGTATAACTTGGTATTGTTTCGTTAAGTTCTTTACATGAAATATTTAACAAGGTCTTGTGGCCTGCTGCTACATATGTACGTCTAGATGACTAAGAAATAGACGAAGCATCCACAAATAGCCATCTCATACAGTTTGTAGTCACCGCTTAGCACATATGTAACATTGGTGTATTGATATCCTGAAGTGTGACATAACGGAATAAGAGAAATCTCTAGGTAACACACATGGATGGTGTTGGCCTACCTAGCGTTTGCCGCTGTAATTCGCATACATCTTACCAGTGATAATGCTAAACGAGGCCGATACATAGCTCTTCTACACAACATTGCTGCATACGTCCTTATTCATACTACTGTTATCATTCGATTAGGAAATGTTTCTAGGCTGGCTTTCTGCATTCAGAAGAAAGTCCGTATTTTCTGGATTAAGATGTAATGAGCCACGACATTTCTGTCACTACTTATATACACAACAAACTACTCCCCCTTTCCTAGTGAAGTAGTTACGATATTAGAAAAAGAATAGATTGTTCGCCGCAACCACCCGCATTTAACTTTGTTAATTTTTTACACACGCGCTTAGACGCTTAAATCACTTACCGTCAGGCACATGCCGCGTACAAAGAAGAACATACTTGTGCCATGTCATAAATGTCATGAAAACTTCGTACAGATAAACATCAACGCCAATATTATATATATCAAATATTTTACAAGATTCACGGTATTGAATATCGAAGAGCGTCGTACAAAATTACTACATGATTTTTTTGGCAATGTGAACATTCTATTGTTATTAGGCTCTTACCTTATACAGTCATAGTAGATATGTTCTACAAATATTTGTTTTCACACAGAACAGTTATGAAATGTAGTTTCCATATGGTTAAATATGTCATCCACATATGATACACTTCTGAATTTTATTAGGATTCTAAGCGTATTTAATCTATAGGATTCTCCTGGTTAAAATTCTTGCCTTCCTGTCCTACTGTGTTACATTCTGAAATTGTGAATGACCATTCTCAGTAGCCATTTTCCACTTCAAGGTTTTAATTTAAACCGACAGAGATGATCTCAGTATTGTTCATACAGCATTACTTCTCTGAACAGTTTCGGCAGAGACATATTTGGAAACATTTTCACCTCCACTTACCATTTTAAATTTTGGAGCTTACTCCTGTACTCAACCCACACCATTTTTCAATTATTCCTGTAGTCACGAAGAAACAAAGGAACATGTGCTGAATATATACCATGAATTTACATTCATCTGAATTTTGGAAGAACATCTTTGCCTCCTGGAAAATGTCACTAAATGGCATTATTACATCTGTGTGAAGGATAGTAATACAGTATACGGTATCTCTAGTGAGTGATCGTTCGACATGAAAATTAGTTTACTTTGCTTATTTTCATTCGCTTATGTCGTATGGTATTATATTTTGGCGTTCGGGCAATAGGGGTTGTAAGTTTACGAACCTCTTGTCGACCCCTCTTCACGAGTCCGAGTATTTCGACATTGGCCTTTAAATATATACATTTCTTACTGTCATTTCTTGATAACAATATTAGCTTATTCCCAAGAATATTCGGCAGCGATCAAACCTGCATTTGGATCGGACTTCCTTAACTCTTGTGCAGAAAGGTGTGCAGTATACTGCTGCATCCATTTTCAACAAGCTACCGCTCGAATTCAAAAATCTTTGCAGTACTCCAACCGCATTCAAATCGAAACTAAAGAGTTTCCACATGGGTCACTCCTTCTATTCTGTCGAGGAGTTCCTTTAAAAATTAAGCTGATTCTTATTGTGTTATTGATTGCGCTTACTTAAACTTATGGACTGACTTTTTTCGGGTTCTTAAACATTTAGTTTTTATCTGTTATTACTTTTATGTTGTAATTTCATGTACTGACATGTTTCATGACCTTGGAGATTTGCTTCTCAACTTGTTTCTAAGAAACTTGACATGTAAATAAATAAATAAATAAGCATACATCGGATTGCACAATAATTCCTTGTCTGATAGCAATGAAATAAGACCTGCTAAAAGTGCTCTAAATATTAAATACAAGCCATCTAAGGATAAACTCATAAATCTGAACGGAAATTAACTTAGTTAAATACAGAATCAGTTGTTATAAAATTCACTATTAGGTCATTACCTTTCTCAACACGGAACAACGTGATCTTTGCTTAGTAAAAAACATGATTATACCCTGTGTAAGAAAAGCATATATAAGATTCCGTGATATGTTCTACAAGGAAAATCCAAAATCCAGCGTCTCAATGGTATCTGTGCCTTCTCTTAGATATTGCTCTTCTTGCTCTCTGCCCATAGTTTCGGCATTTGTCGCTTCGCTTAAGAGAGAATATATCAGCCCCGGGTGATGGACTTTACAACTCAGATGGGCTTAATGCCTGGCTAATACACACAGCGCACGCTAAGCAACTTACAGGAGTGACTTTGCCTACGATTTCGGCGTTAGGCAACTGGGTGGTCGGTGCTGCCAAGCAGTGTCGTTTGCTTACAGGGTAAACCGATGTCCGCTGCCGAGCCTCAGCTGTGAAAAATAGCGCCAAATATTCTACTGTCTCGTTTCGGTCGTTTTTACACTTGAGAAACCGTGAAGGTGACCGATGTGAAGGCTACTGACCGTAGGTTGAGTGATAATGGCGCGTTCAAGTAGAAAGACGTCAGAGGACTTGACACCCTGTACAAAGTGGGTCAGGAATTTCCGGCGCTTGCGACGTACCATGCATGAAGGTGACTAAGTAACACTACCAGGCAAAGTGTCTTTTGCACATGGCAGCTACCACACAAAAACAGTTGACTGTTGCGATTTAGAAGAAATTTTTTTATTTCTGCGGAGAGCGGCTGTATCCATGTGTGAAGTTAGTATTCTAATAAATGTTTTGGTTTTTAATTCCGCGTCATATTTTGCCCTACGGTGTTTCTCAGTATATTATAAGGAAATATTACTACTAAAAGAGTTAAATGTTTCGTATCTTACAGTCTCACGTCAGCACCTTATGATTAATTGATTATTATTCCGTTATTTGCCATGATCAATGTAATGTTTTGAAATTAATTTACCAAACAACATACAATTTTGCATGGTATAATGTGCTCGCTGGACATTTTACGTTTGGTACACTTTGTCATACTTTGTTCGCATGTGAAATGTGAGTAAGACTAAGTGAAACTTGGGTGGTAGCCCATTAATCCCTCCTTTCCAGTGAATAAACTTATTTATTAACTGGCGGAATCACTGTCGAAATCGCTGCACTCCAAGAATCTTCAATTCAAATGCAGTGTAAACAAAATTTGCATGACATTTATAGTTAACTTTCATTTTCAAAGAGTCTTTTTGATCCAGACTAAGTGAGTTATTTACAGTCTGCAGTGTGAGATTTACTCAACAGAAACAGTGCTAAATAACAAGAAATCTTCTGAAGTTTTTTTGTTTCTTCTTTTAATAGAGTTCACACGTTATTGTAACAGGAAGTTTTTTGTATGCAATACAGAAACGTCTGTGAAACAGTAGAGTGAACATTCGTCATGCCTGAAGGACAACCGCGACCAATGATTGAGTCCGCATCATCATGTTATGGACAGAGGGCTTGTCAACCAGGGAAACTACTCGACGTGTCCACAGGCGTTAAAATGATGTGGTGCCAATATGGAATCGACTCCAGCTGACAGGTAATGTTGAGGACTCACATCGCACAGGCTGTTCATGTCCGACAGGTCCACAGGACGGTCGATATCTACTACTTTCGAGTCAAAGCATCCGTGGGCCGAGTACCCGGGACTGAATTCGGCTTTCGAAGAAGCAAAATGACGGCATGTATCGCATCAGACTGTCAGGAGACGATTGCGTGATATGAAAAATTCCATGGGCTTCGGGACAGATGGGCAAGAAATCAGTGCAGTATGGACGCTTCAGGATTGGCGTCAGGTGTTGGTTGCGGACGAATCTAGGATTTCCTTGTATCCTGATTATCGCGGACAACGAGTTTGGAGACAACCTGTTAATATAGACTACGGAGGCCAAAAACACGAATAAAAAACCAATAATATCCAACGCCCTCAACACTGTGTCCCACATGTGCAACAAGATAGTGGTGGAGTGAAGTTCAGCGATGGTATTGCATGGGACCACCGTGCAATTCTCATGGTTGTTGAGAGTGGGTCCCACTGCTTTATGCTACACGGACGAGATTCTGCAACCAATACTGGAACAGTATTGCCAACACATTGGTGGCAATTTCATCTTGTTGAATGAAAACCTGCGTGCTATCGTGCTGTTCTGGTGACTTCGCTCTTTCAGCATGCTAACTAAGATCACTAAAATGAAGTTGCCTGTCGGTGTGTGTGAATTCCGAAGGGACCGAACTGCGGTGATCATCGGTCCCTAGACTTACACACTACTTAAACTAACTTATGCTAAGGACAGCACACACACCCTTGCTCGAGGGAGTACTCGACCCTCCGCCGGGAGGGGCCGGGCAATTCGTGGCATGGCGCGTCTAACCGCGCGGCCACTCCGCGCGGCTAGCCTGCCTGTTTCTGGAACATGAACCCAATGGAAAATGTGTGGGGTAGATTGAGGCGAGTTGTTTTTGGACGTTGTTAACTACCATGTATACTGCGTTACTTACGCACAATCGTCACTGAAGGTTGAGACAGTTCGGAATAGGGCTGACCTGATGTTCTCATCGGTCGTTCGCCTAGACAAACTGAAGCCTGTATCCCAGCAAGGAAACTTTACACCACGTATTGATGTTGCTCAGGAGTGTTATGAAACTTCCCCATTGGAAACAGACGATTTTGCAGTTCCACATATTTTTGTCGTATGGATACATTGCAAGTGCAGGCCTCACAGCCATATTCTTATTTTTTGTGCCATGAATTTAGAATTAAAGGGGTGATGTAAAACTTTTGTTGATGGGTGTATATTAATGAAATCTTCTAGGTTATTACCCTAGTAGATGCGCCGTGTTGTCGCAAGGTTTCGACCTTGAGGGTAAGTGTCGATTTCATCTACAGACTCCTTTGTCGATGATCCAACGGGTGGGCTAGTAGCTTGCCTTGGGGAAAGACGTCACTGCCTGTGGTGGGCAGCTCCTTCGGTTGGTTACGTGGGACGAGATTGGAGGGGGAGGGGGGGTGGTGTTCCAGGCGTCAAGTCTTGGTACAGCCTACCTATTTCGCTCGCTGTCGCCATCCCTTTCACATCGGAACTTTCCTAAGCGGAGACGAATTAGGAACTGTTGTACAACATGAGCGGCATGTATGTAAAGCCACTCATAGCGACATCGACATAAGGCAGATTATTATGGCCCGGCGCTTAGGAAAGAGAGTCTTGGGAACAGTGAAAGTAATCGCCTGTAGTGAAAGACCGTGGAAAAGCGTCTTATCACAAAAAGTGTAGGACGCAGACTTACCGTCTCTGTAGAGCAGGATGGGCGACTATCTGTGGCAGATCTGATAATATGGAACATTTTTGGTGTAGGAATAAGGGTTTTCGGAGCATAACACTGATCGCACATTTTTAATCACGGGGACCGCAGCAGAGGATCCCTGCGTGTCCCACGTTGACTCAACAACATCGTCAATTACAATTTCAGTAGACGCGGGATCATCGAGATTGTACCGTTGATCAATGGAAGCGTGTCGCAGGTCGGATGAATCTCGATTCTTGTTTCAGCAGGTCGATAGTCTTGTCTGCATACGTCAAAATCCAGGAAACCAGCTGTTCGGAACATGGACAGCACCGCGGAAGCAGGACGGTGGGGATAGTATTATGCCACGGGGTACATTGACCTTGGCTTCCATGGAACACATAGCGTAATCGGATTTACCTTGACAGCTGCGAAGAACACTATTGCGCACCACCTGCATTCCTTCATGCTTGACGGCGATGGCCTCTTCCAGATGGACAATTACTCGCGTCTCAGAGGCAGGACAGTGCGTTATTACTTTGAGAAGAAAGTTAGCGAACTCAAACTGAAGTTTTGTGCGTCGACTTTGCCTCATCTGAGTGAGCTGGAACACATCTGTGACGCTCTCGGGCGCATGATCCGTGCCCACAATCCACTCTCCCCTGATTTACGGAAATTGCGTGACCCATACGTTGACACCTGGACACCTGGTGCCACATGTCTCCGGAAACGCATGTAAGACTCCATGACACGAAGATTACATGTCACTCAGCATCACCGTTGTTTTTCATTCTAGGTGTGAACCGATAAGCTATTTGGCAGATGGTCATAATGTTTGCCTCGTCAGTGTGGACTGGAATTTACTGTGATCTGCGTGTTATGACGCCCCTTAAAGCACTGACTTTCTACCTAGATGTGCCTACGAAAAACAATCCACACATAAAGTCCAGGTCACAAACAAGCAGGGGAATGTAACTGAACTCGATCCCTTCTCTGCTCCCTGGGAGTGAGCAGGGGAGAACGTTGTGCTTCGAGCACATGTCGTTTTTTGGTCGGTACGTCAGTTTAGTGACTGATTTTAGACCCGCACGAAGGAATGCGCACGGAAGACCTCCGTAAGCAGTCTCCATCACTTTATAAAGTTTTTGTAGTTCTTTTACATGAGGTCGTGTATTGGGCAACACTGAGAGACAAAAAAACGACGTGGCACCAAGGAATTATTCAAATGGGACGGAAATCGATAGATGTGAGATATACAGGGTGTTACAAAAAGGTACGGCCAAACTTTCATGAAACATTCCTCACACACAAAGAAAGAAAATATGTTATGTGGACATGTGTCCGGAAACGCTTACTTTCCATGTTAGAGCTCATTTTATTACTTCTCTTCAAATCACATTAATCATGGAATGGAAACACACAGCAACAGAACGTACCAGCGTGACTTCAAACACTTTGTTACAGGAAATGTTCAAAATGTCCTCCGTTAGCGACGATACATGCAGCCACCCTCCGTCGCATGGAATCCCTGATGCGCTGTTGCAGCCCTGGAGAATGGCGTATTGTATCACAGCCGTCCACAATACGTGCACGAAGAGTCTCTACATTTGGTACCGGGGTTGCGTAGACAAGAGCTTTCAAATGCCCCCGTAAATGAAAGTCAAGAGGGTTGAGGTCAGGAGAGCGTGGAGGCCATGGAATTGGTCCGCCTCTGCCAATCCATCGGTCACCGAATCTGTTGTTGAGAAGCGTACGAACACTTCGACTGAAATGTGCAGGAGCTCCATCGTGCATGAACCACATGTTGTGTCGTACTTGTAAAGGCACATGTTCTAGCAGCACAGGTAGAGTATCCTGTATGAAAGCATGATAACATGCTCCATTGAGAGTAGGTGGAAGAACATGGGACCCAATCAAGACATCACCAACAATGCCTGACCAAACGTTCACAGAAAATCTGTGTTGATGACGTGATTGCACAATTGCGTGCGGATTCTCGTCAGCCCACACATGTTGATTGTGAAAATTTACAATTTGATCACTCTGGAACGAAGCCTCATCCGTATAGAGAACATTTGCACTGAAATGAGGATTGACACATTGTTGGATGAACCATTCGCAGAAGTGTACCCGTTGAGGCCAATCAGCTGCTGATAATGCCTGCTCACGCTGTACATGGTAGGGAAACAACTGGTTCTCCCGTAGCACTCTCCCTACAGTGACGTGGTCAACGTTAACTTCTACAGCAGCAACTTCTCTGACGCCGACATTAGGGTTATCGTCAACTGCACGAAGAATTTCCTCGTCCATTGCAGGTGTCCTCGTCGTTCTAGGTCTTCCCCATAGGCTGGAATGTTCCGTGCTCCCTAAGACGCTGATCAGTTGCTTCGAACGTCTTCCTGTCGGGACACCTTCGTTCTGGAAATCTGTCTCGATACAAACGTACCGCGCCACGGCTATTGCCTCGTGCTAATCCATACATCAAACGGGCATCTGCCAACTCCGCATTTGTGAACATTGCACTGACTGCAAAACCACGTTCGTGATGAACTCTAATCTGTTGATGCTACGTACAGATGTGCTTGATGCTAGTACTGTAGAGCTATGAGTCGCATGTCAACACAAGCACCGAAGTCAACATTACCTTCCTTCAATTGGGCCAACTGGCGGTGAATCAAGGAAGTACAGTACATACTGACGAAACTAAAATGAGCTCTAACATGGAAATTAAGCGTTTCCGGACACATGTCCACATAACATCTTTTCTTTATTTGTGTGTGAGGAATGTTTCCTGAAAGTTTGGCCGTACCTTTTTGTAACACCCTGTATGTGCAGACAAACAACTGATTACAATTTCAGAAAACTTGGATGATTTATTCGAGGGAAAGAGTTTCACAAATTGAGCAAGTCAATAACGCGTTGGTACATCCCTAACCCTTATGTAAGCAGTTATTATGATTGCTACTGGTTGACAGAGTTATTAGTTGTCCTCTCGATGGATAGTGTGCCAAATTCTATCCAACTGGCACGTTAAATCGGCAAAATCCCTTGCCGGTTGGAGGGCTGTGTCCATGATGATCCAAATTTTGTCAACGGCGGACAGATTCGGCGAGTTTTCTGGCCAAGGTAGGCTTTAGCAAGCACGAAGACAAGCAGTAGAAACACTTGTCGTGTGCGGGTGGGCGTTATCTAGCTGAGATATTAGTCGGAGATTGCTTGCCATAAAGGACAACAAAACGGGACGTAGAATAGCGTGACGGGCCGCTGTGATGTAAGGGTGCTGTGGATGACAACCAAAGGCGTCCTGCTATGAAATTAAATGGCACCCCACACCCATCACTCCTGATCGTCGGGCCTTATAGCGGGTGACAGTCGCGTTGGGATTCCACAACTCCATGGGGCGTCTTCTGCCTGAAATCTGATTGACTGTCTTCAATGATGACTCTCGCTTCGGAGCGAGCCCGATGGCCACCGATGATGGGTCTGGAGACACCCCAGACGTAGGTGGGATACCAACCAGACAGTCACGCGCCATGTGACCTGACAAACATGAGTAATGGGTCTGGGGTGCATTTTCTTTTGGTAGTGGGACCCCGTTGGTTGTTATCCATTGCACCTTTACTGCACAGTGGTACGTCGATGATATTATACGCCCCGTTTTGTTTCCCTTCATGACAAGCCATCCCGGGCTAACATTTCAACAAGATAATTCCCGCCCGCACACGGATGGGTTTGTATTACTTATCTTCATGCTTGCCAAATCCTACCTTGGCCAGCAAGACCGCCGTATCCCTCCCAGTTCAGAATGTTTGGAGTATCACGGGCGGGACCTCCAATCATCTCGGGATTTTGACGATATAACGCGCCAGTTGTACAGAATTTGGCATGATATCCTTCAGAAGGACATTCAAAAACACTCTGACAATCAATGGTAACACAAATAATTATTTGCTTAAGGACCAGAGGTGGACCAAGGCGTTATTGACTTTCTCAGTGTGTGAAGCTCTTTCTTTGAATAAATCATTCAATTTTTCTGAAATTGTAATCATTTGATTGTCTGTACATGTACATCAGATTTACCGATTTCCGTCCGATTGAGGGTTCCTTCGTGGTGAGTATTTCTTTTCTTAGGGAATATTTCCAGCTAAACACATTTAAGTACTGCATAAAATATTAAACCTGCAAGTAGAACTGTATTTACCTTTACAACTAGTTATATAATATGTGAACTATTGAACCATACTTCGTCAGTCGTGCACCATCTTGTATCTTGAATAGGAAGCGGGTCTTATACCATGAAATGTGTGATATTTCTAAATTGACTGAATTTCGTTAATTTTTTAACAAATTTACATATGTTTAGATGGAAACTTGTGTTAGTACTCAATAGGTCCAGTTTTATAATATATGTAACTGGTTTTTGATAACACTTCTGCTTGGTTGTATTTGATTCAATGGTTACTAGTCTTTCGTAGAACAATTAGCGGATATACGAATAAATACATTATTTAAAAGATTTCTTCGACGTTTAATGAGAAAAAAAATATTTATTATGTAAAAAGAATGTATGAAAATGGGGAAGAAATGGCTTTAAATATTTTTGTTATTTACTTTTTCAGTACGAACTTTGTTGTAGAACCCCTTATTTACGTGTGGTAATAAAAATTCATTTAGACAGAATTAAGCACACTTAAAATTACGTGAACCGTAGCAACCCTCTCCCGCTGATAAATTCAAACTAACTGATTAATAACATTTATGACTTTGAAAATTATTTAAATTAATTTTTTACTTGTTTCGGCCTTGGCACACATTTTCTAAATGCAGTGGGTTTTTAAATATTTACTGAATTCTTTCCCGGCGTTAGCTATGGAACACAAGACTGTCTCTGTTAGCATAAAATGGTTAAATGTTACCAAGCCGACCTGAACGTTTAATTATCATTGACAAAACACATTTCACTATACGTATAAGTTATTTGCTTTAGAAATTGAAAGAACCAACAGATTAACAACTTCAACTTTAATTATCCGCCTACGAATGCACAAATGTAAAACCAGTAATAAGTTCAGTCAGCCTCAGGATCGCTGTAAAAGAAAAATATTTCGTAATTCACTGCTAATTTTACCTGCTCCCGATTTACGGGTTTGGTTAATTTTATAGGGGAACAATTTTTTAAATGTGCCGCCGCTGCAAATCGTTCGGTCGCGGCATAGCCCAGCAACACCAACGATAATCGCTAAAAGTGCTGAAAATTCTTTAAAGAAATATTATAGATGACGTGGGCAAGCTAATTTACATTAGTAATACACAATTTTGATAAATTATAATGTATTTAGACCACAACAATAATTAAAGTTACACATCTTTATAATTTCTCCTCTAATGGCGGCTAAAGATAGTTACAGACAAAAGAAGTCTACTCATTCATATAATGCTACGTCACAGGTTCCTCTCCCTCTCAGCTCTCGAGGAAGACGACAAAGAATGCACATTATGTAGTGCTTTTTATAGTATTGCTGATAATGAATATCTCTTTGTAATCTTACAACATTATTTTCCTCTGTGGCTATATTTTACATTTTTTCATCGCAGATATTAACATATTTCGTAATTACATTATGAGTATAGAAATATTACAATCGTAAATACATCGAGAATATTATTATAGAAAATATTACAATAATAACCAACGTCCTTTATACAAAATTAAATAATATTTTTTGTTAAACAATTACTGTACATACGAATTGCTTTTTGTTGGTATGAACTGTACGTAGTGTTCTCATTACCGTACACATTCCTAACAGGCGTGCCACAGTTGTTGTTAAGCATTTGCAAATGTGCACGGTCGAGTTCAGCAATTCTGTGTGTCATTTCATTTTATTAGTAGTGTGTGTGCTGCCAGGGAACGTTACAGACGGAAACGCGTTTAAATTTCAAAGGAATATTTGTTCCTAGGCACATGACTAGGTTCTTCTTTGGAAAATGTTTTCGTATTTGGAAAAACCTTAATCTTCCAGAGTATTTTTGTAATTTTATAAAAAAAGGCTGCAACACTTAAAAACGAATACTATTATTTAAAAATGGAATAACGAAGTATATATTAAACTTCTATTATAGGACTGGCTAGAGGAGAAATTCTGAAGAGTGCTCCAAGTGCAACACTCTCTCCTACAGAAAGAGTTCGGCCGTATGAGTTGACGCTTCGTTATTAATAACCATTACCTATTGGCACCAGTCTAGCAGTAACACATTTCATAATCAGCATGGCGAACAAATAGTGTGTGCTGTGGATACCATGCTGTAATATGAAATAATGCTGAAAGAATAAGTAATGTCTTTTCTTTTATTGCAGAAAAACCCGCAACGAGAAATTCCTTGCCTGGACGATAACGGTTTTTTCCTAAGTGAAAGGTAAAAATACTTCTCCATTACATATGGTCTCTGTAATGTTTATGACCGCTATACAGTAAATTTACACCTACAGAATTAAGAAACGTAAATTTGTTTTTGTATGAGACACGTTTTTCTGCAGTATTTATTGTTACGCTGGAGAAACTAAGTTTTCGTGGTTGAGTAACGTAAAGCTGTAAGGTTCCCTCCCGATATATTGCATTTGTCGTTTCAGCATCGCCATCCTGCAGTACCTGGCTGACAAGTACGGCCCCGGACACAGCATTTACCCGCGGGATCCGCAGCAGAGGGCCCTGGTCAACCACAGGCTCGCCTTCAACGTTTCCACGTACTACGCTCGAATAGCAGAATATGCGGTTAGTATGAGAGACCTTTGTAACACCAACATTTCTAGTGCATACCTTTAAAAAGTCATCTCACACTCGTCGCTTTACATCGGACGGAGCATAGGCAGTTATTGTCAGATATAAGTTCCCGACGAAGAAAATATTAAACCTGTACTTCACTTTCTGTCTATTTCCATCTCCCAAGGTCTTGCCAAGATCACCTCTCTTCTTTCGTAAGTGGAAAGTAAGTGACTCCAAACGTGCCACAAACCTGATTTCAACAACGCCATCATGTCATCCTGTATCTTCGTCAAGATCACGTAAAGTCGCGGTGTCATGACAAGTTAGATGCTAAGGTAAATTACCTAAGGCGTTTTGGTGGAAAATAAGTAGTCTCCAAAATTATGTCGACACATTTGTTTATTTATTTATTTTTAGCCAAAGTACTGTGACACAGCACAAGCTTCGGGTTCATTTCAAATGATATCGTAAGGAGGTCGGACCTTCTATTGAAAGACAAGGTTCTCTTTATCGACATTTCAGAAAAGTTAAGACTTAATGACGACTTCATATTTCACCTTCCCTTTCCCCTCAACAGTCCCCCTCGCGACTCCATCTCCGTCGCTAACACCACAATAAACAGTATCAGGCAACTTTGCTATTTCTGCTTGAGGTAACTTCGGGTTTCACGTTTAGTAATTCTTTAATTCCAGTTATTGAAAATTAAAAATATACTTTTACCGTCCCGAATAGTCAGCGAAATGTCAGGAGGAATCGAGACCTCTGAAAAGATCATGAAATACATAGCTCAACCTATGATTAGAGAAAAATTATTTCTTGTTGTATTATCAAATAAGCTATTTTTTTAAGTACGGTCTTTTGAAACAGCCAGAAGAAATGTCTCATTTAAAACAGTGGAGAATTCTCAAAATACAATGTTGTAGACGGTGTCGCGTGAAGCTCAAGATCGACGGGCTTAAGTTAATTTGTTTCTGAAAGACTCTTCCACATTATGAAATATTTTGAGCCAAGAAAGGTTCAGCGTTTGTCTTCACACGACAACTAATGTGCAATAGATGTACACCTTCTCAGTTATTAGACAGGACGATTTCCGTGTCGGTGGTACTAATTTTAACGCAGTTACGTGCGACTGCTTTCTTGCTAATCATACATCTGCCCAGGGTCACTGCTAAGGAAATGAGGTGGGTGATTTGCGCCCAGCAACCGTATCTCAGTCCGAGAGAGGTCAATGCTTCGATCTGTAAAGGAGGATTTTGATATTATGATCTTACCGGCACATAAAGGCAAGGGCAATTTCCGTCTTCTGCAGACCGATGTTCTTAAGCAAGATGAACCAGCTATATGATGACTCTGAATGTCACGTGACCTTATGGCCAAAATACCTAAAAAAATTTTGAGCTCGTCAAGAACAGCACGATCTCTGACGCTGTGGCCAAGGCACCCCTTCTATCCCAGGCTACGTGGATTGCCTAAAATTCATAGCAATAGCATTCTGCTTCGACCAGTTGTGAACAATACTGGGGTGTCAACAAACAAGTTGGGAAAACATCTAGCAACCCAATTAGGCCCTTTAATATGAAAATATGAGCTTAGAAGTCTTCGTTTGTCGGCTCAAGAACTAACGACTCGCACCATCAGATGTGCTCCTGATTTTTGACGTAATCTCACATTCCACTCGACTGCCATTGCAGGAACCTCTGTTGCTCACTGGTAAAAATATGGAAGGGGAACTTGTCGATTTGTTCATGCATGTGCTCACCTCGACCTATTTTTATTCAATGACCGATACAGACAGAAGTGTCACAATGGGCAATCCTTGTCACCCATTTTGTCTAATCTTCTTATGGAATGTTTCGAGCAAGGAGCACTCCAATCGGCTGAGCGACTTAAAACCTAGGTCCTTTTGCTGATAGATAACATCTTTGTATTTTTGCTCGCGGCATTGCATCGCTGGACGTATTTGTACAACATCGAAATTCTCTTCATTTTAACGTCAGTTTCAAAATGCTCGTGGAGAAAACCGGCGAACTACCGTTCCTGGACGTGTTCGTGCGGAGAAAAGAGGATGACACCTTGGGTCGTGCTGTATACTATAAACCAAAACACACAGACTTACACTTACAGACCAGCAGCTGTTACCATACTGCACAACGAATGGCGCACTTAGGATGTTTGTCCACAGAGAACGAGCCAAATTTGATTCAGTTTACCCGATGAGCTTCGTAACCTCAGTGTCGTATTCCTACAAAATTGACATGCTGATGGGGATATTCGGCGTGCCTTACATACGACGCATTTTAAATAATATGAGAACTAGAATAAAATGAAGAAGAAAGAGGGCATCTTACCACACGTCGTTGGCGTTTCTACAAAAATAGGAATATTAGCAAAGAAACATATAGCTAAATCTGTCTCCTACCCGCCAACGGATTTCAGTGACGGACAGTCTTGGTTTGAGAAGGTCTTGTAGCTGTGGAAAGTCACTCATTGGACGAAGCTGTCACCTGGTGGAAGACAGATCCAACGTACATCGACGACACGCAGCTCCAGACCAAGCAGGGAAATCTGCAGTGGCAAAGCACTGTCTCAGAATCGGGTGCAATAAGTACAAAAGGACCAAAATTCTCTCATCTACATTTTCTTTCTAGGATATCGCAATTAAAGAAGAGGTGGAAATTCGCAACTTCATAAAGATTGTGAACGGAGATATAGGGTTTCAGCTTAGCATAGCATGGGACCCAGCGCTGGCAATATTAAAGTCACAGCGAACACAGGGAGAAACCATCGGTCATAAAACGAATTACTCTATGGTGGCGTCTTGAATATTCGGATGAAAACAGCGACGATGGCCGCATTCTAGCGCGGACGCGTATTTCGGGAGGCGGCTTCATACAGTCGGCGCTGGGGTGGCCTGCAACAGCCTTAGCGCGTGTGTCGAGCTCTTTCGTTCATCATCTCATGTGTGGTGTAGCTGTCCTTGTCAATATAGATCCGGAAATTTTCACTATTGGTCACCGAATTTGGCACCTTCATTCCCATACGTTTACTACTTAGACTGACAGAAATATAATACTTCAGTCATAACTCAGCAGTTTGTTCGTAGCACCTGAAGATGTCGGTCACTTGCGCCGATGAGAAATTGTAGGGATTTCAGAACGGCATCCAACGAGTACCTCGAAAACCGTTTCTCAAATCGGTCCGTCACGAAAGCCTCAAGCAACACATAGTATCTGTTATCAGGTTTTTCCACGGTATACCTTTAAGCGTGTCAGCACGATACCACCGCTACCGAATAAGTTGATTCTGAAACTACACGCACTTTTTTAGGCAACAGTAATCGATTTCCGGAACTTGTAACTGAACTGCTAAAAGCATATTTCAAAAATCAGTCTGCAGTACAATGCGAAGTTTACACGGCTTCCTAGACATTGTGCCATTTGCGACATTTAGCTATAAAAACTTACGTCACTGTCTAAGATAGTTCCTTGAAGGAGCCCAGATATCCGAAAGGTTAAGGCAGTAATGTTTTGTTGGCGTCGACGTTGTTAGGAAGAAAGCGTAGCGAGTACAAGAGAAAATGTGCTGACTGTCCTAGTTAATCGGTTCCGGCGCGAGATGTCAGTTGCTCCGCTTATGCCCCAACGAAGTAAGGTACATGTTACTAAGGCGAACGCAGCACTCGGTCTATCCATTCATGAAATTTATATTGTGATCGAACGGAGACACTGCAAAGTGATGTGGAACAACATAGGTTTTAGAGCGTAGAATAATAAGCGCTTATAGTCACAACAGAAAATGATTTTATTTAATATAGGACCACCTGTGACTATTTACAGGTGGTTTACATTCAGTTACATGTTTCCATGTGCTGGAGATCACTGTTTAAATAAAAAACAAAGAATATGATCATGACTAAATAGAGACAAATGAAACATTTGGAAGAGGCTAAGCGAAAGTGTAGCAAAATATTATAGTACTTAGATATAGTTGGTGTATCCATATCATTTTCGCGTTACATTTATCACCTTTTTGTACAGAAATACTTCGCTTTTTACACATAACTATATGTTAGTTACCATGATAATCATTGGTGCTTCCATATTATGTCTTTGATCAAATAGTTTCACTTCAGATGTTGGTAACTTCAGACACAAGCACTCACAATGTAGTTATTTGCAAAGCAGAGGTTATCTTCAATCAGCTTAAGTCAAAGAAGTAGAAATATTCTGCATTTACAGATACATAACTGTAAAAATGCTAGTTGTGAGGGAGCCATTCGTTACGTTTCTCGATTTTTAAAATATTTCATTACAGATGTATACAAATGACTTTCTTTAAAACTCAGTTTGTTCACTGAGAATTAGGTGTAGTGTTCTGGACCCATGGACCTAAACTTCGAGCTCTTCAAGAAGATTCATTTTCTGTCCTTTACTGACAGTGTATACTATCTGTAGGTTGTCTTTAACGTTTGTGGCTGAGTGGTCACATTCTTTTAGATGTGTTGCAAAAGTGAATTTATCAAAATTATTGTGCTAGAAGACATCCATGTGTTTCCAGTATCTTCTAGTGAACCTCCTTCCTGCCTGGCCTATGTAGAATGTGGACAATTGTAAAATAAAAGTATGTCAATATGTGATTATATGTGAGGCTTCCTGTTTGTCTTGTTACAGTGGATGATGTGCTGTTGTAGCTTACTCTCAGTACCGCAGATATTTGAATACCACTGTGATAAGAAAGGTTAGCTACTTGGTATTAAATTTTTCCTATGAATGGGTTGCAAACTAATGTGTGTGTTTGTTGATGTGACTCTGATTTAGGAGTGGTGTACTGTTTTTAATTTGTTGTGAAGTTTATCAATTATGATTGGATTGTATCCATTTCTGTGTGCAATTACTTTTATAATATTAATTTATTTTTGTTCATCAAGAGGACTGAGTGGGACTTTGTGTATTTGATTGAGTGTGATAGCATATTATGTTTGATGCCTTTCTCAAGTAACCCACTTTCCACCTTTGTAAAATGTGATAGTGGTGGAGTTTATTACACTGTCATAAAACGTTTGTTTTGGTATGGGAGGAGATTCTAATTGTTGTCTTAGAATTGAGAGCAAATAATTTCTGATTATGTCTAGTTGACACGAGTTCTTCTTTGCTAACTTGGTCACTGATTTTATCTAATATCTACATGAATTCCATGGGAGTCAAAGAGTTGTTTAGTGGCAGGTGCAATTTGAGCATTTACTTGTTGAGAGTATCTTTGCATTTATATAATGATTTGATTTCATATTTTAACCACATAGTTTTACAGTTTAGCTTTGCAGTTTTGGCTGGCTGAGTGTGCTCCTTACGCTAATTTTAATGTAATTTGGTGTTACTTTAGAAAAAAAGGCAGTTTTTGTTAAATTTCATGGCCAGAATGGTCTTAATCATATTGATTCCCATGTGCTAAATGCGCTCACCATTTGTGATGCATGACTAGGTAACATGAACTGCATTTTATCCATAATGGATTCAGTTGAACTTCGTGACTGTTCTTTGGTAGAGTGTAGAATAATAACCACTACTAGTCACAATAGAAGGTGATTTTATTTAACATATATCAGGTTTCAGGATTGTGTCCATCTTCAGGTGGTTCACATTAAGTTATATGTTTCCATATTCAGTACTGGAGATCACTGTTTAAACCAAAAACAAATGATGTGATGCCAAAATAAACACAAATGAAACATCTAGAACTGGCAAAGTGACTTGTGTGGCAAAATATTACAATACATACATAAAACTGTTGAATGCATAACATTTTACATTACATTAAGTTATATGTTGCCATATTCAGTGCTGGAGATCACTGTTTGAATAAAAAACAAATGATGTGATGCCAAAATAAACACAAATGAAACATCTAGCAGTGGCTAAGCGACTTGTGTGGCAAAATATTACAATACATACATAAAACTGTTGAATACATAACATTTTACATTACATTTATCAGATATTTTAACAATAATATTTCGTTTCTTACAAGATAACTGTACATTAGTCACTTTATATTATGTCTTTGATAAAGTAGTTTCACTTGTGAAAAGAATTTCTTAATTAAAAACAGCTATAATCTTATGGAAGACATCAAAGATTTACCAATACTACAGGGTGTCGAATCTGACTCAATGGGTGTAATAAGCCCTTACACCAACATACTTATTCAAGACACAATGAACTGCAAGAACTAATCCTGTCACATAATTATTTCACTTTTAATAAATAAAATTACAAGTAAGAATATAATCTTGTGGTGGGTGGAAGTACAGCAGGAATCCTTGTAGATATTTACGTTAAGCACGTAGAAAATCAATTGTTAAAGTCTGAATCCTTATTTAAAGACAAGCTAATTTATTACAAAAGGTATGTTGATGATACCATTATCTTGTAGAATGGTACACCTGAAGAGATTGAAAAGCTTGCAAATGCTCTCAGTAGCATACACAACAACATTAACTTTAGTGTGGAACATGAAGTAGATAAAGGAATCAGTTTTCTTGATCTTACAAACTCTAATGCAAACAACAAATATGCCTTTAAAATTTACAAACAACTGATTACCAGTGATGTTACCATAAACAACACTTCCTGTCACCAAATACAACAAGAAAAAGAAATTGGCGTTCTTAGATCTACTCTCAACTGTATACACAAAGTCCTACTCAGGCCTCTTGATGAATAAAAAGAAATTAACATTGTGAACGAAATTGCATACAGAATAGATACAATCCAGTTATAATTGGCAAACTTCAGAAAGAAATGGAAAATAAATAATGCACCCCTTCTAAATCAAATTCACAACAACCATACATTTGCTCACATCCTGTTTACGGGAGAAATTCAATGCCAGGTAGCCAACCTTTTTCGTAAAAGCGGTTTTCAAATATCATTCAGTACTAACAAAACATTGCAACAGCACATCATTCACTGTAACAAAATTATCAACCAGTGCTGCAGCTAATGAAGTGTTTACAAACTTCTATGTTACAATTGCCCATAATTTTACATAGGCCAGACAGGAAGGAGTTTCAACACATCTGAAAGAAGGTGACCACTCAAACACAGACAATAAAGACAACCGACAGATACTACACACTGTCAGCAAAGGAATGAAAATGAATCTTCTTGAAGCGCTCAAAATTTACATTCATAGGTCGAAATCACAACAATTTCCAATGTACAAATAAATGTTACAAGTAAGTCATTTCTAAACAACTTTAATGAAATATTTTAAAAAACAAGAACTGTATACTATAGCCCCATCACAGCTAGCAATTTTTACTATTACGTATCTGTACATATAACATCTCTGTACTTCTTTGACCTCTGTTTTTCAAATGTAAACACGTTCTGAGTGCATGGTTGGCAGAAGGTACCAACATCTAAAGTGAAAATATTTTATCAAAGATATGACATACAAGCACCAATAATTAGCATGGTGACTGATATAGAGTTAACTTGTAAAAACCGAATTAGTTTTGCACAAAGTGGTGATATATGTAATGTGAAAATGATATTGATATACTATCTTTATCTAAATATTACAATATTTTGCAACACATGTCGCTTGGCCCCTTCCAAATGTTTCATTTTTGTCTACTTAGTCGTCATCATGTTATTTGGTTTTGATTTAAATAGTGATCTCTAGCACTGAGTATGGGAACTTGCTACTGAATGTCCACCAGCTGAAGGTGGACACAAGCCTGAAAACGGTCGCATGCTAAATAAAATAACCTTCTGTTGTGACTGGTACCAGTCATTACTCTACACCGTATAAAGGAACGGTCGCAGAGGTAAACTGTATCATTTATGGATAAAATACACACCTTGTTTTCTTAATTATGTTTTCCTATTTCAGAACTCTATCTGTGTTCTTTTGTTGGAAATGCCTAGCTAGCCTCCGCATTTGGCTTATGTATAACGTCAACAAAAATTCACGTTTATGTTCGCGACTTCCAGAGACGATAATGAAAGTTTTACAGGAATATAAACCCACTGCAACATGTGAAATTGAGGTAATCCATTACTGATGGATGATCATTGGAAGTCAGAGACCATACGACACTCAAATGACGTTGAAGTGGATCATTGTTAAATTTTGCCCTCAGGACGTAGTGGGATACTCCGAAGGCACTGCCAATTTGCTCTTAGAGACTGGAGAGTTTTTTTGGGAGCGAAGCTGTTATTCTTACCAGCGAGAATACTTCTCCATTTCATTAACGTTTTGTGAGCCTTTTACGTTTTATACAAAACACCATTACGAAAATAAGTGTCTCCACTAAGCTGTTCATATATCGAATGACTCATCCCGTTGATTCGCTTTCTTCGAATCACATTGTTTTAATTTGCCTAAAGTATTTTACACCGTTAGCTATCGAATCATGGAATAACCGCAGAGCTAATCTTACATTCATTCGTTCAAATGACTTCTTGTCCAACTGAGCGGACGTTTACTTGTGGTAAACTTTCAATTCAGCGAATGTTGGAAAAGTATCTCGTGCATAAACTCGTCGAAAATAATTACAGTTCATCATCTCACCGCTGAAAAGTACATAAGTTTTATCACAGAAATTGTTTCTTACGCTACTAGTTGTATGACTTCTGAAAACATCCATACTCTAGAGCAAGTAACTGTACTTTTTATGCCCATAATACCTAGACCTGTATTTGGTTGACTGCCGTAAGAAGCGAATGCTATAGTTCTCGTACCAGCTTGTTCTAGCTAGATAATTATTTGAATCAATATCTACGAGACAGCACCAGGAGTTGTGTTGAGACTTGCATACGCAGCAACAGACTGAATCCAGTTATGCAGCTGAGGAAGGAACATCAACACCAAAGCATAATTTTCCAAGAGTATTGCAATTGTTTGCAGTGTATTCCCCTAAACTGACGGAATAGTTAACTTTCAGCGAAGTGTTTCTGAAGTAGTTTTCCTTGGAACTTAACTTAATAAAACAACACTCCTTTGTTTCCATCTTGTCGTTCCTGAAAATAAGCCTTAATTGCTTCCACAAACTGTGTATTAATTCCACATGAGAATTTGACATCATTTAATAAATTTCGAGGATGCGTTTCGAAGGAAAGTGGCAACAATCCCTGATTCAAATAATGTCTGTATCCTGCGGGCTAAATAATTTTTAAGAGTACCTGTCCAGAAGAATCTCATCATATGGCATCCCTTATTGTTTTTCAATTGGTTTTTCTTTGACGTAGTGTCAGTAGGTACTGGGAGATGAAGAAGCTTGCACAGTATAGAGTAGCATGGAGAGCTGCATCAAACCAGTCTCAGGACTGAAGACCACAACAACAGTGTCAGTTACAATTTTCCATATCTTACTAAGTTTTCAATTGACTAGGACATTTGATTGAGCCGTGAGAGATGATTTCACAAGAGATTAATTCCTGCAATCGCTGCTCTTAATTTGTTACGTAACCACACAACTTCCAGTTTCTTGCATTTCTATTTTCTTTTTAATTAAATTAAGCTCCGACCGGTACCTATCAGATTTGTACATTTTCTTCGACAGAGGAAACGCTGCCAGACATCGCAACTTCATCTTATTTACCACCTTCTTTGCCGCAGGTTCTCTTTCGCCAGTGTTCTACGAGAAATTATCCTTTGTGTAATGTTTTCGACACGTATTTTAGTGAAAAGAGAAATAAATGAGCAACCGTTCATGGTTTATGAAACCACCTTTATCTTTACCTGTGATACATACGTCTGATTTCGTTTTTCGCCGCCGACGTGTGACACGCTTCCAGAACAATTGAGAATCAGATCTCTGTCTTCACGAATAATTGAATAATTGCTCTAATCCATTTTGAAAATTCTACTCCGTTTTTTAGCGGCGCAAAAAATATTTACCTTTGCTTTCTCTGGAGCTAGATCTGCACGCTGGAACGAAAACAGTGAGCATACTTTGTTCTTACAAGATAACGATTCAATCCGACAAGCCAAAACCCACCCTGAAATTTCTTTTGCAGGAACAACACAACAAGAGAAATGCGTTACAAAAATTTTAGTTGATAGGCCACACCACTAGCATCTTTTAAAAAACGTTGAAGTTGATTATTTTTGTCGCTCGAGGAACCGCATATGACAGCGGTTTGTACAGTTCTTCCTGTCTAACGCGTGATCGGCCGTGAGAAGAAAGCATATCACCATTTAGTGTAAATATCCGGAGTGACACAAGCTAATTTGAAGCATCCAAACCATACAAAACATTTTACATATCATTAACGTTTTGAATAAAAGACAACTAGTAACGACATCCAAACTTTTGCATGTGTAATTCATATAAAGGTAACTAACACAGGAAAATAATTCAAGGGAGTCTCTGATGTAACATTACAGACGATTTTCATCAATGGTGACTTTAATTTATTGAAATGAATTATATCTTACACATACATCACTTCACACAAACTCCTGTACCACAGACCTTATGATAATTTTTGTATAATATATATTTAAGTAACAATAAAATAGTTCCTTATTTGTTACCCATAGTCGTCACAATAAAAGCGACGTGTCATTTGTAACATTTTCCTCACATCAGGAACATCTGACGAAAGAAAATTTAATGCTCTCTGTACACAGTAATTACTATTTTTTTTTTAGACAGAAGTGCGTTGAAGTAAGAAATGGTTCTGGTCGTTGTTCTGCTTAATTATTTAATAAAATTGCAACCAAATAGCCATATACAGTTACTTTGCTTAACATTTTATATTTCCATTTACATTTTACATTTTTGCATATTCAGTTATCGATTTCACTCTTTTACTGCACAGTTCTATGTGATATCGCTCGCAGGCTTCGTTACACAGTTCACATACACATGTTGTGGTTGGGTCGTGATAAGTTTTGTTTTTGCAAATTAGGTGATGAAAGCCGTGAATAGAAAATATAGTTACGACATGTCGCAGCTCGAAGTTTGGTGCTGTCCATGTGCGGTTCGTCATTGCTTCAGTGCCATAGAACTCCGGTCATACTTTTTCTCGTTTCTCCTCCATGATCTTCAGTTGATTTCTCGAAGCCGTGGTGTGTGGCATCATATACCGAAGATTGATGTCTTCAATTAGGAATGTCTCTCTCGCTAGCAGGTACACTAGTCTAGATGTTCTTTCTGTCAGGTGGTCCCATACAACCTCCATCCCGTAGGCCAGGATTGGCAAGATTTTTGAGTTGAATAATTTCATGGATGTTTCTAGACTGAGTAGACGGATCTTTTTGATATCCTGTATTGCTATTATTGCTTGGGTTGCACGTTCTGTTGTATGTTTTGTGAAGCATTTGGCTGTTGGTTGCAATGTCACCCCTAGGTATTTAAAATCTGATGAGATTTTTATTTTTTGTCCTCTGATGTTGATTTCCGCATTCATGGGTGTTTTGTCTCCTGTTCTGAAAATCACCATTTCTGTCGTTGTTATGTTTATGTGTAGTTTGTGTTCACTGCACCATCTGTCTATTTTCTCAATAATTTTCTGCAGCTTCTGTATATTTGCTGAACCTATGGCTATTTCGTCAGCTTATGCATATACGTATACATCTTCTCCATTTTCTCCAATTCGGAGTACTTCTTCAGTGGCAAGAATGTACAGCAAAGGGCTCATTGAGTCACCCTGTAAGACTCTGTTCGATTGCAGAATGAGGTTCGAAAAAGAGAGGGTGTTTGATATTGTAGTTAAGTTGTATTCGAGGATTAACTTGACTATTCTTGCCCATACGCTACCTTCTCCCATTGTGTTTTCCAGTTTTCGGACTATGAGATCTCTTTCCAGTAGGTCAAAGGCTTTGGTAAAGTCTATGAACACTGTATTGCTCTGCTTATTGTACTGCATACCAAGCATACTCAAAGCAACTCGTAAATTGTGCCAATGCAAACTGATAATGCACAGATGACAGAAATTTAAGAATGCTGTTATCCTGATATACCTGAAATCACCCGCAGCTATCGGTTATTACATTGTTCGACAACTTTCTTACAAATACTTCCCACAGACGAAAAAATTCCTCATCGAGAGTTATACTGGTTGTTCTGGGTGGAATCTACATTATATCAACTGTCTTTTCGTCGTCCTCCTGAAAGACAGAGGTGTCGTTATTTCCAGGCAAGGATCCAACAAAAACAATGAATTAATTTCTGCAACTGGGTAGAAACTGTTTCGAATGAAAGGTTAAAAATTGTTGTCTCCTGTTTTTCCAGAATTTGGTAGGTCGGTTATAATATTTTTTACACTAAACAGCATTACTTCAATTTTGGTCCTAAAAAGCCTTGAGTTCCCTGAAGACAGAGATAAAGCTGCAGTAACCCTCTCATACTTATCATTGTCATAGTTGAATATGAATGTGTCATAGCATTAATTGATTGCACAACAGACTGTATCTTTTTATCACCTGGAAATGATAAAGTGCAGTTTTCTCGCAGTTCTTTCACAAAACCTGACTGATCGTCGTTACACGCAGCAGATGTGAGGATAATAGAAACTTGGTCTTCAGGTCGACTGTAAATTAACGGCGTCTCCTCAACAGTTTTACTTGAAGGAAACTTCGTAGTTTTGCAACTTCCCGCACTGTACGATTTCTAGAATTTGCTTAACTGAGTCAAAGAAGACTTAAAATCAGCAATGTTCATCTCAATTGCAAATCGAGGAGCCCAGTCTCGTAGACCTCCATCGGTAAAAGTGCATCGCCTCTCACGAGCAGCTCTACATGATTCACATCTTCAGAAACCTCCTGTAAATAACTGGTGTTCATGTTACTTATTCGGGTTTAGGGGTTTATGTTGGTTATTGGGGTAACGGGACTTCGTGGCCACCCCGTAAAGTAAATCTTTCGGATGTTTCTCTTTCACAGTTTCGTGAGTTTCATTTCGGCACGTATTTATTACTCCGTTGTAAGTCTTTCTTACATTATTATATCGTTCACCGCCAGCTTTTACCAAGCAAACCGGGTTTACACACTGCTTAACATTAAGCATTAAACAAAGTGAATGTTAATCATTTTTAACTTCAGTGTTAACTTACATTAGCGCAAAAGCAACTGATAATTATTATGGATATTAAGTAAGTTGCAAATTTGAGCGAACGGTAACTGCAGACAATTGTTACAATGAAATTATGACGAAAACTGTAATTCATCATACACGTTACGATCGCACTGGTTCGTCTTAACTTTCTACCAATGAACCTTTAACCAAGGACATGCTAATGCGGTCGTCGCATGGAACCACTCCTAGGAGTCCAGCAGTTGGATCCGAAGAACCACTGCCCAATTAATGTAGACCCTCATATTCACGATGTGAAATCACAATGCAAAAGTACAGGCTCAATGCCGTCTTGGAGGCCTTGTTGCAAATGCACAGTCAGCTACGACTCTGCTAGGGGTGTACATGTCTCCAGGCGCTTGGCGAGCTACGAATCTGTCTATTTTCAACGTTAAAAAAAATTGCAGGGCATATTAACAGCCAAAATTTTGACAGGGTCTTTCTTCTGGTGCATTGTTACTATACAAAAAAAAATATCAGGGCATGTTTTCACTTGTCTCATTGAACCATTTCTTTGTTAGATTTCTATAACTACGTGCAACTATAACTCTTAACATCTCTTTATCTCCACAGCCTTCCATCTTCAGCGTTCACTCATAACGCCGTAAACAAACTTACAAAATAAGTGCAGACAAAAGCCAAAAATACCGTACGATTACGCAGTTTCAAGCGATAGTGCTGCTCACAGTTCACGGACACGCCACCTCTCCTATGCTAACGCGCGGGCAGTCAACACACTTTCTCTGTTGCTCGATATGGTGGAAGCATTGACCCTGATGGACAAGATTGGACAGAAAATCTGAGAAACCGTAGGAATCATCCCAATATCCTCCTCCTGCGATTTAGAATAGCGACGGCATATCTAAATGAGAATAACTAGTCGGCGATTTGAAAAACACTTCTCCAGAACACAGTCTGTTGCCTCAGTTATTTGTTAGCACTCACCACACAGACCGGACACCACATAGAGTGTAGTAACAACCCTTCAATATAGTTCACAAATGGCATCTGAATCACAAATTTCTCTTTCGAGTGGAGGATAGACATGCTAGATCCGTCATTGAACATCTAGGCTCCTGCGTATAATTTATCTGGTAAAATGGTGGAAACGAAAACTATTGACATTCTGAAAACTTTGGACGAAGAGTGGTGAACGTTGCATAATAAGAAAATTAAGATATTGTTAGTAGTAGTAACACTTTAACTCGTACTTTTCATTCATTTGAATGTAGGTTAAGACACTTTTCTTTTTGCAGGTGGCACCGATATTCTTTGATTACAAGAGGACTCCCGAGGCTCTTAAAAAACTGAAGATAGCTCTGAACGTCTTAAACACCATCTTAGAAAGACAGGGAACCAAATTTGCAGCAGGAGGTTTGTATTAACTTACATCTTTATATTGTTTTGACAAATGCACAGAATCATTATTAAGTTTCTGACTATGTAGGCATATTTTATTGACGTGTATATTTCTTTCTCCCTGAGCTTAGTCTGTGTTTTTGGTACATTGAAAGAAACTTAATACTCACCACTTGACAATGTAATCAACCACAAACACCAGGTTTTATAGGCGTTACCGTGTGACGGTTATAATGAAGCGTTTGTTGTGCGCTGTACGTGTACATACCTGATCACGAAGAAACGATATTAGAGCTGACGGGCTACAACATATTATGAGAAAAATAAGGTGTAAGATGTATGTTTTCCAGCAGTTGTATTTTCTTTATTTTTTTCTTGAGTGATCTGAAGATGGTTACCGTGGAGCAAAATAGAGCGACTAACGACAATTTGTGATCACTGACTGACATTAAAGAAAAAAAGTTCTCCATTTTCATGGTCCACTGCATTTATTCCAATATCAGTTACACATTATTCTTATAAGTCGTTCTGGATGTATCTGAAATACTCACACCGATTCCAGCAACTTGTATTCCTAACATACACTCCTGGAAATGGAAATAAGAACACCGTGAATTCATTGTCCCAGGATGGGGAAACTTTATTGACACATTCCTGGGGTCAGATACATCACATGATCACACTGACAGAACCACAGGCACATAGACACAGGCAACAGAGCATGCACAATGTCGGCACTAGTACAGTGTATATCCACCTTTCGCAGCAATGCAGGCTGCTATTCTCCCATGGAGACGATCGTAGAGATGCTGGATGTAGTCCTGTGGAACGGCTTGCCATGCCATTTCCACCTGGCGCCTCAGTTGGACCAGCGTTCGTGCTAGACGTGCAGACCGCGTGAGACGACGCTTCATCCAGTCCCAAACATGCTCAATGGGGGACAGATCCGGAGATCTTGCTGGCCAGGGTAGTTGACTTACACCTTCTAGAGCACGTTGGGTGGCACGGGATACATGCGGACGTGCATTGTCCTGTTGGAACAGCAAGTTCCCTTGCCGGTCTAGGAATGGTAGAACGATGGGTTCGATGACGGTTTGGATGTACCGTGCACTATTCAGTGTCCCCTCGACGATCACCAGTGGTGTACGGCCAGTGTATGAGATCGCTCCCCACACCATGATGCCGGGTGTTGGCCCTGTGTGCCTCGGTCGTATGCAGTCCTGATTGTGGCGCTCACCTGCACGGCGCCAAACACGCATGCGACCATCATTGACACCAAGGCAGAAGCGACTCTCATCGCTGAAGACGACACGTCTCCATTCGTCCCTCCATTCACACATGTCGCGACGCCACTGGAGGCGGGCTGCACGATGTTGGGGCGTGAGTGGAAGACGGCCTAACGGTGTGCGGGACCGTAGCCCAGCTTCATGGAGACGGTTGCGAATGGTCCTCGCCGATACCGCAGGAGCAACAGTGTCCCTAATTTGCTGGGAAGTGGCGGTGCGGTCCCCTACGGCACTGCGTAGGATCCTACGGTCTTGGCGTGCATCCGTGCGTCGCTGCGGTCCGGTCCCAGGTCGACGGGCACGTGCACCTTCCGCCGACCACTGGCGACAACATCGATGTACTGTGGAGACCTCACGCCCCACGTGTTGAGCAATTCGGCGGTATGTCCACCCGGCCTCCCGCATGCCCACTATACGCCCTCGCTCAAAGTCCGTCAACTGCACATACGGTTCACGTCCACGCTGTCGCGGCATGCTACAAGTGTTAAAGACTGCGATGGAGCTCCGTATGCCACGGCAAACTGGCTGACACTGACGGCGGCGGTGCACAAATGCTGCGCAGCTAGCGCCATTCGACGGCCAACACCGCGGTTCCTGGTGTGTCCGCTGTGCCGTGCGTGTGATCATTGCTTGTACAGCCCTCTCGCAGTGTCCGGAGCAAGTATGGTGGGTCTGACACACCGGTGTCAATGTGTTCTTTTTTCCATTTCCAGGAGTGTATATGCTCTCTCTTTCTCTCTCTCTCTTCCTCCCCCCCTCCCCTCTCTGTCTCTCTCTTTGTCTCTCTTACATCCCATGAGCTCTACCCTTTTCCCTAGGTTCCTCTTACTTCTCACGTATCAGCGTACCTAAAATATTTCTTGTCAGCCAGCTTTCATATCAACAACGTAGTTTATACCTCCTCACACAGTTATGAACATGTCAGCTAATTTAATCATCTGATTTCACCTCACCTTGTAAATATATACAAAAGTAAGATACTTAATATTTTATAATAAACCATCCGTACTGTCTTTGATCAAGATGGATGATATTGAGATCTTCTTGTAGCAATATCTTACTTATTTGACTGCTACCGGATTTTCTAACGGTACCCATATCTTCGCAAATACATTTAAATGTTTTCTGTGCGATTTATTCTACTTTGGAACTTCCAGTGTTAGTAAGAGATAGTGAATAATCTAAGATTGAGTGACGCTACTATTTAAGTCAACAATCATCCTGGAAAATCTGTTAACGTATGTGCGTTTTGCGTCTGCCCAATAGATCGAAGTATTTCATACTGAAGTGTGCTTTATGGGGAAACATGAATATGAGGCTTTATAATTATAGCTACATCTCTCAAAATGCGAGTTTCGTGGTAATTACAATCAGTCTCATAGATTTCCCGTCCGAGTATAACAAATAAACTTTAATACCACTCAAATACGGAAACTCCAAAAAGTACTAAATTTTAATGTCTTGCCATTGAATGTTTCGGATCCATTATAGGTTAATAATTAAAGTCATTCCAACACGCGACAGGCTGCTGAGTCTAGGAACATGGTTACTCACGCGATAAACACTAGAAGAAAAACTACGATCTGGAATATACTTAAGTAAGCAGAGTAAAAATAATATGAATTACTTGATAAAAACTTGAATTTCTCAGTCTAAATGAAATCATAAAATACGTTCCCTAGAAGAAATTTCGGTGACATCTTACGGCAGACTCTCATTTTTCTATAAATTCTTCCTACCTTTACACATACAAATCCTCTCGAATTTGAACTATGAAGGAGTTACGAGCGTAAATATTCATTAGGCTCGACAACAAATCATACGAAAATTTCTTTGTGTCCACTAAAGAGCGACATGTAATTGACTTTCATGTTCAAATACCAACGCATTTTGTCTTAAATTTTACGAATGTAGCTCATGTTATTGCATTCACTGATCGCATCTTTGATAAACACCACATCGCTATTAGGAAACTATTAATAAGTTGTTAATAATTTAATAATCAATTGAGTTCTCGAGTTTTCTGCTAAGTCTCGCATTACAGCTTTGCAGAATATTTTATGTATGCTATGCTATCAGTTTGAAAATGTGTGTGTGTGTGTGTGTGTGTGTGTGTGTGTGTGTGTGTGTGTGTGTGTGTGGTGAGAGAGAGAGGGAGACGTTGTTCTTTATATTTATGAGAATGTACGTGAGGTCTAATTTATGACTGTCCTAAATCTTTCCAAACGGATGCTGCCACAGATCAAGTCACATTTATTTTGTCGTATTATCTTGAAAGTGCAAATATATGAGTGCAAACATGCTAATACAGTCACGCTGGACTCGATTTACAAATCTACACGATTTTCAGAAATGCGACAGCTAAGATTCCACGGTCACCACAAATTGTCTGAGCGATTAAATTGTATCACAGTGGCCGTGGAGCGAAGCTCAATTTTATTTCAAAAAGGCCTTCACATACGAAACTGTGCAGCAAATGAAACGTAATATAGGGACATTTATCTTCGTCCATTCACAGCAACAGTGGTAAAATTTGTCATCCACCAACAACAGCTAGTTCTGCGTGCTTAAAGAAAGACATCCCCTTCTTCCCCTTGTGCCACTATCAAGTAAAACACAGTGTTCAGTTCCAGAGGAAAACGAATTTGGCACCTCTGCTACAGCTTTCATCTTTGTGTATTTTAGTCATTATTAGAGGAAATAATGACACCAGCTCAAAAATTAGTCACCCTCATAAGTTACCACGCTAATAACTTCGAACACCAACTCAAGGCACGACAATGGCTTCACGTGGGCGAGTAAGGAAGTCTTCAGGCAGGCCAAATCGATTTGAAGCCGCTCATTGAAGATTAGATTCCGTAGAGGTAAAAAAACAAAATACGGAGGAGTATGAGTAGGGCTCGTTCACCGAGGTTTCTGTTCAATCTTCATCATGTTTGTAGATAGTTCATCCATCCCAGGAATCGAGAATTTCGAAGACTTTTGCCTGCCTCTTGTCGATATCTATTCTGGCAAGGTGTCGAAATATGTTCCATAAATGACTGTATCTTTTGATTGCATAGACTTACAAGACTAAATTTTGTTGCATTAACTAGGGACTGTAGACTTTAGTATGTAATATTAATTTGAAATTAATACGTCTATCTGTTCCTGAGAAAATGGTTCTTAACTGTTGCCGATTGAGGACGGAACCTTCAAAAGTGAGGGAATGTTGGCTGCTGTGTTTGAAACGCTGTTGCAAATGGTATCAAACATTTTCTGTAGGATTAAGAGCGCGTGATTTAGAGGAGACAATGCAGATGTGATTAGACTGATAGTCACAAAATAAGGAACGTATGCGCGCATCCCTTTGAACAAGGCTGTCGTCATCTTGGAAGACAGGACAGACCACAGGGTATTCTGTATGGAGTTGTACAAAAAGAGCAGCATGTGATCACCGATAATGATAAAAATTATCATCTTCATGTATATATGCAGACCGAAGCGACGAATGAAAATGTCTACCAAGGCTGGGATTCGAATCCCAGATCTCTTGCTCATTAGGCAGATGAGCTAGCCACTATACCACCCTGACACACGCTGCTAGGGTTTAGGGGGAATAGCAAGAGCTGAGGCTTTCAGTCCGCATATATACTTTCATAGATGCTTCAAATTTGAAAACATCTCTGAAACCATAGTTTCATTTGATTGAAGCACCTTTTCTCTGCCATTTCCAGTGACGAGTCCGTCCCTGCAGTTTGTCGGTTTTATTAATGCTCACAGTACATTTATTCACTTATAATTTTTATAAACAATTCATCAAAGCTTTAGAGCAACGGAGATATTCAAAAGCACAACCCCAAAAGGGAAACTGATCTGCATTACCCTTAACTTACGAACTTCTATATCCCCAAAGCTGGCAACAATTCTTACTACCAAAGTAGCCGAACCTTAATGTTTTAGTAGGTCTACTATATGGTTTTTCATTGTCAGTTTTCATCAATACGCACATCTGAAAACTTACAATTTTCTGCACCGTCTATTATTTCTTGTTGGCACGCTATGGTAATGGGAGGTGGGCTATTTTTGACAGTACGAAACTGTATGAAAAAATATTCAATATCTGTCTATATCTATGCTCTGAAAATCACTGTGAAGGACACGGCAGAGATTATGTCCTATTCTACCAGTTACGACGGTCGTTCAATAAGTAATGCCCCACATTTTTTACAGAACATATTTATTGTTAAGAGTCAGAATTTCGTGACGTTCGCTGACCGTACGCCAACTTTGTGGAAGATAATTTATTCTCTGCTGGTAAAAGCTCTTCTCCCCTAGGCATAGTCACTGCATGACTGACACTCTCGTCATCTTCAATGTGTGTTCCCCGTACAGAATCTGTAAACGGCCCAAAGAGATGGATGTCCGATGGTGCCAGGTCTGGACTGTAGGGTGAATGAGGCGATGATTTCCAACCCAGTTTGGCGATGCGTTCCCGGGTTCTCAGACTTGTGTGTGGGCGTGCATCATCATCTTGGAGCAAGATTTCTGCTGGATTCTTGTCCGATCGAACACGTCGTAAATGGTTCTTGAGTTTATTCAGAGTCTTCGCGTATGCTTCTGAATTCATTGTTGACCCTCTTGGCATCACATTCACGGGAATGACGCCGCTAGAATCCCAGAAGGCTGTCACCATGACTTTTCCGGCAGAGAGGGTTGTCTTGAATTTCTCCTTTTGTGGTGAAAGAGGATGATGCAATTCCATGGACTGCCTTTTTGTTTCCGGCGTAAAGTAGTGGACCCAGGTTTTGTCCTCCGTAACGATCCGTGACAGAAAGGCTTCCCCGTCAGTCTCAAAACGCTCCAACAATTCAGCTGAAATGCCCTTTCTGTGCGCATTCGTGGAACACATCGTGAGCACCTCTCTAATCATTGCAGACGTACTTCCAATGCTGACCGACAACTGTAGAGCCAATTGTCGAGTTGTGATGCGCCGGTCGGCACGAATAATGACATCTGCACGATTCAGCATGTCTGGAGCAGTAGCTGTGACAGGAGGTCCCGAGCGTGGCTGATCATAAAGCTCTGTTTCTGCATTTCCTGAGACTGTAATTTTCTTTACCCATCACTCAGCTGTACTCCTATCAACTGCAGCATCGCTATACACTGCACACAAACGTTTGTTGATGTTCATCACGGTTTCTTTTTCCGTACACAAGAATTAAGTAAAAGCACCTTGCTTGTAACGTGAGTCGTATGTAGACGCATTTTGACGCAGTACTGCGGCACTACCATCTGCCAGAACGGTTAGAAACTCCACCTGTGCATAGAACAGACATCAAAAGTGAACCACCAGTAAGGACGTTTGTCTATGTATATTAATAGCTTTCTAAAAACAATGTGGGGCAATATTTTTTGGGCGACCTCGTATTAGGACTTTCCCATTCCGTTCAGATATGGAGCGTGGGAAGAATATTTAAATGCATCTGGGAGTGCTGTAATTATTCCAATCTTGTCATCGCTATCCCTACGGGAGCGGTACGTACGGTGTTGTAGTATACTCCTAGAGTCATCATTTCAAGGCGTTTCTTGAAACTTTATAAGTAGACTTTCTCGGGATGGACGTAAACTATCTTCAGAGGTTTGCCAGTTTACTTCTTTCAACATCTCTGTGACACTCTACCGCGGGTACAACGAACTCGTGACCATTCGCGCTGCCCTTCTCGGTATCCGTTCAATATCCCCTATGTGTCCTATTTGGTAATGGTACCACACACTTGAGCAATATTTTGGGGATTCGAAGCACGCGGGATCTGTATGAAATAACTTTTGTAGACTGACTGCATTTCCCTGGTATTCTACCAATAAACCTGCTTTGCCCACGAGTGAGCCTATGTGATTGTTCCATTTGATATTTCTGCAAAGTGCTACATTCTGGTATTTCTAGGAGTCTACCGATTCCAACTGCGACTCATTGATACTGTAGTCGTAGAACACTACGATTTTTCGTTTTGTGAAGTGCAAAGTTCAACATTTTTTTTTTTTTTAAAGCAAGTTGCCAGTCTGTGCACTAATTTGAAATCTTATCAGTCTCACTGCAGATAACTCTATCATCTGCGAGGAGTCTGAGATTGCTATCAATATTGCCCGCAAGACCATTAATATACAACATGAGTAGCAAGGAACCCACTAAGAAATCTTCAATTCACTCACAAATTTCGGTTGATACCCCAAACAATCGCATTTTCGGTAATCGGTAATCGGTAAGCGTATGTATCGTACTGAGTCAGACGATTTACAGAGTGACGTTATACTGCATCTCACTGCCTGCCTTGACCAGTAGCCTGCACGATGTCATGTGAGGAAAATGTGATGTGGGGTTCACATGATCAACGTTTTCGGACTGTATGCTGGCTGGCATGGAGGTCCTTCTATTAAAGGTGCCTAGATCCTCAAAATATGCTTTAGGATTCTACAGCAAGTGGATGTGAAGGTGACCTGAAGGTAATTTTGTGGACACTTCTGCTGCCTTGTGTGACCTGTGCTTTTAGCCAACTACTGTCCGCCTGCTTAGCGGCTGGCACGGTAGCTCAGCGTGTTCTGCGTGTGTGTGTGAAATCTTAAGGGACTTAACTGCTAAGGTCATCAGTCCCTAAGCTTACACACTACTTAAACTAAATTATCCTAAGGACAAACACACACACACCCATGCCCGAGGGAGGACTCGAACCTCCGCCGGGACTTGCCACACAGTCCATGACTGCAGCGCCCTAGACCGCTCGGCTAATCCCACGCGGCTCAGTGTGTTCTGTCAGACGACTGCTCGCCCTCTGTGATAAAAAACTGAGTAAAGAACTCAACGATCAACTTGAACGGATATCTTGTGACGTCCGCCCAGACCAAACGCGACGGAAAAAAAAGTACTGGGAAACGTGCTTGCCTCCCGTGCAGCGGGCCCGGGTTCGATTCCCAGCCTGGATGGAGATTTTCCCCGCTCGTGGAACAGGTGTTGTGTTGTCTTCATCCTCATCACCGGCACGCAAGTTGCCCAATGTGGCGTCTACTGAAATAAGACTTACACTCGGCGCCCGAACTTCCCCGAATGGGGCCACCCGGCCAACAATGCCATAAGCTCATTTTTTTCTTCTTTTTTTTTTGCCAACTACTGGGCAGAGATTCTTGTCCGAGGAATCTACAATAGATCATAGTTTACAGAGAGGCCAACATAGCCACAAACTGGTATAGAATCTGATAGCGTTTCCACTGTGGAGTTTTGTTGACTTTTAATGATCAATGCCACTTACACTAATATCTGTTTCATTTTACGAGAATCAAACTGGGCAATACTCCCGGGCCTTCCATTGTAAAGGAATATTTGAAAATTGGGTTAAGTATTTCTGCTTGTGCTTTGCTACCCTCAGTTTCAGTTCCTGTCTATTCGTGAGTGCCTGGACACTAACTTTGGTGCCACTAACAGCCTTCAAAAAAGACCAGAAATTCTTTGGGTTTTGTTAAGGATCACTCCGGGCGTCAATGCACTTTTGTGCTCGGTTCATCATATTTAGAGTCATCTGGCGCTAAACGATACAGTCAGCTGCGTTGATTTCTCGTTGAATTTTACCCTACAGCTCATCGATATTGTGAGCATTAAACGCATAAAGTCTCGCCTTCACGTAGCACCAAAGCAAAGTATCGCAAATAGCGAACGCTGGGGAACGTGGAGGCCATTGTCCACTGCTGACGACACGTTCGTTTATGAAAGATACTTGAAAGCGATGAAGTGAAACGTCTGATGTTTGACAGGTTGCTCCGTCTTGTTGGAAGTGTGTGTATCCTTTTTTATTATTATTTAATTTCGCATAATTATCTCTCGAAAATTGTTAGGTAAGCTTCTGTACCAGAGAGTCCACTGAAAAAAAAATATTGGTTCCACTACACGATTACCGCCGACCAGGGTGGCCGAGCGGTTCTAGGTGCTAGAGTCTGGAACCGTGCGACTGCTACGGTCACAGGTTCGAATCCTGCCTCGGGCATGGATGTGTGTGATGTCCATAGGTTAGTTAGGTTTTAGTAGTTCTAAGTTCTAGGGGACTGATGACCTTAGAAGTTAAGTCCCATAGTGCTCAGAGCCATTTGAACCATTTTTTTGAACACGATTACCTGTAACGACACACCAAACAACAATTTTCTCGTCGTGAAGTGGAGCGTAAGCTATCTCGTGAGGATTGCTTGCGAACAGATACCTGGTGTTCTGTGAAGTAACGTGGCCAGATGAATCTTTTCGAGAAGCCAGTTGCAATAAGCAGTTCGTTTTGAGTCTCCTGTCTCCTTCACTTGGCGCAAAGGTGAAACATACTATGGTTGAAGTTTTAAATCAAATATTGTTTCAAATGGCTCTGAGCACTATGGGACTTAACATCTGAGGTCATCAGTCCCCTAGAACTTAGAACTACTTAAACCTAACGAACCTAAAGACATCACACAGATCAATGCCCGAGGCAGTATTCGAACCTACGACCGTAGAAGTCGCGCGGTTCCGGACTGAATCGCCTAGAACCGCTCGGCCACCGCGGCCAGCGAAGTTTTAACTGATGAAGAACTTTACGAAATTCTGTATATTTAACGACAGATTGTTGGGATAACTAGCATAGTGACTTCTTTGGACTGAGAGTAATTTTCCCTTCAATACCGGCCATGGGTTTTGGAGTCCTTATGGAAGGTTGCCTATTTCGTTTTGCATTTGAAATTGAACCTTTTTTTAAATTAAATCGTGCATTGTACTCTTCGCTGGGGTACCAGCAATCAGAAATTTTTCTGTAAACACTTGATATGTTTCCTTTTTTCTTTTTTTTTTCGAAAGTTTAGGGGCTAATATAAACTTCAGCTATAGCTATCCTCTCCTGAGTCGAATAAGGGAGTTTGAAAAACCACAACTTCACTCACAGTACTGCCCTGCAATGAAACGTATGCTGTCGAACGGCAGCAGCAAGCAGTGGTACCGTGCACATCCGCTAGTCGCGCTAGTTTTGCTCGAGTCTTTCATGAACAGTGTCGGGTATCGATTTCATTATGGGTGTCGTGTTGCTCACACTTTTGATGCGTCTTTACGTGTCTGATTAAGTAATCAGCAATGCCTTACGTTTCTGTTTGGACAGAGCACGTGACTCTGGCGGATCTGTCGCTGGTGGCTGCGACCATGTGCCTGGAGGCGGTGGAGTTCGAGTTGTCGCTGTGGCCGAGAGTCCTGCGGTGGTACGCAGACTTCAAGCAGGCGGCGCCACGCCTCTGGGCGATCGCAGAGCCCGCCATGCTGGAGCTGCGGACCTTCAGCAAGAGCCCGCCGGACCTGTCGTCGCTGCAGCACCCCTACCACCCCGTCAGGGCCAGCAAGTAGCGCGTCGTCGCGTCCCCGTGTCCCGAGCCTGCACCACGAGTTCCTTCTAATTTTCTCTGCAGTTTCCTATGTTTTTGTAATAGTGTCCAGATGAAAACAATAAACGGGAAAATTCTTGTGTTTGTCGATAGCTTCACCAGTGTTTCGTAGGAATCAAATTATACAGGGCGAATCTGAAATCGACATACAAAATTTCTGAGGCTGCTGATGAATATTTTCTTCAGCATTTTGGTGGAAGGGAACCGTAGTACTCGGTGGCTCATTACGGAGTTATAATGTAATTATGACTTACTCGGTTTGTTAACCCAGGTAATTACTTTCACAGCAGTGAAAAGAACCCTTAATTTGCAATCACCAAAACATACAACACAACAAGCAAAGCGATGTAAATAATTTTAGACGGAACATACAATCTTTTTTCATTCACTGCAATCGACGATTTTAGAAAGCCTGCAGTTGTGTCATTCATAATTGAAATAATAAAACACTGCACCAGTTATGCATTTTTTTTTTCCTGTGTAGCACTACGCTTTTCGAGAATTTATAATTATTATCAAATGCATATATTTACATTGGCATATTATGTTATGTTTTCGTGTGTGTTGTCCTGCCTCCCTTGCGCTACAGTCTTTTTTTTTTCTTGCAATCGGAAAATCCCAAAATATAAAATTTCTGATTTTTGCTTCTTAATATTAGAAAATAGTATTTTGTCTGTCTACTTACCGGTACTGTGCCGTCTTCATTGCGCAGACAGATTCTCTCTCTCTCTCTCTCTCTCTCTCTCTCTCTCTCACACACACACACACATACACACACACCACAACAAACTGGCGCTGTGTTTTATTGTATAAATCGCTTATACTTTTGTAACTGTGTTCAGTCCGTCACTGTACAGTCCAGCGCGTAACAAATACACAGTTGTTCTCTTAAAAGTATTGTTGAAAATGACTATCACCCTGATCACGCCACAGTCTACACGACGAGTCATCGAGTGTCTGACTCGCTCAGTGGTACCAGGGGCTTAGCCTAGTACTTCTGATGCGGTGAAACTCCAGACTACCAGGTCCATCTATCGCCCAGATTCTCATATACTAGGCTCTTCGCATAGCCCAGAAGTAGTAGTCCTTAAGCGTTTCTTTTGGTGATCAAGCCATTCATGGAACAGGACGACACCGACCAAACCACTGTCGTCGATTTTGTACGTTAATGTGGTTGCTGACTACAGGCGTCATGTGTAGTGGCGCTCCGTAGAGTGGAAAATATATGTAGTTTTGTAGTGTAGATACTTTCAGTGCAACATAGATACAGAGATAAATGTGGAGAAGGGAGGTAATAAATCTCTGTACGAAGCTGTAAGGAGCCACCGGAGATGACAGGTTCTGTGCACCAAAATACTCAGTAAATAGCCGTGGGTCCGCAGCTCGTGCTCGTGCGGTAGCGTTCTCGCTTCCCACGCCCGGGTTCCCGGGTTCGATTCCCGGTGGGGTTAGGGATTTTCTCTGCCTCGTGATGACTGGGTGTTGTGTGATGTCCTTAGGTTAGTTTGGTTTAAGTAGCTCTAAGTTCTAGGGGACTGATGACCATAGATGTTAAGTCCCATAGTTCTCAGAGCCATTTGAACCATTATTTGAAATAGCCGTGGACAACCTCTGAAATTCTGTTTCCGGAATTCTCGTTCACACTGTATGTTTCAATTGAACAAAACCGTTTCTCACGTTGCTTCGTTTGGGTACAAATAAAGCACTAGGTGGCAAAGGATGGAAGTGCATTCAGATATAACAGCTGTGGTGAAACATGGAAATTTAATATTTAGTGTGTCTTGTTTTAAGGGGCACACAATTTAAATCTGCTTTTTATCCGACAAGCGAAGCAAAAATTCCAAAATTGCGTTATGGATTGTGCAACCGGCTGAGAGTGAGTACACGTTAGTAAAACTTTATTCAGTGTATGAAAATTAATATTATGATAATGGAACAGGGAAACAGAAAGAAATTGAAAAAAACTCTGGATATGAAATGCACTATACTCGTATGTTTTGTTTTTTGCTGTATTACGACGTGAACTCAAGTCTCAGCATTTTTTATTGTCTCCATCCTCTGTTTCCAGGATCTTACCTTATCTTTACCTCAGCACAAAAGTTCTGAGATTTACTTTCACTGGAAATAACATACACTCAACACAAATAATTGCAGTTTCTCCTGAGCTACACCTGCTGATTTTGAGGTAGACGATTCTGAAATACAGCCATCGGTATGTACTACTACTTTTTATATGTCTGTGAAGTAACGCGTCTGTTCGACAAATAAAAGCTGAGATAACTCAAATCAATGAATATACTTAGTATATTTCAGACATATTTAACACAGTTTGAGAGACTAGTGGATAGGAATTTCATGGGTTATGAAGAAGTTCGTTTGGGTAGCTGCGTACACTTCTATTCGAGACAGCTTAGGATCCATGTAAGAGGAAATGACAGACATATCTAAGACCATTTAAAAAAATGGAATATCTTGCAGCTGCTTTATTTTGCATCAACTACAGAAGTATCTAAACTTGACAGTACAAAAGAGAAGGATTTAATAGAAAATAAAGTGTAGACTTCTTCACAGAAGGTAGTCTTCCATAAATATCAATAAATTAGCTTTGTAGCACCAAAACAATAAGTTAATGCACACAACAAGAAACACTGCGGTACTGAGTAGGTTCAGAACACTGTTAGTGTCAACACAAAACAGAAAACATACTGCTAAATGAGTATCTTTTTATATTTTGACTATCATTAGGCTAACATTTAACCTATGTCTAATCAAAAAATAACTGCTATTGTCTTTGAAGTACATATGAGGGCTACGCAACAATCAGTGAGCAAAATACTAAAATAGTAAACGTTTTTACGTTTAAGATTTGTACCTGTTAAATTTACCTTCACGTACAACTCTTGTATACCGTTATTAGTGCTGAAGTTGCGTTGTCCTCAAGTTACTAGCACTCATTATTTTAAAAATAATTAAAAATTAAAGTCTAGTTGTAGATTTGAGATCAGAAATTTATGAACACACTGGATGAAGTTCAACAGTGATTTAGGGGAAGATACCTTGTCTGCAGAAAAGGAATAGGAGCTGTTACTTTCTTGAACTGATATTCACTATAAGTGACCTTTTTCACGTCTCCGCGACATAAGATAATGAATTTTCAGTGCCAAGCAAGAGAAGTTTCAAGTTTCATATGACCAGGCATATCAAACGGCTTACTTCTTGTAGCCTCTGAAGTCACAGAACAACAAATTCGTTCGTGTAACAACAGCAGAAAAGCAATTACACCGTACAAACATACGACAAGTACAGTACCATAGAGCGCTATGAACGTCTTATTAACATGTCTATAAACTGCAGCACAAGGCAGGTAAGTCCAAAATACTTCTGTATTGAACGAAAAAAGAATCTTGTCCCACTGACAAGTCACCTGTGAAATGCTACTCTTTTCTCAGCAAAATCAAACTGATTAAGGGTAAGCTTTATAAATAATTCCCTTCTACTTCTTATGATGTTGTTGAGAGAACGAAAAATCGAGGACCCCAATATGATGATTCTTATTTCCTGTCATTTTATATTATCCCAAGGCGACTACATGGACAACGGCGTGAAAAAAGTGACCAGCACCTACTTCACGATAGTCTTTTCCTGTTGATTTTGTTGGCATCACCAGCTGGAATTTGTCATAAATTTTCGAATATTCTACAACTAGTACACTAACACTAATCGAATAAATATGCTGCACATTTATTTTTGTACTTCCTCTTCAATTACTCTGGAATAATCTTACATCGAAAGACGTTCTTAAATTAGAGTATAAAGTCGCTAGACTGAACATGTTGTAGAAACACTAATCTACCCCTGAGTGGAAATTATCACAGCTTTTCAAAGATGTAGTAGCCATTATTTCTTTTACGAGCTACTATGAACGTTCTATTGCTGTTAATAGTTTTAAGTGTCTTCTAAAATCCCGAAATTAAACTTTTAGGAAAAAGCAGAATTGTGTGGGAGACTTTTACAGTGGCGCAAATGGAGTAACCGGATTTTTCCAAAGATGCATGAAATACTTTGCACAAGACAGTTACTGAACTGCAAGTACGAAGCTTAAACATACAGTCAAATTGGTTCACAATTGAGAGCACCGCGCCATTCGATCATTAAATTAAAAGTATTGTAGTATAATTTAAATTATCTCTTCAATGTCGTTACACACCTTGGAACCTATATTTTGCAAGCATACTGTCTTTAAATCATCGAAGGTGCAGTCAGTAACACCGGAACGGCGCTGAAGAGCGTGCCGGCGCTGTCCAGCAGAGCTGTTTTCTTGTTTACGATGTCAGACTCGTACAGAGATTCGTCGGAGAAGTCAGTGCTGAGGTTCGAGACGCTCCTGTAGAGACTCCATGTCCCGGAATCATTGGTGGCAGATACAGCGTCCAGATCCACGTTCGACGACCACGAGCTGAGCGAAGTTTTCGACTGGAATAGCAGACAGTCGTCTCCGAAACAAGAGTCGTGGTCAGCGTTGTCGACCTTTGCATCTTCGACCGGCTCGGGAGAGCGGGCGCGGTCGCGATCGGAACAGTAGCCCTCGCTGGCTCGCTCCAGACTGTCTGCATCTGGCTCGTGCTTCTGCATATCGTCGTCGCTGAGGGGCCGAACAGCTGAGGTGATTTCGTCGCAGGGCGTGACGTCACTCCCACGGCCGTCGCCGACCTCCGCCGCTTCGTCGCGAGTGGTGGTGTTGAAGAGCGACACGGCGGCTGCATCGCAGCTGCTGATGTTGGCCGCCGTCGCGGTTTCGGTGCTGGTGATTGTACGACTGGGCCCGTCCGGCCTCGTCTTAACACACACACAAGCGCAGTACAAAATGGTCAGGTAGAAGCCGGCCTTTCCGTGGGCCTTCTCTGGTGGCAGAAGCTTCAGCAGCATTTCTGCCTCGATTATGGCGTATATCTGAAAAGGAGATAAGCAAAAGGTCAGAATTTCGTAGCGAGAACAACACACGAAACCTATAAAAAAAGTCTCTTTTGTGATGCGTCATAGCACCATACTGTTGGCAGCGCTGTATTCGTCACAATCTGCTGAGTAACTGCATTGCTTCACATTGTAAGTATCTCGCTTAGTTTCCAAGTTATTGTTATCGGAATGAGAGATACAAAATGGCTGCATTGTGTCGCCGCAGGAAGACAGTAACCTTATTTTGTCATCGGATGAACTAAGAACAGCCTACTAGCTCACCTATTTTTCATTGTGATGTTTGGTTTTGGGAAAAGTGAGCCAGATTCAGACCTAAGGACCTAAGCCATGAAGAGGATGGCATTTCTTAGTAGTGGCGTGAGCTGGCATGCCTCCCTCTCTCTCTCTCCCTCTCTCTCTCTCTCTCTCACTATTTTTACGACGTGGACCGCTTGATGCATGGCTAGATAGGTGGCCTGATTTCGCCGAAACTGATAACTGAAATAAGAATATGAGCCATGTACTATGCTTTGCTCATACATGGTAAGAAAGGACGCCCTTTTTCAGTCGGCAATTGCGACTGCGGGTGCGTGCGCAGGTTGTCGGTGATACCCTAGCAGCGTTGAAAGGGAGTGGTAAATTCAGTTACGATGGAGAACTAGAGTGTACAAGACCGTGTCCTTGTCGTAGAACTTTAAATTGAAACGAAGTCAACAGTAGCGACACAACGAACTTCCCGCAGATTAAACCATCCCCGTCCAATCGCACGATATCAACAGGACGGTGCAATACACACACCGCCCGCTTGTCAACGGACGAACTTCGTGAACCGTTTGCTGGACGTATCACCCCAGATTTGGTGATTTGGCTTGGCCAGCGTGTTCACCCGTTCTTACGACTCCAGATTTCTTCCTCTGGCGTTCCTCAGAGTGTTCGAAACTCACCCTGCAAACCTCCAGGCGCTGGAGGCGAACATCTGTGGGGAAGTCACCGCTAATTCAGTTGCAGTACTGTGTGAAACTTTATGTAGCGCCTTAATAGCTCGTCTACGTGAGCACTCCGACAAAGATGGTGCTCATCTGAGTGGTGTGAGCTTTAAGAAGTGAGCGCTATATGCCGCATGAAACTCCAAAGTCTCACTAACACGCTTGCACTTGTAAATCATGAAGATCTGTGTTATTAAAGTTTTTGTAAACAGTTGTAAAAGGGTGTTCTGTCTGAGTCAACCTGTACAGTGATTGAAAGATAGTACAATTTTCCTGGCGATATTTGCAATTATTTTCGATAATAAAGACGAAACCTCAATTTTTTCCAGGAAGCGAGAATGACAATAACGAACACGTTTCAACTTATGATGCGAGTATAGATAGTGTTCTGGACCGAATGATGTTCCGAATGGCTCTCCTGGATCGAAATTAGTCGTCAATCAATCGGAAATGACTCTCGGCCAGGAAGGTTGTCAACGGTGGAGCACAGTCAGAACATCAAGAAGCTGGGGCGCCAAATATCATTTTACTGCCAGAAAACCTGTCTGAATCTCAACTGGTTCGCCTCTCAGGATATTAACCGAGAAGCTAAACATTTAAAGGATAGCAGTACAAAAGAATTATCAACTGTACGTTTGCAAGGTAATCCTTGAAGAAGCTTTCGAAGACGAAACATTAGGATTATAAAAGGAGTCGAGTTTTGGTTTTATGGCTATGACGTCAACACCAAAATAAAGTTATCACAACGAGCTGGTAAACGACTTCTACACCCAGGAAGATACAAAAGTCTCGGTTTACTCTTTCGATGTCAGTGGCATTGTTCCTTTCGAGTTTTTTGCCATAGAATCTCACAGCCCACAACCACTACAGAGTAATGATTTTGAGGATTTCTCGAGAGGAAATTCGCAGAAAGAACCGCAGTTATAATAAGATGCACCATGGTTCACCATGGCAATGGGCCTGTACATTCCATTATGTCAGTTTGCGAGTTCTGTCCAAAATTCAGATAATATTCAGCCCCTAGCGATTCTGTCCGAAAGACGTCGCTCCATGGTACTTTATCTACTTCGAAAACTAAAATCCCTACTTAAAGGATGACTAAGAATTCGTCATGGGCACCTAAGATATTTCCAAAGGGAAAAGAAAACAATGTTACAAAAGACTTTTTCACGACAGCATGGCGAAGCGGAATCACGACAGGGACAAGAGTGTAGAAAGAGGAGGGGACCACTTTGAAGGATACAAAAGCTAAACATCTTTACGTTTATTAAAAATAATATTTTAAAAGGTTTGAACAGACTTCTTCATGATATATGTTTGGTATAATTATAGCAAACCCTCCTGTCCTGTATTTTATAGCTCATCTAAGTAGCTCCACAAAATACCTTGCAACTAACACCCTAATCTTCAGATGTAATACACTAAGAGCGGTACCAAACGTCGTATGCCGATGGAATATCAACCAAAGGTCCGATGTAGTTCGTACTATGTGCCGTCGTCCAGCAGAAAAGGTGTAAACGTTTAATAAAAGTAACACCAGAGCTACAGAATACAGGAAAAGCATACTGTATGTAGTATCTATGGCTTCCGTGAGGAAGTCTGCAGAGATTTATATCGTCCTACCAAGGGCCGTGGGTTCATATCCCAATGATAACAATTTTTTTTACTCTATTATGGGTGAAAATATTGTATGGGTGAGAAAGTTTTAAGAAGGTAGTTCTCAGAACGATAGATTCCTTATCTCAATATCCAGTCAACTTTTATATTTTTGTTTTACTCACCATGCCGATATCCATCAGTATCCAGCTGATCAGTGGTATCAAGTTATCAGAGTTGACGATGATTCCGTTCTCCTCCTCTGCCTGGGGACAAGAAACAAAAGAGGCACGTTAGCATCCCTGTAATTGAGCCGCTTATCGCGAACTGAAAATCTGTGTTGAATCATTCTAGTAGAAAATTAAGGAGACGGGTCCACGATAAGTTGAAAGAAACAGAGGTTGTTAAGAGTTTCAAACGGAGCATTATGCACCGATTCACTGAAAGAAGGAAAGGAATAGAGTAGACTACCGTACATCTGTCCGAGATGTCTAAAAGGGTTGGTGTACAATTGGCAGCCATGTAACACGGCGTAAGAAGAGTGGTCATAAAAGGACCCTAACCGAGAGGGAACAGAGACCACTGTCACGCGTCAAGGGGCCGAGTGGCTCACGATTACGATACACGTTCTCGAGCAGTGTGTGAGCAAGTGACTCGTGGCAGCAGAGCACAAGGCAGGTGAAGCTATGCAACACTGTACGAGCACGGAACTGGACTCTTAGGCACTATCGTGCGATGTTAGGTCGTGATACAATGGGTGAACTCACGGATCGCAATTTAGAGTTGGTTTCTGATGAGGAAATGGAGATGCTGATATTGCGTAACTTGCAAACAGAGTAATTCAAACTAGAAAAAGAAGATACATGAACAATAGGAGAAGCCACTGTGAATTGTCTTTGACGTCTGACTTATGATGATCTGTTCAGAAAGTACTTCCGTTTGGATCGGAGTGACTTACACGAGCCGGCCACTGTGGCCCAGCGGTTCTAGGCGCTTCAGTCTGGAACCGCGCTGCTGCGACGGTCGCAGGTTCGAATCCTGCCTCGGGCATGGATGGGTGTGATGTCCTTAGGTTAGTTAGGTTTAAGTATTTCTAAATCTAGGGGACTGATGACCTCAGATGTTAAGTCCCATAGTGGTTACAGCCATTTGAACCATTTTGACTTACACGAGATTCAGCACTGTGCCACACTCGCTACTTTGTTTAGAAAGGACCTTTTGAGTCATAAAATCCACGCACTACTCCGCCTGGCCCAACACGAACGCCTGGTTAGATGGAAAGGACAGGTAGAGAGAATGGAGTGGGCGGAGTAGTACTCACCATCTTGGTGGCGTCCTCGGCTGCGGTGGCGAGGAAGTGCAGCTTGTCGCACGGCAGGCGCGCCGACTGCATCTTGAGCAGCGTGGCGCGCACGCGCTCCGTGGCGGCGGGCGATATCTGCGGCGCGCCCAGCCAGGCCGGCGACACGCCGACGCGCCGGTGCCGGCGCACCATGAGCGCCATGTCGCGCACGCAGCTCTCCCTCCACAGGCCCAGCATGGCGCGGTGGTACAGCTCCTTGAACACCGGCTCGTACAGCAGCTTCTGCACGCACCGCTCCAGCGCGTCCTCCTCCTCCTCGCTGCCGCCCGTGCCCAGCTGTGTAACAACAGCGAGAGTTAAGGCGAGGGAAGTACTGTACTCGAAGTGCACGTGGCGTACACGAAGTCGACAGTACGCTAACACCCAAACCTCCAGATGTTACACTCTCATCGGTACCAAACACTGTGTCGAGAGTAGTTAGTGATGCGTGCTGTCGTCCAATAGAAGATGAATAAACGGTAAGTAAAAGCAACACCAGAACTACGGAGCAAAGGGAAATTGCGTCTGTGTGTCTAAATATACATCAACATCTACATATATACTCCGCAATCCACCATACGGTGCGTGGCGGAGGGTACCTCGTATCACAACTAGCATCTTCTCTCCCTGTTCCACTCCCAAACAGAACGAGGGAAAAATGACTGCCTATATGCCTTTGTACGAGCCCTAATCTCTCGTATATTTGTGGTCCTTCCGCGAAATATAAGTTGGTGGCAGTAAAATCTTACTGCAGTCAGCCTCAAATGCTGGTTCTCTAAATTTCCTCAGTAGCGATTCACGTAAAGAGCGCCTCCTGTCCTCTAGAGACTCCCACCCGAGTTTCTGAAACATTTCCGTAACACTCACGTGATGATCAAATCTACCAGTAACAAATGTAGCAGCCCGCCTCTGAATTGCTTCTACGTCCTCCCTCAATCCGACCTGATAGGGATCGCAAACGCTCGAGCGGTACTCAAGAATAGGTCGTATTAGTGTTTTATAAGCGGTCTCCTTTACAGATGAACCACATCTTCCCAAAATTCTACCAATGAACAGAAGACGACTATCCGCCTTCCCCACAACTGCCATTACATGCTTGTCCTACTTCATATCGCTCTGCAATGCTACGCCCAAATATTTAATCGACGTGACTGTGTCAAGCGCTACACTACTAATGGAGTATTCAAAAATTATGGGATTCTTTTTCCTATTCATCTGCATTAATTTACATTTATCTATATTTAGTTAGCTGCCATTTTTTACACCAATCACAAATCCTGTCCAAGTCATCTTGTATCCTCCTACAGTCACTCAACGACGACACCTTCCCGTACACCACAGCATCATCAGGAAACAGCCGCACATTGCTATCCACCCTATCCAAAAGATCATTTATGTAGATACGAAACAACAGCGGACCTAGCACACTTCCCTGGGCACTCCAGATGATACCCTCACCTCCGATTAACACTTATAATCGAGGACAATATCTCTGCCAGATGAGTTGGTAGAGCGTCAGATCGCCGTGCGAAAGGTCCCGAATTCGAAACCCACTAATCGCTTCTTTTAACAGATTACGTGTGAAAGTGTTGCACGGCAAAACATTTTTCTGCCATGTAAAATGACATTTCGGAGTTTGTAGCAATGTTGTTTTGGTAGGCTGCTTCCGCTTCGTTAGTAGCAAAGCTACGGAGTCCATAGGTAAATGTTGTGTTAACTATACATGTATTCTATATGTTTGCTACTTTCAACTAACGAAGTGAAATCAGACTGCCAAAAGAACATTGATACAAACTCTGAAACGTCACTTTACCTTGCAGTTACCTTTCCAGTTTTTAGCACACAGTGACAACGAAAAGATGCCTAGGAAACAGTGTCTTCCGCCAAGTACGACAGCCTGGTGAGAGATTTCGCCTGATGTCGTGCAGACCACATAACATAACTGTCATGCCTTTCCTTCTGCACGACAATTCTAGGGCGCTCTCTGCAGGAGCAATGAAGATGGTCCTGCAGCGTTGGGATGGGAGCTGTTTGACCAACCACAATACAGCCCGTAATTGGTTCCCTTTGAGTATTATCTCTCCTCACATGTACCGCTGGCTATGTAGACAACTTTTTGGCACAGACAACGAGCTGCAGATCAGCACAGAGAATTGGTGGAAACCTTTTCACAGTGGTTTCCATTTCACGACCGATCGGACCTTACTTTCTGAATAGCTCTGATAGTAATAATAATAATAATAATAATAATACACAAATGGCTGAAGCACTGACCTTGCGGGCGAGGTAGTTCCTGGTGGCGGTCATCTGGTCGCGCGTGTCGTTGAAGGCTGCCTTCCAGTCGCCGTCGGGCTGGAGCAGCGGCCTGCGCCGAATGGCTGCCACGAATGCGTGCACCTCCTTCGCCAGCTGACTGCGGCGGTTTCCGGCCAGACGCATCACCCGCTTCTCCACCTCCTGCGCGCTGAAGCAGCGCCGCTTCCCGCCCCACCCTGAAACACGCCGGCACACGCCTCTTACAAGTACCAGTCTATCCATCCACACGATATTCATAAGGCATACCAATTGGAGGAAAGAAGAAACACCAAGAAATCAGTATACTTTATGGCTATGGCTCCAGTAGCTGCCCACACCACCGCAGAAAAACGATATAGCTCGGTTCCAAGTCTCTCCAGCACGTATCATAAGTATTCCATTGGTTAGCAACTGGCGTTAAGTGGTACAGAGTTATGTTCGAAATTATCCATATTTTCAAGATTATTTTCCTTGTACTGGCGAAATATCTTCTGAAAGTAGATGACCTGAATAGTGCGTTGCATAGGGTCAACAAGCAGCCGTTGATGGCAGTCACCAACAACCGATTTCCGGAAAAAATTCATTTAATCTAATGTACAATATTTCGCGCACATTCCACTACAGACTGAAAATTCATTGTCGAAAAAAATCTCCTAATCTGTAGCTAATCCATTTCTCCGCTTATCCTTTCTTCCGGGATGCTAATCCATCGAGGTGTGCAGGAGAAGTTCTGTGCAGTTTGGAAGGTGGTGGAGAACGGACTGTTGTTGGGGACTGGGAGGGGTGGGGTGCACTGTTCTGCCTGGGTAGCTCAGATGGTCGAGTATTTGTTCGCGAAAGATGTAGGTTCAGATTTCGAATTTTGGTCCACCACACAGTTTCAGACTGCCAGGTAGTTTCAGTGCGAATAAACTTTTTCATATGATCATCCAAAGGGAGGTATCTGTTTCTTCTCTTCTACTGATCCATGTTCTCAAATGAGGAACTTCTTTCTGCAATGTGACCATAATAGTATCACTGATTATACTTCTCACGTTCTCTCATACCAGTCAGTACATACGGATTTCTAGTGTGTAATACACTGAATCTCGTCAGTCACATTGAATAAATATTGAGACTCAGTTTTTTTATGGCAACGTTTTGTGGTCAACGGTGTCATAGCTACAGTGAACGATAACACCTGAACTTCAGCATTCAAGACAGGCGGTTAACTGAAGGACGAGAAACAAGGAATATCTGCAAATATTCGAAAAGGAATAGACTTTTCTTAGCGGCCCGGAGTAAATACTCGTAAGCGCAAGTCGCCTTTCAGTCGGGTTCGATACCCGGCCTGGTCAAAGATTTTCTACGCTCGGGAACGGGGTGTCGTATTGTCCTTACGGTCGTTTCCTCATAATTGACTTTACACAAGTGAGATGGCTTAATGGAATCTGCCAGAAAGACAATAAAAGAAAAGGAACCTCACCTTTCCCCAAACTGCGTTGTCAGGAAAACTGAGGAATCGGTAACTAGCACTGTTCCTAAATAAACATACATAGGCCTCTTTGAGCCTCTTCCTAAAGTCAGAAAAGTAAAACTAGTAAGGTCTCTCTCACTGTGTTTGTTTGTTTGTGTGTGTGTGTGTGTGTCATTCGAGTATATTCCGAACAATTCACTGTCTCTTGTCTAATTAGAACGTTAATAATAAATGATTCAGAAATAAATTAAAAAACACGAGACTAGATGTGTACCAGTAAGTAAAATATTCATCTAACGTCTTCAGTGAGAATACATAAAGGTGAAAGAGTCGCTGCGTGGAGACATCACATATCATCAGAAGGTCTTTGCGAGATATTCAGCGCATATGGCAACAAGCCAAGAATAGCATTCGCCATCTGTCTACTCCAGCTGCTATATTAGCAGCAGCGGTTGTGCCGAGAGCTTACTCATCGCACTGAGAGCGGTAAGGATCAATTGGTCACACTCGCGCTTAGTCACCACCATGGACAAAGGCGTGGCAGTTATCTCTGGCCGACTATCATTAGATTAGGCCCGCATACCCCAGGCGGTCCATTACAAGCCGGCTCCTCCACGTCACCACAATGTCACTGTGTGAAACGCAAGCAAGCTACGCCGCGTGTCGTCGGACCGTTGACCCACGCTGACTCAAGCTGGTGCTACGTCTATCTTACGCTCTGCTGCACGACGCTGTGCTCTCACAGTGAATTAACACTAACGTTATCTCATCGCAGGCAAATAAGTGTTTATACACTCCTGGAAATGGAAAAAAGAACACATTGACACCGGTGTGTCAGACCCACCATACTTGCTCCGGACACTGCGAGAGGGCTGTACAAGCAATGATCACACGCACGGCACAGCGGACACACCAGGAACCGCGGTGTTGGCCGTCGAATGGCGCTAGCTGCGCAGCATTTGTGCATCTCCGCCGTCAGTGTCAGCCAGTTTGCCGTGGCATACGGAGCTTCATCGCAGTCTTTAACACTGGTAGCATGCCGCGACAGCGTGGACGTGAACCGTATGTGCAGTTGACGGACTTTGAGCGAGGGCGTATAGTGGGCATGCGGGAGGCCGGGTGGACGTACCGCCGAATTGCTCAACACGTGGGGCGTGAGGTCTCCACAGTACATCGATGTTGTCGCCAGTGGTCGGCGGAAGGTGCACGTGCCCGTCGACCTGGGACCGGACCGCAGCGACGCACGGATGCACGCCAAGACCGTAGGATCCTACGCAGTGCCGTAGGGGACCGCACCGCCACTTCCCAGCAAATTAGGGACACTGTTGCTCCTGCGGTATCGGCGAGGACCATTCGCAAGCGTCTCCATGAAGCTGGGCTACGGTCCCGCACACTGTTAGGCCGTCTTCCGCTCACGCCCCAACATCGTGCAGCCCGCCTCCAGTAGTGTCGCGGCAGGCGTGATTGGAGGGACGAATGGAGATGTGTCGTCTTCAGCGATGAGAGTCACTTCTGCCTTGGTGCCAATGATGGTCGTATGCGTGTTTGGCGCCGTGCAGGTGAGCGCCACAATCAGGACTGCATACGACCGAGGCACACAGGGCCAACACCCGGCATCATGGTGTGGGGAGCGATCTCCTACACTGGCCGTACACCACTGGTGATCGTCGAGGGGACACTGAATAGTGCACGGTACATCCAAACCGTCATCGAACCCATCGTTCTACCATTCCTAGACCGGCAAGGGAACTTGCTGTTCCAACAGGACAATGCACGTCCGCATGTATCCCGTGCCACCCAACGTGCTCTAGAAGGTGTAAGTCAACTACCCTGGCCAGCAAGATCTCCGGATCTGTCCCCCATTGAGCATGTTTGGGACTGGATGAAGCGTCGTCTCACGCGGTCTGCACGTCCAGCACGAACGCTGGTCCAGCTGAGGCGCCAGGTGGAAATGGCATGGCAAGCCGTTCCACAGGACTACATCCAGCATCTCTACGATCGTCTCCATGGGAGAATAGCAGCCTGCATTGCTGCGAAAGGTGGATATACACTGTACTAGTGCCGACATTGTGCATGCTCTGTTGCCTGTGTCTATGTGCCTGTGGTTCTGTCAGTGTGATCATGTGATGTATCTGACCCCAGGAATGTGTCAATAAAGTTTCCCCTTCCTGGGACAATGAATTCACGGTGTTCTTATTTCAATTTCCAGGAGTGTACTTTCACTCATCGCAGCTCGAATTACTGATGCGTAACTTACATATAGGCAACCTGCTGCACAGAGCTGCCATGTGGACTGAGTAGCCTTCAGGCTCTCCCCATGACTGACTGCAGGAACAACGACTTGGTTAGGCTCCGTTTAAAATGTTCCTTACGATTGCAGCCCGAGAGTTTAGAAAAACTGTTTTCCTGGAGTAATGACCTTGAATGACCACAGTTTCTGTCGTCTCAATCCGAACTGAAAAACTTTTTACCAGTTTTTATTCGTTTTTCAGTTACGCATTTGATATATCTTTGAATGATGTGGAATCATATGATTTCCAATGTAAGAACCCTGTGTGTACTCAAGAAGAGCTACGCATTTTATACACCAAAATTTATCATAAACTAGTCTGTCAAATGGGCGGGTAAAATTCAGCAAATGGGCTCAAAGAATTACGCAAAACAATGACAGAAACTCATTTACAAGGATACTGTGTACATTGTATAATTTAAAAGCACTAATGATGTAGTCGTCAATTAAAAATAAAAAGCATCGGGTGTAAATACCCATCGTAAATTTACCGAGCAGTCTGAAAGTTATTAGAATATGATACTGTAGAGAAAATATTTACCGCGTATTGTGATTGTGATTATCGTTGTCCACTGATCTGCTGTGCGAAGATTGGGAAACCGGTTTCGGAGACAGCTGAGTTTTTTTCATGAAGTTTATTCATAGCCTGAGGTTTAGAGCACCAAAACCTGTTTTCACTCCCTCTCTCTCTCTCTCTCTCTCTCTCTCTCTCTCACACACACACACACACACACAAATTACCCTCACGGATATGGCCACATGTGTGCCAACTCAACGTGTTTCCACTGTGTCTGCTGCTACTTTTTCTATTGACATCAAGGCCAAAAAGTTCATTCAAAATAAATTACCTAGTTTTAATCTTCGCCTGCAGCTTAAAACACGGTCTGGAAGGTTTAGGAAGGACAAGTTTGTAGCTTGAGCTGAAATTCTAAGGAAAGTGGTATAGGTGTAGTGGTATGGAGGTACGTAACTGAATTTGAACCTAATTATTTCTGTCACAGATTTTACTCAAAATGGTAATATTATCTATCACTATAAAATTCTTCTGTACCTAAGAGATTATCACTTCATTATGACACGAATACGGTCTGTATGCTTCACACTGGTAGAACAAGAAAGAGTAACTTAAGAAACATCGCAATTAACATCGAAGAGTGATTTAAAGACCTTGTAAAGGCTATGTCAAATTACGTTTAGAGCTGTTAAATGTAAATAGTGCTTTCTTGCTCTTTCGTCAAGTAGTACATCTTATGGCCCGTCTCGGCTTCAATTCAGGAAACATGACGTCGATATAATACTTTGAGTACGGAAACTTCTTTTTTCCCTGGATGACAATGAAGTCTTTTGTCAGGCAGTACTTTGTTGGACGGCCTCTGTAGGTGGTGCCACCATTCATTCCCATATTCTGCTACATTTTTATGTGATCTCGCCGGCCGGTGTGGCCGTGCGTTTCTAGGCGCTTCAGTCTAGAACCGCGTGACCGCTACGGTCGCAGGTTCGAATCCTGCCTCGGGCATGGATGTGTGTGATGTCTTTAGGTTAGTTAGGTTTAATTAGTTCTAAGTTCTAGGCGACTGATGACCTCAGAAGTTAAGTCGCATAGTGCTCAGAGCCATTTGAACCATGTAACCTCCAGATAGCCAGTGAGTCCACGCATCTCTTCCCTTCCATTACCCCGGCACCTAGAGTTGACATCTGATTTACGAGCTTGCCGTACACTTTTAATAACTGCTGGATGCCGCAGAAACAGTTCCTTAGGGACTGTGTTTTGTAAAATGTCATTATTAGAAGTACCCTTGTTCCTTTACGGAATAGTAATTAAGAGCAACGTAATAACTAGTAGCTACGCAGTGTGCACATTAACTAGCAGGGGGAAGACTTGTGTTTCAGTTTCATGGCATGTACTACTTTGCGTACAGAAACAACAGACTGGAACATGAGATGTAGTTTCAAAATATGTGGTGGTATGTACGGCTTGTGGAACCGTGATGTGGAAGGTGTCAATGGGACAACAAGGCATAGGCGTGCATGTTTTGATACGATAAATCAACATTACTGACATCAAGAAAAGAGAAAAGTATTTCTTATGGAAACAGCAACACCTCAGTCGCACTTTGTTTTCATTTTATTTATAGATACTTTTTCGCGATTAGCGAATCAACAGTGATGCCAAATCCAGCTCTATAGCTTGGCTATAGACAAGTTGATCACAATTGAAATTTTATTACTTGAGTCAGCGTAGATGGAAAACTATCTACCATATGGATAATAGGTATGATGTTAAGATTGTGCGCTGCAGGATTTTGCGTTGTTAGTAGTGTTAGTACCATGACTTGCCATTAGGTGGGTACTGGTAGGGCTCAAACAGGAGCATCAGTGTGCGCTACAGTCAACACGTGGTGAGCAGAGCTTTCCTCGTAACAACGTTTTGTCAGAACTATGGTAATATTGCTACTGCTCATCGCGAGTGTCGATGCCCTTTTACCGTGCCGGGATTGAAGAACGCGGTTCACAAGTTCGAATTAACTGACGATTTGGGAATTGCTTCTGGGAGTGGCCGACCGCCAACTCCGCCACAAATTGCTGCAGAAATTGCTGTTGCCACGACTAAGAATTCTGGACGCAATGTGCGATCTTCAACCAGTGTACGAGCCGTGAAATGACAGCTGATCATTCCGTGGTCTACCGTTCGAAAAGTGCTGCTAACAGTTGTGAAATGCTATCTCTAGCGAGGTTGCAGGCTGTAGTGGAGGCGGATGGTCTTCACATTGAGCGATGTTCGCGAACCCAATAGTAAACATGGTACGCAATTAACGAATGTTACCCTCTTAGTAAAAGGTGTTTCTTTCAACGGTTTATGCGTTATGCCTCTTTCGCATGACGTTATACGAGTGTTGGAACTTTAATGGTGGAAACTATTTATTTACAGCTCGTACAAATTAGATACGTGTGTCAAAGTTTTACTGACCTTCAAAGTAGTCACCAGCACTGTGTATAACCCGTTGCCAGCGATGTGGGTTGTAGGATACTCTTAGCAGTGCCAGTTGTGCTGACAATTCGAGCGGCGCGGTCTATTGCCCGACGAATTTGCAGCTCTTCTGAAGCGAATGCCGTGAAGTGTTTCCTTCACTTTAGAAATCGAGTTGAACTCACGAGGGCTTAAGTCACGGGAGTGCAGTACGTCGTGTAGCACGTAGCAGCCCCAACAGTCAAACAAATCAGCAACAGTTGGCACTGTACGTGCTTCAGCATTGTCCTGCAAATTGATGGTCAGGTCCTGCAGAAAGTGTAATTACTTCTGTCTCTATGCATTTCGTTTTTGGAACATAACCTACGACCAGCTTAGAGACAGAAGTGATGACACTTTCTGCAGGACCTTACCATCATTTTGCACGACAATGCTGAAGCACGTACAGTGCAAGCTGTTGCTGATTTGTTTGACTGATGGGGCTGCTACTTGCTATACGACGTACTGCACTCCCGTTACTTAAGCCCTCGTGAGTTCAACTAGATTTCTAAACTGAAGGAAACACTTCACGGCATTCGCTTCAGAAGAGCTACAAATTCGTCGGGCAATAGACCGCGCCGCTCGAACTGTCAGCACAACTGGCACAGCTAAGAGTATCCTACGACCCACATCGCTGGCAACGGGTTATGCACAACGCCGGTGACTACTTTGAAGGTCAGTAAAACTTTGAAACACACATCTATTTTGTATGAGCTGTAAATAAATAGTTGCCACTATTAAATTTCCAACCCTCGTAATTGTTTCCAAAAAAAAATTGTTCAAATGGCTCTGAGCACTATGGGACTTAACATCTGAGGCCATCAGTCCCCTAGAACTTAGAACTACTTAACCCTAACTAACCTATGGACGTCACACACGTCCATGTCCGAGGCAGGAGTCGAACCTTCGACCGTAGCGGTCGCGCGGTTCCAGATTGAAGCGCCCAGAACCGCTCGTCCACAACGGCCGGCATCAATATTGTCCGAATATCATTTTTTCGTTTCGAAAATTATGGAGAAGATTACGAAGAACAACGGTAGCTAATGGAGCTTCTGGCCAATAGCAACTGATCAGTTTGAAGGGCCGGGCAGCTACTGGAGCAGACAGAAGTCTAAAGCGGACAAGAGGGATAGCAGAGAAGAGGACAGAGGCGGGACGTACTAGCGCGGTGGAGCTCAGAAGATGGCGCCCCCGACGGAGCTGGCGGCGCTGACAAAGCTGCGAGCGTCCCAGTCCTCTTCGTCCCAGGAGTCGGTGGCGGAAGGCGCCTCGCCCGAGACAGACGGGCACGGAGACGCCCACGACGACTCGAGGGCCGCCTTCGCCGATGCCACTTCCGCGTGCTCCGGCAGCTCCACGGAGCAGCGCAAGGGGCCCGACGGGGCTCGACGCCCGGACACGTCGGCGGGGAACGCGCCGCACCGCCAGCCTGCGGCACCGACCGACGCGCTTGCACCCGTGGCTTCTGCCCTCGCTACAACCACCACCACCACCACCACCACCACAAGCTACCGCCTCCACTTAAGCCACAAGACACCACAAAAGCGCTCAGACCACGTGCTCTGACTACCAAGCAGCAAGCTACACAACATGGCTGTAAGAGTAAACCGAATTAGTTTGTTTTTCAGGAAAACCGGCCAAAGTTATTCCTTCCAGTTTCTTTGTCGAAACTGAGCGTTCTGTCATCCAGTACCCGCCCGTCTTACCCCTTCACACGCACCTACCACCTCCCCTATCTCTATTCACGTCTTCACGTCCATCTACTCACGCCCATATTCGTCAATTGGAACTTAAACACGATACTGAATATGAAACTGCTCACGATATATTGAAAAGGACCATAAAAAGAAGAAGCCATCAGACAACTAACGACATCAAGATTAATGCGCCATAAACAGCTACGAAAAGGAAGGCATAAAACTGGGAGGTGTGGAGAATGATGAACTTGCAGTGACGGACCTGCATTATGGACAGAACGAATCATCACTTCCGTCGTCATCATCATGATCATCATCAACGATGTATTTTCTGAAGTCACTGCTCCTCTCACCGCCTTACGCCACACTACCACGAGCCCCCGTTTCCATTCACGGCTCACACTCATCTTCGAACTGACATCAAGATTAATTAATCAAAAACAGCTACAAAAAGAATGGAGGAAAACCGGGAAGAGTGGAAAATGCAGAACTTGCATTTACGGATCTGCGTTATGAGCAGAACACGTCATGACCATCATGAACGAAGTATTTTCTGAAGGTAGTGTCCGGAAAATTCTATTTGAAAAAGAAAGAGACGATAGCCGAGGGGTTTCATTATGACTGTTTGTTAAATGTCTAGCTTACATTGAATTACATGCTTCTGGTCCATATGAAAGGCCGTACTGTCTAGTTAGGACAAGAGAACGGCTGGCGCTATTAAGCTAGTAGGAGTGTTTATTTTGACGAGGGTAAGACAATGCCGTAGAAACTAAACATCGAACAAATAACGTCATCCTGCAGCTCCTTGGCAGTCCTGTCATTTTTTTTTAATCTTTCAATGGACGCTCTATATTCATAAAGCCAATTTCACTCTCGATATATTTTCATTACACACCCATTTTAAGTGAAACTGTCCAACACGGTTGATTCGAAAACGACATGCCTTCTTGCTATCGCAAATCGTGTATCCCTGTATTCCTCCAATCGGAGGAACAACTAACCCAGTCTCGTTTGTAAGGGGTGGGGTGGGAGGGGGGTAGGACAATCAGTTTAATATGAAATGGAAATCATATCAATATTTATCATTTTCACAAACAACAAATGTGAAAGCAGCGACACATCGCATGATATATGTTAGGATTAACGAAGGATAGAACCATATACCACCATTGGCAGATGATGGTTAAAGTAATCGCTATAGCAAGTGGAAATCTTCTAACACCAGTATTGCTGGCCCCTGTTTTGACCAGAACTGAGGTACAATCTTCCAAAATTTCAGTCAGGGGCCTGAAGATGGGGTAGTAAATCGCCAAAACTGGTAACCAAATAAAATAAGTTTGGAAACTAGACGGCTGAAAGGTGTTTCATTTGACATCCTCTAACGAACAGTCCAGTCCCGCAACCATCTCTGTAAAGATGGACATATACAGTCATAAGACATTGGTTTTGTAGTCTTAGAAATGCTTCCCTACATTTCCTTGAGGTGACGGTCATACGAATGTGCAACAAATCACTATCAGCTTAACAAGAAAGTCGATTTATATGGAATTCTCACTTTTATATGAGGGGAAAATTTTCAGAAAATTTATTGATTTAGCCTGCTCATTCTTGTCACCTCTAAACATTCATTTACCACTCGTGTGTTTACGCCAAAGCATGACCAGGTTTTCCCTTGAAACAGGTTCGAGACCATAACTGTTACGGCGTAAAGTCAAGAGCCGGCATGCCAGTGGGGAACGAAAGAGAAGAGACGGCTGTGAGACGTCAGCCAATAGCACGCTGACCGACCCCTCTTCAGGATGACAACGCGACAGCAGCGACCTCTAGTTGAAGAGAGCATAAGCGCCGTGGTGAGGGCCCTATTCAATAGCATCTTCAAGATTAGTGAGTACTATAGCAGTGTAAGCTGTAGTTACGTCGCTTGTACTCTCTCTGTCTCACAAACTTGGACATTGTCTGTAGCGAAGAAGATTGCTTATTTTGAATGTCGCCCTTTGCTTGCGACATATCAGTGTAATCGCAAAAGTATTGTATATTATCTTATTGTAATAAAACTAATTAATACAACTTGTTTGAACTGTTTATCTAGCAAATCGAGTATGCACGCTTCCTAGACACCACACTAACTATAAGATGAAAATTGTGGAGATAAGCAAGAATAAAAAAGTGGTTGTGATCACAAAATTAGAAATCACCTTCACAAAGCCCAGAAACAAAAAGCTTAGAAAATTGAGCCCCTTAGCCTAAATTTAAAATATCAAGTAGTGATTGGTAGGCAGATGACAACGTCTACAAGAGTTTGGTCTACAACTCTGTCTGTTTCTACTTCGACAATGACCATAAATCCTTGAACACCCATCGAGTCAAATCAATTACTTTCCATTCTCTATGTTAAATTCAACGTGTCGCAGACATAACTCCAACAGAGAGAAACTCAAGACTATTTAGAGACCAAAAATAGCGTGCAGATCGATTGTACAGGCCGAAAATAGCGTGCAGATCGATTTCCGAACAGAGGACTCCAACAAATACTGTGGAACTATACTCGAAAAAAAAAAAAGAAAAAAGATCACACAAAAAAGGATATTGCAGACCTATCGATTATATGTTTCTCCCAAACAGTGATACACAATGTGTTCTTATAGAAGTGGATCATAATTTACAACTGAACTCGTCCTATTTATTCGGGCAATGGCAAACAACCCCAGAGAGTGCTGCCCTGGAGTAGTGACCTTCGGCTCTGACCCGTGGCGCCGGGACATTGATATCTCTGTAGAATAAACTTCAATAAGGGCTATCGCCGGAAGCAAACAGACGGATATCGATCCATCTGTGGTATTTGTTTGCTCATCCATACTGGAAGCAGAATGTTCGTCCTTAAAGGATACTCTCGCCTACCTGTAGCTTCTAGCTTCTGTTTCTCCTCTCTAGTTAAATTACCTATCAGCGCAACGCCCTTCGTAGTTCAATTCAAAATAGCCTGCGCTAAACACTTCGCTAACGTTGGAATTTGTATAATTACAGTGCCGAAACTACTCGCACTCAGATTCTAGATCTACATCTACATCGATACTCTGCAAATCACACTTAAGTGCCTGGCAGAGAGTTCATCGTACCACCTGCACAATAACTATTACTCCACTCTCGAACAGTGCGCGGTAAAAAAGAACGTCTATGTCATTCCGTATGGTGATCGTTCCTCTCTATGTAACTCGGCGTCAACAAAATACTTTCGCATTTGGAGGAGAAAGATGGTGACAAAGTTTCAATGATTTTATTCCTAGTTTATCAAAAGTTTTACGCTTCTGAATCGTCTGAGAGGTAGGTCCAGCAAAGACAACGCAACATACTACATATGCACCTCTTTAAGAAATACAATAGTCTTACAGAAACAGTCGAGTGGAAAAAAAGGGATGGTATTTTTATATCTTGGGATGATTCTATGGATAGAACAGCGTTAATCCCCCAGTCTTCATAGATTTTGTGCATCTTCCCACCCCCTATAAATGAGTTAGCAGCCAACGGTGACATTCGCATCCATGAAAGGTGTTTTAGTCTACTCACGCTCACCGTAACATTCGTAAGCCACTGTACGGTGTCGGTCGGAGAGAAGTACAGAAATACTATCCTTCGATCTTTTGCACACACCAGAATAGCCGGCCGCTCTGGCCGAGCGGTTATAGGCGCTTCAATCTGGAACCGCGCGATCGCTACGGTCGCCGGTTCGAATCCTGCCTCGGGCGTAGATGGTGTGATGTCCTTAGGTTAGTTAGGTTTAAGTAGTTCTAAGTTCTAGGGGACTGATTTGAACACCAGAATAGGAGAAAGTAACACATGATACCATATCGAAAACGGAAGGAGAAAGTGCCAACTACTATACAACAGCTGTCTTCTTGAAGTATAAACGATATTAATGTTCCAGAAAAATTTCATGTATAGCCTTTCGAAAGATCATTTGAGGACCGCAGTGGTATGCCTAGCTTTCTGACTGACAAACTGGTGATGAAAAGCAGAGACCAAATTTGTGAAAATCTTCGTTTCATTATTAAGGAACTTTCGCAACGACCACGTCTTCGCAGAAATGAAGACATGGATCGCTACACAGCGCTTTGATACCGACGCCAAGCTGCACGTCGGTATAAACCAGGGGTTGCAATGAGAGGCGGCAGATTTCTACAGAGACGGTATTGAAACACTTGTGTCACGTACGATAATTGCCTCAGTTTGAAGGCGATTAAGCAGAAAAGCAGCTTCAGAGTGTACCTTTAAAATGTATACAACAAAATCTCGTTAATTTTTTTTATTGTAATACGTCTATTACTTTCTGAGTAGCCCTCGTTCTCAGAAAATGTTGTTCGGATGCATTTAGTACAGTTTCCAGGTAGAGAGTTGTCTACTGGCATCTCATCCTGTAGCCCAGCAACAGAAAATGTGTTTTCAGACGTATACCCATCTCTTTCCTTGACGAAGTTATGCAGAAGGCAGCAAGTATCTATCACAATTTCCGCCAGATCTCGTTGAGAATTTAACGAAATATCCTATTTTACATGAGGTGAGCAGAGCTTCCTGAGCCTTTTCGCTCTGTAGCTGCTCCATCAGTATCAGCTAAGGCTCTGCTTGCGAACCATAGAGCAGCGCTACAAAGTGACCCCTTTTAAGCCGGCCCGAAAGCTACGCGAGTGCTCCTCCCGAGAGACTTTGCCTGATAAGTGACGGCTCTGGTTTGGATGGGAGATGGCAGCTGGCGCCTGCGGGCAGTCTACCCGCAGTGCGGGGTACTTGCTGCACGACCGGAGCGGCTACGGAGTTCAGGGACAGCTGCAGCCAGCTGCGGCGAGTGGCTCAGCTGCTGCTGGGACTGCCCGCCGCCAAGGCCAACAACCAACGCTTTGCGCAGGCCGGCTCTCCCAGCACCGTGACGCACCTCGCCAGCCGCTGTCTGGCAACATACAATGGTCAGCCAAAACATTACGACCGCCTGCTTCAAAGTGTGTTGGTCCACCTCTGGTACGCAATACTGCAGTGATCCTGCGTGCTATGGATTCTTCCTGTACTTGGTAGGTTCCCAGAGGTTTGTGGCACTAGATGCGTACACACAGTTCCCGTCTTTTACGGGCGGGTGGTTTGTGTGCGCGGAGCTGGCACCCGATAGCATCCTAGTTGTGTTTCACCGAATTCAGACAAGACGAATTTAATGGTCAAGACGTCACGTGACTTCCCTGTCCTGTTCCTCAAAACACTGCAGCACCATTATGGCCTTGTGACACAAACTGCTGTCCGGTTGCAAGATGCCATAGATGTTGAGGAAGACATCAAGCATAATGGGATACATCCAGAATGAGATTTTCACTCTGCAGCGGAGTGTGCGCTGATATGAAACTTTCCTAGCAGATTAAAACTGTGTGCCGGACCGAGACTCGAATTCGGGACCTTTGCCTTTTGCGGGCAAGTGCTCTAACATCTGAGCTACCCAAGCACGACTCACACCCTATCCTTACAGCTTTACTTCTGCCTGTACCTCGTCTCCTACCTTCCAAACTTTGCAGAAGCTCTCCTGCGGTAGACCACTTGCCCGCGAAAGGCAAAGGTCCCGAGTTCGAGTCTCGGTCCAGCGCACAGTTTTAATCTGCCAGGAAAGTTTCATATCAGCGCACACTCCGCTGCAGAGTGAAAATCTCATTCTGCAAACATCCCTTAGGCTGTGGCTAAACCATATCTCCGCAATATCCTTTCTTTCAGGAGTGCTAGTTCTGCAAGGTTTGCAGGAGAGCTTCTGCAAAGTTTGGAAGGGAGGAGACGAGGTACTGGCAGAAGTAAAGCTGTGAGGACGGGGCGTGAGTCGTGCTTGGGTAGCTCAGATGGTAGAGCACTTGCCAGCGAAAGGCAAAGATCCCGAGATCGAGTCTCGGTCCGGCACACAGTTGTAATCTGCCAGGAAAGTTTCATAATGGGAAACAGGTGGTCCCTAATAGTCCACAGCTGTCATGGTGCCTTCGATTACTACGCAGGTCCCATGGAAGCCCAGGTGAATCCCCCGCCCCCATAACATAATTCTGCTCCTACAGGCCTGTGTCCGTGGCACGGTGAATTCTTCGAACAGCTGTTCAAAAATGTCTCTGAGCACTATGGGACTCAACTGCCAAGGTCATCAGTCCACTAGAACATAGAACTACTTAAACCAAACTAACCTAACGACTTCACACACATCCATGCCCGAGGCAGAATTCGAACCTGCGACCGTAGCGGTCGCGCGGTTCTAGACTGTAGCGCCTAGAACCGCTCGGCCACCCCGGCCGGCAACAGCTGTTCGCCTGGATGACTACGTATCTGTAAACTACCATCGAACTGGTATGACCCACTGTCTGATTTCGCTACAAGCATATTTGACGATGCTGTTGGATCAACATGGTAGAGGTTTTCTGCTGCGAAACACCGGTTCAATAATGTGCACTCAACAGTGTACTCCGAAACACTTGTGTCTCCGCCAGCATCGTACTCTGTCGGCAGATCTGCCACAGATCGCGCTAAAATGAACGGGCAAGCCTTCGATCCCTATTTATTGTGATAAGGGATGGACGTTCAACTTGTTGTCGCCTATTCATAGTTTCTTCATCTTCATCCATATTCCATAGATGCTCAAGCCATAGCACGCGAACAGCCGACCAGCGTCGCTGTTTCCGAGATGCTCGTCCAAGGTGCAGTACCAAAGTAATTTAACCTCTGTAAAATTCGCTTACGCCAGTGTATTTCCCCATTTGTGCGACTTACCGTCACCAGAACGATTCCCCATTCGTCTGTGTTCCGCTCAAATGCTTCCCTTATCACGTCACGTGCCGTCAGAGTCACGAGTCAGCATTCAATCTCGGGGTGGGCGCTGGCCATAGTGTTGTAACTCGTCAGTGTATGTCCGTATCTACACATGTACAGGATGAAAATACATACACTCTGCCAAACATCTCACTCCCGGAGCTAATTCTTTGAATTCTCTGTATCGCGCTGTGCCGCCTACTGTTTCGTCTTATATTACACCATGTCGGGAACTACGGTTAACCGACAGCATGCCTGGGGTCGTCAGAATCTATTGTCATGACGGACGCCGTAGACTTTCATCCAAGGAAAGTTTTTGGTGCTATAGCAAAACAAAAATAAGATTGAAAATAGCGATAGCTAAGGAGCCGTTCAACAAAGAGAAAAAATTATTTAGTGGGTCATTGAATAATAACCTAAGGGAGATATGGGCCAAATGATTTACATGATGATCAGAAACAGCGTGTTGCAGGGTAGGTTTTGCTGAAAAATAATGGTTCGGAAAAAACTTCCGATACTATACGCCATTCCCGAGTTAATTAGCATCTAAATGAGACAATTATGGCGTTTAGTGCATAGATTCAAGTGAGCTGGTGTCGCTGAACGTGTTTTGCCTTTGGTTTCCTAAAACCGAACAAAAGAGCTACACAAAAATTGGACGCAACCCTAGTCATAAGCTGAGCAGTCTCGTGCGGTATCATCTACGCTATGAGAACAACTGACATTGTATCTGGCGGGCAGCTTGAATTTTCGTGCACAACGACCTGATTGGCTAACTTCAAATCTAATTAACTCGGAAAAGCGAAACGTATCGAATTTTTTTCTTAACAATTATTGTCAGCACTACCTACCCTACACTACCCTCACAAGCTCTTCAGACTGTTTCAAACCACTGAAAATAGTTTTTTGTACGCCGCATAGACTTGGACGTTGAGAAAGATGAGGAAGAAGGCTTAACGTACTGGAAGTGTGAGTATACTACAAACTAGAGGGGGCTAGAGTTGGAAAGACAGGTTAAGGGACGAGGTGATGTTGGTAAGAGTTCAGGAGAACTGGAACCTCTTACAAACCACAAAGAAAACAAATGAAACTTGGCTGTGCTATACCATGGTAATACCACGATTACTGCAGCAAGAAATTGAAGGAACAGTAAAGAGAAAGAGAGGGTGAGAAGGAGATACCAATTAACGGACCGTGTAATGGAAGAAAGCGAGATCTCCACCCAACTGAATAGAAATGCTCGAGAAGGGAGAGGACCTGCCGCATGGCAGAACAACTGCTGACGATGATTATATCAACAGTGATAGCATTCAAGGTGGCTTCGTGTACTATAAATACACAGGAGAAGGAAAATGAAATGAAATAATCGACATGAAAGTGTATTCAGAAGCCTGCTGCCAAAGCTTCGTAATACAAAGAAAACCGTGCTTACGATAGAGTTCAAACAAAAACATTAATGATTACACTAATATTGACAGAGCTCCGCAGTAGCTGAAGCTGAATATGAATTTTCTACCTGTATCGAAAAACCAGCAGTTCACGTAAAGCTTCATAAACTGCTTTGTCCTGCATGTTCTTAAGGTATTTTCTCTATAAATACAGCGTAAGTCTCACGATTGTAACTGTCGAGTTATAAAAATGGCAATAGCTAACTAAAAATACTACCAATGTCAACAATGCCATTAGATGTCCCTACAACTAAGACTGCATTCTAGATGAACCGGAAATTTTGGAGAACTTTGTATTTCGTCTCAAATGCCTGTTAGAACTAAAAATGACTCTCCAGTAACATTTTAGTTTGGACTGAATGTCTTTACGAAAGCTCCGAGTTTCAAAACCCTACTGGACAGGTACAATTGCCGTTTCCACTGGTTAGACACTTTATGTTAACTAATCAAGTAACGACAATCAACAACTGTGTTTCTAATGTGATTACACGATTGCTACGAACAGTAAGTTGATAGCTATTTAGAACATTAAGTTTACACTGGAAAGCTGTGAGGCCCATCAATGGCTGATAACTTGAGTTTCAGTATCGTCTGTTCTTTTATCGAGACATACGTGACACTCATACGAATATATAAGCTCATTCATGCGCAAATGCAAATGTAAAATATACTGCTGGGATGGGAAGGAATTACGTTCGCTGCGTTAGATAATCATCATGGCCATTATATCTCCTCTCTCGATTAACAATGTAGAAGCGAGCAACAAGAGCTCCTTCAGTTCATGTAAGCGGATCCAGGATGCAAGCGAATGATCTAATTTTGTTACTTAAGTGCTGATGACGCTGAGGTAACTTCCCGACCTCTAATACAGACCGGGAGATGTAAACTAGTGCGCCTGCAAGTGACGCAACCCGCAAAGCACTTGTCCGCCTGCTGCGCTGTCCGGGGCGACCTGCAGGCCGCAGGCGTGTTTAGATTAAAACAGGAAAGAAAAGACCGTTGCATCTATGACCCAGCACGCCGGGACTGGACAGACAGGTACATGAATATTTCCTTGTAGTCGACCAGTAGCGTAAGCTCTAGCGACTCTCGCAGAAAGCGCAACTGGTGTGACGTGTTCGCTTAGTCAGAGCCAGTTTTCCTCATCTACATAACTGACAACGTAATGTTGATTATTAATAGTTACACAATTGTTCAGTTAGCTACATTCAGTGAGAGGTAATCTCGAAAGTCCTTACCAGAACGCAATGGATATGTTACAACGAACGCAATAAATGCAAAAAGATGCACAATATCGTCTTATTTTGTGTGTCAGTAACAGCACAGTATGAAATTATTTAAACAATTTTTAGTTTCTGGTGTTAATGCTAATTTTTGTGATGTGTTTCTTTTCCCAGTATATAAACCTTCACTGAGTACTTCGCAAAATTAGTCTGTTTTCCGCTTTTCTACTCGATATTTTGCAGAAAGACGACCTTATTTTCACGAAACGCTATTGTGGAGCAGAGAAGCAATGTTATAATTTTAACTGTTGGGTAATTGGCTAAGGAGCATATAAACAAGGTACGACAGATCAGGGCACTTCTGGAAGCATACAGACAATAATCTTCCTCTTTATGTATTTGGGAATGCAGCAGACAAGGAAAAAATGGTTCAAATGGCTCTGAGCACTATGAGACTTAACATCTGTGGTCATCAGTCCCCTAGAACTTAGAACTGCTTAAACCTAACTAACCTAAGGACATCACACACGTCCATGCCCGAGGCAGGATTCGAGCCTGCGACCGTAGGGGTCACGTGGTTCCAGACTGTAGCGCCTAGAACCGCCCGGCCACACCGGCCGGCGAAGTATTATATTTGCAGTATATTATTCATAGTGAATACGTAGCTGTTGTTAGAAATCTGAATAAATAAAAGCTACAGCTGAAGGGCATTATCAGGTGTTCCGGAGTTATTGTTGTGAATACTTTGTGTCCCGAGACAGGAGGTGTTATTTCCTTAAATAAGATCGTTAGAAGACCTATGCAAAGCAAAATACAGAGTACTATCATGATGAGAAAATATCATGCAAATAAACTGAAACTCACGGCTAGTGTGCTGCCAAACACTTCACTGCCACGCAGTACACTATCTTCCCACGTTAGAGTATCACCTTTTGGCATTATTTTCAGAGTAAAGTTTACGGATAAGCATTACAAATAAGAGATTAATTGTTCGCTTGCATTTGAACTATTTAGTGCGCTTTAAACTAGAAAACAAATACCAGCAGCGTTTAATGGCACAGAATTTATCCGCACGAGCTGAAAATAATAGCAAGCTTTTAATGTGAATTGCAAATGAAAATTGTCAGTTGGGCCTCTCTCATTCCTGACAGCTTCAGACAACTGTTTATAAGGAAACATTCAGGAATATGTTTATACGATTTCTTTTGTCTTCAGAATGGGTATATCGTCACCTATTACGCATACCCGATTCTTGTAGAAAAACTTTATATTTGGCTTTGTGAGGCGAGAAATTTATTTTGTATCATTCTGACAATTAACTGATATTTGTTGTGTCAACCAGCAACGAATATCTATGTAAGAAGACACACATCAACAATAAGACACAGTACACTGTCACATGTCACGGACTACAAAAATGTAGTCGAAAGCTTAATATATCAAGGAAATCTCAGTGGTAAACAAAAATGGAAAGAAATACATGTTAACGTAAAATAGAGGATATTTCTGGAAACCAGTAAAGTAGCATTTTAGATATTGTACAAATATGTATATATTTGCTCGTTTCATATGCATTTGTACTTGTTAGAGTATTGTGTTACGGGTACATGCACTGTCAGTACTAAATTTGGAAAAGACTAACGGTGGTGACAAAACAGCTTGCCGAAATATGGAAACATTCAGATGTCGCCACACGAGAACGTATCGACGTCATCAAATGCCGGAAAATCTAAACTCTATCGAAATTGTGTTTGTTATAGTATTATTTTATGAGGGTAAAAAGTTCACTGTACAGGAAATAAACTAAATTCCGATCATTTATTTATGTGTTTCAGAACATTATAACTCCATTTTAAAAACAAACAATTCATTTCATTCTTTTAACTTCGTAGGAGTGGTGTTGTAACGTCAGGCAATCAAAAGAGAACATACACCCTCTATGAGCCGATTGGATGACTTGGAATTACATTTGTACAACCTCAAAGGAATGAAACAAATTGTTGATCAAAATTAATTTTTAATGCTGTGAGATATGTAAGACAAGAAACCAAATTGTTTACCTAAAAATTATTTCCCTTACACGACAAAGAAAAGAACTACAATACCAGCACAGTGTGAAAAAACCTGAAGCTATATCACTGTGTTACAAGTACGTTCACATTAATTACTCAGATCTACTTGCAAGCACTACATTGCTAAATAAGTAACTAAGGCGCAACAATTGGGAGCGCTTACGTCTGAAGACGGAGCGAATGCGGCGGCAGAGTTCGGTGATGCCATTCGCCAACACGTCGATCGCCTTCTGCAGGAGTCGCAGCAGCGGACACTCGGCGCTTTGTTGCGCGAAGCAGCTGGCCATCTCTGAAGTGGGTTGGCTCGGCTCTCTCTCGCGAGCTCAGCTGACAGTAGACTGCGCCGAGACCCGCTCGGCGACCACTACTTAGGCGCTCCGCGGCGCCCCACCACAGCCTCCGGCTGGCCACGTCACAGGATGCGCGCGCAGCGTAAACAAACAAAGCGGGCGCAGTGCAGGTCAGCATCGCGTTCCGCCACGCCGTGGACCGCCTCCACAATATTTACCCGGCGTACTATTGGCCGTGGCGATGGTTGCAGGGACGCGCCGATAGTGATGCTACGTCACACCTCACACAAAGAACGTCCTCCCTCATATCTTCCTCTTACGCTGCTCGTCACGTGATATCTCCGTAGCATCCCGCATTGTACGACTGGTACTGACATGCAGTTCCAACCGTTATCTCGGCAGACGTCGCTAATTACACAATAGGCGCGCGACCTTGAGGTGGTCGTTTCGAAACTAGGTCGTGTAAAAAATTTTACCACCAAAATTTAGACGGCAAGAGGGACGAAAGTGACGGCGCAAAAAACAAGGTCACTAGGAGGATCACTAATCTTCTTACAAGGGAACTGCGCCTACTCATCATCATCGATCTCGTCCAGATTTGTTTTATATGCAGTGTTTCATCAGAAATGAAAGTGACAGAAATGGAAGCTCCACATTGCCAAGCGTTTATAAAATTTTATCATCTTTGGCACGGGTCAGACAGGGTATGAACCATATACGGGCTGGTTATAACTAAATTTTCCCTACTTGGACCAGCGTTGACGGAAAACTATTACCTAACGGGCACCCAACTTAATGGAATGACACTCAGAATGTGCGCTGTAGGATTTGTGTTGTTAGTAGTGTTAGTGTCATAACTTGCCGTTAGGTGCCGATACTGGTACGGCCATAGGGCTGAAACTCGAGCATAAGTGTGCGTTACAGTCAACACGGGTGTACACGAGGTCAACAGGGCTTTACTCATAAAGCTGTTTTATCAAAACAGCAATAGCGCTGCTGCTCTTCGCGCGTATCGATGCATTAAAGGAATACGCAGAGGCCCTTTTCACGCGCCGGAGTTGAAGAACGCTGTTCGGACGTTCGAATTAACTGGCGATCTGGGAATTGTTCCTGGGAGAGGCAAGCGGCCAATTGCGCCACAAATTGTTCAAGAAATTACTTTTGCCATTGCTGAGAATGGTAGACGCAATGTTTTATCTTCAGGCAGTACACGATTTGTGTCACGACAGCTAAACATTCAATGGCCCGTCACATAACAGTCGTTTCGGGCAACTGTAGCGCAATCTCTGGTATAGTGGATGCAGATGGGTGCACATTGAGCAACGTCCGTAACCTGGAACGTAAACATGGTACACGATCAGCAAATGTTACCCTCATTCTTCCGAATGTCCTACAAATGCTTAAACAATGTTTCATTGTCCAAAGACTACTCGTTTTTCATTTTTAATTATAATCACCCAGTATGTTAGCGAAGTTACCACGCAGCGGAAAGAGGGCAGAACGGAAACCCGAGAGTCCTGGGATCGAGCCGTTATGTGGAATTGCTTTTATTTTAATGTTTACGTTATTTACACTGCAAAGAAACCGAAATAATGCACAGTATGTCGTATGTATCGATATTTTCACAAAAGGCATAAGAAAAAACGGCAAAGAAAGATTTGAGATTGCAAATAAATTTCCAGACAGCAACTGCAAGCGTGCATGAGAACTCTCTATAAAATTGGATACTTTCATTATTTTACGATTGATGATTTACACCAGGCTGTTCCAGCTCGTCGGCTCCGCGGTGAGCCGCGGAGCGCTCCCTGCTCCAGGGAGCCGTGTCGCTGTGGCCATTCAAGTGGGCCGGCACGCCGGCACGTGGCACGGCTGGCTGAAGGCAGGCGGCAAGGCAAGTGTCTTACAAGATCGACAACCTCATACTCTTAGCTCCTAAGGCGTGGTGACATGCTAGTCCAGGAAATACGATGTTCAGGAAATAAATGAGAGACAACTGTTTTACAAGAAACTGCATGCTAAATTTATTGGGTCTCTGTAGCTTGACATTTTCTTTTCATTAAAAGATCGGAAATATCAGTCGTCAAAGTGCTCGCAGCGTTAGTGCGGAGGATGGCCTTCATTGTTGCATCCTGAAGAAACGATCGTTCCTTACTTTTACTCTTTTCATTGCTGAGAAAAGCTGCTCACAACAATTCGTAGATCCAAACATGCACTGATCTGAGCGGCATTGTTGTGAAGCTTGGGAAATGTTTTTGCTGTAATGAAGGATACCATCGTGACAAATCCAACGTTATGTAGTACCTCTCTTTCAACAAAGTTGAATTTTCCAAATAAATAATCTCCAATTGAAGTGACGATGACAAGTCATCGGGGGAAACTGAAAAAGGAGTGCTGAACACCATAAGTTCCATTTCCAAACTAGTGAGGTCTCGGAATCGTGTTTCAAACGACGTGATGAGCTGTTTTAACTTTGCTTGGTACTCGCCGAAAGTAGTACCCTCAGGTAGTTTTAAAAAAGCAAGACGATTGAAGAACGTTAAATGTCCATTACTCATCTGCCTTTCAAATAAACGTAACTTTTCCATGAACGCTTTGATCTGATAGTGCATGTCAACGATTAGCTGCCCTTTGCCCTGCAATGACCGATTTAAATTATTCAGATGCATAGTTATGTCAGCTAGGAGCGCCAGGTCTGATATCCATTTCATATCTTTCAGACAACGCATTTCTTCCCCTTTAATTTTGAGAATTTCCTCACAAATGGCAAAGAAAACATCAAGAGCTTTTCCTCGACTCAGCCAACGAACTCTACTGTGATAAGGTATATCCCCATACTCCGCTTTCATACCTTTCAGGAATCCTTTGAATTGGCGATGATTCATACCGTGACGCCGCACAAAATTCTAACACTTCACGACATCTTTCATTACGCCACCTAGCTCTACTGTTTCAGCACACAGAGCCTCTTGGTGAATAAAATAATGAAGACTCAAAATGTCTTTCCCCAATTCGTTCCTGAGTTTATTTTTCAAACGAGAAGCAAAACCTTAGTGACGCCCGATCATTTGTGGTGCACCGTCTGTCGCTACAGAATGGAGCTTTTCGTACTGCAAATTCATATTGTCCACTGATTCACAAACAGCTTCAAAAATGTCACGTCCTGTTGCGGTGTAATCGAGTGGTACCACATCCAAGAGTTCTTCAGTTACTTGCAGCTCCATGTCGACACCACGCACAAAGACTCCCAGCTGAGCACAGTCCGATATCTCGGTGCTTTCGTCAAGCACTAGCGAAAATGCAACAAAGCTCTCCGCCTTTTTCCTGAGTTGTGTTTCTAAATCCGCTGCCATGTCCAGGATTCGACGACACATTGTTTGCTTCGACGGGCAAACCCCCTCAATTGCCTGCACCTCCCTTGGAAACAAACATTCTGCAACTGCTATCATGCACGATTTTACGAGTGTGCCCACCGATAACGGCTTGCCACTCGTCGCAATTATGTGAGCGACCCTGTAGCTTGCTCGAATTGCAGATTCAGTAGTGTTTTCTCCGCTCTCATTCACCTGAAAATTGTAAACGCATTACAGAACACGAACTATGGTGCATATTTTGATACCTTCCGTATTACGACACCGTTTTTAAACTTTCGTCTCCTGGTATGTCGTTCTTAAGCCTGGCTACCAGTTCCCTGCGTGCAACGCCTTCTACCTGATCGTAGTGCGCTGCGTGAAGACGTGTATAATGTCGTTGTATATTGTACCTCTTCGCAGAATTAAATATTTTATGACATGCAAGACACTGCGGACGACCATCCCTCTCAATGAATAGAAAGGTATCCTCCAATAAAGGTACAGGGCTGCCGCGGCTAGTCATAGCTGTCATTGAACACGGATTATTGCGTCAGTTGCGGCTGTATGCGGCCAGGGGGCAGTGAGTTCGCTTTCCCCCTCCACGCGGACTTCGAGCTGCCGCAGTGACCGCTCCGGAGCGCTCCGGCTCCCTGGAGTTCGGTTGGAACAACCTGATTTACACGTTCTGCGGTGATATTGACCGTACAAACAGATGCCATAATTTTCTTGGCATTAGCATGCATTATAAAAACCGCATTTTTTTCAATTACATGACTGGAAAACTTGGTTCACAGCCATAAAAGTTTCTGTTTTATAGTACTGTTTGGCAGCAAACCACACATAACGCATAATTTCGGCAAATATTGGTGAGTAAAGCGGGTGATGTACCATGGGATGTATTTTGATGCAGTCTGATCGAATCGGAAAGTGAAAAAAAAAAAGAGATACGGAGACCTACACGGATTAATTACAATCCCTTCTTGGAAAATTGTTTGCAAAGACCTCGTAGGTGAAGTTGAAAGGTGGCTACACTGAGTCACAGCGCCAGAGATTGCGCCAAAGAGTATTATTCAGCCGCCTCCACTGGCAGTGTTTGTTGAGAGGTGGTAGTGGAGAGTGCTTATTGAGAAGTAGCAGTAGGCAGTGCTTGTTGAGATGTAGTAGTGGTGAGTCGTTGTTGAGAAGTTCCCATGGAGAGTGCTTGTTCAGAACTTGTAGTATTGTTTTGATGGGCTAGACACCAGATGTTGTTGGATTGGGGATGCTGTAACGATCAGAGTGTGCTTTTCGGCAATATATATGAAGGTAAAAAAAAATTCCTTTTTTTTAATTATTTCATTGTCTTAAACAATAATGCCTCTTGGTCACAGGTTCAGTCAACAAAGCATCTGGCTCGTGTTCTTGTATTAGACTGTATTTCTGGTTTCTATGTGCAATTATAGTATTTCTGTTTTTTTTTTAATTACTTCAGTATAAATGGTATTTAAAATATCTTGTCGTATTGAGGAAGAACCGTGCCAGATGTGTACGTTGAATCACACCTCCACACACAGAACAGCGACACTTGTGCCTTGTTGTTTCATAGCTTTCATAGTTGCTGGGGACTTAATTAATTAATTGTGTTAACGGAAGTTTTCTTTCGTTCTTTGTTGTTATTCTATGCAGTCAGATTGCGTACTAATACTACTTAGGGCCAACCGGTTACGAGACTTCGTAATCGTACATACAGCGACTGAAAATTAAAAAGTATTTGCATTCATTATTTATTTAATTAAGCCCCCATGCAATGTAAGTACAATCACGTCTTGGAAATTTATTTGCAATTTCAGATTTGTTTTTCCTTTTCATGAAGATATTAATAAACGTGATGTATGGAGCAGTATTTGGGATTATTTTCAGTGTACGTAGCATAAAGACTGAAAATAACCTAAGTTTCCATACAGGGATTCAACCCCACTACCCCCGGATTTCCTTCCTGTACTCTTTCCGCTGCGCCAACCACTGCGTGCTAACTACTCTAACACATCCGGCTCGTGCCTCACCCAAACCTCGACAAAAATGCTTTTTTTTTCTCCTAAACTTTTGACCTGGAGCTACCACTTCCATAACTTTCATTTTCGACTGAGGGCTGCATCTACTATAAATCTGGACGAATGTAGGCATGGTCCCTTTGTTAGTCAAATATCAAACCTTTCAGGAACGTAGTGATGGCATCTACACCTGTATCTAGTTATGTTCACCACAAGCCCCTGTACAGTGCATGGCGAAGCGCACTGCGTACGAACAGCTTGTTTCTTTTTTTTTTTTCATACTGAGCGAGATAAAACATACTGTCTATATGTTTGTGTACGTGTCATGATCTCCATTACGTTACACTCATCATGAGCCATACAAGAGATATGCTATGCGATCAGAAGTATCCGGACACCCCCAAAAATATACGTTTTTCATATTAGGTGCATTATGCTGTCACCAGTGCCAGGTACCTCAGTAGTCATTAGACATCGTAAAAGTGCCGAATGGGGCGCTCGGCGGAACTCACGGACTTCGAACGTGGTCAGGTGATTGGGTGCCACTTGTGTCATACGTCTGTACGCGGGATTTCCACACTATTAAATATCCGTAGGTCCGCTGTTTCCGATGTGATAGTGAAGCGGAGACGTGAAGGGACACGTTCAGCACAAAAGCACACAGGCCGACCTCGTCTGTTGACTGACAGAGACCGCCGACAGTTGAAGAGGGTTGTAATGTGTAATTGGCAGACATCTATTCAGATCATCACACAGGAATTCCAGACTGCATCATGATCCACTGCAAATACTATGATGGTTAGGTGGGAGGTGAGAAAATTTGGATTTCATGGTCAATCGGCTGCTTATAAGCCACACATCACGCCGGTAAATGCCAAACGACGCCTCGCTTGGTGTAAGGAGAGTAAACAATGGACGACTGAACAATTGAAAAACGTTGTGTCGAGTGGGGAATCACAGTACACAATGTAGCGATCCGATAGTAGGTGTGGGTATAGCGGAAACCTGATGAACGTCCTCGGGCAGAGTGTGTAGTGCCAAAGTAAAATTTGGAGGCGTTGGTGTTATGGTGTGATCGTGTTTTTCATGGAGGGGGCTTGCACCTCTTGTTGCTTTGCGTGGCACTACCACAGCACAGACCTACATTGATGTTTTAAGCATCTTCTTGCTTCTCACTGCTGAAGAGCAATTCGGGGATGGCGACTGCATCTTTCATCACTATCGAGCACCTGTTCATAATGCACGACATGTGGCGGAGTTGTTACTCGACAATAACAACCCTGTAATGGCCTGGCATGCACAGAGTCCCGACTTGAATCCTATAGAACACCTTTGGGAAGTTTTTGAATGCCGACTTTGTGCCAGGCCTCACCGACCGACATCGATACTTCTCAGTGCAGCACGCGGAGAAGAATGCGCTGCCGTTCCCAAAGAAACTTTCCAGCACCTGATTGAACGTATTCCTGCAAGAGTGGAAGTTGTCGTCAATGCTAAGGGTGGGCCAACACCATATTGAATTCCAGTATTACCGATGGCGGGCGCCACGAATTTGTAAGTCATTTTCAGTCAGTTGTCCGGATACTTTTGATCACATAGTATATATGCCGAGGCACACAAGCCACTCCACCTGCGGCGAGGTACATGGTTCGTGTCTGCCATAACACTTCCATTCTTAAAATGTTGCGCAAACGGTTCCGCATACGTTATCAACGGATTGTACTTCGCATAACACTCGGCAATGAACACGTGCTGTTTTAACGTGTGTACCATTTTGCGCTGCATTCAACTGGTCAGTAAATACGTCTGCGCCTCCCACTCTCTCAAACGTAATGAAACAGCGAAGTACTCAATGCAGAGGATGCAGTTGCGGTTGATTAAATGGTTGATTCTCGGTGAAGAGGACCAAACGGCGAGGTCATCGGTCCCATGGATTATGAGTCGATGGGGAAGGAAGTCGGCCGTCCCCTTTCACTGGTACCATCCCGGAATCTGCCTGAAGTAGCCGGCCGAAGTGGCCGTGCGGTTAAAGGCGCTGCAGTCTGGAACCGCAAGACCGCTACGGTCGCAGGTTCGAATCCTGCCTCGGGCATGGATGTTTGTGATGTCCTTAGGTTAGTTAGGTTTAACTAGTTCTACGTTCTAGGGGACTAATGACCTCAGCAGTTGAGTCCCATAGTGCTCAGAGCCATTTGAACCATCTGCCTGAAGTGGTGTAGGGAAATCACTGAAAACCTAAATCAGGGTGAGTGGACGCGGATTTGAACCGTCATCCTCCCGAATGCGAGTCCAGTATGCTAACCACAGCACCACTCGTTCGGTAGAGGATGCGCGGGATACGCATGCGCAAATATGTGACAGAAACTGATTTCTACAATAAAATAACGGTTTTGCCATTTTCTGTGATGGGCAGTTCTCCTGTTCATTAACAAGGAGTCAGTGATGGGTGTATCTTTTAACTATTATTTTGCCCAAATTGTATGTACAAATATTACACGGTTTCTACCAAGTTATAGTACTTAAAATATAACACTAACAACAAAAACCGGCATCCTTATCCCCATCTTAGCCATACTTCTGTGGAGAGAGCAGCAAAACTTGCAGCCATAAAAATATTTGACTATACTCCATGAAAGTAGAGGTACTGGTACAGAATAAAACAATTTGTGGAACAAACTAAAATAATTTCTGTTTGATGTCTCTTTCCTATCCATACATAAATTTCTGAGTAGGTAGTAGAAAATAGAAATTCTGATAGATGCTTGTATTTTCTTAAACCGTGTCGTAGAATAAGATTAAATTAGAAATAAAATTATGTAAATGGCCATCATGTAGCCACATTTTCACAGGGAAAATGTGTAATATTTGTAAACATACAAGTTCCATATTATTCTGAATTGTATCGAAAATAATTCACGAAAAATTTAAGGAACCAAACTCAAGACAACGGGGGCAGTATTTCTCCGCTCGGCAAACGCACGGTACTTCTACAGACACCGAACAATTACGTCATTAAAAAGAAAACAAAACAGTTCAGTTTTATAACTGCATTCGACATCTTGCGTAAGAGGCGTGTAGTGGTAGAGCGTATGTCTGCATCTGCCGCAAAAAGTTACATAGCATAGCCACCTAAGGGTTAACGTCTGGGCAAAGGTTTCCGACACGTCACAGTTTCAGCTCCGTTATATATTGTGTTCACATAGTAATGGGTGTGAAGCAGCACTATTTCCACTCACTAGTCTCACATTCCGTACATTTCAATACTCTTTTGGGAATAGTTTCAAGGCGAACATTCAGATGTCCTACAACTTTTTATCGAAGTCCATTAGAATTATTTTGTTTTGCTTAAAAGGAACTATATTGCTTCCTACGCTGCTGCTTTTACTATTAACAGCAGAGAGAAACTGTCACTCCTTCGTGTACTTTACTTTGCATAAAACCTCGACCCAATAAATGAAGTAGGTTTAAGTAGTTGTAAGTTCTAGGGGACTGATGACCTCAGGAGTTAAGTCCTATAGTGCTCAGAGCCATTTTTTGTGATGAATGGGTGTGAAGTGCACAGCGTCGTGTTTATTTTGTGGTGGAAGAGTGTAAAATATGTTTTCACTAACGAAAATATGTGCCAGGTCTGAATTCTGGCCTGATTTTCCTTTCTTTCTTTTATTTTTTTATTTTAGCAGTCGCCATAACCGTCAGAACGTAGACGCCTCCAGGCTTTCACTAGGCTTTCATTACTACCGACATTTCCACCTATGGTTTCTGATCACCATTAACGAAGAAGACGAAACCCAGTGGCGACATATATCCTATTTCTCTCGAAATGTGCCACAGGAGATGTCGAGCACAGCATTCTACTCAGACGTGTGGATCGCAGTCAATAGTATCACGTGCCACTATAAGGAATTACAAGAACATTTAGTATAATTAATGGAAGTTCTTTTTAAAACTGGATAAATGTAAACTAACGGCAGTAATAAAAAGAAACAACCCGATATCATCTGATTAGAAGATAGATGGTCAACAACAAATTGTATACATATTTAAGGACCAAACTGAAAAGTGGTATGATGTGGGACGACCATGTAAAATCAGAATTAGGGAAGACGAAATGTAAGATTTAGATTTGTTGGAAGAGGTCTGGAAAAATGGAATGCAAAACCAAAGGAAACCGACGGAATATGTTGTGTGACTAATACTAAAGTATTATTCCTTGGTTGGTAGTCATTACCAAACAGGCATGTCAGCAGAGGTCGATTAAAAACGTTGCCACCAAAACGTAAACTATGTGATCACAGATATCCGGACACCTCGCTGAAAATGACTTATAAGTTCGTGGCGCCAGCCATCGGTAATTCTTAGCCTTGATGACAGCTTCCACTCTTGCAGTAATACGTTCAATCAAGTGCTGGAAGGTTTCTTGGGGAATTACAGCCCATTCTAAACCGAGTGCTGCACGAGGAGAAGTATCGATGGCGGTCGGTGAGGCCTGGCACGAAGTCGGCGTTGCAAACCGTCCCAAAGGTGTTCTACAGGTCAGGACTCTATGCAGGCCAGTCCATTACAGGGATGTTATTGTAGTGTAACCACTTCAACACAGGCCTTGCATTATGAACAGGTGCTCGATCGTGTTGAAAGTTGCAGTCGCCATCCCCGAATTGCTCTTCAACTGTGGGAAGCAAAAAGGTGCTTAAAACATCAATGTAGGCCTGTGCTGTGATAGTGCCACGCAAAACGACAAGGGGTGCAAGCCCCTTCCATGAAAGATACGACCACACTATAACACCACCGCCTCCGAATTTTACTGTAGGCACTACACACGCTGACAGATGAAGTTCATCACGATTTCGCCATACCCACACCTGTCATCGGATCGCCACATTGTGTACCGTGATTCGTCTCTCGACACAACGTTTTTCCACTGTTCAGTCCTCCAATGTTTACGCTCCTTACACCAAGCGAGACATCGTTTGGCGTTTACACGCGTGATGTATGGCTTATAAGCAGTCGATTGACCATGAAATCCAAATTTTCTCACCTCCCACCTAAGTGTCATAGTATTTTCAGTGGATCCTGATGCAGTTTGGAATTCCTGTGTGATGGTCTGGATAGATGTCTGCCTGTTACATATTAAGACCCTCCTCAACTGTCGGCGGTCTCTGTCAGTCAACAGACGCGGTCGGCCTGTACGCTTTTGTGCTGTACATGCCACTTCACGTTTCCACTTCGCTATCACATCGGAAACAGTGGACCTTGGGATGTTTAGGAGGGTGGAAATTTCGCGTACAGACGTATGACACGAGTGACACCCAATCACCTGACCACGTTCGAAGTCCGTGAGTTCCGGGAGAGCCCCATTCGACTCTATCATGATGTCTAATGACTAGTGAGGTCGCTGATATGAAGTACCTGGCAGTAGGTGTCAACAGAATGCACCTAATATGAAACACGTATGTTTTTGGGTGTGTCAAAAAAATGGTTCAAATGGTTCTGAGCACTATGGGACTTAACATCTGTGGTCATCAGTCCCCTAGAACTTAGAACTACTTAAACCTAACTAACCTAAGGACATCACACATATCCACGCCCGAGGCAGGATTCGAAACTGCGACCGTAGCAGTCGCGCGGTTCCGGACTGCGCGCCTAGAACCGCTAGACCACCGCGGCCGGCTTGGGTGTGTCCGTATACTTTTGACCACATAGTGTAGATAACCGTACCGCAGATGCAACCACAAGAGAGGGTTATCTGTTGAGAGGTCAGACAAACATGTGGTTCCTTAAGGGGAGGAGCAGCCTTTTTGGTAGTTGCAGGAACAGCAGTCTGAATGACTGACTGATCTGACTTTTTAACATCAACCAAAACAGTCTTGTTGTGCTGGTACTGCAAACGGCTGAAAGTAAGGACAAATTACAGCAAAATATTTTTCCGACGGAGTGCGGCTCTACTGTATGTTTAAGTGCTGAAGGAATCCTCTTGGGTAAAATATCAAGGAGGTAAAATAGTCGCATATCCGGCTCTCCGGTTGGGGAAGAGAACGTCGTCATCAGGAGAAAGAAAACTGGAGTTCTACGGATCGGAGCGTGGTATGTTGGATCCCTTAAACACACAGGTAGGCTAGAAAATTTGGAAATGTTGTAAGATATGGTGGGAATTAGTGATGTTCGGTTGCGGGAGGAACTTGACTTCTGATCAGGTGAATATAGAACTATAAATACGAAATCAAACAGGGCTAATGCAGGATTAGGTTTGATAATGAATAAGAAAGGAGGAATGCGGGTAAGCTATTATGAACAATATAGTGAACGCCTTATCACAGCTAAGATACTCAAAGCCAACACCCACCACAGTAGTACAAGTTTATGTGCCAACAAGCTTCGAAAATGATGAGGATATTGAAGCAATGTACAATTAGATATAAGAAATTCTTCATAAAGGTAAGGGAGGCGAAGATTTAATTGTGGTAGGGGAGTGGAATTATATGGTTAATACTTCACAAATAGGGTTGGGACAATTTTAAGAAGAAACACATGGAAGATGGACTCGTATATTTCATCTATTGTTGTTTCACGGAATACACTTTACTGGTTAACAACAATACTAAATGTCAATTTAAAAAAAAAAAAATATTAAAAAAATAACAACGCTGACAACCATTTAAAAAATTGTACAGACTCAATTCATTAATAACAAGCTTTAACAATTTAAGAACGGGGCCAGAAACCAAGAGTGTACAGTTCCAAAATGCAATAAAGAAATCACACCATGTAGGCGTTGGTGCAAGCAGTATCAACGAACAATTATACGTAGGTTGGAACTTAAATAGTGGCAACACTGCTGTGGAGACATTATGCAATGGAATCTACTATTGTCTCTGATAGTACACGTTGTTGACATATCTACCGCCGGCCGCGGTGGCCGAGCGGTTCTAGGCGCTCAGTCTGGAACCGCGCGACTGCTACGGTCGCAGGTTCGAATCCTGCCGCGGGCATGGATGTAGTGATGTCCTTAGGTTAGTAAGGTTTAAGTAGTTCTAAGTTCTAGCGGAATTATGACCACAGATGTTAAGTCCCATAGTGCTCAGAGCCATTTGAACCATTTGACATATCTACCTTACCTCCGAGCAAATGGACTCGCCCGTCCCACGTCACCGGCGTGCGCACAATCGAAAGAAACACAGTTATTTGTGAGTGAGCGGTCTAACTTAACGGTGTCACTACGTTTTCGAAACAGGAACAACGGAGATGGGTCAAGATTGAATGTACCAGAGGTCGTACAGCACGACAGTGTCATCAACGTCTTCAAGAGGCTTGCGGGGAATCAGCATTGCCGTTTAGAACAATGGTACGTTGGGTAAAAGCCTTCAACGAAGGTCGACAAACTGTGGCAGACATGCATCGGGCAGATCGTCCTAGTGTCTCTGAAGAAAAAGCGCATGCTGTTGCCGCGTTAGTGGACAGTGAAAAAAAATTGGAAATTTGGGGTAAGGGCTATGGGGTTGAACTGCAGAATCGTTGACAACGACACTTAATAAGAATACAATTGCCCAAAATACAAGGTAAGCTGAGAATTACAGCAGATGGCTATCGCAGGCGACAAGGAACAAGTATGCAAGTTTTACAACGAGTGGAGGTAGCTAATGACTGTGGATCAAAGGAAATGTTCAAAGGTTTATATTGATAAGTAAAAGGCCTTAAAATTTAACTCATTCCAGGAGTGGCAAATAAGCATGCAAAGTTTTAACGAGTAGTTAAAGAGCAGGTATAGCGAGGAGGAACTTTGGGCTTGCAGAACACGCTCTAAACCTCATGAGCATACTGAGTTCATCAAATAGGATGGACTAATTGTTTCTAATTAATCGGTTCCTCTCAGCCGTGGTACGTATCAAACGATCAACTTAACTTGAGCCACTGCGACACGGCTGGTAGAGGCACCAGATTTCCGGGCATCCCAGACATCGTGCGATGGCGGAAGTGCCGTCGCAGCAGAAAGGAAACACGTCTCTGCTGCAGGCCCAGAAAACAGGAACACGTCGTCCGCTACCAACCTTACCCTGCCAACACACACCAGAAGGGAACAGTAATCTGCTCACATAAGGCTACAGGCGAGAATGCCTAAGAGTGGGAAATCTCAACTTATCGCGAAAGCGACTACATAGACAAGTTACAAGCTTAACACTCCTTAAAATTACTTGTAAATTAAGAGATGAAATATCAGCGCCTGCTGATACAATGATTAACGGGTGCCCTGCCTCCAGCACATATTACGTTACAAATTTAATTTCGTCGATTCAATTTATAACAGAGATTACTCATACACATGGGCTGGAATAACAAATTGCGATCAGTTACGCTGACTGATGATCGTACACACAATCACATAGAGACACGTTAATATAACAGGTCCAGTCTCACATTGACACAGCCGGCCGTAATCGCCGAGCGGTTCTAGGCGCTACAATCTCGAACCGCGTGACCGCTACGGTCGCTGGTTCGAATCCTGCCTCGGGCATGGATGTGTGTGATGTCCTTAGGTTAGTTAGATTTAAGTAGTTCTAAGTTCTAGGGGACTGATGACCTCAGAAGTTAAGTCCCATAGTGCTAAGAGCCATTTGAACCACATTAACACAGACATGGCTTTTCAATATCAAGCACCCAAAAAATACGGAAACAACACTTAACTCCACTCATATGTGAAGAAACAGTGACTTCCAGGATTCCAAACCGTGTCGTTGTTGCCTCCAGTCCTTAAAACCGGTCGTTTAGGTGCCGTAAAATTTAAGCTTGCTGAGTAGACCGAGAACTTGCCGACCAGGCCCCATGCGACGTCTGCTGCTCTTCCCACAACTCACCACTACCAATCCGTAAGACAGCCGACCCATTTAACCATTCGTGATTTCTCGAGGCCCGTGCTGGACAGTCGGAGTCCCCCTGAAGCAACGATTTTCCAGCCAGGTGGCCTCCAGCTAACTGGCTGCCCCAGGCTCCACCAAACCAACGACACCACCTCTACCAAAATCCCTTGATAGCGACAAACGATCAGATCGATATCGGCAACCCAAGTAATAAGTGGCGCCAGCAGAGTGCCATGCTGCCAAGACTGCAGCCGCCATGGCTCGAATAGTAATAAAAGGAAGAGGAGAAAAAACTGGATGAATATGGACTGGGGGAAGGAATGAAAGAGGAAGCGGCCTGATAGAATTTTGCACAGAGCATATAATGGTAAGATAGAGATTTCGGAACCATATTTTAAAATGCAAGACATTTCCAGAGGCAAAAAAAAAAAACGGTTCAAATGGCTCTGAGCACTATGGGACTCAACTGCTGAGGTCATTAGTCCCCTAGAACTTAGAACTAGTTAAACCTAACTAACCTAAGGACATCACAAACATCCATCCCCGAGGCAGGATTCGAACCTGCGACCGTAGCGGTCTTGCGATTCCAGACTGCAGCGCCTTTAACCGCACGGCCACTTCGGCCGGCATTTCCAGAGGCAGATGTGGTCTCTAACCACAATTCGTTGTTTGTGTACTGTATATTAAAACTAAATATACTGTAAAACTGTAGGAAATAAGCGAAATGGGGCCTCGATAGATTGAAAGAACCAGAGGTTGTAAAAAGTTTCAGAGAAAGCAATATACATTGGGAGAAAGGTGTACATAGAACACGATTGGGTAGCTTTGAGAGATGAAATAGTGAGGCCAGCAGAAGATCAGATGGATGGGAAAGCAAGGCATAATAGAAATCATTGGATAACGGAGGAGATATTGAATTTCATTAATGAAAGGAGAATACATAAAAATGCACCAAATTCAGCAGACCAAGAACCTGGCAAAGCACTGAAAGACATAAATCGAAACAAGCCCCCGGGAATAGACGACATTGCATTGGAACTACAGATACCTTTGGGGAGCCGGCCATGACGAAACTCTTCCATCTCGTATGCAAGACGTGTGAGACAGGCAAAAATACTCTTAGACTTCAAGAGGACTATAATAATTCCAATTTCAAAGATATGAGGTGCCGGCAGGCGTGAATATTGCGGAAGTATCAGTTTAATAAGTCATGGTTGCAAAATACTAGCATGATTTCTTACAGAAGAATGAAAAAACTGGTAGAAGCCGACCTCGGCGGAGATCAGTTTGGATTCCGGAGAGATGTAGAAACATGAGAGGTAATACTGAACCTACGACTTATCTTAGCAGATAGGTTAAGGAAAGGCAAACCTACGTTTGTAGTATTTGTAGAATTAGAGAAAACTTTTGACAACGTTGATCGGAATACTCTCTTTGAAATGAAAGAAGCAGGGGTAAAATACTGGGAGTGAAAGGCTATTTACAAATTGTACAAAAACCAAACGGCAGTTATAAGAGCCGAGTGTCATGAAAGGGAGGCAATGTTTGACTCGATGTTATTCAATCAGTGCATTGAGCAAGTAGTAAATGAGACAAAGGAAAAATTTGGAGCAGAAATTATAGTTCAGGAAGAAGAAATAAAAACACTGAGGTTTACTGAAACATTGTATTTCTGTCAGGGGCAGCAAAGATTTTGGAAGAGCAGCTGAACGGAAAGGACAGCGTCTTGAAAGGAAAATAGAAGATTAATATCGACAAACGCAGAACAAGTATAGTGGTATGTGTCGATTTAAATCAGGTGTTGGTGAGTGAATTAGGTTAGGAAACGAGAAGCTTAAAGTTGTAGACGAGTATGTTATCTGTTGTTATAACTGATGGTGGCCGAGGAAGAGAGAATATAAAATGTACACTATGAATGGCAAGAAAAGTATTTCTGAACAAGAGATATTTGTTAACATCGAATATAGATTTGAGTGTTATAGAAGTCTTTCCTGAAGGTATTTGTATGGAGCGCTACAATGTATCTAAGTGAAACATGGACGATAAACAGCACATATGGTGCTGCAGAACAGTGCTGAATATTTGATGGGTAAACCACATAACTAAAGATGACAATTAGGGAGAAATAAAATTTGTGGCACAGCTTGAATAGAAGAAGGGCCCGGTTGATAGAACACATTCTGGGACATCAAGGGATCGCAAACTTAGTACTAGAAGAAAGCAGAGGGAGACCAAGACGTGAATACAGAACGCAGACTCAGAAGGATGTAGGTTGGAGTAGTTATTAGGAGATGAAGTGCTTTGCACAGGATACAGTAGAATGGAGAGGTGCTTCAAACCAGTCTCCGGACTGCAGACCACAACAAGAACATGACAGAATCTGCAGAAACATCTGCAATGCCAAATTCAGCGACAAATGGTACAAAACAGAGTCTGTAATTACCCGAGAATAGACAGAACAGAAGCAAATTTGGTTGAGTGACTGAATGCCTAGTGCAAAGCCGAAGAAATATCAACGCCGTTTATTTGTGGAAGAGCGAATTAAAAGATAGTCCTGTCAAAGGAACTTGCATCTGTCGCCTTACAGTTGTAATATTGCGTGTGAGTTAAAGCTTCCAGGCGGACTTTTACGTGTTCTGTCGGTGGTTTCTGAGTGTAGTGGAATATGGACTTCTGGATCTTCAGTTTGTGAGTTCTTCAGCTGAGACCGGGTTCAGTCGGTGAACTCACAAAACATGCATTGTTGTTCATCAGAAAATCCCCAGAAGTACTTTGAAGAGCCGTTGAGTAATCTCAGAGCTGGTGTTTGGTATGCATTGTTTGGTACCCGGACCGTAATATGATCTCCTCACCCAACAGTCACTGCTGACCATTATGTCCAAAAACTGTTCCATTCACTTGTAAATCAACCCGTTGAAGACGAACAACAGTATGGATATTTTCAGCAAGATGGAACAACTTCACGCACCACTTCGACGAACTTGTCACGAATCCATGATTTCGGTGAGGGTAGGTCAGTTATCAGAAACAGAGATATCTCCTGCGCGACATCTGCCACCTAATATTGCTGCATGTGCCTTTTTTTTACCTGTGGAGAAAACTAAAGAGTCGGATGTACTCAAATAATCCTCACACACTGAAAGAGCTACAGCAAAACACTAAAAACGCTGTTGCTGCTTTCCGACAGGCGGAGCTGCTACGCATGGCTCACAGTTTGAGACAGTGTCTCAAGCACTGCGCAGAATTGACGTCAACGGTGGCCGTTTCCAGCATCTCCTATGACGTTCGGCAACAAAAGTTAATCACACTTCGTAAATATTTTATGGGAAAACTTTATTTTGCCCACCCTACATACACTGAGATGACAAAAGTCATGGCTCAGCGATATGCACATATACAGGTGGCTGTACTATCGCTTACACAAAACGTAAAAAGGCAGTGTATTGGTCAAATTGTCATTTGTACTCAGGTGAGTCATGTGAAAATGATTTGGACGTGATTACCGCCGCATGACGGGAATTAACAGACTTTGGACGCGGAATGGTAGTTTGATCCAAACTCATCGAACATTTCATTTCGGAAATCGTTACGGAGTTCGGTATTCCGAGATCTACAGCGTCAAGAGTGTGCAGAGATTACCGAATTTCAAGCATTACATCTCACTTCGGAAAACGCAGTGGCCAACAGCCTTCACTTAATGACCGTGAGCAGCGGCTTTTGTGTGTAGTTGTCAGTGCTAACAGACAAGCAACACTGCTTGAAATAACCGCAGAAACCAATGTGGGACCTACGACGAACGTATCCGTTAGGACAGTGCGGCGAAGTTTGAAGTTAATGGGCTATGGGAGCAGACGATCGACGCGAGTGCCTTTGATAACATCACGACATCGCCTGCAGCGCCTCTCCTTGGCTCGTCACCATATCGGTTGGGTCCTAGACGACTGAAAAACGATGGTCTGGTCAGATGAGTTCCTATTTCGGGTAGTAAGAGTTAATGGTAGTGTTCGAGTCTGGCGCCATGAACCCAAGTTGTGAAGAAGGCACTGTGCGAGCTTGTGGTGGAGGCTCCTTAATGGTGTTGGCTGTGCTTGCATGGAATGTACTGGGTCCTCTGGTCCACTTGAACCGAGCACTGACTGGAAGTTGTTATGTTGGGCTGCGTAGAGACCACTTGCAGTAATTCATGGACTTCATATTCCCAAACAACAATGTCATACCACCATGCCACAGCTGTTTACCATTAGTGTAATGAGCATTCTGGATAATTCGAGCGAATGGTTTGGCCACCCAGATCGCCCGACATGAATCCCATCTAAAATCTATGGAATGTCATCGAGAAGTTAGTTCGTGCAAAAAATCCTGCACTTTCGAAACTCTGTATGGCTATACATGCAAGGCAGCACGACTCACTATTTCTGCAGGGGACCTCCAACAGCTTGTTGAGACAGGCCGAGTTGTTTTTCTGCGCCAGGCAAAAGAAGGCCTGACACGATATTAGGAGGTATCCCACGGCTTTTGTCACCTGAGTGTAAAACTGTAGCCTGGTAAAGGGGAACATTCCCTGGTTAACTCTACGAGCTACAAAAAACTAGTGCGACACGATTCGTAAGTCAACAGGTAGAACTTACACGTTAGATACCAAGGGATGTTGAGTAAGTGAAGACGGGAAGGGAAGGACTGGCTTCCCGAACGTAAGTGGAAATTACTGAAAGGAAACCATTCCTCTCATTTATGTGCTCGTATGCCATAGTCTTCATATCTACCGGAGTTAGTCCAAAAAGTTTTGAGACTGGATTAATAAAAAGACAAGTAAAAGTTAATATGATAGTTTTAATGCTTGAAGTACTCTGCATACCCCCTCCCCTGCTCCCCTCCATAATGGCGTGGGCTGTATTTACATTGAATGGATTGGACCCTCTGGTTCAACTGGATCGATTATGGACTGGAAATGGTTGTGTTCAGCTACTTGGAGACAATTTCAAGTCATTCAGCAATTGAATGTTTATAGATGACACTGCGCCATGTCGCCGGGCCACAATGGTTTGCGACTGTTTTGAAGAACTTCTGGACAATTCGAGTGAACGGTTGGGTCACCCAGATCGCTCGACTTGAATCCCATCGAACATTAATGAGAGACAATCTAAAGGTCAGTTCGTGCACATAATTCCGCACCGGCAACAGTTCCGCAATTATGGACGTCAGTAGAGGCAGCAGGGCTCAATATTCCTACATGGGACTTCCAACGACTTGTTGAGTCCACGCCACGTCGAAATGCAGCACTACGCCGGCAGAAGGAGGTCCGATACGTTGTTAGGTGGTGTCCCACTACTTTAGTCACGTAAATGTACATGTACCCTCCTAAAAGTCATCAGACGTCTTATCTCCGATATATTGGCAGATATTTGCAATTTCCATGTTGCAATGTTTAGCTGAACTCAGCCCAAATATTGCTAACCGCGTCTATCTTGCGATGCCCAGCGTCGACGGAAAGCGATAGTTTGTTTCCCGTTACAAAGAGCGGTCCTAAATTAGTACAGTGCGATATTCGCTTTACCGATATGAATTAGCAGGGGCAGTAAAACACGAACAATAACCAGTACTACGGCAGCAGCAGAGCAGCAAGGATCCCAAACACTTGAGCACTACTCAAGAATGCCTGTTACTAATGTTCTACGAGCCGTCTTCTGTACCGCTGAACTACACTTTTTAAAATTTTCCCAATAAGCCGAAGTCGACCAATAGCCTTCCCCATTTAAATTCTTGCACGCTATGCTCGTTCCGTTTTACCTCGCTTCACAACGTTAAGCCCAGATATTTAGTCTACCTGAATCTGTAAAAAAAAAAAAAAAAATGGTTCTGAGCACTATGGGACTTAACATCTGTGGTCATCAGTCCCCTAGAACTTAGGACTACTTAAACCTAACTAACCTAAGGACATCACAAACATCCATGTCCGAGGCAGGATTCGAATCTGCGACCGTTTCGGTCGCGCGGTTCCAGACTGAAGCGCCTAGAACCGCTCGGCCACTTCGGCCGGCCCTGAATCTGTCAAGCAACATACTACCAATGCGGTATTCGACCATTACGGGCTAATTTTTTCCTACTCATCTGCATTAACTCACGGTTTTCTACATTCAGAGCTAGCTGCCATTCATCGCACCAACTAGAAATTCTGTCTAAGACATCTCACAGCCTCCTACAGGCGCTCATCGATGACCCCTTCCCGAACACCACAACACCACCAGCAACCACCAGACTCCTGATCACCATGTTCGTGAGATCATTTGAGTACATCCAGAATATCAGCGGCACTATGATCCTTTCCTGGTGCGCACCTGACTATACCCTTGTCTCTGATGAACACTCGCCGTCGGAGACAACGCGTTGGATTCTATTACTTAAGAAGTCGCCGAGCCACTCTTATATCCTGGTACCTATTTCATTTACCTGTACCTTCGTTAACGGTCTGCGGTGTGTCACCACGTCAAACGCTTTTCAGGAATAAAGGAATGTGGAAACTGCCTGTTGTCCTTCATTCATGGCTCGCAAGATATCATGTGAAGAAAGGGCAAGCTGAGTTGCGAAAGCGATGTTTTCCAAAATTGTGATGATTTGTGTACGAAAGCTTTTTCGCCTGAAGGAAATGCATTGTGCTCTAACTGAGAATATGTTCAAGAATTCTGCAGCAAACCGTTGTTAAGAATATTGGTCTGTGATTTGGCGGGTTCGTTCTTTCACCCATCTCATATACAGGAGTCGCCTGCGCTTTTGTCTAATCGCTTGAAGCTTTGTGCTGGGCAGACATTCACTATAAATGCAAGCAATATTTTTGTAGACTACAATGAAAGCTCTCCTTGCTATTGCGCTATCTGTCTTTTAGATACACATTCCATGACTCCTTAAATATTTCTGAGCTTTCCACTTCGCTTTTCAGTCAGCTCTCGGTACCGAAAATAATGTGAGCATCACAGATTTCCTGGAGGCGCTAAATTCGAGAACTTCGTTACGAATACTTCAACAATTTGCTGATAGAACTTTGACTGTCGAAATGCCTTTACTCTCAACGTGGTCTGATTTCGCTACCTGCATGTCGACTGGCACGTGTTCAGCAGTGTACCTCAAACTTCCACCTGGCCTAAAGAGACCATAGTGTACTCCACAAGTATTCTGATACCCGAGTAGCTGCTACCTTTGTGTGATGCAACCCTGACCTACAATTCTCCACCGTCCCAGAGTCAACGAAATCCTCGACTGTGACCTTCACCTCGGCTGCAAGTAGAAGGACTCCGATCTATTCTAGGAACAATGTTGCAAATTGCGAGCTCTGTTTGCACCCGACACATGAAGCCAGCAATCTTCACCATTTCCGCCAGCAGCCCATATGAGCTGAGAGGCCTCAGAATCCAACAGGTGGGCAACACAGTCGCCGATGTGAGGCAGAACTCTCGGACGACTGCACCCTGCACGCTCGATAGCCGCAGGCAAGGCCTCCTCAGCTCCTCGGATAAGGCCCCCGGCAAACATAACGAATGCACATTGGTTTTCTTTCCGGACCTGGACGTTATTTTTGTAAGGGCTCCACGACGCGCCTAACATTGGAGCTTCCGTTTACTAGCGAACCCTTCCCCCGTGTGTCTGTTCGGACGTTGCTGAAAGAACGGCCAAATGTTCACTCACAGGGTAAAAGAGCAAGCCCAGACGGCCAGCTTCCAAGTTAAACACTCGCCTCGAGCGACACGAACACGTTGCAAGTCGCCACCCACCCTGCGGTGAGCAATTGTTGAGATTTTTGGTAACAACCTTAAACAAAGCAGTAGTGTAGCATCTACATACAAACTTCGCAAGCCACCTTATGGTGCATAGCGCAGGGGACCTTGTACCATTACCGGTCACTTCTTTTCCTGTTCCACTCGCAAATACAGTGAGTGAAAAACGTCTATCTATATGGCTCTGTACGAACTCTTAATTTCTCTTATCTCCGCGGTGGTTATGCGAAATGTACGTTAGTAGAATAGTTCTGCAGTCAGCTTCAAACGCCGGTTCTCGAAATTCTCTCAGTAATGTTCTGCGTAATGGACGTCGCCTTTCCTCCACCGATTCTCATTTCAGTTCATGAAGTATCTCTGTAATATTTGCGTGTCTACCAAACCTACCGGCAAAAAAGCTGGCAGCCTGTCTCTGAATTGCTTCGGCGTCTTCCTTTAATACGACTCAGGATCCCAAACACATGAGCAGTACTCAAGAATGCGTCGTAATACTTTTCTCTAGGCGTTCTCCTCTACAGAAAAACCACGTTTTCCTAAAATTCGCCAAATAAACCGAAGTCGACCATTCGTCTCCCCTGTGTCAAGCAAAACGCTACTAATGCTATATTTGAAAGTTTAGGAATATTTTTCCTACTCATCAGTATTAACTTACTTTTTTCTAAATTTAAAGAGAACTGTCATCCATCACATGAACTATAATTTTTTTCTACAAGGTGTACAACTTTGCTTCCGAAGTTTTTTCCCAACATTTGAGGCTTTAATGAAACAAATTGGTTACACATGTACCATTCGAAGTATTTTCCATCGCTGGCCACTACTTTCTCCCATCTTTCGGGTAGTGTACGAATCAAACGTCGAAAAACTTGATCACCTTTTGAAGCGATCCACGAATCCACCCAATTTGTGACTTTTCCATGAGATTGGAAGTGTTGGTCAGAAATGCCACTCGCCATTGATCTAAACAGGTGATAGTCAGGGGGAGCACTCTCTGGAGAATACGGCGGGTGGGATAGGACTTCCCATTTTAACGTTTCCAAGTACGTTTTGACCTCTTTTGTAACGTGGGGTCGAGGGTTCTCGTGCTGTGAAATCACTCTATCGTGCCTCTCGCTGCATTGCGGCCGTTTATCTTCTAATGCTCTGCTCAAACGCATTAATTGCGTTCGATAACGAGCACCTGTGATTGTTTCACTTGGTTTTAACACCTCATGGTACATGAAGTCGACCTGATCCCACCAAATGCAGAGTATGATCTTGGAGCCGTGAATATTCGGTTTGGCCGTCAACGTGGAAACATGGCCAGGATATCGCCATGATTTTTTGAGTTTAGGATTATCGTAATGAACCCATTTTTCGTCCCCGGTCACAATGGAGTGCAGAAATTCCTTCCGTTTTTGCCTCTGAAGCAACTGTTCACAAACACACAAACGCCGTTCAACGTCTCTTGGTTGCAGCTCACACGGGACCTTTCTGAATTATGCCCACAGCCTTGAGACGTGTGTCACTCCCACTAATCGTGCCAATTCTTTTTGAGTTTGACGCGGGTCTTCACTCAGCAATGTCTCGAATTCTGCATCTTCGAAAACATCCTCTCTTCCACCACTATGCCGGTCTACAACGTTAAGATCACCGTCCTTAAAGCGTCGAAACCACTCACGACACGTTATTTCACTAATAGCGTCCTTACCATACGTACTTGAGAGCATTCGATGAGACACAGCCGCTATTTTCTTCATATTGAAACAAAACAGTAACACCTCCCGCAAATGACGAGAATTGGGCTCGTAAACTGTCATTTTCAATCAATTACAACTTTATGATGCAGACACAAATCGTCTAATGTTTGAATGAGGTTATGTTGACCGAAGTCCAAGCTAACTGCCTGACGTCTGCGACTTGTTTCTTTCGACCGCTACTTACCGTTGTCGCCTCCTATCGGCAAACGGCGGGAGCAGTGTTGTACACCTTGTAATTCACCTTGTATCCTGCTACAGTCATTCACCGACGACACCTTCCCGTACACACAAGCATTATCAGCAAACTGCCGCAGACCTTTGCTCATTCTCTCTGTCATATCATTTATGTATACAGAGTGTCCCAAGAGCAGAATACGAGGGACATGACAGGAACGCTAATTGGAACAAAAAAGTCATGTCAACACATGCTCTGTTACGAATGGTTTCAGAGGTAGAATACGTTTAATTTACACTTGTTTTTGGGGCTAGTGGCGTGGCATTTGTATGTTTTACCCACCCCGCCTCTTTGACATCTCATTCTAGCCCAATCTACCTGATTGCTTTTACATTCTGTATTCTGGATTTCTCTCTGACACTAAGCTAGCCCTCTGAACGCGTGGTTCTCCGTAGTATGTTGTGAGCGACATGAGCGAAAGCTGTGATGCTTCCTTTGAACAGATCAGGGCCATTTTCTGTCCACATCCTTGCCCAGTACCACCGCTTGATCCGTGTTTAATGTTAATCATCGTTTTTCGATGGGTAAGGAGGGCTGAAATGAAATACTTCGAAAAATTCATCGTACACCAGTGGGAAGTTTCGCTGTGAGGATAGAGAGGATGTGTTAGAGGTAGAGCACTGAGTCACACCTCACTGACATAATTTAAGGTAGCCAATTCACAGCTGATGTCTGTTTGCTAACGACACGACAGTGCCGTTTAATAAGGACTTTTCAAAGTAAGATCTAAACAGCATCTCTGAAGGGTAGTGAATGGTGAGCACCCCTACAAACTCATGTCAAAGAAGATATTGCGTTCTGTAAAACATGCTGATAAAGTGGTGGTGAATACAAGATCGCTGGAAGATTCTTATTCACCCAGTTGACAGAGTACACGTGTCACTATGTAGCGCTACAGATGGCCACAACTCACACCAGGAGGTCATGCGACCCTCCGGTGTTGAAATAAATCATGGCAGAGATTTGATCACAACAAGATGAATAGAAGAAGAGACATGACACAAGGGCAGAAATGAGATGTATTTGTACATGCCATGATCACACTGTGTATGGGGTAGGCCAAGTTGTTGGTGTGTCAACATGAACTGCCCAACGTGTCTACGAGGAATGGTGTACCACTCGCAACCACGTAACACGGTGTAAGTCGTCGCAAGAAAATTCTAACCGACAGTGACCAGTGATGAATGTCGTGCCATGCCAATCACAATTAATTTCACATCCGACAAGAATAGCAGCTGTCAGTAAATGCAGGATCATATCACGCACGTCCCGAGAGAACATTACGAAGGGAGATGCATGGGATACTTATTTGGATTGCGGCACCTCGCAAAGGGCCAATGCTTGCAGCACCAGGTAAGGCTGCACATTTTAATGGACCAGACAACACAGAAAGTGGTCAGTAGTTAATAAAGACGTAAACTTGGGGAGACTTATGCCACTGCTGAGTAGATCGCTGGGGTAACCACTTTCTCTTCAAAACTTCTTATTTACTGACGCGTTTCGGATGCAGCCTATCATCAGAACATTTAATAGTAAGGTATGTATCAAGACTGAAGGGACGAATGAAAATTTGTACAAAGGCCTGGATTCGAAACTTGGTCTCCCGCTCACAAGGAAGATGCGCCAACCTCTACGCAACCCTGGCACAACGGCTTTGCACACCTGGACGGACTAGCCTAGAACGCCTCCATCCTCAATCCAAATTCCCATTCACGCACCAGTTCACTTGGTATTGAAAAATCGCCTATTCGTTTCTGTCTCGGGTTCTTCGGCCAACGTTCATCTGATGATTTTACTGACGCGTCGCCAGCACGAGTGGCTGGCATTGTCAAAGCTTCACCCTCCACTGCCGGTGGTGAACTGGAGCCGAGCTCGCGGCCGCAGACTGTACGTACCTGGCGCGCCAACGTCCGTGGATTTCTCCGTGGTCATTTCCGGTGCGGAGCACATCGGTTTCACCTTCCCGCAAGGCATCAGAAAGCTTTTCCATGCATGTCTCACCACGAGCTATTTCACGTGGAATGGCAATTTCTACGAATAGCTGGAAGGCGTCGCCATGGATAGTCCACTTAGTCCAGTGGTGGCCAACTTCTTCACGGAACATTTCAAAAATGGTTCAAATTGCTCTAAGCACTATGGGAATTAACGTCCGATGTCATCAGTCCGCTAGACTTAGTGCTAATTAAACCTAACTAACCTAAGGACATCACGCACATCCATGCCCGAGACAGGATTAGAACCTGCGACCGTTGCGGCAGCGCGGTTCCGCACTGAAGCACCTAGAACCGCTCGGCTATGGAACATTTCGAAGTACAGGCACTGGACTTAGCGATTTGCAAACCTAAGGTGTGGTACAGATACGTCGATGGAGCCATGGTGAAGAACAGCTCGGTGACTTCCTAAGACACTTGAACAGCCTCCATGCCAACATAAATTTTACCATGGAAGCAGAAAAGGACAAAAAACTGCCATTTCTAGATGTTCTGGTCACAAGGGATGGCGAAAACCTGGGACACAGCGAGTATCGAAAACCGACACACACGGACCGATACCTGCACAAACTATCAAACCACTACCCGAGCCAGAAAAGAGGCATGATTAACACGCTCGTAACGCGAACAGGTCCAATATGTGAGCCGCAGCACCTCAGACGCGGAATGCAACACCTGGAAAGTGTTCTGAGGAGCAATGGGTACTCCACAAATTAAATTAGAAGTGTAACAGAGCCAAACACTCGGCGAAGTAAGGAATCAGAAAAATAAATATCGGGTTCGGCCTTTCTGCCATACATTCCCAGAGTAACGGATAGAATCGGCCATATATTGCGCAAACACGGCGTAAAGACGATTTTCAAACCAAGGAAGATCATAGAGTGCCTTAGATCGGCAAAGGAGAAGAGGGACCCACTTGCAATGTCGGGAATATACCGCATACCATGCACATGCGACAAAGGTTATGTCGGAATGACTGGGCGATCAATCAGGATCAAAGAGCATAAGCGACATTTCAGGTTGGGGCAGGTTAAGTAATCGGCCGCGGCAGAGCACGCACTGAGTGAGACCGACCACGTAATAAAATTCGCCGGCCGCGGTGGCCTAGCGGTTCTAGGCGCGCAGTCCGGAACCGCGCGACTGCTACGGTCGCAGGTTCGAATCCTGCCTCGGGCATGGATGTGTGTGATGTCCATAGGTTAGTTAGGTTTAAGTAGTTCTAAGTTCTAGGGGACTGATGACCACAGTAGTTAAGTCCCATAGTGCTCAGAGCCATTTGAACCATTTGAATAAAACTCGCCGACACGGAAGTTCTGGCTGTAGAGACGCATTAATACACCCGCTTGTTCAGAGAAGCTGTAGAAATACAAAAACACTCAATACAAACGGATCCTGGCTTCCCGTACTGCAGCGAACGACCGTCGCAGGTAGCAAGAGGAGAACCGCACCAGAAATGACCGAGGAGAAGCCCACGGACATTGGGGCGCCAGGGGACTGATGACCACAGTAGTTAAGTCCCATAGTGCTCAGAGCCATTTGAACCATTTGAATAAAATTCGCCGACACGGAAGTTCTGGCTGTAGAGACGCATTAATACACCCGCTTGTTCAGAGAAGCTGTAGAAATACAAAAACACTCAATACAAACGGATCCTGGCTTCCCGTACTGCAGCGAACGACCGTCGCAGGTAGCAAGAGGAGAACCGCACCAGAAATGACCGAGGAGAGGCCCACGGACATTGGGGCGCCAGGTACATATCGTCTGCGGCCGCGAGCTCGGCTCCAGTTCAACACCGGCAGTGGAGGGTGAAGCTTTGACAATGCCAACCACTCGTGCTGGCGAAACGTCAGTAAAATCATCAGATGAACGTTGGCCGAAGAACCCGAGACAGAAACCAACAGGCAGTTTATCAACAAGTGGCCACGAAAGCCTTAACAATTTTGTATCACTTGGTATTCCCGTAAAACTCGACCACCATTAGAGAGGTTCTCCAACTGTTTTAAAATAGTACCTCAGCATCGAACTAAAAAAGAGGTCCTGCCTGAAACCCCGGCAAAGGTGCTTTCAATCAAATGAAACTATATCGCTCCAGAGATCTTTTCAAGTCTCAAACATCTATAATTTATTTATGCAGTCGCAAGCACAGTGGCGTAGTGGTTAGTCCATCTGCCAGCTGAGCAGGAGACGTGGTTTGATTCATGGTACAAATTTACAGTCGTCGCTTCAGTCTACATGTATACATCACAGATCTTCGAGACTTGAAAACGTTTCTGGAATCATATACTTTCTTTTTCTTAAAATGAGAAGCCTTCCTACGTAGTATGTAGTCACAAGTGTCAGCCGTCAGATCAGTACTTAAGTGAAAGAAGGCGTGTTGTGTGGTTAGTCGAGTCATTGTTTTGCTTCTTTTCAAATGATTCAATATGTCTAGTGCACCAGTGGTCCAGTGAGGCATTCAGCTCGCACTGTGTAGATAGTGTAGTTCGGACCAGAGCTGATTCTGTAATGTTTTGACGGTGCCATTCCTACCAGGACAGAAGGGAATCGGAGTGTTTGAGATGTGATACAGAAGAATTTTGAACATTAGGTGGACTGATAAGATAAGGAATGAGGAGGTTCTCCGCAGAATCGGTGAAGAAAGAAATATATGGAAAACACTGACAATTAGAAGGGAGAGGATGATGTGACATGTGTTGATATATCAGGAATAGCTCCTATGGTACTTGAAGGACTGGCAGTGGAGAAAAACTGTGAGGGAAGACAGAGATTGGAATACATCCTGCAAATAACTAAGGATGTAGGCTGCAATTTCTTCTCTGACATGAAGAGGTTGAGACAGGAGAGGACTACGTGGCAGAGCGCGTAAAATTAAACAGAAGAATAACGAGTAAAATAAATAAATAAATAAAAAGATAGTCCCGTGCTTGGGCTTACTAGTTCAGAATACTGTAAATATGAACCAGGATGTTTCTACTAGTTTTCTCCTTGGTTAAGCGTTGCGCTTCCTTCTACATCTAGTCTACAGTTTTCAGTTGTTTCCAACCACTTCGCGGTGAATGGTAACCTGGTTATCACGCTCATTTCCAGAGTATAGTACATAAACAAGTGAAACAACAGAGTAAATACAAGAGAGCGGAGAGTAGCAATGGACAGGCGGTGCGCACGACTTTCTGTTGCGCGAGATAAGCAAGCCTTGGGTGCAGGTGCGCCCGCTCACAGCTGCACACGAGACGCAGCCGTGTGGAACGACAAGCGCCCCACACCGGAACGAAGTGATTCTGCGCCGATACCTGCCTGTGCTGCCGGAGGGAGCTGGTCGCTGCCTCCTCTGATAAACGTGCACAGAAAAAGGAGAAAACAGTCTGATATAAATGTTTCGTAGTCACGTTGCTCCGCAGCTCGCTAGAATCTCTGCAACTTCAGGATGATCAAAAGTCATGGTCTGCTGTCAACGACCGATTTTTAAATTTTATTGTATATTTTTATGACATTTAAAAGTAGCTCCGATTCTGAGGACATTACTATTATGTCATAATTGAGTTGCTCAAACGTGAAGGTATTTTCATTCCCCTATCGGACAGTCCAAAGCGGGTTTTTCCAAAAGTTACATTCCACAGGGGAATGCTTGGATGTTTCTTAAGAGTCACATTATGCTACTCAGTAGATCTAAATTTTAACATTCACAAAATAAATAGATTAGTACATAAATCCACCAGTATTTTTCAGGCAGTTATACACTTGTCTTAAGCGTGTAACAGCATTCATGTCTCATATAAACAAACACGGGCTAATATTTTACAAATGCTTCAGTATGAGCAAAAAATGCCTTGAAGACAGATAGAGTGTAAACGAGAGAATATTTTTGGCGAGTATAATAATGCTTATATTCGCAACTTCCACTAAGTTATTAAATGGCCATTCCTTTTAAATGGAAGATGTGCTTTTTTGATGACCTTCGACAACGGCGAATTTAGTTATTCACTGATGAGCCAAAACATTATGACCACCTGATTAAAAGCTTCTTTGTGCATCTTTGGAAAGAAATACATCACTGATTCTGCGTCTCAGGGATCCGACAGTTTGTTGGTAGGTTTGTTGAGGTATGTGGCACTAGATGTCTACGCCTAGGCCATACAATACGCATAAATAACGAGCCACTGATCTGTGTACGGGGTGATCGCGCCCGATAGCGACCCAGACGGGTTCCATAGGATCTATATTAGACATCAACGTGAGTTCGGTACAATGCTCTTCAAATCACAGTAGCACGGTTCTGGCTCCGAAACACGGACAATTATACTACTGAAAGATGACATCGCCGTCGGGTAAGACATCAAGCATGAAGAGATGCAGATGTTTCGCAACTGTCAGCATGTCTTCAATTACTACCAAAGGTCCCATGCAAGCGCAGGAGAATGTCCCCCACACGGTAATACTGCTCCCACCAACCTGCTTCCTTGGCGGTCAGCGCGTTCCGAGCGGCTGTTCACCTCGACGACGGCGTTTGTGGAGACGACCATCAGCAAAGTGTAGCAAAAATGTGATTCATCTGAAGAGCCAACACGTTTCCATTGAGTGACGGTCGAATACCGTTAGTCCCATACCCGTTGAAATCGTAATTGACGATGCCAATGGGTCAACTTGTAAACACATAGGGTTGGTCTGCTGTGGAGCTCCATTTCCAACAATGTACGATGAACGGCGTGCTCCGAAACACTGGTGCGTGCACCAGCATGCCACAGATCACCACCATCTACCCTACTTTACAGAGCAGACAAGCCTCCGAGCCCCACGTTCTATGAAGAGTCGTGGATGTCCCCTAACCTGCCGGCCGTTGTGGCCGAGCGGTTCTAGGCGCTTCAGTCTGGAACCGCGAAACCACTACGGTCGCAGATTCGAATCCTGCCTCGGGCATGGATGTGTGTGATGTCCTTAGGTTAGTTAGGTTTAAGTAGTTCTAAGTTCTAGGGGACTGATGACCTCAGAAGTTAAGTCCCATAGTGCTCAGAGCCATTTGAACCATTTGTCCCCTAACCATTTAGCACCTAGTGGTAGTTTCACTGTCCTACCTCCTTCGGTAGATGCTGAGGACAGTAGCTCGTGAACAGTCTATTAACTTCGGCATTTACGAAATATTGGTTCACAGACTCTTCGTAAAAATAATCTGTCCTTTATCAAAGTCGCTTATCTCAATGGATTCCCCATTTGCAGTCCATATCTTCGCTAGGATCCCCCGTGCGTGTCTGCTAGGCTTACATGCTTTTGCTACAGCGTCACGTGCCCGCGACGCCACCAGGATGTATCAAACGTCGCGGTGGACCGTGGTTACAATGTTTTAGCTGATCAGTGTTTAACTCTATATAATGTTTACGGTACAACCTGTTTGAAAGACACTGGAATACAATGAATATATAAAACGCCCTTGTCGACAGATGATAACATGGAGGAATCCTCCAGGCTCGATTATATTCACATTTAACGAAGTTCCCGTCTTTTTGTGAATAATTTCTTTTAAAATATTAACAGACGTCCTGTTTTCATCCCTCCAAAACTTTTAGAATGCTATTACAAAAGTATATACTCCTGTTTAATAAATCCCGTAATTTATCCGATATCTTTCTAGACTAAACAATGTCGACGGTTAACTGTATCCATACGTCCATATTAATATTACAAATCCGAAAGTATCTCCATCTGATACGTTTTCATCACTAAACCGATTTCTATTAAATTTGGTATGGAGATAGCTTCAACCCGGAGGAAGAACATAGGCTACTAAAAAAAAAACCTAAGAGGTTGGAGTAGGGAGTGGAAAATATCTCCTTGCATCACACACCATTTTAAAAAAGTTTAAATTTGCCGTATGCTGTACACTTTGTATAATGTATAGCTACTTCAGTAGCACAATGAATAGATACATGCTGCTGCCCATGCCCACGCCCTTTGCACGCCCAGCTCAACAGCGATACAGCACATGCTGCCCCTCTTCAGGAACCACGTATTTCTCTGGCATCTCAACAGATACCCCTCCGTCGTGGTTCTCTGTATCTTTGAGGCACGCAAGGCAGCCCGCAACGGTAAGATAGATGCTTCATGGAAGGGGGGCTGATGGTGTTGATCATATTGAGCCTATCGTACACTTTTCCGATTGGAGGGACAGCTTAAATATTTCAAGACATTGCACCGTATCGCATTGTACGGGGGATGCCAGTCACTCTTGCAACACCGAGGCAAATAGCAGAAGACATTTGTTGTCGACACACTGAAGCAGAATCCTCATTAAACCATTGAGGAAACAATGCACACTATTCGCTACGTACATTGAGAAAAGATCACTGACAGCCACCTGCGTTGTTGGCAGCATTCAACCGCAAAATCCAAATGGCTGACGCAAAACTGGTCGAAAACCATAGCTTCATAACACTGTGGCAATACGAGATACTGCCATATAAACGTAACCAAAATAACTTCGTAACTGATCGTTACAGACGTGTGAAGCAGCATCGCCGGAGCCACCTTAACGAACAGGAGTCTTGAGATGCCGTACTGCCTATAACGTCGTGAACAAGGATTCTATTTTCGCTTCAGGACACTCGAAGGCATAATCATTGCAACTGACTACTAGCGAAGTCAGATAAAGATGCGTTCTCCAACGTAATAGGTATCGCATGGGATGAGTTGCTGTGTGAAGCAACGAGCTATCGAGGTATAGCGAGGTATCGGTGTCGGCAGCCCGGCTGTGTCTGTGAAGGGACGCGTCGCACAGTTTACACTCATTATCCACTGGTGTCAACATGGCGATCGACACAACAGATTAAGAACCGAAGTGCTTGCTTAACTAGCTCTTTAGATCTCTATTGGACTCTGGCATACCACCAATAAAGGAACAAAAACAAAACTTTGTTTGGATAAATCACTTAACAGACGCACTTTTGATCAGGAAGTGCATATCGCTGTTTGGCAGAATACTAATGCCAGAAGCATGCAGTGAAATATTATGGAACGCACAAACATATTCCAGGCAGGGTCTTCTTTTCGTGTTTCGCAGCGGGTTAGTGTGTGTAGCCTTCTCAGTGACTGCACACGTCATCCCAATGTTCTTTATATCCCCGGTCATATCGATACATATTTTTAAAAATACACGTGGTTCATTTATTCCAAGCTAATTATCCCTTTTTATCCACAGAAGATTCACGGTTTGACCAATATCTTCACTTATCTTTGTGAAACGCAAAAGAAATTGGTAGAGGTATGCGTATTCAAATACAGATATATGTAAACAGGCAGAATACGGCGCTGCGGTCGGCAACGCCTATTTAAGACAATAAGTGTCTGGCGCTGTTGTTCAAATGGTTCAAATGGCTCTGAGCACTATGGGACTCAACTTCTGAGGTCATTAGTCCCCTAGACCTTAGAACTAGTTAAACCTAACTAACCTAAGGACATCACAAACATCCATGCCCGAGGCAGGATTCGAACCTGCGACCGTAGCGGTCTTGCGGTTCCAGACTGCAGCGCCTTTAACCGCACGGACACTTCGGCCGGCGGCGCTGTTGTTAGATCGGTTACTGCTGCTACAATGGCAGGTTACCAAAATTTAAGTGAGTTTGAAACTAGTGTTATAGTTGGCGCATGAGCGATGGGACACAGCATCTCCGAGGTAGTGAAGAAGTGAGGATTTTCCCGTACGACAATTTCACGAGTGTACCGTGAATATCCGAAATCCAGTGAAACATCAAATCTCCGACATCCCTGCGGCCAGAAAACATCTTGCAACAACGGTACCAACGATCACAGAAGAGAATCGTGCAACGTGACAGACGTGTGACCATTCTCGAGAATGCTGCAGATTTCAAGGCTGGGGCATCAACAAGTGTCGGCGTGCCAAACATTCGACGAAACATCATCTATATGGACTTCGGAGTCGAAGGCCCAATCGTGTATCCATGATGGCTGCACGACACAAAGCTTTACGCCTCGCCTGGGCCAGTCAACACCGATACTGGACTATTGATGACTGGAAACATGTAACCTGGTCAGACGAGTCTCGTTTCAAATTGAATAGAGCGGATGGACGTGTACGGGTATGCAGACAACCTAATGAATCCATGGACCTTGCATGTCAGCAGGATACTGTTCAAGCTGGTGGAGGCTCTTAACGGTGTGGGGCGTGTGCAGTTGGAATGATATGGGACCCCTGATACGTCTAGATACGACTCTGACACGTGACACGTACGTAAGCATCCTGTCTGATCACCTGCATCCATTCATGTCCATTGTGAATTCCGACGATCTTGGGTAATTCCAACAATACAATGTAATACCCATATTCGCTACAGAGTGGCTCCAGGAACACTCTTCTAAGTTTAAACACTTCCGCTCCTCATCAGACTCCCCAGACATGAACATTATTGAGCATATCTACGATGCCTTGCAAAGTACTGTTGAGACGAGATCTACACCCCATTGTACTCTTACTGATCTATGGACAGTCCTGCAGGATTCACGGTGTCATTTCCCTTCAGCAGCGCTTCAGACATTAGTCGAGTCCGTGGCACGTTGTGTTGCGGCACTTCTGCGTGCTCGCAGGGGCGTTACACGATATTAGGCAAGTGTATCAGTTTCTTTCGCTCTTCAGTGTATATAATTCTTGCCAGTGGAAGTTGGGCTTGTGGACAGATGTTTACATAACTCAAGTTCATACGTGTTACCTATAAATTCGGCCTGATAGCTCTGAGGAATAATGGCAGTGACTGAGCTGTAGATGTGGCATTTGATTTCAATCTATTCTTGTACTATTGGCTGTGAGTTCCTTGTGCATCCAGAAACACGTCATTAGAGACTGCACTGAATAAATAAGTTGCGGACTGCCTTTAATGAGACAAGTGTTTGTCAACTGTCCACGTTTGATCACAGATTTACCTCACAGGTCAGCTTGAGCCGCGTGAAAGTGCCACCAGCGCTGCGAATGTGGAACGTAGCATTCTACGAGTGACAGAAGTTACTGTTATTGTAGGAACTGAAATGCGTGTGCATCGTGGAGCTCGTAAGTGGTTTACAATTCGAAGAAGGTTTCGTACGTTTTCATGCCAAAATTGGAGAAAAGGAATAGCTTTGCTGTCCTAGAACAAATTGCTTCAGATCTCACTAGTGTTTTTAGTACAAACATTTTTCCGGACACCATTTCACAGTGATTATACAGCGTGATACTCTATGCTCGGAAGTCCTTGATGTGTGTTTCTCTGACAACCAATCATAACAGTTTCCAACAGCGGTTGTGTTTTTAATATTCCGATGCAGACCAACATCAGTGGCCTACGATGTTATTCTGAGAGGAATTCTGGTTCAGCGTAACGAGTTATTCTGGACACCAGGTGATGTGGACTGAACGAGGAACATATCATGTAGCCATAACGATTATAGCGTGGGAAATTCCGAAGAACATGGTACCACATTCTGGTTGGGTGTCATCTTTGCCCATCATAATTTTGGAGCAGGTCAGCACGTAGGAAGACTGTACTGACGAGATAATGAAGGCATACATAAAACCCAGACGCTATTTATGAGAAGTTCAGAGTAAGAACTCTCATCTTGTCCATGAATTATCACATGGCCTTGATATCATGCTTTTAAACAAGAAGTTTCTTATATGCGTGATGTGAGAAGCCCCAAGATGTTGGTCCATAACATCAATACATCTGTAAATCTGGAGCTGACAGTGGGCAATATTCCTATTGTAAAAGGAGCTGCATTTAATTCCTACGTGAACTACTGAAAACGTGACCTGTATGTGAGGTTCTCATCTTTACGAAAACTCATAAATCTATTCACCTGCACTTCACTTATCAGGTGCCAACTGCATATAAATTGAATGTTCTGGTTCGTAGAATTGCGCGTGCAAAACCACTATACTGATATTTATTGCTACTGAGAGTCAGGCTTTTAACTGTAACCAAGGGCCCATTTCCTCCAAGAAATAATTCACTTGATTATTCACTGTCTAGGGTGATGGTTATCAATTGCGGTTGTACCATCAACAAAAACGTTTAGAATTATATGGTACGGTCAGTGGTAAATTACAGAAATATTGTAAGGAAAGAAAGCGTTCAGGTAGTGAAACCCCGCAAAAATTCTAGTACGATACAGTTTCATGATGTGTCGTGTGACAGTATAAAACTACTTCTTCTTTCTTATAATTATGATTGAAGCCGTGTTGATGATTATCATCGATATCACGAAAACGGCCTCGGTATTGCCTCTAAGATTCGTATGTTCATTTAATGGCAGAGTTCCCATTTTAACCACAATAGCAACTAAGTACCTGATAATTGACACCCTTAATCGATCTAGTTAGACAGTGATGAATTAGGCATAGCTAAATTATGTACTGTGAACTCCACACCCGCAAAATGCTACAGCAAGAGAAGTATTATTTTGTCTACAGTTAAGTACAATGGCAGAACGCTGTGGCTACTGAGACACCTCACATGTGTATCTGCACTATAGCCCCATTAGTTTCAATCTCCAAGTCTGTCAATCAGTTTCAGATTAAGCACTCCTCACTGAAACGACAAAGTAATGGTTGCTTGGATTTATCTCACCTTTCTAACGTCGTAACTGTAGTCTATATTGATTATCCTTCTGCCTCCGCTATCCATTGCAACGAAATTCATCTAACCGTCAGTGACCGCACATGTGAAAGATCTTTATTCACCCAACAGAAAGCAAAAGTCCCAATTAAAACATACTGAAGAAATCTTAATGCGACTGGTTTTATTCCTAATAACACGGAATTATTTCCAGTATAATTTAAATAGTAGCTATATAAATCACAGAATCTGACAATCGTCTTATTTTACTGACAGCCACTCGCCGTAGCTACACTATGAACGAATATTTTTGTACTGAACGCGCACTTGTCAAATATGGCTTCAACGTGTGGGAATATCACCCTATCAGCGACTGTGAAAAAGCTTTGACACACTGAGATAATGAAGAAGCAGTAGGAGTTCAAAAAATTATTTTGGGGGCTCGCTCAGGCGGATGTCGGAGACAGGGACTCTTGTTCAGTTAATTGTGTTCCTCGGCGTGGTGCCATTGTCAAGTGGAAACCTTTGAGAGGCACTGAACTCTGCTATCTCGACAGTAGAGCAACAATACTGACCTTGGGAGCCAGCGAATTCGGAATCGTGTTGTCCGAACCAATCTCCTAAGAGTCCTGCCAGAGAATGACAAGGGGCTACCTTGTAAATGAGATAGCGTTGTCTGTGACGAGCTACCCACCGTCAGCTGTTATCAGTTTGTATTCGTGGCCACGACGAGACCAACAAGCCAGCACTCACACCTGTGACCACTTCTTTATCGAACAGAGTGTCAGCAGTGTCATGGTACCTGAAATGCATAGTGAGAACAGATATTCTTCAGTTTGGAATTTATTTTTCTTTCCGTAATTTATGTAGCTTTAACCGTTTTGCACAGTGCTGTTTAGAACGTGGCATAAAACACTGTAGCAGTGTGTGCAATTTATACAACAATATTTTCAATACTTTCCAGCATGACAACGAGCTCGCAGATACCCGGGGATCTAACGCCTGCGAGCAAGAAGTTGACAGACAAATGGAAGCAGTTCGAAACAGCGCGAGAAATGCATCCTTGAACATAAATGTGGATGATAGTCAAGCCTACAAGTTGCGCTGTTGTATCTGACCACGAAAGGCACCTTTTCAATGTCCGCAATACGTTCCAAGTGTCAGTCGTGGTCACAGCAGTGTAGTTGTGAGTGCATTATGTTGTAACTATGAACTCTAACGCGGGAAAATTGTTGGTCCTCTTACGGTGGGCGCTTCCGTAACTAAGGGAGCCGAAGTGTCTGTTCTTTCAAGAGCCACCGTATCGAATATTTGTACTGCGTATAGGGATGGCAGAAAATCATTACGAGTCGCAACGTGGACGAAAGTGGGCGTTGAGTGATCGTGGCAGACAGCGATTGAGGAGAACTGTGACGAAAGATAAGAGAACGACAGCTACAAAAGTCACTGCATAACTGAAGGTCGAACTCACGTACCCTGTGAGAACGAATAACAGCATGAAGTTAGCTTCACATGAGCTTCAGAACCAGCGAATTTTAGGTCGATCTGGAATTACAGAACCACTCATCAGAGATCCAGATGCTCCTAACAGGAAAAGCTGGTGTCGAAAAATCATAAAACTTGGACTATACAGCAATGAAGGAAAGTCATTTGGTCGGATGAACCTCGTTGCGCATTTTTACCAACTTCTGGCCGTATTTACGTCAGAAGAGTAAAACTGTGATCTGTGATGATTTGGGCAGCCGTATGGTATTCCAGGGGCCCCATGGTTGCACTGCAAGGTAGCATTACTGCCAAGGACCATGTAACCATTTTGGCTGATTACGTTCATTCCATGGTACAAGGTTTGTTCTCTAGTGATGATGCAGTGTCCCAAGACGGCAGGGCCCATGTTAACATTGCTCGTATCGTGCAGGACTGGTTCTGTGATCACGAGAATGAAATGTTTCATTTCTCAACAGTATTGAGCATTGGTGGTCTACTTTGGAGAGAACAGTGCATATAGCTATCCACCGTTATCGTCGTTACCTGAACGTGCCACTGTTTTGCAGCAATAATAGAATAAGATTCCCTTGAAAACCATAAGAGACTTGTATTTATGCATACTGAGACAAGTGGGTGCTGTTTTGAATGCCAACAGGTTTCCTACACCGTATTAGGCATGGTTATGGATTCTGTTTTTGTTGCTTCCATGTTTCTGTCAAGTCCTTGTATCTATAAAGCGTAGTACAGAGACAAAACAAGACAAATTTGAGACATCGCGCAAAGAGGGAGTGAGTACCATTCCATGAAGCCCACCCAGCTAGCCGCGCGGTCTAACACGCTGCTTCCCGAGCGACGAGGTGTGCCGGTCCCCGGCACGAATTCGCCCGGCGGATTAGTGTCGAGGTCCGGCGTGCCGGCCAGCCTGTGGACGGTTTTTAGGTGGTTTTCCATCTATCTCGGCGAATGCCGGCTGGTTCCCCTTATTCCGCCTCAGTTACAGTATGTCGACGATTGCTGCGCAAACACTGTCACCATGTACACGTACACCATAATAACTCTACCACGTAAACATTGGGGTTACACCTGCTGTGTAGGCTGCTGTGGGATTGTGATATAGATCTCAGTAAATTAGCTTACCACGCCTATTTTCATTCTCTGCTTTCGTATGGCATCATATTATGGGGTAACTCATCATTGAGTAAAAGAATGTTCATTGCACAAAAGAGTGTAATCAGAATAACTGCTGCAGCTCATCCAAGATCATCCTGCAGACACTTATTTAAAGAGCTAGAGATCTTCACTGTAGCCTCACAATATATATATATATATATATATATATATATATATATATATATTCACTTACAAAATTTGTTAATAACAATCTGAACGAATTCAGAAGTAATAGCAGTGTACATGGCTACAACACTAGGGGAAAGGATGATCTTCACTACTCAAGGTTAAACCTAACTTTGGCTCAGAAGGGGGTAAATTATGCTGCCACAAAAGTCTTTGGTCACTTACCTAATAGCATCAAAAGTCTGACAAATAGCCATATACCATTTAAAAGGAAATTAAAAGACTTTCTTAATGGCAACTCCTTCTACTCATTAGATGAATTTTTGTATATAGTAAGAGGGTAGTTTCCCCAAACCCACCAAAGAAAACAAAAAATATTAAGTGTCATATAATATTTTGTGTAATGTAATATCTTGTATAGACACCTTTTATTAACCTGACACGTTCCACATCATTAAGAAGTGTCGTATTCATGATCTATGGAACAAGTACTAATGTAATCTAATCTAACCTGAACCACTGAGCACTACGGCTGGGACGAAGCCTCTCCGTCGTTTCTAGGTCGCCGGTTTAATACACAATACAATACACAAACCCTTCGATGAACCAAAACAAATCAAATCTCCGAATAAATTCGAAAAATTTGAGTTTAAGATCCACAATAGTTCTACTGGACTGCCAAGCAGCATTTAAATAACAATCCAGTCTGAGATTCTTTAAGAAAATATAGGAAACTGTCGGGGAACAAGGACGAAAATTGTGAGACCCTCTCGAGATGCATTGAGAATGTATTAAATTATGCATGTCCAAGAATAATTCCGAAGCAAGGGAACAAAGATTCACTCCTATTAGGCGAAAATTAACTGTGCAAAATAGCTGGGGATCTGCAGAACAACGAAGCAACAGGGGAAGACTGAGTCACAGATGAGATGCTGAAAAGTGGCACTGAAATAACAATTAAAGCTTCAAAGTAATCGATGGAAGAGATGTGGAAATGTGAAGTAATCCCTGATGATTGTAAAATAGCTCTGATTCAACGTTTGCATACGGAAGGTGACAGAACGGGTTTCAGTAAACATGTCGGCAGTCGATCGTCCCCGTAACATATTAGCGCTATCCGAAGCATTGAAAACGATGTAGAGGAGCAAATAGACTGTCCGCTTGGCGAATACCAAGAGAAGTTCAGAAAAAAATGATCATGCATAGAGCAGGTTTGAGCCTGAAAAGAGTAATGGATGACTATATCTGCAAATATCTGGTGGTAGTCCTCGTAAACTTAAAAGAAGCCTGCAATAATTCTGTCAACACGGAAGTGTTACTCTGCATACTGTTAGACTTCGGAGTGGACGTCAAAACGACGGTAATTATGAACCAGACGTTAACGCAGAATAATTCGAAGAAACAAATCGTGGAGGAGCTCACCTAAGTGTTTGATATTAAAACAGGTGTCTGACAGGATGTAGAGCTATCTCTGATCCTTTTCAATTGTGTTTCGTAGATCATCCGCTAATGGGAAAAGGAAGAAAATGTCGTACTTGCTTGGATTCAACGACGTTCTCTATCTTCGGTCTAGGAATCCTAAGATAGCTACCGAGCAGATAAATGTACTAAAAGAGCAAGTAGGAAAAGCCGGAATCCAAACTACAATTGAAAAAGAATATGACGAACTTCCAAGCCTTCTCTCGTTACTCGAAGACATGACATTGTGTAATATAGGAAGAGTTGTGAGCTTTCATACCTTGAGGAAATTGTACAACTGAAAAACAACGAAAGAGGCAACACGAGGCGAAAAAAGATGACCACTGCTTTTCACAGAACATGGGCTTCATACAAGAGAAAAGTCATCTCAAGCCAGACTAACCTAATACGCCACAATACTGATGAAAATAGTGCGTCTGTATGCTAGTGAATCCCTCCGAATTAGAATGTCAGGACTAAAGAAAACCGAGATATTCGAGAGAGAGAACCTCCTTTAGATAATAAACTAGACGAAGAACGGCTTTGTAGGCTTCCATGATAAACAAAATCCAAGGCGGTAGGAAGAGGAGAGAAGACAAGCTGTCAGTGGAAGAATGAGAAGATTGTTTTATGTCGGCAAGACCGGGATACGGAGTTCGATTTTTGGCAGCTGCATCTTGTTCGCGTGTCCTGTTAATAGGCATATAGTCACATAGGGTACAGTTGTGGCAGTCGGAAGATTCAGCAACGACTGGTTTTCCAGAGGAGTTTCAATTGCGGAAGATATGGTAAAAAGTCGAACTCATGCAACAGGCAAAAACCACACGGTTGACTACCTGCCCTGATAGTGCCCTCGTGAATTATACTGCTTCCTGAACATATCGAGGGAGAATCATGCCGCCGGCCGGAGTGGTCGAGCGGTTCTAGGCGCTTCAGTCTGCAACCGCGCTACCGCTACGGTCGCAGTTTGGAATCCTGCCTCGGGCATGGATGTGTGTGCTGTCCTTAGGTCGGTTAGGTTTAAGTAGTTCTAAGTTCTAGGGGACTGATACCTCAGATGTTAAGTCCCATAGTGCTCAGAGACATTTGAACCATTTTTTTGAGAATCATCCCGTCTCCTGAATCTTCACTGTTCTCTGATGGAATTTCCACTTGGAAAGCCTGACCTGGTCTGCCAAAAATGCGTTTTTATACGTTTTTCCCTTTGTCATGATCCAATAAAATAGCTTGAGAAATTGTTTAGAAAAAGTGTAACGCCACAGATTTCTGCTCCGTTCGCTGTTTAGACCGGGTATCGATACGAAATGTGCGGTACGGAGAAATGTCCGATTATAATATTCCAATTTGTTGTGACAGCCTAGTGGCATATTGACAGAAAGTACGCGTTAAGCAACAGTCAATACTAAATAGAAAGTGGTATTGTTTGGGTGCTTTCTGTCCGCTGTCTTCAAATTGACCCTCTGCTTCGTAAGCATTCGGGACGAACAGATGAATTTCGCCCTACTGACACATTGGGACCCTAAGAGGATAAGACAATTTTGTTTTTTCTTATAATTATTGAATATTTGATTATCATTGAACATGACGATCACATTCCAAAATACTTCGTATACTTGGTGATTCCGCGATGTCACAAATTTTCAGGGGTGATGAAGAAGGAGAAATTTATCGCACTGAAGTAAGGGACCTTGGTCCGGAAACGACGGAGTCCAAAGTCACAAGAGAAAACCATTTTGATTCCTCTGACAGTGGTATGCATATGTACCGTTCTTGCTAAAACTGCAGGGTAGGCAACTCTCAAAGGTGGTAGTATGGACAGAAACAAGAAAAAAAAGTTTAGCAAACATGGGCTATAAAGAGCATGTTTTAAGAGCTGTGAGTACTAGTAGATCTTCGATACCGTGAAACACATCTCTTCTAGTGCAAGCTCCATGGATTCCGTATGTCTGGAGGAGATCGTTTGGAACAAAACAGGAAAAAAGTTGAGTGAATATGGGCTCTAAAATGCATACCTTAAGAGCTATGAGCTTGATGTATTTCACAGTGACGAAGATGCACAACTCCTCACAGCTCTAGAGCCCATGTTTACTGACACTTTGTTGTTGTTTTGGTCCTTACTACCATTTATGAAGGGCACAGTCCCGGTACATGTATTCCACTGACAGAGGTGTCTGAACGATTTTCACTTACAACTATCGATTCAGTTGTTTCTGGACCAGGATCCCTTGCCTCAAATTGATACATTTACCATTCGCCATCATCCCTAAAAGTTTGTAGCTTCATCACGGAATTACCCTTTGTATTTTGTCATATCTGCCAGAAATGATCGCAACGTGAAAATAATCAGATATTTCTTTCATTAACAACTTTTTATTTTGCTTCTAGCTATGAAGGTGAGTCAATAAATATCCCGCAAACTGAAATAAAAACATCAGGGCCGCGTGTATCAGCCTCAAATTTATTTCCCTTTTCAACATACTCCCCTTGTAAACTTAAACACCTATCCCATCACTCGACAAAGCGTTAAAAGCCTGCAGAGCAGAATTCTTGTGGCAGCGCTCGCATTTAACAAGCGACCTCTCGAGGTATATAACAAGTTCCTTTGGTTCCTTGAACTACTGCGACCCACAAGATAGATGTCTCCTGGTATTAGCGGAATACCCCTAGACGGGGAGACATTGTGCCATCTCTGGATAACCAGGGGCGGTCAGAACGCTCCTTGATTGTGAGTTATTCTTCTTTTCCTTTGCTGAATACTTGTATAAAATTGAATAAATTTTCAATGCAGTTCGGTTATAACAATATACAGGGCGAATTCGGCTATGGACGTACTCTGCGGACAGACCCTCGGCTCCCAAAAGCCTCAGTGTTCTAGTCGGGTACACATTCGTAGCACACCTACGATTTTGCTCTGACTGCGGATATTTAATCGTAAACCACAGAATCTGCGTCGGCTAACTTCCAAGCGACATATGCTGCCCCTTTTAGACACGTATGGGCACGAAATTTAAGACGATATGCCGTATAATGGTGTTTGCGACTTATTTATTAATTCGTCCTCGTGTGTGGTCCAACTCAAGTCGCAAAACTAGAAAAAAATTATTATTTTTATTTGTAGTAGGACTTACTAGTATTGTTACTATTCTGGCACTGAAGTGCCAAAGAAACTGGTACAGCCATGCGTATTCAAATTACGAATACAGAGATATGTAAACAGGTAGAATACAACTCTGCGGTCGACAACGCCTATATAAGACAAGTGTCTGGCGTAGTTGTTAGATCGGTGTGCTGGTACAATGGCGGGTTACCAAGATTTAAGTGAGTCTGAACGTGGTGTTATAGTCGGTGCTCGAGCGATGGGACACTGCATCTCCGAGGTTGTGATGAAGAGGGGATTTTCCCGTACGACCATTTTACGAGTGTACCGTGAATATCAGGGATCTGGTGAAACATCAAATCTCCGACATTGCTGCGGCCAGAAAGAGATCCTGCAAGAATGGGACCAGCGACGACTGAGGACAACTGTTCACCGGGACAGAAGTGCAACCCTTCCGAAAGTTGCTGCCGATTTCAATGATTGGCCATCAATAAGTGTCGACGTGCAAACCATTCAACTAAGCGCCTCGCCTGGGCTCGTCAACACCGACATTGGACTGTTGATGAGCCGGCCGTTGTGGCCGAGCCGTTCTAGGCACTTCAGTCTGGAACCGACGACCGCTACGGTCGCAGGTTCGAATCCTGCCTCTGGCATGGATGTGTGTGATGTCCTTAGGTTAGTTGGGTTTAAGTAGTTCTAAGTTCTAGGGGACTTATGACCTCAGATGTTAAGTCCCATAGTGCTCGGAGCCATTTGAACACTGCAGATATCGAATCGTCGTATCGAACATCATGTAAATGGTATCAAACAGAAACAACTTACCGCAAGTTTTAACCTGAAGATGTAACTGTCAACTAGTTTGGAAGATAAATATTGGAAACTAGTGATAGATCCAATGCTGGATTTCCACTGTAGATAAACCACTACCTAGAAATAGAATAACAATGCAGACGGTAGGAAGGAACAGTAGAAACGATGAATCCGGTTTAGGAAACTCATCGTTATTCAAGAACTCGATCTCACGAGGCCCAGAGGACACCACCTCGAGTTGTCTAATAGTAAAGGCGCGAAAGTAATCATCCAACTAAATAATCAAGCGCATCCGCCAGAGACAGGAGTGAGCGCATGGTAGCGGCTAGCGACAAGAACACGGATAGGCCCGAGATTGGCTGGGTAAGTTCTTTAAAATTATTAACATAACAACATGAATGGGAATAGTAAAGGAAATTGCATAGGAATAATAAATAAATCAGTGTAAGCGTCTGCTAACCTAACGATAAAAACCAAAAGTATATTAAAATGATTAAAATGAGCAGGGACAAAGCGTAGCAGTAAGATCCTAAAGTGCAGTGGGTGAAAATTAGTATGTGAGGATGTGTGACAGCAAAAACGTGCTAATAAATATAATAAAGAACATGAGCGTTTTGTAGAACGCATGATCTCCACTTCTTCAAATATATTGAGGATATGGCCCTTATTTTCCCTTTGCAATGCTTTTAAATTATTGTTCGTGTTAGTGGTAGAACGTCTCTGTTCATCTAAATTCGTGCTCGAGGCCGATTCTGAACTGGTTAAATGTAGATGTTCGTTGGACCTTATGTCAAACCCTCTACCCATCTGTCCAACATATCGCGTGGAACAGGTATCAGAGGTAATTTAATAAACCCCAGTGGCATTATATTTCGTGCAAGTAGTTTTTTATGTCTATATGTGAGCATCTTCTATTACAGCGTAGTCTAAGATTATATGCTTTTATTGGAGGATAAATACAATGGCTATATGTTTATATCTAGGTGTTTACCTGAAGGTATTTTTGGAATGCCACGAAACCGGTCGCGAGCTCAGTTAAAAATGATTTTCATAGAGCTTAGGTGGTTTTCTAGTTTTCAACATGCCATTTATTAAGAATAGGTAGTTCCGCTACCGGTTTCGAAACGGCACGTTCACCGTCAGACGGCAGATGACGATTAAAACTACAATTAGCTTATATGTGATGCTGGCTGTTGGTCGTAACGTGAAAGTTCATTCTGGTGGTGCCATCGAAAATCTCATGTCTTTTTATATAGCATTGTCGGCTGACTTCGAAAACGTTCATATTTTACTTTATAGTAAACAAGATTTAACAGTTTTCTAAACTCTGAAAATACGGACAGTGTACAGCAGAATATACTCATTTACCTCGTCCACACAGATGTTTATACAACCATAAAAAGGCAGGATTTTAGATGGCACCACCAGCAGCAGGTACACAAAATGTAATCGTGAACCCCGTCTGACAATGATCGTTCAAAACCGATAGCATCGCTTTTTGTTCCTAGTAACATTATTAGCAGTGGCTCGATACTGTTTTGCCTGGTCTCACAATTTGTAGTTGCGGTATAGGTAATGTTTGATTCTGCGAATCCAGTCATGAATTGATTGTCAGATGTAATTGTGAACAGTGAGCATTCTTTATACAACTGGAGTTTACGACGATGAGACGAGCTGTTGGACCTGGGGAATATTGTTACCAGATGACTGAAAACGTCCCCATAACGAGATTATTTTCAGTGCTGACGAAAATTCTAAGGCGTAGTAAGTATTGTAGAAAACATGTTATAGTATGCTTCTATTTATTGTGTCTAAGACAGAAGTAGTTACATACTCTGAAATTTCAGATGAAAAAAGATAATATGCGACTACATGTTAATAACCAAATACAGGACGACTCTTACACAGACGATTACAGCAACCAGCCACTTTTTATAATGCTATTTATTTATTCAAACATTGCCGTTATCGGTTTCGAACCGATAGGTTCATCTTCAGACGGCTAGTTCACGTTTTACATTACATTCCGTGTTTTGTTTCTCCACTTGACGAAACTTCCTTGGGGTGGTGGTACCCTACAACCAAAACAAAATGTGAGACAACGTATTTTTAATTGTAATTGTGCCTCACGACAATTTTAAGTGATGTAAAAAAAATATTATTATTAAATGGAAGATGTTTCGATTACTTACAATGAAGAATCCGCGCCATTAGGTTCCAGTGCAGGTTGTTTATCGTCTTGAAGCAGCGATAAACGTATAATGCACTTTTTGTGTATATCCATGCACATGCAGTAAAGCATCACCCACACACTTAGAAATTTCATCACATGGAGGTATGTATACAAAGATGGCGATATTACAACCTTAACAATGCCAAAGACTTCCACTCTCAGACATATTTCATTATGTACATGCATGTGACAGTAGAAATTTACAAATTGCTAATGTTACGTTACTTACTATTTACACTGAAAGAGAACTGATTAAAACTAAGATAAACAAATAAAGTAGTCAGTTATAAACTGTTATTGCAGTGACATTACGTAAATATTATGGTATACATTGGAACAAAAGTAAATTACTAGCGCTAGATGTACATAAATAAATATTACAACTATGGACATATTATGGCATACATTGAAAGCGCAGTAAATGGGTTGGATGGATGCATATATATAAATATTACAAAAGTGGAATTTTTTATTTATTACTTTAAATTGGAAAGGAGGTGAATGGCATTTTGGAGAAAGGCTGCATTGGCTAACTCTGTTTGTTCATTGAGGAGATTTTGTGGTGATTTGCTTTTTTGTATGTACTCGTACATTTCAATCTCTTCGAGCAAATTCATAAGGTTACCTTTCTCAGCATGGTGCAATACTTGCACATGGTCTTCAGTGTTCTTTATTCCATGACTGTTGGTGGTTTTGTGCATGGCAAATGTGAATTTTGAAATGTTGTTCAAACGTACGGCATCTATATGGTCTTTGATCCGTGTCTCAATGCTTCTTGCAGTTTGTCCTATATAGTAAGAGGGGCAACATTGACAGCTGAGTTTGTATATGCCAGATTTTTTGTATGGAGGTTTGCTATTTTTTAAGTTGTGAACTGTTAACTGCTGAAGTTTGATGTTTGTGTACAAGCTTATTTTAACGTTTGTGTTTTTAAATAGGTTGCTTATTTTATAGGATATGCTGCTTAAAAAAGGTAGTGCAACATATTCTCTGCTCTTTTCTACTGTCTTGTGTAAGTTGCATGGTTATCTAGTGCACAGCTTTGTTGGCTGATGGTTTTTAGATTTATGTGATAGTTTGTGCATTATATAGTTTTCGCTGCTGCAAGATGATAAACTACCTGCACTGGAACGTAATGGCGCGGATTCTTCATTGAAAGTAATCGAAACATCTTCCATTTAATAAAAATAATTTGGATACATCATTAAAATCGTCGTGAGGCACAACTACAATTAAAAAGACGTTGTCTCACATTTTGTTTTGGTTGTAGGGCACAACCACCCCAAGGAAGTTTCGTCAAATGGGGAAACAAAACACGAAATGTAATGCAAAACGTGAACTAGCCGTCTGAAGATAAACCTATCGGTTCAAAACTGACCACGGGTGTGTTTAAATAAATAAATAAATAGCATTGTAAAAAGTGGCTGGTTGCTGTAATCTTCTGTGTAGATTCAACCTATATTTTGTACACAGCCAAGGGCTCAAAATGTCAGTTTTTGACAAAATAGTAATAACCAAATACTTTATTGCTTCATATAACCTACTAAGCCTGGCCTACTTCCAGCAATTTCCGTTTGGGACAGTCTGAGTAATGAAGTGGAACTACACTGACCTCGAGGTACTCCTTTGTAACCCAATGGGAACCTGCCGCACAAGTTGCCCTCTCATACGCCTGAGAAGCAGGAAAACGCCTTCCTCAGCTGTTTACGTAAGAGTTGTCAAGTTGATCTTAGTAAGTTTCACCGCCAACTGAAGGTGAGCCGGATCAAGAAATCTGCAGAAAACTCGGCTCGATAGGTAATAACTTTAAACCTTGTTGAGATACGATACAGGATTTGCGCGGCAACGAGCACAAGTTGCAGTCTTTGTCTAAGATATTTTGACATTAACAACCGAAAAACTATAAAGTCAGTATTCCAAATAAAAATTGTATGAATCCCACATTCGACACGGAAATAATGAAAATGATTCGTAGCTCTCTATCCGCACTTCGTCAAGTAATTAAAATTAGTTTTAATAGAAAATTTAAATTATTCGACTTGGTATTACAGAAACAAAACTGCTTGTGTCCTAGATACGGTATTTCAGAAACTGATGATATTCTGCCTTTACGTCTGACTCTGCTTCCATACTCCGCAAGCCACCTTACGGTGCGGCAAAGGGTACTCTGTGTACCCGTGTGACTTCCCTTCTCCTGTTTCAGTTGCCAACGGTTCGCGGGAAGAACGATTTCTGTTCATTTTTAGCTCGAATCTCTCCAATTTTACTTTCATGGTCTTTTCACGAGATGCACGCAGTAGGAAACAACATACTGGCTGGTCTCTGCTACTGGAGGTGACTGCGCATCTCCGTTTCGCGCCACCGGCCGGGGTTGCTGCACGTGTTAATGCGACCGCTTCCGGGTCGGGAAGCTACGCCATGCGCCGACTGGATCCACTCGGCGGTTTAACGATGAGGGGTAAGTGAGTGTGACAGCTTAGAGGCGGCTCACAAGGTGAATACACGGCTGGTTCCTATGTTCCTCAGATACATACTACACAAATATTTACAACACTTTCTCATTCCAGCACACGGAATTTACTGTAAACGCAGATAGGTTGAGTTCACTGCTTTAACTGTTTGGTCCCCTTAAACAGTTACTCAGTATCAGCTTTCGCACTTACTACAGGAACCTGTAATGAACGAGCTGCTCTTTTTCGGATTTTCTCTTTTCCTCTATCTGTTCCAGCTTGTATATGTCCCAGATTAGTTTTGTATAGGGGTTCCACTATAAAATACCTTCGAATGCATAGTTACACGAAGGCGTGCTGAAAAGTAATGCCTCCAAATTCTTAATGTGAAAACTCTGAAAACTTTTTAAATAAAACAAACGTTATTCTTCATGTTTACATATTTATTTCTCAGTATAGTAACACTGGCAACGAACACCTTTCTCCCATCGAGAGACCAGTTTGTTGATACCGCCACTGCAGAGAGTTTGAGTTTTTTGACGGGGCCCCAACCTCACCTCTGCTTTATGGCCATGTTCAAATTTGCTTGCACAGTAGCTTTCTAACATAACTGCCGAACCACGGTGCATCTGTCCCATCCACTGATACCCAACAGGCAGTGTTGTAAATGAAATTTTCGTGATGATCGCTCGGGTAATCTGAAATCTGTTTATGTCGCACTAACTAAACACAAGTATCTTCCTACCTTTCTTTATATTCTTACATAAAGCCGTATTCAGTGATGCTTTAATCACCCTTCTATCACTCATTCCTTGTTCTACATTAACTAACCCGATAAGTTCAGTCCAACTGGTGACTAGATTATTTGCTCGAATCGGTTCTCTGATTAGCTGCTCAAGATAATTTTCGGATAAAACATTTAGGTTAATTTCACATGACTCCCTGTCAGTACTACCCACGTTAATCACTTGAATTTCTCAGTCTATGCTCGTAAGTTGAAATCTCCACATAATACTACAACATCGCCAGGAAATTTTCTCCAAGTCTACGTAAAATGTTCCGCCACTACTGCTCTTAAGTCAGTGAGTCTATATAAGTATTTGATATACATGTTTTATGCATCTCTAACACGCACCATCACGCAAATTACTTCGCATTCTAATTTTTTACCAACCTCCCTAGATATTATTCTATTTTTTTACTGGTATGAACACACCTACGCCTGCACCGCCGAAGTCCAATATTGCTTGGCGGAACATATTCCAATCCGAATTTAGAAGTTTTTTTCTGTTAACAATTGTTTTCTGCTAGTTTTCTGTCCCTAATACAGTGTAGACATTGTTACCGTTCATTAACGAGATGAGTTTCGGGGCCTTTCCGTAGACACTCTTGCAGTTAAATAATAATATGTTCTATCTCCGATCAGCCATGACGAATGCTACTCTCCTAAATTAATGGAGACAGTATTCTTCTGTGTCAGGAATCATAATGTATCTTGTCGGACCTGTTGAGGGATTTCTCTACTCTAAAAACCTTTAATGTGCCCGCGACGTGCACTGCGTTAAGCTAGTGGCTGCTTCCTGTACGTTGTGAACACGCGACCTATTAAGAGAGACCTACAATTCTCCACCCGTTAGTCAAGGACGAGAAATCTGCATCCAGTATTGTTGCAGAATTATCTGGGCCTCTGGTTTAAGCCTTCAACACTGTTCCAAAGCAGAGGACGGAGATCAATACTGGGAAAAATGCTGCAAAACGCTAGCTCTGCTTCCGCTATGCGAGCGAGTCTAGCTGTCTTCACCAAAAGCAGCCAGCCAACTGTAGGACCAACTCTGGACCCATGCGGCAGGCATCAACTGTGGTGACATGGGCCAAGATGTGCACCCAGTTGCTCCCAGTGCACTCAATAGCTGCTAGTAGATCGTCGACTACAGATCACCACCTGGCAAGCGAATACAGCGGACACTGCCCTCCTCTCCCGACCTGCCTATTATTTCCCTAAACTGCCGAATGTTGGAGCTCCAAAGCCCCCAGTGTTCCTTCTAACTTTTCAGATAGATCAGTCTCAACCCCAAGAGACCAGGTGCCTTGTGTTGGCTCAGATGTACTTTCAGCAGTGGGCAATGTCTCAAATCTGTTATTAGGGTATTAGGGTGTAAGATGACAGTTGTACCCACTTTCACATTCTATCCAGAGATTTTCGGCGGCACCACTGTCCACGATTCTCTAACAGATAAACATCGGCCAGCTGGGATGTGCAACATGCAACATGCAACATGAAAGATCTCTGGCGACACTAGAGGTTCCAGTGGTGCCAAAGCATTCATCACAGGTCTCCCAACGCCACAACAGCCCCAGGAAGCAGCTTGAAACCTGCTGGCCACAGCCTACACAGCATCCACCTTCGTACAGACTTTGATCATATCCACCTCAGTCTTTAACCAGTTTTCGTTTATACTACAGGTAATGTAGAGAAGGAAACGATGGAGGTGGACTATCTCCTAGGTTCATCCGCACAGTCTTCCCTGGAGCCGAGACACTAGGCACATTCCACTTGTCAGGAAAAAGAACCAATGAGACACGTTGATAATAATTTGCAGCTAGCTCAGGCCCAGACTCCACCACTCTGCCTCCACACCTGTCCACACTAATTTGCTGCTCCTTCTCGTCCAGCTGACTCCAGTCTCGGTAGCTCGCTCGCCGTTGTGCTACCTCGCTAGCTCTCTGCATTCTGTCCATGCCTCCACTAGCTTTCAGCCCCACGATGATAGCAGGCACCCCGTCCTCGGTCCACGGGACCGTTATCACTGGCTGCCAGCAACAAACAGTCCGATCTTCCCAGGGTCCTTTACTCGCCTGCCAGCTCCCTGAACCAGCCATCGTGGGATGTAAAAACAGAACTCGTTAGCACATCATTCGTGGGCCGTCACCGTACACGAAGTCTCAATCTAATGCTCCCAACGTTGGCTCTAAGTTGTTGCTGCTTCCTTGTCCCTCTCCAGACTGCTCTCCACGGTCACTTGCGGTCACTCATCGCTTCACTGTGGTACTACGTTCAAGTATTTTGCAGATCTGCACATACTCTAAAACAGCAGAATGCATCAACAGCGCTGAAACCGTTAGACGATGCGTGACTTCAACAGTACCGTCAGTCGCTTACCCGAGGAACCGCTGGGTGCAATCTAAGTTCTGCTGCTATGCTGCTTCCAGTTTTTACTATACTCCAAAGCGAGCTCACACAATACAAGTGCATAACATGTACGGAGAAAACTTATTCTACGTTAATGTACGTTATCAACAGTTTAGAACACACAGATATAATTCATTTCGTCGCAAAAGCAAGTGAGATCAAAAATTAACTAAATTCTGTTTATAAAACACCAGCCACTACTGCTACTGGCGCGTCTGTCAGGTCTTACGGCTATCCTGATAAAGTTGGATTTATACATTAAAAAGAACGAGAAATAAGGTCGCTGGACAAGATAGTAGTCGTCCCATTGACTTTGGAACGCTCTGGCACCGAACGGGATGGCACAGTAGTTAGCGCTCCGGACTCGCATTCAGGAGGACAACAGTTCAAAACCCAATCCGGTCATTTAGTTTTAGGTTAAGCGTGCTTCCCCAAAATCATTGCAGGTAATTGTCAGGATGGTTCCATTCAAAGAGACATGACCGATTTCCTTCTCCATTATTTTGTAGAACTGCTAACGAGCGTCCATGTGAAGCTCTACCACTGAGGTAAGTCACGACACTTAAGTGGCACGTACACTATGTGATCAAAAGTATCTGGACACACCCAGAAACATACTATTTTCATATCTGTAGGTGCATTGTGCTGCCACCAACTGCCAGGTACTCCATATCAGCGACCTCAGTAAACATCGTGAGAGAGCAGCATGGGGAGCTCCGCGGAACTCACGGACTTCGAACGTGGTTAGGTGATTTGAATGTCACTTGTGTAATACGTCTGTACGCTAGTTTTCCACACACCTAAACATCCCTAGGTCCACTGTTTCCGATGTGATAATTTAAGTGGAAACGTGAAGGGGCACGTACAGCACAAAAGCGTACAGGCCAATCTCGTCTGTTGACTGACAGAGACCGCCGACACTTGAAGAGGGTCGTACTTTGTAATAGGCAGACATCAAGCCAGACCATCAGACAGGAATTCCAAACTGCATCAGGATCCACTGCAAGTACTATGACAGTTAGGCGGGAAGTGAGAAAACATGGATTTCATGATCGAGCGGCCGGTAAATGCAAAACGACGCCTTGCTTGGTGTAAGGAGCTTAAACATTGGACGATTGAACAGTGGAAAAACGTTGTGTCGAGTGACGAATCACGGTACACAATGTGGCGATGCGATGGCATGGTGTGAGTACTGCGAATGCCTGGTGAACGTCATCTACCAGTGTGTGTAGTGCCAACAGCAAAATTCGGAGGCGGTGGTGTTACGGTGTGGTCGTGTTTCTCATGGAGGGGCCCCTTGTTGTTTTGCGTGGCACTATCAGAGCACAGGCCTACATTTATGTTTTAAGCATCTTCTTGCTTCCCACTGTTGAAGAGCAATTCGGGGATGGGGATTGCATCTTTCAATACGATCGAGCACCTGTTCATAATGCACGGTCTGTGGCGGAGTTGTTACACAACAACAATGACATCCCTGTAGTGGAATAGCTTGCACAGTGTCCTGGTTCAAAAAATGGCTCTGAGCACTATGGGACTCAACTGCTGAGGTTATTAGTCCCCTAGAACTTAGAACTAGTTAAACCTAACTAACCTAGGGACATCACAAACATCCATGCCCGAGGCAGGATTCGAACCTGCGACCGTAGCGGTCTTGCGGTTCCAGACTGCAGCGCCTTTAACCGCACGGCTACTTCGGCCGGCCACAGTGTCCTGGCCTGAATCCTACAGCACACCTATGGGATGTTTTGGAACGCCGACGTCGTGTCAGGCCTCACCGACCGACATCGATACCTCTCGTCAGTGGAGCACTACGTGAAGAATGGGCAGCCATTCCCCAAGAAATTTTCCAGCACGTGATTGAACGTATGCCCTTGAGAGTGAAAGCTGTCATCAAGGCTAAGAGTGGTCCAACACCATACTGAATTCCAGCATTACCGATGGAGGGCGCCACGAACTTGCAAGTCATTTTCAGCCAAGTGTGTAGATACTTTTGATCACATAGTGCATGTGTCAGTCGATGGTATGGAATCAGCGCACTGAGGTGGGCCGATGTGACATCGTGACTGAACGGCATAAAAGTGCTGTCGTATTTGGACGGCCGCGACCACATCGTGTATGAAGTTGCTCTATTCGTTATTGCATCAACTCGGACTGTCGAAAATATCTACAACAAGTGGTGTACCAGACACGGCTCTGTAACACTACGCAAGAACAAATGTAGTGAAAAGGTCCTAACAGACAATGAGTGATGAATCATGCACTCCCAATGATAACCTGTTTCAAACCAGGCAGGAATTTCTTCTGTCAGTAAATGCAGCTCCATCACCTCCAGTTTCCAAATGAACGTCGTGCGAAGGGACTGCAAGCAATGGAAGTTGCTCACAACGGCACATAAACGTGCACGTCTTCAATGGGCCAAAAAACGTGGAAACTGGACAGTAGCTGACTGGAGGTGTGTACTGTGGTCCTACCAGTCGCGACGTTTGTCTCTGTTCAAATAATGTATCGATACTATGGCTGCCCAATGAGGTGAATAACCTGCTGTGTTTGGATAATGGAGTTCAAGCTGGAGGTGTTTTTATGGCGTGTTTCTCGAACCATGCCGTGGGACCAATCATTCAGGTTTACATGGGTGTAGATATTTCAATATTATTGTTTGTTGTTTCCCTTCTTTCTACTGCTGTTTACGCTGTAGACACTCTCATCTTCCAAGATTACAACAGCCGTGATGGCAGGGCTGCATGCATAATCTCCGCAGTCTGTGAACACTCAGGCATCCTATTGCACCTCGACTGGGCCTCTACATCATCCCATTTGGCACAATGGGTGAATGAAGAAATCAGCATCCCTCTGCTTCCCCCCATCACATATGAAAGCTGATCGTCAATGAATGACTTCATTTGCCTACCGCATGCCTGAAGACATTTGTGAACTCTGTTTCTACAGTCATTATCACCTCAAGAGGCAACGTAACGCGGTACTAGAGAGATGTGTCGCTGGGGTGGTCGGGAGGTACTATTTATATATATGGTGACATTTATTAGTGACTGAGGACAGCATACTGAACAACATTACATCAGTACTTAGGTAATTCGCAGACTAATAATTATAGCTATTAAGAGCAGTACGTTTTGAAGTTGGTTAGTACCTCCAAGTACATGTGGCAAGACCAAGGCATAAATGTCATTTTCGCATGGGCAGCAAGTCAGGTGTTGAAGTGTGGACACTTGTATGCAGAACGGTTAGTGCATGCTGTCAGGTGTGGCCCACTTAATGGGGAAGTTAAGGACGAGCAGAAAGCATCAGTTAGTAAATTATGTGATGTGCTTGCAGGAAGACTGCTGGTGTAGAGAAAAAACAGCTGACACACTGAAGTGGGTACATATTAAGGTAGAAGTGATGACAATATCTGCACTGGTACCCCATACATTCTGTATAAGCGCCGACATGTGGGCAAGGGGTAAGTGTAGCATTCTTGTCTTTCTGACATGCGTAAGGCGAATGCAGAAACGTGAATATATACTGTCTTTCGGGAAGTGCTCTAACATCTTAACACTGAAAGACACGACAGAGTGTTTCGACAATTTAAAAGATTCGTTATGGCCAACATGTGCCTTGGTACAAAGTAACGTAGGCTTAGACTCGTCATGTCATGCCCTGCTGGCGATTTTCGTGTCAGCTGTGACGGTACGAAGATAAGGACAACACAACACAACATCCACTGCCCGACAGCAGAAATTCACCGACCCCGTCGGGAATGGAACCCGGACCATTTTTGTTAGCAATCTGCCGCTGTGACTCCACAACTACAGAGACGGACAACGTAGACTACATCGACGTTATTACCTAATGCGGCCAAACAGTACCACGTGCTGTTATTCTTTTCTTGGCTGCCGAAATACAGACACCTGTGTATATCCATCGGAATATGAAAGTAGTTATGGGGCAGCATACCTGACAAAAAATCACGGCTATGTAATGCTGCGTGGCAAGGGCTGCTGCTGCTTCACGATAACGGGCTTCCTCATATCGCAAACGTCGTAACCCGAAAGTTGCTTCAACTCAAATGGCAGACACTCGAGCAGTCGCCCTATGGTCCTAATTGGTCCCCATGAGATTATCACGCCTTCGGTCACTTAAAGAGGACCTTGAAGGATCGACCATTCCTGTAGGACGAGAACAAGCAACAGGCAGTTACAGAGTTATTCACGCAGCACGAGACGGTGTTTTATTTTACCGAACGGGTATTTTAAACCCCTTGCGTCAGTGGTATGATTGCCTCAATGCTCACAGCTGCTTTCTCTGACTGGCATGCCGATTCTCGTTCTTCGGCTGTGGTCGAGCGGTTCTAGGCGCTTCAGTGCGGAACCGCGCTGCTGCTACGGTCGCAGGTTCGAATCCTGCCTCGGGTATGGATGTGTGTGGTGTCCTTAGATTAGTTAGGTTTAAGTAGTTCTAAGTCTAGAGGACTGATGACCTCAGATGTTAAGTCCCATAGTGCTTAGAGCAATTTGAACCATCTTCGGCGTTCGAAAGCAAACATCTTCAGCACTCGACTCGATTTACGATGTAGTGTTTTGTACAGGAAACTCAGCGTTGGAAGGATTCTCTCCTACGATGTTTTTGTAGGTCTTCTACATGACATCAACAGTATCGTTGCAAGCAGGAGGATAGCATTCAGTTGCAGTTAATGATGAAAACTATAATAAAGTAGTTGTGTACAAGTGTACATGGTACCCGCCGCTACGCACCATACTGGTGGCTTGCAGAATATGTACGTAGATGTAGACGGCGGTAACGACTAATTAATTTTTGTTGCGTGTACAATTCTACCACGGAGCAGGACAGGCGCTGGCTTTCCGTATTTATTTTGAAACAATTCATACAGAATGAGGCTTATTTTGGTGAAAACTTGCCGCGCCGCGTTGACTAGGCCATAAGCATCGAACTGTGAAGTGAACCACAAAGACTGGTGACTAAAGTATTGACTTGTGCGATGAATGCTGATGGCGGTATTTTTATCGTAAAATCTGAAGTTGAACTGAGAGGTTATTGTCCGGATAAAATATCGTTATGCTCAAGATAAATCAGTTGCTAGACTTGTGTGATCTGACTGTCAAAGAGATTTTCCTGTACATGTAGCATTAGTATGTGAACAGCGCACCAAGTTGTGGGGCGGCGGATAAGTTTGTATAAATTTAATCTACTGTTGTATCCTTGTTTGAATGTTGTAACATTTCATTGCTGTATAAACACTTGCATGTTGAATCAGTTTCTGGCTTTTAGAATGTTGTTAATGCTGTCTTTCGCCGTTCTCAACACTGGCTCTCTATTTACTTTTTGGCACCCAGAAAGTGATTTAATAAAACATGGAACCAGTAATTAGAGATCCTAGTGCCCACGTTATCTGAGAATGTTATTATAGCTGCAGCTTATAGCTCTGAGGAATTAGGAGATAGTCCGGGATTTCTAATCAAAAACGGTTTTCCAAAATAGTTGAATATATTCTGAAATTCACTGATAAAAAACACAAGTATCCCTACAACCTAACTAACAGAGCAGTTCAGAGTCTAATGCGCTGATGCAACTATAAATGTCCGAATTAAATGTTAAAAAGAATGCTCGCCATAATTTGATGAAAATATTTCATCAGACGCCACGCTAAATATTTGGTAGAATGTCTGTCCCGCGACGGCGCGTGAAACCGCGACAATACGCAAACTGAAGCTAGATAATGAAAATCATTCCAGAATTAACACTTCACATGAATTGTTTTCATGGTTCCGCGTATCTCTAGTAACTTAATACGGCACCCGAGGCTGTTTGTAGCAGTGACACTGATGCGACGCGGCTCCCGACACAGATGGCGTGTCATTCAGCGTCTGGAGAGAACTGGGGCCTTACTTCCTCGCGCAGCGTTCTTATATATATAGCCGCGGTGCGGACGGTTAAGGGAACGCCTGATCAAATCGGCTCTCTCAACTAGCCGCTGGGCTAGTAACGCACCGCTTCAAGTTACATAATAATTTATAGCTTCTTTTGCTTATGGCCGATGAAGCTCTTAATTTAAACGTGCATTCAGCACGCAGGTAAGTATTGATAATAAAATTTTGACGTGGCTAAGTTAAATATTTTGGGCGAGAGAATTAATTAAATTACACTGTACGCAGTAGATGAGCTCTGAACTGGCCCTTTTGAGATCCGCTATCGCTATAATTTTATAGGTGTTCAAAAGAAACTTTACACATCTTCATAGTCATAGCGGACCTCCAACCTATTTAAATCTAAACATCCTAGCCTTATTTATTAGCCTACTTAGTCTATCTTGCTTCCTTCAGTTTTGAGACAAAAACCAGAAAATCATGAATTTCCACTAAAATCTTAATTTGTGAAATCCAAAGTACTGTTTTTATTAAATCATTATGAAAGATGAATCTAAATATAAATTTTGAAGTCTCTAGCTCTTTTCTGTTGCGCCAATGATTTTTCCAGAAAAACGTCCAAATTTCGAAAATGGCTGAAGTTATCGAACTGATATTTAACACACATTAATTTAGTATTATTCCTGACATGCTAGAAAAGTTTTAGGTCATTTGCTTGATTTTTAAGGTATTGCGCAACATTTATGACGTCAGAGCTAGTTACAGAGTTACAGCAGACTGGCTGGCACACAATGGAAACTGATTTGAATTTACTACAGCGTGAGTAGGCTGCTTCCCTACAACACCCTCTACTTAAATTTTTTGTTTATGAATGTTAATGAATGAAAAAAAAATTTAATTACAAAAAGGGAAGCAAGAGTACAGTTTAATTTCCTATGAAAATTCAAATTGAAATATGAACCTGTAGAAACATTAAAGAAAATTGATTACCTACATTAATTATTTAAATTGTAGGCATGTTCACTGCCTTTTAAACAATGTCATTACTCAAATTTTTAAAGCAAAGTCATGAAATATTTTGGCATACATATTGCCTTAGACAAACAAACACATACAAATTGAAAAATTATGAAAATCTTAGATCCATTAAATACATTAAATACATTTTTACATACAAATATTGAAAGAAAATAACATGATACATAAACAGATGAATATCTCTTAGCAGTCTTTTCTAAACCTGAAAGAAAAGTTCACAAATAATTTTTACACACGTGGTTGTAGCCGCTTTGGCTGGCGTCCTACACTTCCATGCACAAGGGTAGAGGAGGGGAAGTTGCTATGGTGTGCGTCCTTCACGTCCTCTCTAAATTACATGGGGGAAAGGGGAGGGGTCACTGTGAGTTGTGTCCAAGTCACTCCACGCTTTCACGGAGCTACCAGGCTGCCATTATCTGGTTTGTCCTGTAGAACAAACAAAAAGAGTGCCTCAGACTCTGTTCACTTAATATCTATGGGTGCGTCACATTGAAATGGGGATCTATACATTTTATCCTTCAATATTTTGCTGGAACAAAGTTAACAGAGCTTTTTCAGTATTACTCTCGGGGTTACTTAACTGTCATAAAATCGTTAAACAAATGGCTCAAAACGCCTTTAGTCATGTATTAGAGAAAATTTATGCTCCTAAGGCATACAATCATAAATCATATTTAATCTGAATTTATTATTTCTGGGCCGGAACACTGAACCAATCCTCGGTACATTCCTGATACATTTGTATTTTAAGCACTTAACTGACTCATCTTTGATTACCTTATTCTTAGAGATAGTATGAGTATGATTAGTGGTTGTTTTCTCAGCTTCTTTGTACATGTGAGTAACTTTTGGTAATAGTACAGTTGTGAGTGTTCAAAACACACTACGTTAGTAGACTACAAAATCCACTTATTGGTCCACTGCTGTTGTCAGTTCCACATCTGCAATTAGGTACTTACTTACTTTGAAGAGTATTTATGCTGAGCTAAAATAATGTTTCACGTCTGTCAGTATGTTATTTATTTATTTTGCTAGTGTATGTACTTATTTAACACTCACTCTATTAATATTTAAAGCATAGGATAGCACATTTATTTCATATTCATAGTGTATTGCAGCTGATTAGTTTGCTCACGTGGCAATCCATTTCCACTCGATCGGACGCTGAAACCTCAGGTAGTCTCTCTCAGACCTACCACTAAAGTGCATCAGTTAATTATGGACGAGCGTAATGCTAAATTCCTTAAACCTATAGGACACCATGAGCTGCTCTGTCTCATCTAACATAAGGGTACCTATGGTCGCATTCACGCCTCCAACTCATAACCTCAATACGTGTAGGTGTATCCTTTCACACACTACACTAAAATAATGGCCAGCTCCAACCTTATAAATACTTCAGGGACGTGTCCTTCCCGTCTCAACCACAAACACTGCTCAATTCTATTACACTGCCTTTCCTTGCTACACAAGGTGAGCTTATCCTTACAACTTATCTGCATATTTTTCATAACACTAAGCAATCTCTTCTACTATTTCTTAGTTAGCTCTAATGCATACACTAGGTTTCACTACCACTTCAGATCCTGCTTGTACATGAATTCATATATCTTTTTAAATTACTGTTGGTGGACCATTTCCAATAAAACAACACTTTGTAGTTACTATATTACCTGGGTTCTATACATACTTGTTACTCAAATACATTTTATATCTTAACTACGTCATACTCCTCTATTGTTTGTCACTATTAGGTTTGTCACATTAGGTATTTTTCTTCACTAATCGGTAGATAGAATGGTTACATAACTCATGGCTTGATAGCCATGACAGAAAATTTTCATGTCTGGAAAGAAAAGGTCGAAATTTTTGTGGATAGGAAAGATGAAGAATGAGTGAGACCTGAAAAGGAAAGAAGATCTCAGACAGCTGGGACTGCACAGCTGCCACACTGTGTAGAGGTTACAGAACAACCTCCTCCCTACAGCATTCATTCACTACCTATGAATTTCTTTAGGTCAATCACGTTCCTGAGACCTAATAGCTTCTTACTTTTAGGGTACTCTAGCCTATATGCATTGACGTGTGGTTTTCCTATGATCCTGAAAGGTCCTTGGTATACGAACATGAATTTCTTTGTTTCTGCATTTACTTTCTTTGATTTTTCTTTGGTTTTAACAAGGACTAATTGACCTATTTCAAAGCTAGTAGGTACAGCTTTTGCGTCATGACGCTTCTTCCTTTCCAACGCTCTTTTTCTCATATTAGCCCTAGCCTTTAGTTTCTTCTCGTCCGTGGATATTTGCGTTAGAATAGGGAATTCTACCATATCTGCAATCACATTGTGCGGTTCCTGGCCAAACATCAATTCGCAAGGTGCAAAACCAGTTGCATCATGTCTTAAGTTGTTAATTACATTCTCAAAATACTTAATGTGCTCTGCCCAACTTGAGTGTTTCCGAGCACAATAAGTTCTGCAAAGCCTATTCAATTCCCTCATAATACGTTCACTCATATTTCCTTGGGGGAAATACGCAGATATTTTCAGATGTTTCACGCCGGCCTTATCTAGACATTCCTTAAATCTATCAGAAGTAAATTGAGGCCCATTATCTGACAGCAAATTCTTAGGAACGCCAACGTTCACGAAGAAATCTTTTTCCAACTTTTCAACCAATGTTTTTGCATTTGCTCTTTTAATTGGGTATAGTTTAACATATTTACTGAATCCATCCACAACAACAAAAACATGGGTACAACCACCTCTCGAAACAGGAAGAGGGCCAAACAAATCACAAGCCAGTAATTCTAGGGTTTCAGTTGGCTCTACTGCATGCATATCCCCTTGTATTCTGGTGTTAGCAGCGCGGACTTTCTGGCACACTACACAAGATGCTAGACGCTTGGCCACACGGCGGTACATGTTGTCAAACACAACCTTCTCTTTTAATTTTGCAATGCACTTCTTTGCACCGTAGTGCCCATACCTCAGGTGTACATAGTCGATTAGTAAGTCTACATGTTGTGAGGGAAAGCACAGCTTCCACTCAGAAACACCTATCTTTTTCCTCCTAAACAGAATACCTTTATGCAAACAATAGTATTGCGAAACCTTAGGATAGTTCGCATTTCCTAAATAGCTCTTCACTAATTTCAGTTGGTCATCTGCATTCTGCTCACGTCTCAAGTTCTTAATCACTCTCTTTAATGCACTTTCTTCCTTTACTTCGTGCAATGCAAACATTCGAACTTCATTTAGGTCTGTTGCTGTTATTCCCACGTCATCACAGAGCTCCGCACTTCTAGATAACCCATCAGCTACCAGATTGTCTTTCCCTTGAATATATCTAACCTCAAGGTCAAACTGCTGGAGATACAATGACCATCTTACCAAACGAGAATTCCTCAACTTACAGGTCTTTAAAAAGGTCAACGCCTTATGGTCACTGTAAACAATTATCTTGTGACCTAATAAATACTGCTCAAACTTCTGTACCCCAAATACAATTGCTAATGCTTCCAGTTCTGAGATGCCATAATTTCTCTCAGCTGCCTGTAAAGATCGACTTGCGAAAGCTATAGTCTTGTGCACTTCTTGTTCGTTCTCTATTTCTACTTGGAATATCTCCACAGCTATACCATAGCCACTAGCATCAACAGACATACAGAATGGTTTTTCAAAATCAGGATGATGTAAAATTGGACTATTAATTAAAGATTGTTTAAGCACCTCAAACGCCTGATGACATTCAGCTGTCCAAACCCAAGGGGTATTCTTTTTCAGCAGGAGGTGAAGACAGGGAGCATTAAAAGCCTGATCACTAACAAAACGCCTATAGAAGCCGAACAGACCGAACATTGATCTCAACTGCTTCTTGTTTCTGGGAGCCTCAAATTTTTCAATGACTGCTAGCTTGCCTGGGTCAGGCAGAATACTTTTTCCACTTATCCTATATCCCAAGAAACCTATTTCCTCTTTAACGCACTCTGTCTTTTCAATCTTTAGTTTCATCCCACCTCTCTCAATAGCCTCTAACACTTCCTCTAATAAAGCTATGTGTTCTTCCCAGGTAGGAGTTGCTATTAACAGATCATCTACGTAGACTGTTATTTTATTACTTAAAGCTGGTCCTAAAACATGGCACATCACACGTACGAAGGCACAAACAGAGATATTAAGTCCGAAAGGTACCACACGATATTGGTAACAAACTCCTTCGTACAAGAAAGCTGTGTACTTCCTTGAACTTTCCGCCAGTGGCAAATTCCAATATCCACACGTGATGTCCATAGAAGTTAAGAATTTTACTCCCCGGAATTTTTGCAATAACTCATCCATGTTCTGCGGTCTATCACTTTCCCTGACCACTATTTCATTCAACCAACGAGCGTCCAAGACCAATCTGACACTCCCGTTTCTTTTTGGTACAACAACAAGAGGATTATTGTACTCACTGACCGCTTTCTCAATCACATCCCACTCCAGCATTCTCTGTATCTCCTTTCGAATCGCCTCCTTCCTAGCTACATGTATTTGGTATGGCTTCCTGAAAAACACTTGGCCGGGTTTCACCTTTAATTGACATTCATAACCTTTGACTATGCCAGGTCGATCTGAAAATACCTTATGATGCCTTTTTAGAACTTGTCTCAGTTCTTCCTTTTGATTGGCCGAAATCTTATCGATTTCCTGCAATTTAGCTTCTATTTTGTCTAAAATAATCGCTTCTTCTTCTTCTTCTGTGTTTAGCTTACTGTTACTAAGATTAACACCTCCGTCCCAATACCTCCTATTTTTCAGAACTCGTATAGGCAGCTCCCAAGTTTCATGATCAGTTACTACATGTTTATCACTAAAAGGTACTATAATTACTCCGGTTATTGGCAAAACCATTTTTAACTGGCTACTTTCAAAGTCAACAAAACACTGATATTTCGACAAGAAATCTATGCCAATTAAAACCTCAATACTGAGATTGTTTACAATTAAACATGGATGATCAATTAAATTACCATTAATGTTAAAGGGCAGCAAAGCTTCTTGCTTTACTGTTTTTGACACCTTGCCAGTAGCACCAATTATTTATAGTCCTGATACCCTCATGACTGTAAGCTTGTCTTTACCAGGTAATGCATCAAAAAAGGACTGAGATATTGCACTCACCTCACTTCCACTGTCTAAGAGACAACGTACATTGATACCCAACATATTCACTATTATTATAGGGTGGCTTATTCGAGGTTGTACAGGTGGTTCCTCACATTCATCTAGTAGTTCCTTTTGGATTTGTCTCCAACTAAAGTGATCGACATCTGTCTTCATTACATTTAGGTCAATGTGTGTAGGGGTTTCCTGAATTACATTTTCAGCTGCCTTTTCCAGTCGGTCTATTAATTTTAAATCAAAACACCGCACGACTTCATTACATTTAGTTTGCTGAACATGATCCAAATTACTATAGCCTGAGCGATTCTGCGCCTCCAGACCGGGCATAACATTAGTTACAGCTAAACCACTTTCACCATTATCGTCGGTTTCCTTCTCAAGTGACAACTGGTCACAGCTACTGGGTTCATCGACCCCAAACAGCCTACCCTCTACATTCCCACTTATCTCCTGTCCTAAATCTATTAGTACATTATCAACATCTTGCACAGGCACTTTAGATAAGAGCACATCATCCTCATCGTAAATATAAGCATGAATTTCTTCTGCTTCTTCACCTGACAATTCAATATTTTGTAGCTCTTCCCTACTGTTACACAGCTGCGCCTTCTCTTTCTCTTCCCACTTAGAAAGCGTCTCTAACACGGTATCTATCAAATACTGTGAGTGATCTAATATTTCTGTTGTATCCTTAGGTGCTACCGACTCTTCATCCACATGTTCAGTTTGAGTATTCTGATCTGTCTTACCAATTCCCGTAACTACTGGCTTAGGAAAAGTAACCGCCTGGTGAGCGCCAGTGTTCTCATAGACGGGAACTAGTTTTCCTGCCTCGGCCTACTGTCGTTTCCTTTAGTTTCATTATAGTTGACTGGCAAAGCATTACTTTCCGTACAGTTGTTTACATGCATATTTCTGTTTGGAACAAAATTATTATCCCTTGGACGCCATTGTTGGTTCTGATAATTATTTCCCCAATTCCTACCTCTCTTAGGATGGCGAACACCTACTGTTCTGATGTTTACATTGCCATTTTGCTCGCTCCTAAAATTACTATTATTGTAATTGGCATTTCGGTTATTACGTGCTTGCTCCTCATTGGCAGCAACACGTTCTACACGTTCCAAATACTCAATGAAACGATCCAGATTGTCTCTAGGAGCTGATATAATTCTCGTTTGCCAATACCATGGCAGTTTGGCTTCAAGACCTAGTATAATCATTTCTGGTTTTAGCTTTTCCGCCAAATGTGACAAACGTGAAATCCATGACCTAGCAAATTCTTTAATTGATTCCTTGCCTGCATTGAAGCGTTTCCCACTCCAAAATTCTCTCAACACTTCATTTTGCTTATTGCTAGACCAATACTCATTAATGAAAGCTGCTTTAAACTCCACTAATGTTTTACACTTCAACATAACATCAGCTGACCAACGCATGGCGTCACCTGCTAAATGGCTTCTAACAAATGAGATTTTCTCTCGTTCAGACCAAGTTGGTGGAATCACATCTTCAAAATCGTTCCAGAAATCTAGCGGATGGATATTTTTATCTGGATCGAACCGCAAGAACTGCCGACACCCGATAAAAGTGGCGTTTGCAGCTACAACTTGTTGTATACTACCATTACCAGAAGTTACTGAAGCTACTTTACTCTCAATGTTAGCAATGTTAGTACTGATATTTTCTACTTTCATTTCAACATTTTCTACTCTTTCTACAATATGAGTAGTATCAGTTTTGATTGCATCTACGTCTGCTTGACATATGTTTACTTTTATATTAACATCTTTAAATCTATCTGAGCACAGTTCAGATTCCGCCTCGATCTTTTCTGTTAACTTGTGCTCCAGCTTCGCATCTTCCATTTGGAAGTCCTTGCGAACCTCAGCAACTTCGGATTTTACTGTTTTATACATTTCAGAAAATTGTTGAGCAACCTTTTCCTTAATATCCTCATGGTTGTAATCAATTTTATAATTCAAACTGTCTAGATCCTCTTTCAACTTATTGCAACCAGCCTTGAAGGTATCGTCCATTACCTCCAATCGTTTATTAAAATTTATTTGGCTGGTCACAATTTCATTCTTTAATTCAGCATTCATTCTAGCTGACATTTGTGCATGACTGCTTTTGACCTCAGTTATTTCAGATTTTAATTCAGCTGTCATTCTAGCATTACTGGCTGACATTTTTGCATTACTGGCAGCTATTGCTTGTAATATAACATTTAGATCAACAGCCCCAGCATCTTTGGTTTGCTCACTAGCTGGCTTTTTATCACACTCAGGTGACGAAAAACTAGCTCCAATACCAGAATCATCAAAACTAAATGAAACTTCTGATTGATTAGTCATATCTAACTGCTCCTTCTTAAACTCTACCATCTCTGATGACTGTTTCATTTTTAATTCATCAGAGAAACTATCATCCAATAAATTTACAATTTCTACTTTCTGCTTTACTACAGGGGTCTCTATTATTGAATCATTGCCCCTTCGCACACTACTGTCAGGAGACAATACTTCATTTTTCACTTTAACATTACTACTTTCATGCATGTTTATACTTGAAACGTTGTCTGAATTTACAGTTCCCTCAACAGACATAGGTTCTAATTTAAGTTTAAACTCAGTTTCTTTTGGCGGTTCCATCGCCGACAGTCTTTTAGTGCAGGTTAGTAAAATTTTTAACAGCTTTTCACTTAACTTAGTTCCTTCTGCACGACGTATGGCGTTGCCGGCTCGGCGTACCAGGATTCCTGATGCGACGTGGCACGTTGAACTGCAGACGGCTCTCCGACGGCTGTTGTGTGTTTGCGTGGCCCGCAATTGCAGGCTCTGCGCCGGCTGCTCCAGCGGACGACTGCGGTGCGGCGAGACTGGCTTCTCGCGATGCCGGCAGCACCGCTAGACTCAGTGCCAGCTCCGTCAATCCAGATGTGTTGTTAATCCAATTGCGTCGTCCACATGCACGCGTAACACATTCACTGTTCTATACTCAGCTGCGTGTCGCATTTCACTCGCGAATCCGAATAGTTAAAATTCACTTTCACTTAGTTGATTTCCCGGCCGATGCACCATATGTGGGGCGGCGGATAAGTTTGTATAAATTTAATCTACTGTTGTATCCTTGTTTGAATGTTGTAACATTTCATTGCTGTATAAACACTTGCATGTTGAATCAGTTCCTGGCTTTTAGAATGTTGTTAATGCTGTCTTTCGCCGTTCTCAACACTGGCTCTCTATTTACTTTTTGGCACCCAGAAAGTGATTTAATAAAACATGGAACCAGTAATTAGAGATCCTAGTGCCCACTTTATCTGAGAATGTTATTATAGCTGCAGCTTATAGCTCTGAGGAATTAGGAGATTGTCCGGGATTTCTAATCAAAAACGGTTTTCCAAAATAGTTGAATATATTCTGAAATTCACTGATAAAAAACACAAGTATCCCTACAACCTAACTAACAGAGCAGTTCAGAGTCTAATGCGCTGATGCAACTATAAATGTCCGAATTAAATGTTAAAAAGAATGCTCGCCATAATTTGATGAAAATATTTCATCAAACGCCACGCTAAATATTTGGTAGAATGTCTGTCCCGCGACGGCGCGTGAAACCGCGACAATACGCAAACTGAAGCTAGATAATGAAAATCATTCCAGAATTAACACTTCACATGAAATGTTTTCGTGGTTCCGCGTATCTCTAGTAACTTAATACGGCACCCGAGGCTGTTTGTAGCAGTGACACTGATGCGACGCGGCTCCTGACACAGATGGCGTGTCATTCAGCGTCTGGAGAGAACTGGGGCCTTACTTCCTCGCGCAGCGTTCTTATATATATAGCCGCGGTGCGGACGGTTAAGGGAACGCCTGATCAAATCGGCTCTCTCAACTAGCCGCTGGGCTAGTAACGCACCACTTCAAGTTACATAATAATTTATAGCTTCTTTTGCTTATGGCCGATGAAGCTCTTAATTTAAACGTGCATTCAGCACGCAGGTAAGTATTGATAATAAAATTTTGACGTGGCTAAGTTAAATATTTTGGGCGAGAGAATTAATTAAATTACACTGTACGCAGTAGATGAGCTCTGAACTGGCCCTTTTGAGATCCGCTATCGCTATAATTTTATAGGTATTCAAAAGAAACTTTACACATCTTCATAGTCATAGCGGACCTCCAACCTATTTAAATCTAAACATCCTAGCCTTATTTATTAGCCTACTTAATCTATCTTGCTTCCTTCAGTTTTGAGACGAAAACCAGAAAATCATGAATTTCCACTAAAATCTTAATTTGTGAAATCCAAAGTACTGTTTTTATTAAATAATTATGAAAGATGAATCTAAATATAAATTTTGAAGTCTCTAGCTCTTTTCTGTTGCGCCAATGATTTTTCCAGAAAAACGTCCAAATTTCGAAAATGGCTGAAGTTATCGAACTGATATTTAACACACATTAATTTAGTATTATTCCTGACATGCTAGAAAAGTTTTAGGTCATTTGCTTGATTTTTAAGGTATTGCGCAACATTTATGACGTCAGAGCTAGTTACAGAGTTACAGCAGACTGGCTGGCACACAATGGAAACTGATGTGAATTTACTACAGCGTGAGTAGGCTGCTTCCCTACAAAGTGAAGTAACATTATAGAATGAAAATCAAGTACTACCAGAACTGTGTTACTTTGAATAGTAGAATATCACCCTTCCCCTCAGTATACAACTGGTATCTTGCACTTGAATATTACAGCATTTCTAGAATCAATAGTTGCACTACAGGTAGGTGTCTTAAACCAAGGACTTTGAGCATCCCCGTTGCATACCTGCGCACTGAGAGAATGAGTAAAATCAGTTTATATTCGCATAGGGGGCTTAAAATGCTAATCAGCAGCAACCCAGCTGAATAGCAAGCGCCAGGGGTAGATTGAGATTAACTTTAGTTCATTTCCACCTTAATCCTGCGAGAGTTGCTAGTTTAGTAGACTGCGTTATTACACGTGGTTCTGCACCGATATTTAATAAAAGATAGTCACATTCATGAAATTACGCCTGCCGGTTGTTAGCCGAATTTTTATACAACGGCTGCACAGTACTGTAGTCGTTGTGTTATGTATTTTGAACAGAACCGACTGGCGTTACAAAGTGCACATCGGTGCTTACTTCCAGCTGCATCCACATTCCCTGAATTATTGTTACAGCGAGAATGCGTTCCTCTTTGCCCATCCCCGTCCCCCGTCTCTTTCAGTTACCAGAGATCCGTCCCAACAAAAGTACCAAGAGGGAAAACGTACATAGACATACGCGTAAGTCTAAACGATGACTCAGCGGTGGGGATTTGTTTCAAGGTCAGAGTGACCGCCACCAGACACAGACACACAATATCACTTTGACGAAGTACGCGCGTATTACATTCTCACGTAGTCCAACGCTGTGATTCGCTCCAGCTAACCTTAGGTTAACCTCTCCGCATCTCCACGATCGGCAGCCGCCCCTTCAAGTTGTGGCATTTCCCAGTGTCAAGCGAATCTCAGTCGAAATTTCGGAAGGAACCTCTACTGAGCTGGACAGAATTCAATGAGAGAACCGAAAAGACTAAACCTAAGCCTGGATTGATTCCGAACCGGAGTCGCTGGGAGAAGTAGCACGTATTTTAGACGGCATTTGGGCAACAACTGTTATATAGAATTCAGCAACCGACAAAACTCTAAACATCTATGAACAGGCCTCCAATGCTGCAGACTTAGTAGGCAGCTCTGCTGAGAGTGTTATGTGACTTAGAGGCCCCCACTACGGAAGCAGCAGCTTTAGCAAGCCTTTGACTTTGAGGACCAATCAGCACGGAAAGAGGTCAGGTAATTCTTACGCACTGTATATCATATTTCGCTTCTCAACCACTAATGTGTCTTTAATACTAAACAAACTTGTTTTCAGAAATTTATATCTATGAATGTAGTCTCCTTTGTGTACTGGAACTTACTTTCCACGAAGGCAGGTCTATAATTCGTAATGGGTTGACCTTCAGTGATCTGGTTTTGATTGATATAGCTTCCACATTAATACAATGAAAAATACTTCGGAAACAAAAGAATTAAAGAAATACGTCCTACAGAACGCACTTTGCTGTAAGGAAACCCAAAGGAAAAGCGACAACTGCGGAACATTCACTATCAATATACCGGGTGATCAAAAAGTCAGTATGCATTTGAAAACTGAATAAATCACGGAATAATGTAGATAAAGAGGTACAAATTGACATACATGCTTGGAATGACATGGGATTTTATTAGAACCAAACAAATACAAAAGTTGAAAAAATGTCCGATAGATGGCCCTTCATCTGATCAGAATAGCAATAATTAGCATAACAAAGTAAGACAAAGCAAAGATGATATTCTTCACAGGAAATGCTCAATATGTCCACCATCATTCCTCAACAATAGCTGTAGTCGAGGAGTAATGTTGTGAACAGCACTGCAAAGCATGTCCGGAGCTATGGCGAGGCATTGGATGTTGTCTTTCAGCATCCCTAGAGATGTCGGTCGATCACTTCAGGTAACCACAAAGCCAATAATCGCACGGACTGAGGTCTGGGGACCTGGGAGGCCAAGCATGACGAAAGAGGCGGCTGAGCACACGATCATCACCAAACGACGCGCGCAAGAGATCTTTCACGCGTCTAGCAACATGGGGTGCAGCGCCATCCTGCATAAACATCGTACGTTCCAGCAGGTATTTATCACCTAGGCTGGGGATGATGCGATTCTGTAACATATCGGCGTACCTCTCACCCGCCACGATAGTAGTTACAAAACCAGAATCACGCATTTCCTCGAAGAAAAAAGGCCCGATAACGGTAGATGTGGTAAATCCAACCCATACCGTGACTTTCTCGTCGTGCAATGGAGTTTCCACGACTGTTCTAGGATTTTCGGTATCCCAAATTCTGCAGTTGTTGACGTTGACAGACCCTCGGAGCGTGAAATGAGCTTCGTCGGTCCACAACACGTTACTCAACCAATCGTCATCTTCCCCCATCTTTTGAAACGCCCACACCGCAAATGCCCTCCGCTTCACTAAATCGCGAGGTAACAGTTTATGATACCAATGGATTTTGTACGGATAGTATCGGAGGGTACGCCTAAGTGCCAACCAAACAATAGCGTATGGAATGCCGGTGCGACGTGCGAATGCACGAGCGCTGACTTCCCCGTACATAGACAAACCCGCTACAGTCTCCATTTCTTCCTGAACTGTCTCAGCAGCATTACACCCTGTGCTCGGTCGGCCACTAAGGGGTCTATCGTCTAAACAACCCGTGGCTTCGAATTTCGAAATCATTCTCACCACAGCTGCATTTGTGAACGGACCTTTACCCGTTCGAATCCCCTTCCTATGGCGATAGGATCGTAACGCTGAACTAGCACACTCCCCATTCTGATAATATAGCTTCACTAAAAGCGCCTTTTCTGGTAACGTCAACATGCAGCGACTGCTGGCGCATCTTACTCTCTCTCTCATTACAGCTCCTTTTATACACGATTGTCATGCGCAGTCACTGACGTTTTGCTGTCCAGCGCCATCTATCGGACATTTTGTGAACTTTGCTTTTTTTTTTTTTTGAATAAAACCCCATGTCCCTTCCAAGCATGTGTGTCAATTTTTAACTCTCTATCTACATTACTCCGTGGTTTATTAAGTTTTCAAATTTATACTGACTTTTTGATCACCCGGTATACAGGTTCCAGTAAATTTCGTGGAGTCGGACGCCACGTAGCGTTTCCTTGCATACTAACTATACAAAAATATTTGTAACAAAATTTCGTCCTGCACATATTTTCTGTAAAGAATGGAAGATGATGGAATGGCAATTTGGCGACAATATAATCACTTGTCCGACAAGCGCAGTGGTGCACAAAACCTATGGAAGAAAGCGCTTTTCGCATGATATGTCTCTACCATGTAGTATAGCTCGTGCAAACTTAGTCCATGCACAGAAAGAATTGCTACAGTGTAGTATAGAAGGTAAATGAAAGATATATGGAAAGAGATAGAAATAACACTTTTATTCAAAGACAATAATTACTCTAAAATCACAGCGGTTTATAATAGTCACCTGGAACTACAAAAGGCAGGAAATGTTTCTTAATACGGTGTCTGACCACCACTGATGGCACTGCATGCTCCACAACGTGCTTCCACGCTGGTCGTAAAATTGGTACGAAGTACTGGTGGTAGAGCATTCCATTCTTCCAGCAGCATGTTTGACAGCCGCTGGGCAGTAGCTCGTGCACGTGAACGTGTTGCAGTGCGTCTCCCAAAAGCAGCCCAAACATGCTTGATGAGATTTAAATCGTCGTAATAGGCAAGGTAGTTCATTCCGTCTGGTTCCTAGAGGTCCTCCACTTGCACTATTCGATGCAGACGCGCATTGTCACGCCTGAAAATGAGATCAGACCTAATGCATCCCTGAACAGACGCACGCAGGGATGGAGTACGGTGTCACAATAACGTTGACCGATGGGTGTTTAGCATTCGGAGATAGGAGGTCAGCATGCCAACGAAACACTATGACCCTTATACCATAACACCTCGTCGTCTATGTGTCGCGAATGAGCTGCGTGAATATTGTGAGTCTATAGCTAAGGGTAGAATGTTGCACAAGGTGTGCCACTAAAGAAGTATACTAACATCAGCAGGAACGCTACGAAGCACAAGGAACTGCGTTTTTGTGATAAGGGTAGTGTGGGCTACGTGACCAGCTGTATAAAAGCTTCTGAAAAGAGGCGAGGTCAAGAGGACAGTGCGTGACAGCATAGGAGGCGCGACGTGCCAGCACTGCTGGAGATTCAGATTCAGATTCCGATCTCAGTTTGCTGCAGATGCTGGACCTGCATCACTCTGCCCCCAGGACGGGACTTCTTTTCTTGTGGCACTTAGCTGGACAGTTACGTGCAAGATAACACAACATAGGCAATGTAATGGTGCGTCGTAGGATTTGTCAATCGTTTACAATCCTACTCCATTCTTCAGTCTCAGGTATTATTGAGAGTTCCTCGTCCTTTTCTCACCGAGTTTCGTCGTATTAAAATATTCCATGTTGTATTCTCAGGCCCCAGGTTTACGAGCTTACGAGCCACTTCACTATTGGCGACAGCGTCAGCTTCCATCCTGATCTGCTTGTAGGACACTACAACTGGGAGCATCAAAATTATCATTGTCGACAATGTTCCTGGGTGCTTTGCATATCTCCACCTCTTGCCATATGATGGTACGTAAAGCTCCCAGGCATAATTGTTTTGGTTATCAAGGTGTTATAACGTCGAAAAGCATAATGTAGGACGTGTGCACTGACCTCCAGATCTTTGAACACTGTACACTCGCCCCCAGTCAATGGTACTGCGACACAGTACTCTTTTCCAAAGTACATCTTTTTGGGGTGTGCATTGACTTTATTTCTCTGCACGGCTGCATCGAACAACGCTGGTGGAGGAGCTCCTGCAACGAGAGAGTATTCGCCGAATGGACTGGCCTGCCCCTTCCCCCGACTTTAATCCCATCGAGCGCGTGTGAGATGCGTTGGTGAGCCGCTCTGCAGTGCGCTGTCGTGCAACAGCGATCATCCAGCGGTTGTCAACTGCACTGGTGGAGGAATGGAACGTTATACATCTAGAACTGCTTACAAACCTTATGAATGGTACTGAAGCACTTTGCAAAGCATGTATTGCCGTCTGTATTAATCACACACCTATTAAGAAGCATGCTCCGCATTTTGTAACGTCTAGTGAACCATCATGAAATGCGATGACTTTAGTGCAATTATTGGCTTTGAATGAAACTGTCATCCGTGTTCGTCTCATTGTGTATTTCTTTCAATTACCTTCTGTACTATACTGTAGCAGTTCTTTGCATGTATGGTCCAGGTTTCATCGAGCTATGTTAACTGACTGTGACATGTCATGTGTAAGTTACGTTCCTCCGACAATTTCAAACACAGCTGTGAGACACCAACCGTACAAGAACTGATAGGTATAAAACAGCCAACCGACTGCAGCGAAGTTTTGCATTTACCAGGTTTCGACGCCGACTGTGGGTGTTTTCAACACGATTTCGTGTTCTAAATGACAAACGAATTTAAGAACAATAACTTTCTGATGACGTAAAATACGTGTTAATAAGTTAATGTTAAAACCACATAAAATTAAAGACATTGAATCTGACATAAAGCTGGCAAGTGCCAATAAAGCAACAGCCACAGGAAATAGCACGGGACACGTCAATAAGGGCTGCGAGAGATAATAGATGGTGGGATCAGATTAAGCTCAAGAGGGCATCCAGGGACTCCACGAATCAGTACCTTGCCGAATAACTCCTTGAATAAGGGCCAGTGTGCACCAATACGTTATTGAATTGCTCAATTTGTGAAGCTCGGTCTCTTGAATAAATCACCACAAATTGTCCGCCACCTGTAGCTGAGTGGTTAGTGCGACAGAATGTCAGTATTAAGGGCCCGGGTTCGATTCCCGGCTGGTCGGAGATTTTCCCCCGCTCAGGGACTGGGTGTTGTGTTGTCCTAATCATCATTTCATCCCCATCGACGCGCAAGTCGCCGAAGTGGCGTCAAGTCGGAAGACTTGCACCCGGCGAACAGTCTACCTGACCGGAGGCCCTAGTCACACGACATTTGATTTACCAGAAATAGTAATCATCTGTTTGCCTGTAAATGTACATCACAGCTACAGATTTCATCCCTATTCGCCTAATTCCTTCGTGGTGCGTTGGCTTTTTGTCTTGGAGTGTATAGAAAAAAAATTAAATGTGTGTGAAATCTTATGGGACTTAACTGTTAAGGTGATCAGTCCCTAAGCTTACACACTATTTAACCTAAATTATCCTAAGGACAAACACACCCACCCATGCCCGAGGGAGGACTCTAACCTCCGCCGGTACCAGCCGCACAGTCCATGACTGCAGCTCCTCAGACAGCTCGGGTAATCCCGCACGACCTTAGAGTGTATAGCTCAACCAACGTCATGAACTGTAGTTTTGGTTTAAACGAAGTGAAAGCTCTCTGAACTGATCACCTCTTGCTACTCATCGAACAGGGTGTGGACTTGCGCGCGGAAGTTGTAAAATATCCATCTCATACGAGCAGTGTACTTGTCACAGAAGAGGCGAGTTTTACATGTCGGGCATTATCGTTGGTTTTGATACTCATAACTTTAGCTAAAACTTTGCATTCTGTGATTACTGACATCCTCCAGAGCTTTAACAGTGCTCAAGCACACTCGCATTCACTAAATGGCAACGCCGACGAAGGAAGCGGAGAACACAGTTGTTCCACTGAAATGGCCAGCCGCTCGTCTAATGCTGTTCGATCTTTCAAGCTGCACGTAATTCGTTTAGAGAAGGTTCGATCAAAAATAATTATTGGATCTCCGATTTCTAAGAGTCGCTATCGTTCATTCTGCTCCAATACCTAACATATATGTTGCTGAAGTAAAATCAGATAAATGTATTTAAAAGTATAGTGACGATCTGAAACGTCAGTGCTCAGCGTGAAACTGAATACAGCTAGTAACGTTGCGGTCACGTGACACGGTAAGGAAAGAACATAAGCTGAGCAGAAGCTAACGGTCAATCATTCTAGCGGTAATTCGGACCGAAAATGGAGAAAACCACTGACACAAGCAACTTTGATAAAGGCCAGATTGCCGGGGACTGAAACACCGAAGCTGGTCGGGTGTATGCATGCGGCTGTCGTAGGCATCTGTGGAAAGAGTTTAAAAGACGTTGAAACCACGAGGAAGCGTCAACGTTTAATCGGAACGTGGAGGTCGGGGTGTTCCCCAACTCTGCCAACTCTGTATAGCAGTATAGGAGGCAACCTGTGGCAGAACTGAACCGAAGGCAGATGACAACGCTGGAGTAGGTACGAGTGTTGGGAGCACATCGGTCAGCGCACTTTGTTGAACATTGGACTTCCGAAGACGAGCCGAAGTGCCTACATGTTGACTCAACAACATTCATTCTCAGTTGATGCCTTCCCCGACGCCATATTCCAGCAAGATAACTGTCCTTGTCACAAGGCCAGAACCGCACTACAGTGTTCTGAGGAGCATGTAGTCACTCGTATTCATGTCTTTCTCATTAAATTCGCCTTATCTGAACTCAGTTGTACGCATCCGAGACACTATCATGTGCTATCTCCGCCCCCGCAAACTAACGGTCCGCAATTACGTGATCTCTGTCTAGATGTCTGGTGCTACATACTTCCGGAAACTTACCACTGGCCTGTTGAATACATACCACGCAGAATCTCTTTTGTATTGCGCTCCAAAGGTGGACAGCATTCTATTAAGTAGGTGACCATGATCCATAGAGCATATTCACTCTGCAGCGGAGAGTGCGCTGGTATGAAACTTCATGGCAGATTGAAACTATGTGCCGGACCGACATTCGAACTCGGGACCTTTGCCTTCCCTGGGGAAGTACGCTAACTAAGCCATGTCTCTGCAGTATCCTTTTTTCCAGGAATGCTAGTACTGCAAGTTTCGCAGAAGAACTTCTGTGAAGTTTCGAAAGCCCGACATGAGATATTGGTCGAAGTACAGCTGTGACGACGGGTCGTGCGTGGATAGCGAATTTAAGGTGAAAACAATTAAAAAACAAGTTGTCAACTGAAGACGGCCTGAGAAACCGAAAGCCATTCGTGACCAGTATAATTTTGTAGAACGTTAGGAAGTGTTTTTCTTTTTAATATTATTATCATGTTCCGCCAAACAGCGACGTTATAGGTGTTACTCACTGGAATTAAGGAAAACATGTAAGGGAGGACCCACCAATGTAACTTTCTTTTCACACAACCTGTTTATTTAACAATATATAAACTGTGTTTTATACATAAACGAAGCACTTAACCATAAAATTTGCAAAATTCTTTTGACCTTATACCTTAAGTTGAATCTGATGTGCCGTATTGCAAAACAGCAAACAATATGACAATGATTACAAGATGGCCGGACCTGCAGCCCGCCCGTTATCGGGTGAAACAGCGGTGTTTACTACCGCGCTAGACACAGTCTGTCTTATTAAATGCCCTTCTGCAGCCCATTAAAACGATATAAGCACAAGAGGGATCCAGTTACTCAAAACAGATGACTTAACCTTTAATTTGAAAGCTGTATGTAGGAAGCTTCGGTGTTAAGATATGCACATGTGCTTAAAGGTTAAACAGATTAGGAAACAATATAACAATGATAAGGCTTACTTCAAAGCAACCAACCTCTTAATTTCAATCGGCAACCAAGGTGCGTTGCGTTCCCAGCCTGTCACTTCTGACAATTTTATTTTGACTGAAGCCCTGGTGGCATTTGTCTGTTAATATATTAAAAGTTAAACTGATCGTCAGTTGTTAAGACCGCTCTGAAGGAACGTCTTAAAAAATCACTTGTGAACACTTATTACAAGAGAACCCACTCGACGGAACCACATGATCCAACTAAAATACACCAATAATAACCCGGTCTTTCAAACACGGAAACAAACAGTTTAGTAAAACAAGTTGTTCAGTTTATAACTGATGACTGAAAAATGCAATTACAATCAAAGAACTGAACCGGTTAACAGCTAAATCTAACCACAAGGTCCCTCTTATATTTTACGGCAACATGTGCGTTAGTACAGTAGTTCCGGCTGTATTTACGACCAAGAGCTGATTAATTAGAACATTAACACTTTCGCTGCAGCTGACGCTTATGAGCGTCACAACAAGCCATGAGCCAGTGCGGTTGACGCTTATAAGCGCCCGCGCTTCAGTCTGGTTGGAGTGCCTAAGATAGCATCAAAGCATGTAAACTTTTGTTTTGTGTGGTCAGTTATCGAACGTATATGGTTCGTAATGGCGGCTAATGAACCGACACCTGGACCTTCCAATGCGAAAACGAGTAGGAAAAGTGTTAAATTGACAGAGGAACAGTTACTTAGTGTACTAGACGACAGTGATTTTCTGTGTAGCGAGGACGAGTCATACCACGAAGATTGTCACTTAGAGGCTGCAGAAGAATTGCAGAGTGATGGTAGTGTGGAAGCTCAGCTTTCGAATCTGTCTCGTGACAGATCCGAATCTGACGATACGGATCACGACGATTGTGTGGAAATCGACGACGATAAAGAGCCCGACCTGTCACAAGGAGATAATCCAGTTAGAGTCGTCGCATAAGGAACCACATAATATGCAGTATCACCCATTTACGAAGGAAGGAGTTTGCAAATTCATCCTGCTGGCAATTGTCCAATGGATATCTTCATATTATTGGTAACAGACGAATTGCTGCAACTTATATTTGACATAACGAACGATAACGCAGTCAACATATTGATGAGCGGAAATACAAAAGAGGGATGTAGGATCTGTAAGTGGAAACCTCTAAGTATTTGCGAATTACTTGTCTTCCTGGGTGTTTCGTTACATATGGGTAACGGTAAATATCCACAATTAAAAGACTACTGGAAGAAAGAACCGCTGTTTGAGAATAGAGGAATAGCGATGAGTATAAGCAGAGACCGGTATTTGATCATATTACGCTCTCAGCATTTTGCAAAAATCCACTTCCAGGAAACCCGAAACCAGACGATCGTTTATAAAAGATACGACCTATACTGGATTATTTTAACACGATAATGTCTCAAGTGTGTTACCCGGGAAGAGATTTATCAACAGATGAATCAATGATTCTTTGGAAGGGAAAATTGTCATTTAGACAATATATAAAAAGCATACGTAATAAATATGGCATTAAGATGTATATGCTCAGCAATCCAGACGGTTTCATAAATAAGTGCGCTTTGTAAACGGGAAGTAGTGGAGATATGGGGGGAAAAGTCACGCTGAAAAGGTCGTTTTGCATTTGATGGCGCAAAAGCTGCATTTTGGTCATCACATTTACTTGGATAATTATTATAACAGTTTTCATTTACCTACAACTCTGTTGAACCTAAAAAAACTTTCCACGGGTACTCTGAAATTAAATAGGAAATATACCCCCGAAGACGTTGTATAGGCAAAACTTGGGATAGGAGAGACAATTGCGAAGTATTCTAATGGAGTTATGATTGGAAAATAGAAGGATCGACGAGAGGTTTCCTGCATTTCCACAGAAGATCTGAATGTTATAGAACAAGTGACGAATGTACACCAGCAAATAGTCACGAAACCTTTGCCTACTATTAGGTAAAATGCGTGTATGTCTGGGACTGATAAACAAGATCAGATGTTATCATATTATTTACGTGAACGAAAGACTATCCGCTGGCCGAAAAAACTATTCTTTCATGTCAATGACAAGCTGGTTTTCAGTTCTCTATATCTGTAAAACAAATACTCAGGAAATAGAATGACGTTGTACGATTACAGAATGAACACTATAAAGGGCTTCCTTCCACCAATGGACGTTTCACGAAATGTGAGCAAGAAACATCACAAACAAACACACGTTGTGCAAAAGCGGGAAGCTGCTGCAAAGAAGAAGCAAGTTATGAGGAAGCGGTGTAAAAAGTGCGCGGAACAAGGCAAGCGCACTGATACACCATACGGGTATACAACCTGCCCGGGCAAACATAAATAGTGCTTGAACTGCTGTATAATTTCCCATAAGTAGCAAAAGCGCGATAATATAATGGAAATTCCGATTATCAAAAGACAACTTCTTCTATTTCTTTTGACATTGCATGGTTTCTTTTTATGACGTGAAAGGTTAGAACATTTCTTCGCGAGTACTCAGGAAATGAGGTTTTCTTTTGTGTTAACTCGACTTATTTCTTATTGCGTTGTAAAGTGTTCACTTCAGTTTTTTGCGAAAGAATTTATTGTGATAAATTTGTTTTAATAGCACCGCAATTGAAGTGATGGGGGACACGAGAGAAGCCTCCACGTAGGGTGTGTTTCACTTACAAATTTTTACACATCCGGGCGTCCCCTGGGCGTCTATGATAAATGTAGACGGCTAATTCTCACCAGGAGCAAACATGCTACTAAATTGACGACCTCTATCAAAGTCAATCTTAAAAATGCACATTTGAAGTAAATATAATTTCAAATGAATCTAGTTTCCTTTTTCCTTTTTTTCCTTCTTAAGAATTTGCGTTTTGGAATCCAAATTTTTACTGAATGAGGTGGATTTGTTGCTTGTTTGAATTGTATTTTTTGTTACATTAACAACAAATCGCGAACATTTGAATGACGCCTGTGACCCCTATAGGGGTCAGACACCAAACAGACTTTAAAACATGACCACAATACAGTCGAAGCTTATTTGAAGTAATGCATCTAAGGTGTCATCATTAAGTCAGTATAGAACATGGTCCTAGCCTGTAGCTCAGGTGTGCTTAGGAGCGTGGGCTCCGAGCGGTACCTGCCCCTCCAGAGTGTTACCGGCCTGCACTCGCACGTTGCCGGGCCGCACTGGAGAGTTGCGATCCTGCACCTACGCCGCAGCGAAAGTGTTAATGATAGGGTACAAACCAGAAAGGAAAGGCAATGTAATACCGGGACAAATTTTCAAACGAAAACCACTGTCTTAGTACAATACTACGGCCTATATTTACGAGCAAACAGCCGACCGAGTAAAACTCTGAGGGTCGGGTACAAACCAGAAAATAATAAGGAGGGCAGGTAGACAAAGAAACAAATCACCACGAGCATTACAGAATGTTCCTCCCCTTTATCAGCAAGCAATTCCATGGATCCACGGTGCGTCACATCGGCTACTCAGTGGTGCCGATGAAAGCCAGGTAGGAGATGGCAGCCAGGACGCGAGCGATCGTCTGACACGAACGTTGCCAACCAGCCGACGGGATGTCGGCCTGCTACTTGTAGTCGACGCTGACCCCAGTGAATATATATCGGCAAGCAAAGACCTTCTTAGCACACAACTCGCAGATACCGACACTTCCTCATAGATATTGGCACTGGGGCCGCAAGAGGGATAGTCGATACTAGACCTGAGCCGGTGGCTCCGGACAAAACAGTCTACTAATGCAATGGCGCCAAGGCAAACGACGGAAAATTCAGTAAATTTTACAAAGCATATGCTGACAGACACGTGATACAGGAGAAAGGTCTGGTTTATGGGTGGATGTGAAGCTAGTTGGACAGGGGCAAAGCCGGTTTAGGGATGAAGAATTGCAAGATTATCAGGGTCTGACGTACGTCTCGAAAGAGTGGGTTTTGTATGCTCATCAAAAAGTAAAATCTCTTGCTCGAGAGAAAGTTGGCCATAATAAGAATGTAAAGTTACCACGTTTGACAGGGCTGCAATGGCTAAGTGAATTAGATCTGCAGTGCCTTATATAAAATATCCTAGAGGGAGCTGATTTGGACGGTGATGGAGCATTGACATTTCCAGGATTTGAGCATATAATTTCAGAATCATCTTCTTTCAGCATTCACCTGTAAAGAAACTCTACAAATTGGTATATGGTGATCTACAAATTGCTCAAGAGTTTTTTGGAGGTTATGCCAGTTGATATTGACTGTAAAACTGTGGGTGCTAGTAGGAATCTCGCTAAGGGTTGCCATATTTGAATATTTAAACGAAAAAATCTGAGACGCAATTGGTTTTTATGCACATTGCGTATATAATTACGGTGCCAAGTCCTTCCTCTTACAAGACGCTTTCAGTGTGATACATAAATATTGATAATCTCACGAGACAAATAACCTGAAATCTGGGGTTCAGACAAGACCCCTGTTCTTTCAAAACACAAATGATTTGTAAAACATGTAGAGCAAGAATAAGTCTCTAGTATCTGGGGTTCATACAAGACCCTTGTTCTCTTAAAGTACAAATGATTTATAAAAGAGTCTCTAGTACTACAAAATTTGTTCATAAGGAAGACACTTTCAACTATTATTGATCAGCGAAACTTTTTCATCGAAAGGACACGTGTGCAAGAAAATACAGTTTGTAGAAAGTTATTCTCCACCATGAGTATAAAAACGATATGTTGATGAAAGTAAACTATTTGATTTCCTCAAAATAAGTTAAGACATTAGATTACGTAATGGTTGTACATGATGAAAAGTGAAAAATGTATTTTCCATTTTGTGAGTAAATGCCACTAAATAGACCCGAACTTATTCGGTTGTGATTGAATACTGTTTAAAGCAGACGATATTATTCTTGTAACTTTGCGCTAACAAGTGAAATTTCAAACTACATTACCATTATACACATTGGTTCTAGCTTGAAATAGTATTTAAATGAACAAATATTTAGTACTAAATAGTATTCCTAATCACTATTTATCACTGCAGTTATTTTACAACAATACTCTTATTCTTGACAGTTATGCATTTAGCTTTGCAGAACATATGTTCTACTCTTGATTCATTTTTGAGAAAATATTATATAGTAATGGTAAAAAAAGGATAGTTCAGATGGTGGTGCATTTCCCGTGGAAGACATGAGTTCGAATATCGGTCCAGTACACAGCTTTCATCTGCCAGGGAGTTTCAGGTGGTTATGCTTCGGCTCACACTTGAAGCACCGTACTCTGGAATAAGTGATCTCTTGTTAAGGAAGTGCGAGATTCTTCTTCTTGGAAAAAAAAGGACAGAGATGAGGGTTTAACGTGCTTTTAGCGACGGAATCAGTAGAAAAGTTGAAAAATCTCGGATATGGCAAGAGTAGGGAAGAAATTGCCGTGTCCTTCTCAAAGGAATCATCCTGGTATTCAGTTTAATCAATGCAGGGGAAAAAATGGAGAAGATAATCAGGATGGCCTGACAGGTATCTGAATACTGGACCTCAAAACTAGAAGTCCAGTGCCTTAACCATTGTACCCCATCACTCAGATGTCTTCCAGCTCTAAAGGGCGGGCATCTGATAAATATTTGTTCGTCGTAAATCAGATACTAGCATCAGCGAGTAGATTCTCTTTCGATTACTGCTCTGCCTGAACGAGAGGGGAAGACTGTCCGGCCTTCTACACTATGTGAGCAAAAGTATCCGGACACACCCAAAAACATACGTTTTTCATATTAGGTGTATTGTGCTTCCACCTACAGCAAAATACGCCATATCAGCGACCTCAGCAGTGATTGCGTGTCACTTGTGTCATACGTCTGTACGCGAGATTTTCACACTCCTAAACACCCCAAGGTCCACTGTTTCCGATGTGATAGTGAAATGGAAACGTACAGCACAAAAACGTAAAGGCCGACCTCGTCTGTTGACTGACAGAGACCGCCGACGCTTCAAGAGGGTCGTAAATTGTAACAGACACACATATACCCAGACGATCAAACACGAATTCCAAACTGCATCAGGATCCACTGCAAGTACTATGAAAGTTAGGTTGGAGTGAGAAAACTGGGATTTCATTGTCGAGCGGCTGCTCATAAGCCACGCATGACGCCGGTAAATGCCAAACGACGCCTCGCTTGGTGTAAGGAGCGTAAACATTGGGCTATTGAACAGTGGAAAAACGTTGTGTGGAGTGACGAATAACGGTGGACAGTGTGGCGATCCGATGGCAGGGTGTGGGTATGGCGAATGCCCGGTGGACGTAATCTGCCAACGTCTGTAGTGCCAACATTAAAATTCGGAGGCGGTGGTGTTATGGTGTGGTCATATTTTTCATGGAGGGGGCTTGCACCCCTTGTTGTTGTGCGTGGCATTATCACAGAGCAGGCTTAAATTGATGTTTTAAGCATCTTCTTGCTTCCCACTGTTGAAGAGCAATTCGGGGATGGCGATTGTATCTTTCAACACGATCGAGCACCTGTTCATAATGCACGGCATGTGGAAGAGTGGTTACACGACAATAACATCCCTGTAATTGAATGGCCTGCAGAAAGTCCTGACCTGAATCCTATAGAACACCTTTTGGATGTTTTGGAACGCCGAATTCGTGCCAGGCCTCACCGACCGATATCGAAACTTTTCCTCAGTGCAGCACTCCGTGAAGAATGGGCTGCCATTCCCCAAGAAATCTTCCAGCACCTGATTGAACATATGCCTGTGGGAGTGGAAGCTGTCATCAAGGCTAAGGGTGGGCCAAAACCATACTGAATTCCAGCATTACCGATGTAGGGTGCCACGAACTTGTAAGTCATTTTCAGCCAGGTGACCGGAGACTTCTGATCACATAGTGTATCTACACCGAATCGCCAAAGAAACTGGTATAGGCATGCGCATTCAAATACAGAGATAAGTAAACAGAGAGAATAAGGCGCTGCAGTCGGCAAAGCCTGTATAAGACAGCAAGTGTCTGGCGGAGTTGTTAGATCGGTTACTGCTGCTGCAATGGCACGTTATCAAGATTTAAGTGAGATCACGAGCGATGGGACCCAGCATCTCCGAGGTAGCGAGGTATCGATGAAGTGGGTATTTTCTAGTACGACCATACCACGAGTGTACCGTGAATATCAGGAATCCGGTAGAACTTCAGGTCTCCGGCATCGCAGTGGCCGGAAAAAGATACTGCAAGAACGGTGCCAACGACGACTGAGGAGGATCGTTCAAAGTAACAGGAGTGCAACCCTTCCGCAAATTGCTGCAGATTTCAGTGATGGGCCATCAATAAGTGTCGGCATGCGAACTATTCAACGAAACATCATCGATATGGGCTTTCGGACTCGTGTACTGTTGATGACTTCGCGACACAAAGCTTTACGCCTCCCCTGGGTCCGTCAAAACTGACATTGGATTGTTGATGGCTGAAAACTGGTCGGACGAGTCTCGTTTCAGATTGTATCGCACGGATCTACAGGTACAGCTATGGAGACAACTCATGAATCCCTGGACCCTTCATGTCAGCAGGGGACTGTTGAAGCTGGTGGAGGCTCCGTAATGGAGTGGGACGTGTGTTGTTGGAGTTTTATGGGACCCCTGATGCATGTAGATACGACACTGACAGATGACACGGACGGAAGCATCCTGTCTGATCACCTGCATCCATTCATGTCCGTTGTGCATTCCGACAGACCTGGGAAATTCCGGCCGGCCAATGCGACACTAACACGTCCAGAATACCTACAAAGTGGCTCCAGGAACGCTCTTGTAAGTTTAAACACTTCTGCTCGTCTCCAAACTCCCCAGACAATAACATTACTGAACTTACTTGGGATGTCCTGAAACGACGTGATGTTCAGAAGAGATCTCCATTCCCACTTACTCTTAAGAATTTATGGACAGCCCTGAAGGATTCATGGTGTCAGTTCCCTTCAGCACTACTTTAGACATTAGTCGACTCGATTCCACGTCGTGTTGTGACCCTTCTGAGTGCTCGTGGGGGTCCTGTACGATATTAGGCAACTGAACCAGTTTCTTTGGCTCTTCAGTATACAAGGGAATCATGTTGGTTGGTTGACTTGTGAAGAAGGGATTAAACAGCAAGGTCATCGGTCCCATCTGGTTCGAGAAGGAAATCGACGGTGTCCTTTCAAAGGAAGCATACCGGCGTTTGCCTGAAGCGATTTTAGGGAAATCACAGAATACCTAAATCAGGAAGGCCAGACGCAGGTTTGAACCGTCATCCTCCCGAATGCGAGTCCAGTGTTCTAACCACTGCGCCATCTAGCTCGGTACGGAATCATGTAAGCTTCAGCCTACGTATTTTCGTGCTTAACGATTTGTTTTCTGTGGTTTTGGACGGGAATGAGGAAGTAGATATTCGCCTCGAGAGGCCAGGGCACCAGCTAAAAACCGCTTCCGTGGTGGTAGGTATACTGGACCAACAATAATGGTTAACACTTGTCTCTGAAGTTAGCACACTACGCATTACGTAGAACGCAGAGCATCCGTTATCTTTTATTTTTCTGTTTTGTTCTCAATTGCATGCGGAGCTATAAACATGAGAAGTTATCTGAATCTATTAACTCAGATAAACGCTGCAGTGTTGTTGTTACACGTAGCTGAAACGAAAAAGCTGTACATCAAAGCAATTACACGGCCGACGAGCAATTTTCTAGGACTGCGCATGACGTCAATGGCTGCAATAGAAATCATCAGTTATGAGACTAAATCGAGCAACGCTCTTGCAAATCAACTCACGACCTTGTCGCTCATAATGATGGTATCACTGGAATTGCTAGGATAAGTGTTGCATTTACGAGCTATTACAGGTACCTAACACATTCAGACTCTTTTTTCTTTTATTTGAGTAAATTTCTTCAGATGACTGGTTCGAGAGATGGACAGAAATTCTGTGTTTCTAGATAAAATCTTAAATTCCGAGGTAATGACTCCGCTACGCCCTTAACCTTGCAGACCTCAGCAATAAATCTGACGAGCCAACATCGACCTCATTGCGTCAGACACTCGGCTTACTTACACGTGTGGTACAGCAGTGAATATTTTGCTGTCGTACTCGATCCAAAAGGATGCAAATTACAAATACACCAGCCCTCAGTTTACGCGACAAGTGGAGTTAGAGCGAGCGGGAGCACTGTAACAACTGGAACACAGTTTTGCCAAATAAGATACTGAAAGTTCCATAAAAACACGGGAGAACTGCCGGATATCAGTAACGTCCTGCCACGATATTTCGGCGCTGAGCTCTGCTATTTAAAGCTATAGTGAGGTGACGTTGCGCATGCGCTGCTCAGCGTGCGCGTTCACAGCAATTCCGTGCGTTGCGCCTCGCGCCCTCCACGGTGAAAACTTGGCGTATCGATATCAGAGCTCAGCGCGAACTCGCCACTACTACTACCGTGGTACTCACCTGAAGATCGCCAGAATACTCTGCGCCGAAATATCGTGGCAGGACGTTACTGACATCCGGCGGTTCTCCCATGGTTTTATGGAACAATCAGTACGCCGGGAAAGCTTTAAAGATCACATCAAGATACTGAAACATGGGAACGAGGAGGCAAATGCTTCTCAGATAAGCGAAACACACGACTCTCTTTACATCGTGAGAATAAACAGCAAAACATATTTGTTGGATTCTATGTTAATGAAAGACGGACAGTAAGGCAACATTTTGACACGGTATTGATTCAGCAAGTAGTTCCGTGTCTGAAAAGGCCGTTGGAGACGGGCAATGGCTAAAATGCAGCGGAATGAAAGAGTCCGCTGGAGACTTTTGAAGGAAACATTTCACTAATCAGCTAATGAGGCATTGGGGAATAACTTGAACTATAAATCAAATAGGCTGAACAAGAACTTGATCTGCTACACAACTCGATTTGAGTCTCTAATCGTCAGTTACAGAAGGTCAGAGTTAAGCGAGCGACTAGAGCAGCCCTGCGATCAGAACCAGACAGGTGTATGTAAGTAAGCCGGTGGATCGGAAGCAAGGCGACGTGGAAGGTAACGGCTCAGAGCAGAACTGAGGGGGTCTACATTTTCGCTAATTTAGGGCGCTTAATCATTTTAATTTATCCCGATCTCTGGGTTACTGGCATCGTCATTTCAACACATAGAACTCGTTAAGCGATGTTCAAGGTCAGTTTCAATAACACCTATGCATTACATGGTTGTTATCGAGTTCCAAGCAACTGCGTCAAGCTCCATGTTGGAACAAACGCGCACACGCACACACACACACACACACACACACACACACACACACACATACGCGCGCGAACACAGCGTCGCCACGTAGCAAGATGCATACTGGAGCACTTGAGCGAGGTAAAGTAACAAAGAAAGATGCACCAGTTCACTAAAATCAGATTTGTAATCAACACGTTAGTGTATTAAATTTCTCATGAAGAATATCTCCTCAAACAAAAAGCAGAGAGAAAAGATTTTTAAATGAGAAAACTGCCGCGATTTGACTGCGTTTATTATTTATTTATTTCGCTATCGCGATCTCGGTTGCAGAGCTATTTTCAAGTACAAGGTTAAAATAAGACGTAACTGATGATTTGTGGTAGAACCGTGATCTCTTTTTTATAGTAAATAAACAAACACCTCCTGGATCAAACTTTTTTTAGTATCAACTGTTGCGCTGCAAAGGGCCGCAAGATGCAACGGTGTGCTGTGGTAAGAACGAACCAAGTCACTAACATACACTGGTCAGTGTCCCGTAATACAGGATGGGCCGAATGTCATGAAGGGTTTATAATTGTTTACAAATTAAAGCATCAGAATTTTGGTTCGCTAAACGGTGCGAAATTTTTCAATGGTCAATATTCTGTCCTTCCTCAGACACAATATGAAACAAAAGAAAGGAGAAAAGACGAAATAAAAGCGAAGCACAGTTATAGCCCCTTGTTGACATTCCCGCGGTGTATTTTGTAGTACACTACTGGCGATTAAAACTGCTACACCAAGAAGAAATGCAGATGATAAACGGGTATTCATTGGACAAATATATTATACTATTACTGACATGTTATTACATTTTCACGCAATTTGGGTGCATAGATCCTGAGAAATCAGTACCCACAACAACCATCTCTGGCCTTAGTAACAGCTTTGATACGCCTGGGCATTGAGTCAAACAGAGACTGGATGGCGTGTACAGGTACAGCTGCCCATGCAGCTTCAACACGATACCACAGTTCATCAAGAGTAGTGACTGGCGTATTGTGAGGAGCCAGTTGCTCGGCCACCATTGACCAGACGTTTTCAATTGGTGAGAGATTTGGAGAATGTGCTGGCCAGGACAGCAGTCGAACATTTTATGTATCCAAAAAGGCCCGCACAGGACCTGCAACATGCGGTCGCGTATTATCCTGCTGAAATGTAGGGTTTCGCAGGGATCGTATGAAGGGTAGAGCCACGGGTCGTGACACATCTGAAATGTAACGTCCACTGTTCAAAGTGCCGTCAATGCGAACAAGAGGGGTGATACTCCAGTATGGCGATGACGAATGCTCGCATCCAATGTGCGCTCACCGCTATGTCGCAAAACACGGATGCGACCATCATGATGATGTAAACAGAACCTGGATTCATCCGAAAAAATGACGTTTTGCCATTAGTGCACCCAGGTTCGTCGTTGAGTACACCATCGCAGGCGCTCCTGTCTGTGATGCAGCGTCAAGGGTAACCGCAGCCATGGTCTCCGAGCTGATAGTCCATGCTGCTGCAAACGTCGCCGAACTGTTCGTGCAGATGGTTGTTGTCTTGCAAACGTCCCCATCTGTTGACTCAGGGATCGAGACGTGGCTGCATCTTCATGCTACAATGGATGCCTACCGCTGTTTGTCCTTAGGCAGCCATGAGAAGACTACGTGCATGTTGGTCTTCTTTGGACGCATTTGGTAATAACGTCGCTATAGCTTACCCATCTACGTTTTCTGCAGGCACGTTGGAAAGACATGAGTGTCACACTAATAGCTTGCTACATGCCGGTGCTTATGTACTCACATTGGAGTCGCGCTACATAGCATATATGCTGCAGAAACGCGCTCAAATGAGAGCTTTCTGATCACCCCTTATAAATAAATATTAATAACTTACACTCAAACGGTGGAAATGATTTCATTTAAAAATTGTATTATAACTGTGGGTCCCAAACAGGAAAGAATCATCAAAGGGGAGTAAAGAAATCTCTTATATACAGCTGAGCAGTACCCCCAGAATGTGATCTACGACACAATCATTGTGAGAGAGCTTACACATTTCTCCAAAAATAAGACAAACGTTAGAATTAGCCGAAAATTTGAATGACACCATCTTCTTCAAAGATGCTCCTTGAAACATTAACGTCCTCCTTTACTTTGGTTGGCGCCTCGGTAGGACTGTGAACCTCTGAGGAACGAAGGCATTACCTGCTTTTTGTGTTTCAGCAGGTAGAACTTGGTCACTGTCTTTCTCAGCTGTCCGCAGCTCGTCGTCTCGCGGTCGCGTTGTCGCTTCGCGAGCAAGGAGTCCCGGATTCGATTCCCGGCGGTGTCAGAGATTTTCACCTGCCTCGAGATGACTGGGTGTTTGTGTTGTCCACATCATTTCCTCATCATTCACAAAAGTGGAGAGATTGGACTGAGCAAAGGTTGGGAGATTTGTGCGGGCGCTGACAACCGCGCAGTTGAGCGCCCCGCAAACCAAACATCATCACCATCATCTTTCTCAGCAGTTAGCAAGAGACCCGTTATTTTAGGTCGCAAGCTTATCGAATAGCGATTAATCCGTCGTCACAAAACTCTGGGACGTGACCGTCGTCACCTCATTCTCCTTGTTTGGACATCGGCAGCTGGACATTTGGCATGGTAACTGTTTTGTCATTCAGTTGCAGGCACTTACTACCTACAGCCTCTTATAATTTTTACTATTCGTTACCTTGAATGGAGTCATGTAATGACGACCATAATAACGCGCCCTTTGAGTCCCCACAATATAAAAAAAGTAAATAAATAAATAATAATTTTAAGTCCGCAGCTCGTGGTCGTGCGGTAGCGTTCTCGCTTCCCACGCCCGGGTTCCCGGGTTCGATTCCCGGCGGGGTCAGGGATTTTCTCTGCCTCGTGATGACTGGGTGTTGTGTGATGTCCTTAGGTTAGTCATTGCAGACCTGCGGTAAAGAAAACTGTGGGACAGTGGGTGCCTCAAATGCCCACTCCTGACATGAAGCGGAAGCGATTGTACGTTGCCAACAAATTCATTTGCGTGATGGGTTCCTTAAGTACATTGTGACAGGAGATGACAGTTGGGCTCACCACTGTGACCCCGAAAACAAGAGAACATCTGCGGAATTCCGGCACAAGGGATCACCTACGCCAAAAATATTCAAGATTATGACATCAGCAGGCAAAACCATGCTCACAGTATTCTCGGAGGTTCAAGAGGTGGTGCATTTTCAATTTATGCCTAAAATCGCCACCATAAGACACTCATAAAACTGAAAGCACGAATTCTAAGAATTCATTCACACACACACAGCACCCTCTCCTTCAGCATGACAACGTCAGACCACACACGAGAGCTGCGACTTCGGCAACATTCCGACATCTTGGATTCACTGCGAATGATCTTCCTCCATACAGCTGCAACTTGGTCCCATCCGATTTTCATCTGTTTCTAAAACTTAAAGAACACCTTCGAAGACTTTACTTTGACGGTGATGAAGCGGTGTAAGCAGAGGTGAGGTTGCGGCTCCGTCAGGAACGTCAGACACTCTGCAGTGACGACAAGAACAAACAGGTCTCTTGTTTGGAGAAATATGTTCGTCGCCAGGGTGCACTATGTTAGGAAATAAATATGTAGACATGAAGAATAAAGATGTAGAATGTTAACAACGTCTGTCTCATTCGATAAACTTCAGTAGTTTCCATATCAAAAATTCAAAGACATTACTTCTCAGCGCGCCCTCATAGCAACAAATTGATCACCTAGCTGTGGACTTGGGAGGAAGGAAGGAAACGGTTTAACGTCTCGACGACATCAAGCTCATCAGAGACCAGTGAAGGAAATCGATCGCGCCCTTTCACAGGAACCATCCAGGCCTATGTTTTGAGCGATTTAGGGAAATCACGGAAAACCTTAAGAATGTGAATGTGACAAAAGAATTAACAGTGGAAGCTGGATAATATTACGCCCATAATTAGTTGTAAGTATACAACTTTTATGAGCTATATAAATAATTTAAATTATACTACAAATTCTTTGTTGCAGTAACATGTAAAAGAATGCGTTCGTTTGAATATGATTTGTAAATGCTGTTTGAAATCGTAACATGTGCACAGTGTATATTAAGCCACCTATAAAAAAGCCCTTCAGAGAATCGTTCGCAACAACGAGCAGAAAACCTGTTAAGTGGCAAAGTGCAGAAGCAATTAGGTGACACGGCATTGTCACAAATCGAGTTTGCCACTCGGTCAGCGTCATAGCTCTTAACTAATAAGAAGAATGTTAAATGAAATAAAAACGTAGAGAGTGTAGAGACCACTGGTTTTCCAGCTGACGTCATTGTCAAACTCTCCATGGTGCTTCCGAGAAGTAGCTGCTCGTTATCTCGGCAGCGGAATGTGACGTGCGGATTCTTTGTGGAAATCATGGCCACTGAGAAACCCGACAATTCTGGAATCGATTTATGCTTATGGAAAGTTTCAAACACGACTAATAACTTATTGAACACCCTGCGAATAGCTATACTTTTTCCGAACGGACCTCGGAAGGCCCAACCGTATCGACCGAGCGCCGTGTCATCCTCAGCCGATAGGCGTCACTGGATCCGGATATGGAAGTGCATGTGGTCACCACACCGCCCTCCTGGTCATTGTCAGTTTTCGTGACACGAGCCACTACTTCTCAACCACGTTTTTCCTCCATTGGTCTCGCAAGGCCTGAGTGCACCCCACTTACCAACAGACCTTGACAGATCCGGGAGGTCACCCATACACGTGCTAGCCAAGTCCGACGGCGCTTAACTTCTGTGATCTGACGGGAACCAGTGGTGCCACTGCGACAAGGCAGTTGGTGCAAATTAAATTTAAGAATGCAGTTTAAGAAGACTGAAAGTACGGAGCACACTGTGATCTTTTTGCATCACAGTTACATATCATGCCCGCGGTGAGTCCAGTGTACGGTAGTCAAAAGTTGTAGGACTTCTTATTTAAGCCCATGCATAAAACAACCCACGTGAATTGGTGACCGCTTTCGATTGGTAAACTACACTACTGGCCAATAAAATTGCTACACCAAGAAGAAATGCAGATGGTAAACGGGTATTCATTTGACAAATGTATTATACTAGAACTGACATGTGATTACATTTTTACGCAATTTGGGTGCATAGATCCGGAGAAATCAGTACCAACAACAACCATCTCTGGCCTTAATAACAGCTTTGATACGCCTGGGCATTGAGTCAAACAGAGACTGGATGGCGTGTACAGGTACAGCTACCCATGCAGCTTCAACACGATACCACAGTTCATCAAGAGTAGTGACTAGCGTATTGTGACGAGCCAGTTGCTCGGCCGCCATTGACCAGACGTTTTCAATTAGTGAGAGATTTGGAGAATGTGCTGGCCAGGGCAGCAGTCGAACATTTTATGTATCCATAAAGGCCCGTACAGTACCTGCAACTTGCGGTCGTGCATTATCATGCTGTAATGTAGGATTTCGCAGGGATCGAATGAAGAGTAAAGCCACGGGTCGTAACACATCTGAAATGTAACATTGACTGTTCAATGTGCCGTGCGAACAAGAGGTGACCGAGACATATAACCAGTGGCACCCCATACAATCACTCCGGGTGATACGCCAGTATGGCGATGACGAATACACGCTTCCAATGTGCGTTCACCGCGATGTCGCAAAACACGGAAGCGACCATCAAGATGTTGTAAACAGAACCTGGATTCATCCGAAAAAATGACGTTTTGCCATTAGTGCACCCAGGTTCGTCGTTGAGTACACCATCGCAGGCGCTCCTGTCTGTCATGCAGCGTCAAGGGTAACCGCAGCCATGGTCTCCGAGCTGATAGTCCATGCTGGTGCAAACGTCGTCGAACTGTTCGTGCAGATGGTTGTTGTCTTGCAAACGTCCCCATCTGTTGACTCAGGGATCGAGACGTGGCTGCACGATCCGTTGCAGCCATGCGGATAAGATGCCTGTCATCTCGACTGCTAGTGATACAAGGCCGCTGTGATACAGCACGGCGTGCCGCATTACCCTCCTGAACCCACCGATTCCATATTCTGCTTACAGTCATTGGATCTCAACCAACGCGAGCAGCAATGTGGCTATACGATAAACCTTAATCGCGATAGGCTAAGATCCGACCTTTATCAAAGTCGGAAACGTGATGGTACGCATTTCTCCTCCTTACACGAGGCATCACAACAAACGTTTTACGAGGCAACGCCGGTCAACTGCTTTTTGTGTATGAGAAATCGTTTGGAAACTTCCCTCACGTCAGCACTATGTAGGTGTCGCCAGCGGCGCCAACCTTTGGTGAATGCTCTGAAAAACTAATCATTTGCATATCACAGCATCGTCTTCCTTTCGGTTAAATTTCGCGTCTGTAGCGCGTCATCTTCATGGGGAAGCAATTTTAATGGCCAGTAGTGTATCTCACATCAAAACGTTCACGGACGAGGTGGCATCATCGGCAAGATTCAGTACTGAGCCAAAACATTACCATCAATGCACACTGCGTGACTCGAAGTCGCCTGGTAGTGTAGCCGAGGCGTGATGTGCTAAGGTAAGTATAGCAGTCGATAAAATGTTTCCGTTCGAATGCCGTACAGTCGAAATCGCCGTGAGCATTGAGGCAATCATCCCACGGCACACCAGGCTGAAGACACCCGTTTGGTAAAAGAGTGTGTCCCGCTGCGTGAAGAAGTCTGTAACTGCCAGCTGCCCTTCCTCGTCCGACAGGAATCGTTGAGCCTTCAAGGCCTTTTGTAAGGGACCGTGGGATTGATAATCGCATGGGGAGAGATCAGATTATAGGGCAGGTGCTTGAGTTTCTCGCACCTGAGTTGACACGACATATGCCTCACATTTGCGGTATGAGGTAATGCCTTATCCCGAAGCAGCAGCACCGATTGTCGCGCCATAACACAACGGTGTCTTCTGGCACACATACTTTATTCCTAGATGGACGTCTACTGTCAAGAACAAAATAACACCACGTTCGTCCTGTTTGGACGCATTTGTTAATGACGTAGTCGTAGTTCATGTTTTCAGATTTACAGCAGGCACGTCGGGAAGGCCAATGCCACACAAATGCATTGCCTACATGTCGATGCTTCTATGTCCGCACCGTAATCGTACTACGTTGCATATAGGTTGCAGCAACGGAAACGTTTTGATCTTCCCTTATACACAGATGTGGCAGAAATGATTGTGGAATTACTCCAGTGAAGATAGGGGTGCAAATGAGGCAATGCACTCACGTAGGAGACTTTGATAAAGCACATAATGTTATGATCGGGAGCCAGGAACGAGTGACTCAGAAATTGGGAAACTGACCGTCTGTTCACATGCTGCTGTTGTGAGCATCTATGAAAATTTGAAGGATGATGAAACCAAGAGTAGCATTAACGTGTTGTACGTCCAAGCCTTATCAAATAACGTGGAGGTCGGAATGCTCCCTGCACTGTAAAGTAGCAGACATGGCATTTGCGACGGGGCGGTAAATAATAAAGAAGTGCGTTTGAAGGGAGTTCACACGAATGTGCATATACAAATGTTGGTTAAAGAATGTTATTGCAAATTTTAGCTCTCACGTAAGTCTCAGGCGATGATTTCCACACTTGGTGCTTTAGCACACTTCCACACCCGCGCATTTGTTATAGTTTTTGAATTAATTATTAGCTCAGACATAAGTACAGTTTATGCTAGGGAACAAGAATTAGGCGATTATTATACTAAAATCAGTTTTTCACGACACAGTTCAATCACTATTTATTGGCGTTGTTCTTTTCTTTCACACAGTGGAATTAGCACTGGTGAGACGGTTTGCAGTTTTACTTTAATAAGAATTTGACTCTGAGCCCGCAATAACAGTAACGTAGGCTGCTATCAAAGAAAATTATTCAAATAATTCGAACAGAATCACAAGTCCCACTGTCCTTTTTGTTCTAACAGTTTTGGCGCGAAATCACAATTCGCCACATGTTCACTTACGACGATGTATACCTCGTAAATCGTACTCACACAAATAATCGTAGCACTTCCAGTTCACCAAATATATGCTTAAACACTTGCTCTCTTAAACAATACTCTTTGGCGAAATAAATCGCAGCGAAAAAGAATTGCCGGCCGGGGTGGCCGAGCGGTTCTAGGCGCTACAGTCGGGAACCACACGACCGCTACCGTCGCAGGTTCGCATCCTGCATCGGGCATGGCTGTGTGTGATGTCCTTAGGTTAGTTAGGTTTAAGTAGTTCTAAGTTCTAGGGGACTGATGACCTCAGAAGTTAAGTCCCATAGTGCTCAAAGCCATTTGAACCATTTTTTTAAAAAAGAATGCTCAAACGACCACATGGGCCACTCTCAAGTGGGGCTTGCTCGCCACCCACCCTCCAAAACGACTGACCAACGACTGACCCCTGACCAAGATGGTCGGTCGCTTATACAGGCTCGGATGTCCAACCACCTGGTTATTTGAGTACCAGTCTCACCAGTTAAGGCTACAAATTTTGATACATACATCCCTCGACAGAAATAAGTACATCATCGGAACCGCACTAAAAAGCACATCTTATTTACAATTTTACATTAATTTGTAGGATTATTCCATCACCCGTAAATCAAGTTTTAGTTTTTGCAAAGTTTCGCCACTTAGCGCAAATTTGTTTGTTTACATCTGTGCTGCAAAGTTTTAATATAGAACTGCATGTAGCACCGTTTTTAGACGTAATCTATAGCGATCTACACATTGCGCTGCTCAAAATCTTCATATCTATAATAATAAATTAACTATGGGCGATAAAAGTTAATAATAATTTGCAAACAATGAAAACTATTGCAAGTTAAGTGTATAGTACAACTTAACTAGTTTAAAATACGTGTCATGCCACCCAAAATATTATATAGTGCCGTTCTTTACGTCATGAATTTTCTATCGAATTTTATAATCAGTTTTCCGCCAAACATTGTTTATTGCTCTTTACGGGCTTAATTATTTATGAATCTTAACACATGACTACGGCACTCGATCCGCTATGACGAAACGTTTTTAATGAGTTATTTACTATTTTTATTAATCTTTCAGTATTAATGATATTAACCGATTTTGAGATTACTATAACTTTTGCGTCTCGTGACTTGAAATAAAGATCGATCTTTCAGAAGGTGCATATTGCTGACCACAATCCACTGCCGCATCGCTCTTCACCGTAAGTTACATAGTTCTCGCGTAATGCGCGAAAAACCAAACAATGCCCCAAGCTGCAGGCCACGTGGCGGCCCGGCAGCGGAGACCGTTGTATATCTCGCGCAGGCGCGCCACGCGCTTCTGCGAATCGCGCACCATGTCGCGCGCTCGCTCTCCACAAAGCAATCCTTGCATACTACAAATATTCATCTAGTAACGGGGGTTTGTACCGCTACACAATCTAGGGCAAACCTGACGTCTGAGTATAATGGAATGCATCTGTTTCGGAGTACGTCGTTCAAGGTACGTTGCTGAACATGTGGTTCCGCAGCAGACGACACCTATGTGCACTTGTGCCTTATCTGATGAATCACGTTACTTTTTACACAGAACAATGATCGTGTCCGGATACAACGTCATCAAGGGAACAGCTCCTCGATATATGCAACTCGCCATGAACACAAGCCTGTGGGAGCAGTTTTATGCTACGAGGAACATTCACCTGGACGTCCTTGGAACATACGGTGGTAATCGAAGTCACCATCACAGCTGCGAATAACGTGGACGTTATTGACGACCACATGGATGCCTGTACGCCTGATTTCTTTCATACATACGTACGTGCATACATAATACATACATTAATACTTCTTCCATAGATCATAAATACGATATTTTCTAATGATATGGAAAGTGTCACCTTAACGTAAGTTTTCGTTACACAAAATAATTAATTAATTTTTTTCAGTTACTACTTCATATCTAAAAATTGATCTATTGAGTGGAAGGACTTGTCATTCAGAAATTCTTTTAAATTGCTTTTAAATGTTTGTTGGCTATCTGTCAGACTTTTAATGCTGATGGGCAAATGACCAAATATTTCTGAGGCAGCATAATTCACCCCTTTCTGTGCCAAAGTGAGATTTTATCCAGAATAGTGAAGAACATCCTTTCTTCTAGTGTTCTATCTATGCACTTCGCTGTTATTTTTGAATTGGGGTGGGTTACTAACAACAAATTTCATAAGTGAATATATGTATTGCAAAGTTATTGAGAATATCCTGAGTTCCTTAAATAAATGTCTTGGGTGGATTCCAGCTATTATTCTGATTACATGCTTTTTTGCAATGAATACTTTCTCTCTTAATGACGAATTGCCTCAAAATGTGATACCATAGGAAAGCAGTAAATGAAAACAGGCGTAGTAGGCTGATTTTCCGGTATGTTTATGCCCAAAATTTGCAATAACTCTAGCAGCATAAGTATCTGAACCTAACCATTTCAGCAGATCATCAATGTGTTTCTTCCAATTCAATTTCTCATCAATGCACACACCCAGACATTTTGAATATTCTGCCTTAGCAACAGACTTCTGTTCATACTCTATATTTATCAATGGTGTTATGCCATTTATGTAACAGAATTGTATAAACTGTGTTTTCTCAAAATTTAGTGAGAGTTCATTTGCAGTGAGCCACTTAATAATTTTCCAAAAGACATTATATACAATTTCCTCAGTTGATTCTTGTCTGTTGAGTATGAGTACTATACTTGTATCATCAGCAAAATGAACTAGCTTTGCATCTTCATGAAAATATAGTGGCAAGTCATTAATACAATAAGAACAATAAGGAACCCAAAACTGAAACCTATGGGACATCATTGTTAATACCTCCCCAGTTAGAGGCATCTGCTGATTTTTGCAGGCTACCTGTACTGTTAATTTAAACCTTCTGCAGTCCTCCAGTTAAATATGAATTAAACCATTTGTGCACTGTCCCACTCATACCACAATCTTAAGTTTATCTAGAAGAATTTCATGATTCGCACAATCAAAAGCGTTTGAGAGATCACAAAATATCTCAGTGACATGTGAGCCGATCAGAGAAGACGTAAGTTTTAGGAAGTTTTCCACATCTGACAATGTGAATACCACATTGGTACCGAAGTCTGTTGAGCAGGCCTGCTGAAAAACAAACTGACATTTTGTTAGTACTTCATTTTTAAAAATGTGGTGCTACTCTTGAATACATAACTTTTTCAAGAATTTTGTATAAAGCTGTCAGAAGTGAGATTGGACGCCACATCTGACTATGTGAATACCACATTGGTACCGAAGTCTGTTGAGCAGGCCTGCTGAAAACCAAACTGACATTTTGTTAGTACTTCATTTTTAAAAATGTGATGCTGCTCTTGAATACATAACTCTTTCAAGAATTTTGTATAAAGCTGTCAGAAGAGAGATTGGACGGTAGCATCAGACCTATCCCCTTTTTTACTCAATGGTTTAACAGTAGCGTATTTCAATCCATCTGGAAAAATGCTCTGTTCCAGTGAGCTACTATATACTGAGAATCCTATTTATTTGTTGGGAACAAGTTTTTAGTATTCTGTTGGAAATACCATCAATTCCATGTGATCTTTTACTTTTGAGTGAATTTATTATTTTCGTAATTTCAGCAGGAGAGGTCGCTTGAATTTCAATTTTAGCAAATTGTATAGGTATTGCCTCTTCCATAAACTGCTTTGCATTTCCTAATGAATAACTGGATCCTACTTTCTCCACAACGCTTAAGAAATGATTATTAAAAACGTTTTCTACTTCTGACTTCTTATTAACAAACTTCTCATTGAGTTTGATAGAGATTCAGTCTTCCTGTACTGTTGGTTGCCCTATTTCCCTTTTAACAATATTTCAAATTGTTTTAATTTTGTTATCAGCTGTGCTAATCTCAGACATAATGCACATACTTCTGGACTTTTTAATAACTTTTCTTAATACAGTGCAGTAGTTTTCATAATGTTTCACTGTTTCAGATCTTTACTCCTCCTACCTATAAGATTGTTTCCCTTTTCTGTTTACAAGATAATTTTATCCCTTTAGTAAGCCATGGCTTTTACATGGTTTCTCAGAGTTATTTTTCATTGTTTGCTTAGGGAAACTGTTTCCAAATATACTCACAAAGATATCATGAAATAAGGTAAATTTTAAATTAGCATCAAGTTCTCTGTACACCTCATCCCAGTTTAACTGTTGCAAGCTTTCCCTAAATTTTTTCAATTTGCTAACTTGTTAATTGAACGCACTATTTTGGAGGACTTTCCAGGCGGCAATGACGTCTCCTATCAACATAACTGTCCGTTTCACAAGACCAGAATTGTACTACTGTCCAGAACCGCGCTGCTGCTACAGTCGCAGGTTGGAATCCTGCCTCGGGCATGGATGTGTCTGATGTCCTTAGGTTAGTTAGGTTTAAGTAGTTCTAAGTCTAGGGGACTGTTGACCTCAGATTTTAAGTCCCATAGTGCTTAGAGCCATTTGAACCATTTTGCTATAGTCGATTGAGGAGTATAATAATAAAATCACGTCGATATCTTGTCCACAGAATTCCCTTGATCGAAACCCTCTGGAACACATCTATCAGCCACCAGTTCTGTGTGCACAAATCGTAAGCCCGCTATTTACTACAGTTTCATGGCCTGTGCACAGACATCTGGGGACATGTACTTCTGGAAACCTACCCAAGACTTTTCGAATCTGTGCCACCAGAATCACTGCTATTGCGTTCCAGAGGTTGACCAACAAGCTGTCAGGCAACAGGTGGTCAAAATGTTTTGATCCATCATTGTAGATGGCAAATATCAGTTAACTGTGTGAAGTAAGACTTTTGGCCTGAAAAGTGTTATTTAACCGAGGTGGTCACCAAGTATTACTAAAGGTTATTTATTTTTGTAATTACCCACTGCTTCTTTAGATGCTACATCTAAACTTACTTCATCTAAAATGTAGCACATGAAATTTATATCTGTTACAGGCGTGTTCGTACGACCCACCCTGATAGCCGCAAGCATTAGCACGCAGCTGCCAGGTTTCACAGAGGCGTACCGGCCCCGGATCGAATCCCCCTGACAAGTTAATGACGGAGGCCTTTGTGCCGGCCGGCGAAGATGTGAGTTTTAGGAGGTTTTCAACATCCGATTACGTGAATACCAGGCTGGTACCAAAGTATCGCCTCAGTTACACGATTCGCAAAACCTTCGAATATATTATCACACTTTCACAAGGGATGACACTAGACACAGAGAGATGGGGTACAACAATTCCCTCCAGCGGCGAAGGGGTGGCGAGATGAAGAGCATCCGGCCACTCTTTGCTACTAACATTGCTAAAGCAAGATTAAAATGGTTCAAATGGCTCTGAGAACTATGCGACTTAACTTCTGAGGTCATCAGTCGTCTAGAACTTAGAACTAATTAAACCTAACCAACCTAAGGACATCACACACATCCATGCCCGAGGCAGGATTCGAACCTGCGACCGTAGCGGTCACGCGGTGCCAGACTGAAGCGCCTAGAACCGCTCGGCCACACCTGCCGGCCAAGATTAAAATGCCGACCTCTGAACCCAAGTCACTATAGAGTGCCACTGAACGAGACAAAATCACACTGGTCTCACATTAAGAGGGTGGTCATACCCCACATGGCTGATACAGTGTACAGTTTTCTGCAATTTCCCTGTCATTTCAAACGACTACTTAAACTAACTTGACGATTGTACTTCTTCATCTAGGTACTCATTTGTGTTTTGCATTAAACTAGGTCTCTGCACTCTGACAAGTTTCAACGTTCTCCATCGTCTCAGTGAGAGTGCGCGACGAGTTTACTTCACGTGTGTTGCGCCCTGCCAGAAAATATTGTCAACATTATTCTTACAATATACCTATAGTGCAAATTTCTGTACTTGTCAAAAAGGAATGCTTCCGAATTTTTCATGTGAAAACTCTTTACACATTTTAAATAAAACAAACGTTATTAACATTCTACGTCTCTACTCCTCACGTCTACGTATTTATTTCTCAACATTGTCACCCTGGCGACGAGCACATTTCTACTAATTAGAGACCAGTTTGTTTATGCCGACTTATAGCAGACCATGTCCGACACACAAAATAAACCACGTGCCTTATACTCTTGACGTCAGTTTGATTAACTGTCACACAAAATTATTAACAAACAAGGACAACAATGCTCTCCAATAAATTATTTACTTAGTTTACTGAGCTTCAAACAAAGAACACGACTAATTATGTCCTACTCACTCACAATGATAATATTCACACACCGATGTCTGTTTATTCCGAAGAACCCACAGCCTCTTCACGTCAGTTCTTTACAAAACCTAATTATCAGTCCAGTAATTTCGCCTAAAAATCATTCCGCCTGCTAGTGTCTGCGCTAGGAATGGATATTCACACCAATCGCATAAGTTCCCGTGTGGTTCTCTAAATTCACTTCTACCCAATGAGGCTCAGTTTCGAGCTCACGTCTTCTCCTTTACCTTTGCGTGTTAATTAAATACGCCCTTCGACATAACTGCTAAATACTTTCGACTTTAAAACTTCAGATGTCCATTTCCCGTGACTCTGTCACCAGAAGTAGTCTGACCGAGTCAAAACTATTAATACACTCTCAAATCCAGACAACACTTCGCGCTGTGGCTGATGAGAGTCACCGCGCCGAGTCGGAAATTGATTTGCGCGATACAAAAAAAAAAAAAAAAAAAAAAAAAAAAAAAAAAAAAAAAAAAAAAAAAAAAAAAACCCCGTCCACCAGAAAAAGCGCTTACTGACAGAAAATCCTGGTTGGTAATGCTCACCGGCTAGCACATGCTGACAGGTAGATCGTTGATAATGTTACCGCTTACGATACCGCTACAACATGTCTCTTAGTTGTTCTGGACATTGCAGATAATATCTGTGCATGTCATTTTCCGCGAGTCTGGGAAGGAGCTCAGCTGACTTGCTTCCGGAAAAGAACAGTATGAATGTGAGAAGACAATTTAAGATGATGATTATGATGATGATGTTTGGTTTGTGGGGCGCTCAACTGTGCGGTAATCAGCGCCCGTACAATTTTCCAACCTTTGCTCAATCCAATCTCGCCACGCGCATGAATGATGATGAAATAATGAGGACAACACAAACACCCAGTCATCTCGAGGCAGGTGAAAGTCTCTGACCCCGTCGGGAATCGAACCCGGAACCCAGGGCCCGGGAAGCGAGAACGCGACCGCGACACTACGAGCTGCGGACACAGTTCAAGAAGAAAACGTATAATCGCACACTAATAAGCGACAGCAAATACTATCTTAGAAATTTGCGTCGACTTTTCTATTTTGAATATATGTACCAACCGAGATAGTGAAGCAGCCATATACTTTTGTACAATCTGGGGATCAGAATCATGTTTTCGAACCCTACGCTCATTTGGTCCGATCTTGATAGTCTGGTTTAGAAGTGTCCCAAACTTCTGACGTAAGCTTTTCTATCTTTAAAATGGTCGAATTCAGAATTACGGTGGACGACTAGACGAGACGTTACGTCCAGCATACAATACGTTAGGCTACCCTGGAGAGCGCCGTTCCGAAGAATATACATTCGAAGTTCTTGAAAATACGACTTCAGTAACATAAGGTTCGATAAGGCTGGCGTTGAAACATTTCGCAGTATAACCGAAAAAAGTTTTAAAAGTGAAAGGCACGGCAGACGAGGTCGGATGTTGTGTTGAAAACGTTACAAAGTGAGGCTCCCGCGTCAAACGCCATCATTATATGAAGCCTTTCGTCTACTTATTACCGCAAAAGCAGTTCATTCAAAGTATATATACACATTCAAATTAATTTTCCTAAGCCAATTCTGATACATCAGAAGGCAGAACATACACGCATCAACAAAAGTTTCGCATCTCCCATTTCTTTCGTAATGCATGGCACAGGAACAAAAATGGCTCTGAACCATGCATCTAGATTCGTTTGCGACGTGCCCTGGCACCAAATCAAACAAACAAACATTTGTGTAACAGCAAAATCGTCTGCTTTAAACCGGAGGTTTGTCACGGCACTTCAGGACAATGTTAATACGTGGAGGATCATTTCGTTGCTAGGGTTCAGGCTTGACTCCGTTATGGCGTACTCTTCAATAGCGATTCTCCGAAAGTTACGCGGATTACGTGGTCGTTATCGACATCCAAAAACGACTCGTTTCTGTCGATCCCGCACATTTTCAGTGAAGGAATGTGTTCACAGAAACAGCAAACATGAGCACCCGGGTTATCATCCACCAAGCTGAAATTGTCACCAAAATCGGTTTCAGAATCTCTTCGCTGTACCGCAGAGCAGTGAGATTACCCTCACCAAGTGTGTGGTGATCAGATTCACTGAAGAGCAAAATAAACTGCTACACCCGCTTAATACCGTGTAGGGTCCCAGTGAGTACCAGAAGTGCCGCAATACTACGTGGCATGGACTCGACTAATGTCTGGAGTAGTGCTGGAGGGGACTGACACCATGAAAATCCTGCAGGGCTGTCCATAAATCCGTAAGAGTACGAGGGTGTGGAGACCTCTTCTGAAGAGCACGTTGACAGCTACGCTCAATAATGTTCATGTCTGTGGAGCTTGGTGGACAGCGGAAGTGTTTAAACTTAGAAGAGTCTTCCTGGAGCCACTCTGTGCCCATTCTGGACGTGTGGAGTGTCGCATTGTCCTGCTGGAATTGTAGGGTGATTACTTTAAGACATTCGAGGCTGATGGAGCATAAAACACGTTTCATCTGAAAAGGTCGCCTGTCACTGCTCAGTGGACGTCCCATCGAGCAGGCACGATGTTCATGAATGGATGCAAGCGATCAGAGAGGTAGCTCACCTATCAGACTCCTATCTAGACGTATCAGGGGTCCCATATCACTCCAACTACACACGCCCCACACCAATACAGAGCCTCCACCAGCTTGGACAGTCCCCTGCTGACATACAGGGCCCATTGATTCATGAGGTTGTCTCTATACCCGTACACGTCCATCCATACGATACAATTTGAAACGAGACTCGTCCGACCAGGCAACATGTTTCCAGTCATCAACAGTCCAGTGTCAGTGTAGATGGGCCCGGGCGAGGAGTAAAGCTTTGTGTCGCGCAGTCATGAAGGGTGCACAAGCGGGCCTTCGGCTCCGAAAGCCCATATCGATGACGTGTCGTTGAATGTTACGCACGCTGACTCTTGCTGCTGGCCCAACACTGAAATCTCCAGCAGTTTGCGGAAGGTTTGAACTTCTGTCACGTTGAACGATTCTTTTCAGTCGTCGTTGGTCCCATTCTTACAGGATCTTTTTCCGGGCGTAGCGGCGTAGGAGATTTGATGTTTTACCGGATTCCTGATGTTCACTGCACATTCGTGAAATGGTCGTATGGGAAAATCCCCTCTTCATCGCTACCTCAGAGACGCTGTTTCCCATCGCTCGTGAGCCGACTGTAACACCAGGTTCAAACTCACTTAAATCTTGAAAATCTGCCACTGTAGCAGCAGTAACCGACCTAACAAGTGTGACACACTTGTTGCCTTGTATAGGCGTTGCCGACCGCACCGCCGTATTCTCCCTCTTTACCTATCTCTGTATTTGAATACGCTTGGCTATACCACTTTCTTCGGCGCTTCAGTGTACAATGCACTCTAACATCACTTTGTTGCACATGTGAGACGCGATGTCGGAGCCGTTCGATATTACCAGTTTGTCGCGATACACGTTGTCTGCGATTATCAGTATGCAAACAGAATTTTTCATTGGAACTACGTATATCAACATAAGTTTTCCATCACACTGTTATGTTGAGCAGGTATGTTGCTATTCTGACCATTCCTCTACCGATCAGAAGATCGTCTCTGATGTACTTTGTAAACATACACACATTTGACATGAGAGCTTCCTACGAGTAGAATGTCGCACTCAGATGCATTTTAGCATTTCAGTTTAAAGTGAAGCACCACTAGGTATACATTAGTGACCTTTGTGGAACAGCAGAGTAAACATCTATCATGCCACGGAGAAACACTACCACTGATCGGGTCCGCATGACTAAGCTACAAACACAAGTTGTCAACGTGTGCATCGGTGCCAAAGAGATATACTGCAGCCGTGAAATTGGTTCTAATTGACAGGTGGTATTGAGGACTTATACTACTCAAGCACTACACGTTCGACCATAGAACGATCGATATCTACGACTTCTGAGTCAAGGGAAGCCTGACCTAAGGGCTCCAGAACTATCTTAGGCATTATAAGATGTTACAGGACGTCATATATTGGATCAAACTGCTCTGAGATGACTGAAAGATGCGATTAACCATTCCTGGCGACCAGGGCGAACTGTAAAACTCCGCGGAGAAGGAATCACGCAGAACTGACGTCCAGGATGGGCGTTGGGTGTTGCTTACGGACGAAACTCAGATCTGTTTGTAACCTGATAATTGCATTCAACGTGTCTGGAGACAACCTGGTAATATCGAATGCCTCCAACGCCGTGTCTCGCGTGTGCAGATAGATAGTAATAAAGTGATGTTCTGAGGTGGCGTTACTTGGGCTACCGCATACCTCTCGTGGTCGTTTAGACCAAATTTGTCCACCTGTAAAAGCCTGAATAACCATCTACTGCAATGTGGGCAGGTGCGAGACCACCAGTAACAGAGTCAGTGAGGTTTTGGAAGCTACTGACAGGCATGTGAAGCCGTGCCGACTCAAGCACCATGACCGGCTGCGCTAGATTTCTCGGCTGAGGACCTATGGCATGAACAGCTCGATCGACGTTGTCCCACAGATTCTAGATTGGGTGTAAATCCAGGGAGTCTGGTGGCCACGGGAGTACGGTAAACCCATCTTGGCTCATGTTAATGCTCTTCAAACCACGCACATGTACTGCGAGCTGTGTGACAAGTAGATTTTCCTGCTGGTGCATGCCATCGCGCCTAGGGAAAAGAAACTGCATGTAGAGCTGGACATGGTCCTCAAGGGTAGATGCATAATTGTGTTCATCCAGTGTGCCTTCCAGAATGACGAGATCACACAGGAAATACCACGAAAACATTCCCCAGACTATAAAGCTCCCTCCTCCGGCCTGAACGCTTCCTATGTACGTTGTAGGGTGATTACTTTCAGACATTTCACGCCGATGGAGCATAAAACACGTTTCATCTGAAAAGGTCGCCTGTCACTGCTCAGTGGACGTCCAATCGAGCTACTGGCGGGCAAAGCCCAGACTTCGTCGCCGACGAACAGCAGTCAGCATTGGTGCATGAACCAGGCACCTGCTATTGATGTCCATATGCAGCAATGTTCGCCTCACGATCGTCGAAGAGACACAATTGGTAGCTCCTTGATTCATCTGGGCGGTCAGTTGCTCAGCAGTTGCACGTCTATTTGCTCGTACACATCTCCGCAGCCATCGCCCACCCCTGTCATTTATGCCCAGCGGTGCACCACAGATTCCTCAGCGTCAGTTTTGGATACCGCCATTTTACCATACATGATGTACTTTAACCACGGCGACACGCGAGCAGTTTACAAACTTAGCTCTTTCTAAAATGCTTCCACACTCCGTCCGGAAGCCCATTTGGACGTCAGATACGTCGCTCCTTTTCCACATGGCGACAACGACTGCATTGGTTTCACCTCCCCTGGACATGCGTTATCTATCCTCTACTGCTAGTACTTGCCGCCTGTCGTCCATGAGTGGATACTGCTCGTTGATGTCGGACATAGATGGTAATCAGTGTCATTGGTCCATGTATATACAGCCTGCCCCAGGGAACTACTGATCGGTTCTCCGTTATTCCAACCCACAGCACGCAATACGCCTTGACAAGTGCTGGAAGTGTCCCACGCACATGATAAATGAGGGCAGAAGGGACATAGAGAACTTTGTTGCACCACCAAACTGTAGCTCTCTGAATTCTTCCCAACGATATGGGACGTCTCCCCCCCCCCCCCCCCCCACTTGCTTACTCACTGGCTGCCAGAACGTCACAGTAACCAATCGGAGACATCAGCGATGCTTGCGTTTACAAGTCCCTCATCTCCTGAACGCAATAAAATAGACAGTGCATTACCTATAAATGCGTCAAGCACTAGGCTGTATTATACGCTCTAATATGTTGCGTCACACGTATCACGTATCTCTCTATCATCTGAGAATATTTTCAGTAATGAGTCATTATTAAAATCATTATATGACAAGTGAACAATCATCCATATTTGTACCATTCCTTCGCTGTATTTCGAAACTTCATTCCACAGCTACATATTGGTGAGTTCATATGATTTCCACATGACAGTAACGAACCGATAACAACGGTTATGGTATCGTTGACTTTGTATTTGTTTACATAACTATGCAGTGGTAAACTGTGATCGGTGTATCTGATGGGCTCTATAACGACAATGCCAGTGATCGTTTATCACATATCATTGTGCAACATGTGTCCTCATATTGGTTCCGATGATGTATTGGCAAATACTGTTACCGACAAATGTTCTCTCTGAATAAAAACGAAATCCAAAATAAATAATAAAATTTTTTTACAGTCCCCCCCCCCCCCCCCCCCGCCCCAATAATGGACAAAATGACAATAAAGCTGTATTTTATAAGGTCAGTCGATGCAGCGGTCCTAAATTAGTCAAGTTCGAAATTTTTTAAATCGGTTTACACTGATGAGCCAAAACATCATGACCGCCACATTGTTTGTCCGTGTTTAGAACTAAATACGTGACTGACTTCGTGTTTCAGGGATCCGACAGGTTTTTCGTAGGTGTGTGGAGGTATGTGACGTTCGATGCCTGCACACACGTCATCTAATTCACGTAAATAACGGGCCGCTGAACTGCATACGCGAAGTTGGCACCCTATAGCGACATATACGATTTACGTCAGGTGAACTTGGTCGCCGAGACATCAACGTCAGTTCACTATAATGCTCCCCAAACAACTGTAGCACTTCTATGGCTCTGAGACACGAACAGTCATGCTGCTGAAAGATGACATTTCCATATGGAAAGACATCAACCATTAAGAGATGCAGTTGGTTTGTAGCCGTCAGCGTGTCTTCATTTACTTCCACAGGACCCATGCAAGCGCAGGAAAATGTTCCCATAGCATAACGCTGCTCCCAACAGCCTGCATCCGTGGCGATCTGATCATTTCGATCCGCAGTTCACCTCGATGACGGCGTTTGTGGAGACAACCATTGACATAGTGTAGCAAAAATATGTTTCGCTTGACGAGCCGGCACGTTTTATTGAGTGACGGCGAATCATGTTTATCTCGTGCCCACTGCAGTGGCAGTTGATGGTGTCGCTGGGTCGATATGCGAACACGTAGAGTAGTCCGCTGCGGAGCTCCATATTCAACAATAAATGATGAACGGTGTGCTCCGAAACACTTGGGCTTGTACCAGCACTGTGTTCTTTCGGCAGAGTTGCCACGGATCACCATCTGTCCAGCTTTACAGAGCAGACAAGTCTCCAACCACACGTTGTGGAAGAGTCGTGGACGTTCAACTACACTCCTGGAAATGGAAAAAAGAACACATTGACACCGGTGTGTCAGACCCACCATACTTGCTCCGGACACTGCGAGAGGGCAGTACAAGCAATGATCACACGCACGGCACAGCGGACACACCAGGAACCGCGGTGTTGGCCGTCGAATGGCGCTAGCTGCGCAGCATTTGTGCACCGCCGCCGTCAGTGTCAGCCAGTTTGCCGTGGCATACGGAGCTCCATCGCAGTCTTTAACACTGGTAGCATGCCGCGACAGCGTGGACGCGAACCGTATGTGCAGTTGACGGACTTTGAGCGAGGGCGTATAGTGGGCATGCGGGAGGCCGGGTGGACGTACCGCCGAATTGCTCAACACGTGGGGCGTGAGGTCTCCACAGTACATCGATGTTGTCGCCAGTGGTCGGCGGAAGGTGCACGTGCCCGTCGACCTGGGACCGGACCGCAGCGACGCACGGATGCACGCCAAGACCGTAGGATCCTACGCAGTGCCGTAGGGGACCGCAACGCCAATTCCCAGCAAATTAGGGACACTGTTGCTCCTGGGGTATCGGCGAGGACCATTCGCAACCGTCTCCATGAAGCTGGGCTACGGTCCCGCACACCGTTAGGCCGTCTTCCGCTGACGCCCCAACATCGTGCAGCCCGCCTCCAGTGGTGTCGCGACAGGCGTGAATGGAGGGACGAATGGAGACGTGTCGTCTTCAGCGATGAGAGTCGCTTCTGCCTTGGTGCCAATGATGGTCGTATGCGTGTTTGGCGCCGTGCAGGTGAGCGTCACAATCAGGACTGCATACGACCGAGGCACACAGGGCCAACACCCGGCATCATGGTGTGGGGAGCGATCTCACACACTGGCCGTACACCACTGGTGATCGTCGAGGGGACACTGAATAGTGCACGGTACATCCAAACCGTCATCGAACCCATCGTTCTACCATTCCTAGACCGGCAAGGGAACTTGCTGTTCCAACAGGACAATGCACGTCCGCATGTATCCCGTGCCACCCAACGTGCTCTAGAAGGTGTACGTCAACTACCCTGGCCAGCAAGATCTCCGGATCTGTCCCCCATTGAGCATGTTTGGGACTGGATGAAGCGTCGTCTCACGCGGTCTGCACGTCCAGCACGAACGCTGGTCCAACTGAGGCGCCAGGTGGAAATGGCATGGCAAGCCGTTCCACAGGACTACATCCAGCATCTCTACGATCGTCTCCATGGGAGAATAGCAGCCTGCATTGCTGCGAAAGGTGGATATACACTGTACTAGTGCTGACATTGTGCATGCTCTGTTGCCTGTGTCTATGTGCCTGTGGTTCTGTCAGTGTGATCATGTGATGTATCTGACCCCAGGAATGTGTCAATAAAGTTTCCCCTTCCTGGGACAATGAATTCACGGTGTTCTTATTTCAATTTCCAGGAGTGTATTTAGTGCCTAGAGGTAGTTTCACTGTCCTTCTACCTCTTTCCTTAGATGCTCACGACAGTAGCATGTCAACATTCGAGCAGCTTCGCCGTTTTCCATATACTCGTTCACAGGCTCTGCGTAATAATAATCTACCCTTTGTCAAAGTCGCTTGTCTCAATGGCTTTCCCCATTTGCAGCCCATATCTTCACTAGGGTGATCCCCGGTCCGCTTATATACTTTGGTACCGCGTCACGTTACCACAACACCACCAGGCGGCTTCCAACGTCCCGGTGGGCATTGGTAATTATGTTTTGGCTGATCAATGTATACGTCAACAGGGACATTGAAAAACACGAAGAATTACAAGTATCTCCAATAAACAGAGGTACTAATTTATACATGTCAGCTTCCGAATTCGTTTCTCCTCACACAGCAGCCCCATACACGTATACCTCGTTTATAACCTAAACTTTTCCTTAGTAGAACATATTACAATGGCCCACGTTAGTAAATAGACATCTACTAGTGAACACTAACAATGGATGTGTCTCAGGTATTTTAAAAAGAACGAGAAAATACTACTGGCAGGGCTGGGACATGTGTGCTAAATTTGGGAGTATTTTTCTATTTCATAGTTCCGTCGGGTACTTGTTCGGACAGACGCATAAGCAGTCCTTCAACTGATTTCTAATCTCCGCAGTAAAACGGGCTACCCTGAAAGAGCGACAACATAGTTCTCGCAAAACTTTGCAGGGTAATTTTAGGGAGCATACGTTTGAGGTGCTTGTGCGCAAATTCTACTACTCTCATCACAGACCTCGCGTTGAGGTCATAGGAAAAATATCGTTTATACGAATGATTCACTGGTAGTAATGAAATGCACTCTTTGAAATAAAAACTGTTTGTTACCAGAACTAGACACAATGTCTGAGAATGAACGTCTAGACAACTTGGCGGCTGCAGGCAGCCTGACTGTACACGTTACCATTATAAACTACTTCCGAGGTGAGGCAGGTTCCTTGCGTGTTCCGCGAGGCATAGACTGAAGTGTGGTGGACGAATATGCTGGGGTCCAGCCCTGTGCATACCACAGTAAGAGAGATAGATAGGGCAAAAAGTAGATTTAACAACTCGCGGTCCGTATCGCTTCACAGTATTACATGCAGAGGAACGAGATTTGTAAATGGTTAGCCGGTCGGAGTGGCCGAGCGTTTCTAGGCGCTTCAGTCTGGAACCGCGCGACTGCTACGGTCGCAGGTTCGAATCCTGCCTCGGGCATGGATGTGAGTGATGTCCTTAGGTTAGTTAGGTTTAAGTAGTTCTAAGTTCTAGGGGACTGATGACCTCAGATGTTATGTCCCATAGTGCTCAGAGCCATTTTGTAAATGGTTAGCGGATTATTCGCTTTTCCCACAAGCTTAGATAACGGATACGTAGTACAGAAGCACATTTGAAAATCAGGAAGACGAAATTTGCTGGATATCTCAAAGAGAACAGTTTTTTAATGTTGAGAATATAGACAGAGTTATATTCCCTGTTATTTAGAACAATGATCAAAGAAGCCTTTAATTTTAATTATAATGTGCTCAGTACAGTTTTTGCATTATATCATATTTCGACGAGGGTCGAGTACATCCTACCTCCCCCCTCCCCCCCGCTTACCCCCCTGCACATATCGAAACAGTGAGTAGTTGTCCCTTTTAATTGCCTGATAGTGCACTATGTGATTTACATACGTTTTCTAGGAATTTAAACTTCCTTCGAAATACAACCGCTTTGTGAGACGATCGTAGTGTCTACACGGACTGTACCAAGAAAATAATATTCTTAACACCTGTATGCCACCTTATGGTGTGTGGTAGAGAGTGTATTAATACACATCATGCTCCACACCCGTCGAAAGAATGGCTGCCGGTAAATTTCCCTAATTCCTCAAAGTAGTAATTACATTAGACTTGTGTATGAAGAAGTAGAAAGCGCCACAATGTACTGTCCTGAATTTTTTCTCAATAGTAAGCCGCTCCAATATACACAACACATCTAATGCTACAGCTGACGCTCGGGTGTAAATTTAGAAGTATTAAAGTGACGTTTGTATTGTAGCTTCCAAGGTATATTGTATCACTGTGCAGTAAAGTGATAATGCAAGTCTTTGCCCTGGTTGTTAACAAAATGACACTGTGTGACTACCTAACTTCAAATCATAACTACACTACTGGTCATTAAAATTGCTACACCACGAAGGTGACATGCTACAAACGCGAAATTTAACCGACAGGAAGAAGATGCTGTGATATGCAAATCATTAGCTTTTCAGAGCATTCGAAAAGGTTGGCGCCGGTGGCGACACCTACAACGTGCTGACATGAGGAAAGTTTCCATCCGATTTATCATACACAAACAGCAGTTCACCGGCGATACCTGGTGAAACATTGTTGTAATGCTTCGTGTAAGTAGGAGAAATGCGTACCATCACGTTTCCGGCTTTGATAAATGTCGGATTCTAGCCTATCGCGATCGCGGTTTATCGTATCGCGACATTGCTGCTCGCGTTGATCCCGATCCAATGACTGCTAGCAGAATATGGAATCGGTGGGTTCAGGAGGATAATACGGAACGCCGTGCTGGATCCCAACGGCCTCGTATAACTAGCAGTCGAGATGATAGGCATCTTATCCACATGGCTGTAACGGATCGTGCAGCCACGTCTCGATCCCTGAGTCAACAGATGGGGACGTTTTCAAAACAACAACCATCTGCACGAACAGTTCGACGACGTTTGCACCAGCATGGACTGTCAGCTCGGAGACCATGGCTGCCGGTTACCCTTGACGCTGCATCACACACACGAGCGCCTGTGATGGTGTACTCAACGACGAACCTGGGTGCACGAATGGCAAAACTTCATCTTTTCGGATGAATCCAGGTTGTGTTTACAGCATCATGATGGTCGCATCCGTGTTACGTGACATCGCGGTGAACGTACATTGGAAGCGTGTATTCGTCATCGCCATACTGTCGTATCACCCGGCGTGATGGTATGGGGTGCCATTGGTTATACGTCTCGGTCACTTCTTGTTCGCATTGACGGCACTTTGAATAGTGGACGTTACATTTCAGATGTGTTACGACCCGTGGCTCTACCCTTCATTCGATCCTTGCGAAACCCTACATTTCAGCAGGATAATGCACGACCGCATGATGCAGGTCATGTACGGGCCTTTCTGGATACAGAAAACGTTCGACTGCTGGCCCGGCCAGCACATTCCACAGATATCTCACCAATTGAAAACGTCTGGTCAATGGTGGCCGACCAACTGGCTCGTCACAATACGCCAGTCACTACTCTTGGTGAATTGTGGTATCGTATTGAAGCTGCATAGGCAGCTGTAGCTGTACAAGCCATCCAATCTCTGTTTGACTAAATGCCCAGGCGTATCAAATATCAAGGCCGGTATTGCGACCTGAGGTGGTTGTACTGGATACTGATGTCTCGGGATCTATGCACCCAAATTGCGTGAAAATGTAATCACATGTCAGTTCTAGTATAATATATTTGTCCAATGAATACCCGTTTATCGTCTGCATTTCTTCTTGGTGTGTAATTTTAATGGCCAGTAATGTAGTATGGAATCAATAACGTTATTTACAATTCATATGTGTATTTTACTGTATATGTAATGGTTGGTTTTGGCAATTAGCATTGTGCGTTGACGGAAGTTGGTCCACGCAAATCGAGCAGGACACTTGCTAGTATACACTCTACTACAGTACACGCCGTAAGGTGGCATTCAGGCGATACAAACCTGATTTTCACGCTACAGTCCCATACAAACACCTTGATCGTCTCGGAAAGCTGATGTGTTTCGAAAGCTATGAAGTACCTAAAAAGCACATGTACGAGTAGATAAAACAGTGTACTATCAATCATCAAAAAGGGATGAGTGCGTGCAGTGTCCATGGGGGGGGGGGGGGGGGGGGGGGGAGGGGGGAGGTATATAGTCTAATGTAGTCAATATCTGATATCATGAAGAAACCTTACTAAGGTAAGGAAAATTAAAGGCTTCTTTAATAATTGCTCTCGAAAACTATGAATCCACCTATATTCTACCCATTAAAACAATTATTGTCTTCGAGATATACAGAAAAATTTCGTCTTCTGAGACACTGTTACATTATTGTCGTTAGCAGATGTATTTCTGTAATTGTTACATCAGAGTTTGCCAACAGTTCAACAGTTCAGAAGGTACTTGGTACAGATTTCCTGTTGATAATATTAAGAAACACCTATGCTTAAAGACGATTGTTACATTGTATCTAAATGTGCATCTTGTTATTCCACAGGTCTCACGAAAATGTGGGATGTATCGAATAGAGTTAGGCAGATCACTATTAAGGAAATTACTTTGAGGTTGTTCAAGCAAATGGAAGAGGTACGAAGTATATGCTGTTCTACCCCAAATGCAATATCGAAGCATGTGGGAAAAAGGAATAATACGCTAAATCTTTACGTAACACTATCTTCTGCGTGCAAACTATTAATTGATACAGATAGTCACATCATTAAATCTAGTTTTCGCTCCATCTATCCATCGTATCTTGTTGCTATGGCCTCTGTGCGAGATAAACGATTACTCGGGTAAAATTATTGCACAGGCTATCGCAACCGCATGCCCCCTAAAATTACCAAGCAGAGCTGTGCGAGAACTATGCGGCGTGCTGAAAAGTAATGCCTCCAGTTTTTTATTTTGTTCTCTATATCTGCTGAGTTATTACACGTCATGCATATTACTCGGTCGACTTTCCCGCTTCGCGGGCACACGTTACAACCCTCTGCCTATAATAGGCTTACGAACGGTAGTGTGTAACATCACAGTATGAAACATAACTATGTCGGTGCCTGAGAAACAGCGAGCTGTAATCCAGTTTCTAACCGAGGAAGAGTTCGTCCACACATGGAGAACGCTCTCCTTCAACATGACAATGCCAGACCACACACCAGCGCTCCTGGAGCAATCCGACTCCATGGGTTCACCGTCACCGATCATCACACATATAGTCATGACTTGACCTCAATCTATTTTCGTCCGTTTTCAAAACTTATAGAAGCCCTCGGAGGACTTCACTTTGATAGTGATAATGTGGTGCAAGCAGACGTGAGGCTGTGGCTCTGTCTACGGTGTCAAACACTGTGCAGTGACCGTATCAACAACAGGTCTCTTGCTAGGAGAAATACGTTCATCGCCAGGGTCACTATGTTGAGAAATAAATATGTAGACTTGAAGAATAAGGAGTAGACTGTTAATAACGTTTGTTATATTTAAGAAGCATTGTTCACGTAAAAATTGGGAGGCATACATTTCAGCACGCCCTTTTATCACGTCGCTCTTCCAGGGAAGCCTCTTTTAGTGCCAAGATCAGAAACCAGTCATCGTACTGCATCATATGCATACGTCGTAGCAACTATCAGACGGAAACACACACACATGTCCCAGTCTTGGCAGTCTCTCCCTACATCTTCTTCTTCTCTCTCTTTCTCTCTCTCTCATTTTTTTAAAGTACAGTCTGCGGTTCTACTGTAAGAGACATCCATTAATAATGTCCACTTAAAGGTCTCTTGATACTACCATAGAAAATTCTAAAATGTTATACTAAGAAAAAATCGAAAGATACAAACGGAATTCGCTTATGGAGGTGCTGTGCAAACAGGATCGTACTGGGAAGCGGATGAGTGTAGATTAGTGCTTTGCTATGTTGAGGATACTAACTATTATTCGTTCTCTTTAATGTCCCTGTGGACATCTAAAACCGATTAAACAAATATGGAACCTGAGTAATTTTGGACCGTTGTCTCGATTGACTATGTAAAATACCGCCGTGAAATCATTTTATTCGTACGTGGGGGACCATAAAATTTAATAATTATTCCAGCTTTCGTTTTTCATCATATAGGACGACAGTGGGTTACAAGATCTGACAATACGTTGTAGGAAACAATGTGTGGACGCGTTTTGCACAGCCAGTTGTGATACATGATCAGTAACATTGTCACTGGACAGCTAATAGGACACATCGTTCATAGTTCACTACTGCAACATTTTACATTTTCTACATTTACAGGTAGCTGCCATTCATCACACTAACTAGAAATGTTGCCTAGGTCATCTTGTATTCTCCTGCAGCCACTCAACTTTCACACCTTATTATCAAAAAACTGCAAATTGCTGCCTACCCTGTCCGCCGAATATTTTGTGTATGTAGAGAATATACCGGTTCTATCACACCTTCTTGGGGCACTCCTGACGATACCTTTGTGTCTGATGAACACTCGCCGTCGAGGACAACATATTGAGTTCTATAACTTAAGATATCTTTGAGCCACTCACATACCTGTGAACCTATTCCATACCTTTGTTAACAGCCTGCATTGGGGCACCATGTCAAACGCTTCCCGGAATATAGAATCTGCCTGTTGCTCTTCATCCATAGTTCGCGGTATATCATATGAGAAAAAGGCAAGTTGAGTTTCGTACGAGCGATGCTTTCTAAAACCGTGTTGATTCGCTGACAAGATTGTCGCCCTCAAGAAAATTTAGTATACACAAACTGGGTCGTAGGTTCGAATCCTGCCTCGGGCATGGATGTGTGTGATGTCCTTTGGTTAGTTAGGTTTAAGTAGTTCTAAGATCTAGGGGACTGATGACCTCCGATGTTAAGTCCCATAGTGCTCAGAGCCATTTGAACCATTTTTTATTCAAACTGAGAAAATGTTCAAGGATTCTGCAGCAAACCGATGTGAATCAACGGATATAAATCAGCGGATTTAGTGTGGCTAATACTACTGCGGCGACAAAGACCGGCATGACGGCTGTATTTTATCATTTTACAGACAAAATTCACACCTACGTAGCTTGACAATGCCCAATCGGGTGAAATTAGCTAATAGCGAGAAATTGTGAAATAAAGTGTTTATTTCAAAAATAAACAGCCTCAGCAGGACAACGACATCTCTCGAGAAACATCATTTTTATGTCACGCAATTGCCCGAAGGCCTTGGGCGGGTTATTAGGTTACATCCTGACGTTAAAAGTAGCTCACACAAGTACTCTACATCCATAGGAGGGACATGTGACACGTTATCAGGTTATATCCTGACCTTGAAAGTACCTCACACAATCGCTAGACAGGCGTGGGTGAAGGGAAGTTCCCCAGGAATGTGGGCGTAACCTTAACTTAAGAACGTTAGCAAGGGTGGATTGCTCACCGCTACACTACTTAGGCTTATATTCATACAATGTTCTAATGTATATAGGTTTTGGCAGTTATGCATGGATGAAGAGCACTGCGCATGGTATATCATGGAAACATCCGCAAGTCAAAGTGTCAACTGTGTCGCAAAATTACTCTGTTAGCCGTAAAATATGGTGTATTGAATTAGCCGCGACGACATGCGACGAACGAAGGCACCAGTGACGCACACTCTTATCGCTGTGACATATGCTCTGCCATATACTGTGCGTCGATGTGTTCTGGTCGTTTCCGCTGAATAATCACTTCTGCTGCGGCAAGAAATTACTCCTGCTTTTCTACCGAGGAAGTGTAAGGATAATTAGCAAGAAGGTAAGAGCCATTAACAGCTGAACAATCATTTCTAAATTGTTTTAGAAATTACAAGTATAAGAAGTGGCAAACGTCAGTTGTGTTAAGATGAGGGCATTCCAATCCACACCTTTCTTACATGTACGTGTTGCCTGAAGTATGTCAGTGGAAATTGGCATTCACTAGCATATAAAATAAAGTAATGGGTTAACATCGTCCTAAACTCAAAAACAAGATAACATGCTGTTGTAATACAATGTACCACATCAACCACTCATTCGAACACAGGATTTCGATGCAACACTCTAACGGAAAAAAAATGAATAAAGAAAGTAAAAATGCTGCTCGTACGCCACAGAGGGACAAGTCACAAATGGTAGTAGGTACCATTCCCCTGTACGTTTTCACCTCGTTTTTGTTGCAAACCGCAAGACAACGGCAGCAGCCACGCCTCGCACGGGACTTGATCCCTGAGCCCACGGGCTGTGCAGCTGTCCTTGTGCCAGAACATGTTACACTCAGCTGTGCACAACCGGTTCCCTCCCGCATTTATTCGTCTGTTCTTTGTTGAGGACTATACTTTTTCTTCTTGGCGATGTCGTAGCCTTGGCTTTACTAACAACGGCTTGTGGCTTTAGCCGTGTATGGAACGCTCCTATGACGTCATTACCAACGAAACGTGTTCACTGTCTTTCGTACACACTACTGTCTAGCAGAATGAAAACGTGGTAATGTCCCCCGAACTCAAATAAAACCAAAGGACATAACAGCAAGCTTAATAAAAAAGAAGCGTGCTCTGACAGTCGCCTGTAGAGTGACACATCTCAGGTAGTCCGCTGTAAGACTGAAGTGGTCTTAGCTGATGGTACACATACCACAAGTATTCTTCTCCATATGTGCAGACAAGTGCAGAGATTTTCATACACTCAGTCTACTCTACCGTCTTATCAATGTACACTGTCCCTCATAGCTGTTCTCTAACTTACACTCTTGCTGAACAAAGGGCAGAAATACTCGCTCCCATCAGGGCAAAATCCCACCTGTCCCACACCATCACTCAATCACTTTGCCAAAGTCCTTTTCAATAGCAGGAAACCGATTCTGGAATAACCTCCATCATTATATCAGAGATCTGAATGATATCTTCACTTTCAATAGACAGTTAATGACACATCTACTGAAGCAACAATTATGTCTACCTATGTCTACACTTGTTACCCCATTATAACTTTCTTTCAAATCATAAATCCTTACACTGAGGTGACGAAAGTCGTGGGATAGCTATATACACTTACAGAGATGGCGGCAGTATCGCGTACACAAGGATAAAAGGACAGTCCATTGGCGGAGGTGTCATTTGTATACAGGTTTTTTTTGTTTCTTTACAACATGCTCCATTATAACTTTTTTGTAACACTACCTGTATGTATTGTGTGTGTATGTGTGTATGTGTGTGTGAGTGAGTGAGTGTAGAGTATAGTGTGATTGTGTGTGTTGTATGATGATGCGAGAAGGGAAAGGGTGAAAACCGGCGTTAGCACGTAGCCTAGTCCTTGCGAATAACAGCAAGGGGAGCGCCAAGCTTGACACCTCCCCCCCCCCCCCCCCCATCAACAGTACGCTGTGAAGAAGTTTGGCTTTAAATCAGTATATCTGCGCCAAGGCCGGTGATCGACAATTTTTCGCCACCACCTCTCCTCCCCTTGCAGCGTATGGTAGAGTTCGAGTGTGGCACAGACCCAATGAAGCTATGGACCCAAGCTGTCAACAAAGCACTGTCCAAGCTGGTGGTGGCTCCTTAATGGTGTGGTAGTGTGGGCTGTGTTTACAAGGAATTAACTGGTTGCTCTGCTCCGACTGAACTGATCATTGACTGAAAATGGTTTTGGACTTCATGTTCCCACCCTATGATGGAATTTTTATGGATGATAATGCACCGTGTCAATGGGCCACAATTGTTCGCTATTGCTTTTGAGAGCATTCTGGACATTTAGAGCGAATGGTATGGCCACTCAGTTCACCCGACAGGAATCCTATCGAGTAATTACTGACATAATCGGGAGGGCAGTTCGGGGACAGTACTATTTATTTACATTGTCTGTACGTAGGCTCATCTCATTTCATTACTATTTGTCATGAAACATCATTGTTATTTCCTAGGGTAAGAAATACCCAATGTGTGAAAACATGGTCCGAAGTAAGAAAGGGCCTCAAGCTCCTAATCTGGTCAGCTTAAATAAGTACATAAATAAAATAAATAGAGACTCAAAGTGATATCACAATCACAAAAATGTATAAAGGCAGAGGATGATCTTTTACAACTTATCTTGCAGTGTTGTAAATTATATTAAAATCTGAAAGTACTATTTACCTCCAGGTAAAATGGTGGTTTTTGAATGTTCATGTTACTGGCATTGGGTGAACTTTCATTTTGGATATACGTTTTTGACGGATTTAGCTATCTGAAGTAGTCTGAATATTCCCTAAAAACTTAACGTTGCTGTAATCACTGGAATTTTAACCTGTCACATCAGCCGCATTTTATATACTTTCTATCTGGGTTTTAAATGAAATCAAAAGTACATTTACCACCGAAATATATAAGCGGATTCTTATACCGACGATATGACTTCAATGAACATATCTTAATTTAACTCAACACAATAGAGCAAACTGCACACAAAGAATAAAATATAGGTTAAAAAAACTGGATGAACGAAAAGTTATATTCAGACACGGACTGTAGTAACTGTTATGCTGCACACAAAACTTGTTTTTGTGACGTATATTAGTATATTAATATGTGAAACCTCAATGAGAACAGAGCACGGCGAAAAGAATTGTAAAGCAAACTACGAACACAGTTCTACTATTGTGTATATATATATATATATATATATATATATATATATATATATATATATATATATGCCCATGTGGCATAAGGTAGGAACCCTCACCAGAGATAATAATCTCAGATACAGGTATAGTACGGTAAGCCAAAATTTCACGAGTTTCAAAGGATTCCAAACCAGGTCTGCCTGCATTATTACATGCAACAAAAGCAACAGTAATCCAACCATTACCAAGACTGGAAGAAGTGGTACTTTTCATTAGTGAAAAATTCAATTTCGCGCCACAAAACAAGGTAGGCCCATTTAATAGTAGAAATTGAGCAGTTTTACCTACTCCTCTAAGAACATTCTTCCCCTTACCTGTAGATGCAGCAGCACCCAGTGTGCCGTCCACATTTACAAGTGATTTGTATACGAGCAATCGTCGGCGACGACGATAACAACGTCTACGAACCATTGTAAGAAGCAGTGCCTCAGTGGCTATTCACTCACACAAGAGTGAATGCGCTAGACAGGACAGTGTGCTCCTTATATAGCACTTGTGGGTTAAGGCTCATGGCTCTTCCTCTTTGGAAGATTGTCGCATTGTGGGTGACTGTACTCTCTATAACCATTGAAAGCAGTCCTCAAAAAAGGCCCTTTTAAGGGCCACAATACTACACATTGATCTTGCCAAAAGCCGAGAAGCGATTCTTCTTGGTGTTGTAGCTCTCTGGGGCACCCTGGGATGCTCTCTGGGTGACTCTCTGGGTGCTCAATACATCGCTCTCGCAGTAGAACGCATGACCTTGAGTGGGACTTAGGCGCTGAGCGAGGTAGCTGGGCTTACAGTTATATATATATATATATATAACTGGGGACCTAGAAACGACGGAGAGGCTTCGTCCCGCGGTGTTCACAACCCCACAACAGGCCACGCAGTCCACCCATTCCATCGGCTCTCCACACCGAACCCAGGGTTACTGTGCCGTTCGCGGGAATCTCTCATACCAGACGAGTGTAACCCCAGATGTTTACTTGGTAGAGTAATTATGGTGTACGCGTTCGTGGAAACGGTGTTTGGCCACCAATCGCCGACACAGTGTAACTGAGGCGGAATAGGGTGAACCAGCCCGCATTCACCGAGGTAACTGGAAAACCGCCTAATAAACTATCCACAGGCTGGCCGCACACCGAACCTCGACACTAATCCGCCGGGTGGATTCGTGCCGGGGACCGGCACGCCTTCCCGCTAGGGAAGCAGAGCGCTAGACCGCGCGCCTAGCCGGCTGGGTGTACTTCCATAACGTCTTACCCATTAAATGCAATGTTTTTAAATCAACCGCAGTGAAGCAATTAACATCCTACATCGGACCTAAGCAACAGAAACTACTTGTGTCTCATCACGTTATCACCATTGACTCCCGCGTGTTAATACATGAACCCAATACGTTGTCCTCGATTGTGAGTGTTCATCGGAGGTGACGGTATCATCAAGAGTGCCCCATGAAAGTGTGCTTGGTCCGCTGTTGTTTTCTATCTACACAAATGATCTTTTGGATAGGGTGGATAGCAATGTGCGGCGGTTTGCTGATGGTGCTGTGGTGTACGGGAAGGTGCCGTCGTTGAGTGACTGTAGGAGGATACAAGATGACTTGGACAGGATTTGTGATTGGTTTAAAGAACGGCAGCTAACTCTAAATATAGATAAATGTAAATTAATGCAGATGAATAGGAAAAAGAATCCTCTAATGTTTGAATACTCCATTAGTAGTGTAGCACTGGACACAGTCACGTCGATTAAATATTTGTGCGTAACATTGTAGGGCGATATGAAGTGGGACAAGCACGTAATGGCTGTTGCGGGGAAGGCGGATAGTCGTTCTCGGTTCATTGGTAGAATTTTGGGAAGATGTGGTTGATCTGTAAAGGAGACCGCTCATAAAACACTAATACGACCTATTCTTGGGTACTGCTCAAGCGTTTGGGATCCCTATCAGGTCGGATTGAAGGAGGACATAGAAGCAATTCAGAGGCGGCCTGCTAGATTTGTTACTAGTAGGTTTGACCATCACACGAGAGTTACGGAAATGCTTCAGGAACTCGAGTAGGAGTCTCTGGAGGAAAGGAGGCGTTCTTTTCGTGAATCGCTGCTGAGGAAATTTAGAGAACCAGCATTTGAGGCTCACTGAAGTACAATTTTACTGACGCCAACTTACATTTCGCGGAAAGACCACAAAGATAAGAGAGATTAGGGCTCATACAGAGGCATACAGGCAGTCATTTTTCCCTCGTTCTGTTTGGGAGTGGAACAGGGAGAGAAGATGCTAGTTGTAGTACGAGGTACCCTCCGCCACGCACCGTATGGTGGATTGCGGAGTATGTATGTAGATGCAGATGTATATCTCCATCTGTATACATGAGTACATAGCGCACACAGTAGTGGCATATTAATCGTTAAATTGGCCACCTTAAAGACCCACCCCTAGAATCCGCAGAAGGCTGATTACGGCACTCCACTGTTTCAACTCCATATCTCTTCCTATTGTTTCGCACAAAAAATTTATGTACTCCTATTGAGTTGTGAATAGTATGATTATTCGATGCCATTATGGTCCTTAACAGGGCAATAGTCTAGGGGGAAACTGGATATTTGTTTATTTGGTCAATCCATTTTGTTGCTGTAAATAGGCCGGCTTCTGTGGCCGAGCGGTTCTAGGTACTTCAGTCAGAACCACGCTGCTGATACGGCATGCCTCGGGCATGGGTGTGTGTGATGTCCATACATTAGTTAGGTTTAAGTAGTTCTCAGTCTAGGGGACTGATGACCTGAGATGTTAAGTCCCGCCGGCCGCGGTGGTCTCGCGGTTCTAGGCGCTCAGTCCGGAGCCGCGCGACTGCTACGGTCGCAGGTTCGAATCCTGCCTCGGGCATGGGTGTGTGTGATGTCCTTAGGTTAGTTAGGTTTAACTAGTTCTAAGTTCTAGGGGACTGATGATCTTAGAAGTTGAGTCCCATAGTACTCAGAGCCATTTGAACCATTTTTTTGTAGTCGATACTAGGCGGCGCCTGAGTTGATGTGAAGATCTATGCCGCTGGACAGTGGAAGATGGGAACAGACTGATTTTTGGTGATGAATCACATTAAAAATCAATCCAATGCTGGGTTTGGCGAATGCCTGGAGAGCTTTATTTTCCGTAATGTGTAGCTGCAACAGTGAACTACAGAGGACGTGATATTACGATATAGGAATGTTTTTCGTGGAAAGAGTGCTGTCCTCTTACTGTACAAAGGACGTCCTGAAAGTTAATACCTCCTAATTTTGTAAATCGCAGTCTTTGGTTACCTTTCCCCATGTTGTCTATGTGATCGGTCCAAGTTAGTCGTAACCGTAATCCCAGAGTATTAGACCAGTTCGCAGCTTTAGATCTGAGAGATTTATCGTGTAGCCGAAGTTAAGCGGATTCCTTTTAGTACTCATGTGGATGACTTCACCCTTTTCATTATTTAGAGTCTATCATTTTCCGCACCACACAGATACCTGGTGTATATCATTTTGCAATTGGTTTTGATCATCTGATGACTTTACAAGACGGTAAATGACAGCGTCATCTGCGAACAATCTATGAGGGCTGCTCAGAGTGTCTCCTAAATCGTTCACATAGATTAGAAACAACAGAGGGCGTATAACACTTTCTTTGTGAACGCCACATATTACAATACTGACCATTAAAATTGCTACACCACGAAGATGACGTGCTACAGACGCGAAATTTAACCGACTGGAAGAAGATGCTGTGATATGGAAATTATTAGCTTTTCAGGGCATTCACACAAGGTTGGCGCCGGTGGCGCCCCCTGCACCGGTTTCCAACCGATTTATCTTACACAAACAGCAGTTAACACGCGTTGCCTGGTGAATCGTTGTTGTGATGCCTCGTGTAAGGAGGAGAAACGCGCACCATCACGTTTCCGACTTTGATAAAGGTCGAATTGTAGCCTATCACGATTGCGGTTTATCGTATAGCGACATTGCTGCTCGCGTTGGTCGAGATCCAATGACTGTTAGCAGAATATGGAATCAGTGGGTTCAGGAGGGTAGTACGGAACGCCGTGCTGGATCCCAACGGCCTTGTATCACTAGCAGTCGAGATGACAGGCATCTTATCCGCAAGGCTGTAACGGATCCTGCAGCCACGTTTCGATCCCTGAGTCAACAGATGGGGACGTTTGCAAGACAACAAACATCTGCAACAGTTCGACGACGTTTGCAGCAGCATGGACTATCAGCTCGGAGATCATGGCTGCGGTTACCCTTGACGCTGCATCACAGACAGGAGTGCCTGCGATGGTGTACTCAACGACGAACCTGGGTGCACGAATGGCAAAGCATCATTTTTTCGGATGAATCCAGGTTCTGTTTACAGCATCATGATGGTCGCACCCGTATTTGGCGACATCGCGGTGAACATTGGAAGCGTGTATTCGTCACCGCCATACTGGCGTATCACCCGGCGTGATGGTATGGGGCGCCATTGGTTACACGTCTCGGTCACCTCTTGTTCGCATTGACGGCACTTTGAACAGTGGACATTACATTTCAGATGTGTCACGACCCGTGGCTCTACCCTTCATTCGACCCCTGCGAAACCCTACATTTCAGCAGCATAATGCGCGACCGCATGTTGCAGGTCCTGTACGGGCCTTTCTGGATTCAGAAAATGTTCGACTACTGCCCTGGCCAGCACATCTCCAGAACTCTCACCAATTGAAAACGTCTGGTCAATAGTGGCCGAGCAGCTGGCCCGTCACAATAGGCCAGTCACTACTCTTGATGAACTGTGGTATCGTGTTGAAGCTGCATGGGCAGCTGTAGCTGTACAAGCCGTCCAATCTCTGTTTGACTAAATGCCCAGGCGTATCAAATATCAAGGCCGGTATTGCGACCTGAGGTGGTTGTACTGGATACTGATGTCTTGGGATCTATGCACCCAAATTGCGTGAAAATGTAATCACATGTCAGTTCTAGTGTAATATATTTGTCCAATGAATACCCGTTTATCATCTGCATTTCTTCTGGGTGTAGCAATTTTAGTGACCAGTAGTGTACTTTTGTTTTGCTGGATACCTTTCCCACAGTTACCATGAACTATGACTTTTCTGACAGTAAATTACGAAAGCAGTCGCACAGCTGAGGCGATACTCCGTACTCACGCAATTCAATTAGAAGTAGCTTTTGAGGAACGGTGTAAAAAGCCTTCTCTAAATCTAAAAATATGGAACCAATTTGAGATCCCCTGTTGATAATAGTCATAACTTCGTGAAGGTGTGTTTCACAAGAATGTTCTTTTCTTAATAACTGTCTGCTGTATATCCATAAATCGTTTTCTTCGAGGTAATACATAATTTTCGAACGCACATTATGTTACAAAATCCTACTGCAAGTCGACGTAGATATGCGGGTCTGCAATTCAACGGATTACTCTTACTTCCTTTCTTGAGCGTATGTGTGGCCTGTGCAACTATCCAGTCTTCAGGTACAGGGGATAGGCAAAATAATGTGGCCACCTGTACTTATTCGGGAATGGTTAATTAATATGGGGTCGGACCCCCATTTGCCCATAATACAGCTGCGATTCTTCTTGGAATACTGGCATATAATGATTGTATAGTCTCCAGTGGATCGTTATGCCACTCTTCGATCAGAACCTCTTCTAACTCCTGTAGGGACGAGGAAGGCAGATATCTCCTCTGGAGTTTGCGCCCCAGTACCGCCCACAAGTGTTCGATAATCTTCTAGTTCGGGGACTGTGCTGGCCAGGGAAGACGCTGCCGTTCAGTTTCATGCTCCTCATAACACTATTGTACTGTCCTGGCTGCTTGAATTGGTGTATTATCGTCCTGAAATTTGGCATCATTATTGGGGAACAACATTTGAATCATGTAGTGCGCTTGATGACCTAAAATGTTCACATAATCGTTGGCTGTAGCATGGACTTTGAGAGCAGATTACCATGATATGGCTGCCCACACCATCACACTTCCACCTCCTTGCTTAACCGTTGGAATCAAGCAATCAGGATTGTAGGCTTCTTTTGGGGTTCTCCAGAGGTAAGCCGGGCCCGATGCTGAAAATAACGGAGACGTTGACTCGTCGGACCATTGACGTGTTTCCACTGATCAGCCCTGCAGGATTTATACTCCTGACACCATGTTTTAAGCTTCTTTGCTTTGTTTTCTTGTCGTCACTTATGGTTTCGGTAGAGCAGCTCGTCCATGACTGTTCGCTTTATGGAGTTCTAAGCGGACAGTGTCGATAGATACGGATCTAGAAGATCGCTTTTGAGCTGTACAGTCGCTTTATCCGATGCAGTTTTGCGTTGTTATGACAAAATGCGTGTTAGCGTACGACGATCTCTGTCATTTAGTTTTGATTTGCGCCCACTATTACGTTTACACGATGATGTCTTTCCATGTTTTGTGTAGGTTATCATGACTCTTGAAACAGTTGCTGTTCAAATATTCAATAAGTTGGCTGCCTTGGTTACTGATGCTACAGCTAATCGGGCCCCACAATCTGCCCTCTTTGGAACTCTCTGTTGTGTCTGTCATTGCACTTCGGTCTCTGAATGCAAATACGAAGTGTGCACTACCCGTAAACAACCTGCACTGATACCTAGGCCAACTGAATATGTTCAGTCCAGCGTGACATGTGCCTTACCTGCGTTGTTGACCGTAAAAAAAAATCATCCCATTACTACTACTGCCCACATTATTTAGCCTAGCCCCTGGACGTATCTTTCAACGAGCGAGCGATTGCATATAATTGCGTAGTACTGGTACTTTGATGGAACAACTGGTTTGTTTTCAAGGTCAATAAAAGCTTTAAAAATGAGAAAAATTTGTTACATTCAGTGATTACTTCAAAATTTAAATCATGACTAACAACACAAAAATCATAATAAACCTTTAAAAAATAATTGTTACTAATAGTGTCATGTAGGAAGACGCTTTAGTGAACACAGGCGGATTGGTAGGCGGCGAGGGGATAAGGTCTGCACATGCGTTGCGGCAGTTAGTGGGTAAACAAAGTCCATGTTGCCGAACTGTTTTGCTGTTAGCAACAACCATGGTCATTTTCCTACTTTACATCGTATTAAACGTTCAAATCTAGACGGGAATAATAAATTTTAAAAGCAATATCGATAAGTCGTCATGAGAGAAATTTTACTTTACGTCTTGACAACGTTGCGTCCACTACTCCGCAACCTAATCTGCGTGACGCTGGAAGGCGAGAACACCTCACATGGCTTTGTAAAGACGTCAAGTATAATTTTTCTCAAAACGGCGATTGTCTAGCGACAAGGTCTTGAAGCGTTTGCAATAATTGTCATTTATTGTGCTTTGGAGCGTAGTATAAGTAAAAATGTAATACACAGCAATGTTAACTGCAGACTTATCTGTCAGACCAAAATCATTACATTTGCTTGGTAACTGCTTCTACTCCATATAATTTTTAAAATTGTGTATAATGCATGTATATGAGTGTGCTTGATTGTTGTTCAGTGTAGTCCCTGTGTGTAAAAAAGAATTACTGGTACAAGAGACAAATGCAAAAGACTATATTAAAAAAGGTCGGTAAGTTGTCATATTTTTCGCTGTCAATGGACGTATTGAATTTAAATTAACTCGTTCGACATTACAGTGTTACATCGCATTTCTAATCCATTCAGTGGGCAAGCAGTTAACCATCTTCCGCGATTAACTCGAGGGAATGGTGACCGACAATGCCGAACACCGCCCATATCTCGACAGACAACCTTCCCTGTAATTAAAAAATATTTTTCAATCCGTGCCTTGAAAATAAAAGGGTCTACTTGTGGAAATATCAGAGTTCTTGACGAACTGATCGGGCTGCACCCTCGCAACAGTGAAGCATGCAGAAGAGAGATTCCCGCCGTCCAGCTGTAACCTTCGGCTAGCCGCTCGGAAAGACACTGAATCTTATTGGCTGCAGGGGGATGCGCAGAACGGCGGAAAATCCGGCAGCCTTACTACATGATGCAGACTTTAATACAGGTTTCGTTAAGAGTGATCCAAATGCTTCCTCCAGGTCTGTGAATCTTGGAAAAATTGTAATCCATTCTCCAAAATTTTATGCGAGAGTTTAAAATTGTTCGATGTGCTGTAGCCACTCCTATAGCCAGCTTGCCCCTTTGCCTACTTTTTCTATACAGCTGGTGGAGATTTTATTGAATATCATTTACATTAAACAGAGGACGCTAGTAAGGTTTTTGTTTTTATATCATGTTTGTCTCCTTTGTTATGAAGTAGACTAATAATTGATTTGATTTCCTCTGTCGACGTTCTGTAAACGATTTTACAAGTTTTTCGTATAGCTGTAGTAATTTCTACTGAAATATCATCCTCTCCAAATTCTTTTTCCTTCATTTCTAGAATGGCTTTGTGTACTTCATTTAATATTACTTTCGAAAAGTTATTATCCATGCTATTGACTATCTGTATTTCTGATTTTTCTTTAAACAAACATTTATATAAAATATGCAATGCCTGAGCGATGTGCTACCAGTTAGCGTGCAGTGTACTGTGTGCTTTCTTAACTGGTAAAATATGGTGTCTACGAAACATAAGCTTCTTATCTGGGCTGTTCAGACTCCTATTGTTTTCAGTTGTTTACACTACCAAATTTTTCGCTGCAACTTTCAACAACATATTAAATTTTAAATTCTTTTTATTTTCTTCATACATGCAAAACCTTGCACAGTAAATTTCTTTGTGAATAGCTGCACTTTTTCTCTGTGTACATGTTCAGATGCAATAATAAGGGATGACTCCTACCACCCACTGCGATATAAAAAGACGTATTTCTTTGCTGTGGTAGCTTGCCTATGTAAGCTTCCATCAGATGAAACGTTAATACGAGTTGTGCATCATCAAACAAGTAGCATTAGCCAATGGTTTTAAAAGAAGCAGAGTTACACAGATTCTCAAAAAATACAAAAGTGGAAAAACATGTAAATAAGAAAAAACGTTTATTGCACGGAAATATTATGACTTTATATGAAATATTACCAGACACTTTCCATAAACAGTACAAAATAGCATTTCGAGCAGCAAGTCAATTAAGGTTTAAGTTAAGACATAAAATTGTAAGAAATGAAGAAAGAAGTAGTGTGCATCTGATATATATACGTTAAAATGTCGAACATGTGATCGTTTTTACATAACTGGTTGGAATTTTATAAATCGTTACAAGGAAAACATCAGATCAAAGAACAAGACTGCTTTTGATCATCATTTACGAAGTACAAAACAAGCACTGGGTGGTAGTGAGAGTGCTATGAAAATATTTCATGTGGTACCTAAAGGAATGAAATTAGACATACTTGAAGAATGGGAAACATACAAACAGAAGATAAAGGACCTGGACAAATTGGTGAATGAAAAATCCGAATTTAAATACAATAATTGTTTTGCTCTTTTTAAAAATGATTCATATTCAGTAAAGCATTTTGTTTATGATGTGTCAGTCATTTATAAAATAGTGTGATAATGTTAGTGACCTTTTCAATACAACATGTAAGTATTTATTTGCAGTACAATGACTTCTGAGAGACAGAGCATATGGGCACATAATAAACAACTGAAGGTGCCTGTGAAATTTTTAAGTGCAGACGACTGAAGACATATTCCGAATTTTGAATGTATCAAGAAAATTGTAATACAATCAAGTAACATTTGTTTTGTTGACTGATGTAAAAATGAATGTATTAGGTACAGTGAAACATTATAAATGCATATATGTCACACAAGATGCATTGCACTGCTGTAATCTGTGCACACAGAATGTTTGAAAATATTGTATTTCATGTTTTGTTGATAACTTTGTTTTTCTGATGTAGGTAATGGTATGAGAATGAACAATAATTTTCGAAGCTAGTCAGTCATAAAAATATTATTTTCAACTTTTACAGAAACCTTAATTAATATAATAGAAACATATTGAGCTGCTAATACTCATACTGAGACAATGTTGGAATTACATAAATGTCATAATTTCTATATACAGCAACTATACTGAAATTTCAGCACTTATCCCATGAACATAAGGCAGGATGTGTGTTAGACAATATATAAAAAAAACTACAACAGCCATACATTCTGCGAATACAAGGCAAGAGGTTGATATTAGTATAAGTACTCGCATTCTGTTCACAATACAAAACCTTCCAAAATGTTGCAAAGCATAGCAATCATCCTAGCTACAAGTACACGAATGAAATCCTCAGTGATATATTGTAACAGTAAATAATTCATCAGTAAATATAGTACTGCACACCAAAATACAATTTAAATAATAGAGGAAGCTAAATTACACAAAATAACAATTTATATGTTGTGAGTTGTGATGCTCGCTTAGACATTTAAGAAAGGGAATTAATTTTATCAAAATATCTGATAAAAAAGAAATACAGACAGAAATACCGCCATAAACAAATATTTGTATATACAGGGCATTACCACAAAAAGTATAAGCTGTGGATGATGTAAATGCTGAATATACAGAAGAAGAAAGCGACGTTTAATCATTCATTTAAACTGAAAATCTCTGTTGTGTTTTCATTGAAAATTAATCCTATTAAACTTGATAATTATTGTTGTTATCAAATGTTTCAAGAATTAATGCATTGCAGACTTACAAATGGTACCGTATTTGCGATACATCGTCCTGAAAGAGCCCACTAGTTGAGTGTATCATCATTTCATAGTAGATATTGAAGAAGCTACTAAAATGACAAATAGCTTGTGTTTCAAAATAAATAAACAAGTTTTAAGGATTTTTGGCATTAAGTACATTCAACTTACATTTATAAATGACATATGTAATGAAAGAGCGACTCAGACAATTTTATTTCTATACCTTTGCGCAGAGGGAAGAGTATGGAACGAGCAAGACTGACTAAAGAACACGTTGAACAAGTAAGAGTCTTTCATTCGTAGCACCAATAAATTAGCGATGAAGGTTAGCCGTGAATTAGTGATTCCAGTGACGTCTGTATGGAGACTTAAGGACTGACTTATACCTACGTCCTTCGTTTGCAGTTTCTACAAGTTCTAATACCTACACACTACTGTTTACATACAAACTTTGCAAACGAAATTTTGCTGCATTTCTATGAAGATTTTCTGTATCGTGCCTTTAGCAAACCCCTACGGGACGGTACAGTTGCAACGGGGCTCCCGTAAATTGAACGCTTTTTGTGCCATATCCCGTCGGAAAGTTTATGGGCCTTTTTTATTCAGTGAAGCAACTGTAATTGGTGTTCCTTATCTTGATGAGCTAGAATTATGGTTCTTTCCTCAGTAGTAAGAAGTTAAACCACAGAATTTTATCTGGTAGTAAGATGGTGCAGCGCCTCACTGGTATAACTCAGTACGCGATTGTTCAAACGACGTTGGATTTGGCGCAAGGGGCCGGATGACAGAACTTGTTTCACATGACCTCCACGTTCACACACGACATGACACCACGAGATTTTTGTCTTTGGAGGTTAATAAGGGACAAGTGTATGTGCCTCCGTTACGATCTAATACACCCTACTTTAGAAATAGCATTTTAACAACAGTTACACCAGACAGCTTCAGCAAGGTTTGGAAAGAACTTGTCTATCGACTCGGTGAGTTGCTCTTTCATATGACAAATAATTTATAATTGTGAGTTGAATGTAATAAATGTTACAAACCAGAATGAGATTTTCACTCTGCAGCAGAGTGTGCGCTAACATGAAACTTCCTGGCAGATTGAAACTATTTGCCGGATCGAGACTCGAACTCGGGAACTCCGCCTCGCGGGAACGTGCTCTATCAACTGAGCCACCCAAGCACGACTCACGGCCCGTCCTCACAGCTGTACTTCCGGCAGTACCTCGTCTTCTACCTTCCAACCTTTACAGAAGCTCTCCTGCGAACCTTGCAGGACTAGCACTCCTGAAAGAAAGGGGTTTTAATCTGCCAGGAAGTTTCAATGTTACAAAACCTTGGAAAATGTATATTCATTGTGATACAAACGAAATGGTTTTAGACCTTTATTTTAGTGTAATTAGGTAGTAATTTGATTAATTTCTTGAAAATGTACCACTAACATGTAACAAACCTGCATAATATGGTGAAAGAAGATTGCTGCAGTATTAATGGGAAATTTGGATGTAGGAATAGAAATAAAATGAGTGCCGTAATGTCCGACTGAAAAAAAAAATTACCGTAATTCCCGTGTATCTAACAAGGGAACATCCCAATCACACCCCCCTCAGATTTAGTTATAAGTTGGCACAATTGATAGGCCTTGAAAAACTGAACACAGATCAGTCGAGAAAACAGGAAGAAGTTGTGTGGAACTATGAAAAAATAAGCAAAATATACAAACTGGGTCGTCCATGCGTAAGATAGGCAATATTAAGGGCCATGTGAAGCGAGGAGCGCCGTGGTCCCGTGGTGAGCGTGAACAGCTGCGGAGCAAGAGGTTCTTGGTTCGAATCTGACCTCGACTGAAAATTTTGCTTTTTTTATTTTCGCAAAGTTATGATCTGTCCGTTCGTTCATTGACGTCTCTGTTCACTGAAATAAGTTTAGTGTCTGTGTTTTGCGACCGCACCGCAAAACCGTGTGATTAGTTGACGAAAGGATGTGCCTCTCCAATGGGAACCGAAAACATTTGATCGCATGGTCATAGGTCAACCGATTCCTCCACAGGAAAACACGTCTGATATTTTGTATACGACACTGGTGACAGCATGCGCGTCACATGACAGGAATATGTTGTCGACCCACCTAACTAGTACACTTGGTGAATGGGTGAAAAGATTCTTCTACCTTGCCCGATTTAGGTTTTCTTGTGAATGTAATAATCACTCCAAAAAAAGTGATGAAAACATAAGAGTTTTTCACATAAACTGAAAATAAAAAGTTTAAATTTTCGGTCGAGGGAAGATTTGAAGTGGAGACCTCTCGTTCTGCACCTGTTCACACTAACCACGGGATCACGGCGCTCCTAGTCTCATGCTGCCCTTAATAGGGCCTATATTACACATGGACGACCCAGTTTGTATGTTTTGCTTATTTTTTCATAGTTCCACACAACTTCTTCCTGTTTTCTCGATCGATCTGTGTTCAGTTTTTCAAGGGCTATCCACTGTGCCAACTTATAACTAAATCTGAGGGGGGTGCGATGGGGATGTTCCCTTGTAAGGAACTTCACAGTTAACCGATACTAATGGTATTTGTCGATTAAAGTATCATTAGGGTTTTACATAACAATCAGTGCCCAGTGTCTGACAATGTTAAGTTAAGATGCAAATTAAAAATCTAAACAGTGCTTTAAATATATTTGTTCACATTTTTTCAGGTATACCGAATACACGAAATAATTTCCGTAGACATTCCTGGTCAAGGTGTAAACCCTTAAGGCTACAATAAAATCACTACTTCGAACATCGTATCTCTCATGCAGATCACCACGAGAAGCTGCCACGTTCATAAGGCCACGTTGCATCCGGACTTTACTCGTAAAGTGAACGCAGGCAGCCGAGCGTGAGGGAAGCCTGACTGCAGCTGGCCTTGGCTGCACGTGTTTCGCAGCAAGCAGCGAGGGCCCAGGATTTCTCGCGTCAAGGTCACCACAGGCGGCGAACGCCTTTGGTAAACTTGTTTGAGATCATTCCCAACGGAATAAATCGCTGCCGCAGAACGCCGCCTTGACTCGGCTGGCAGCCCGAGAGGACTTTATCATCATTGGAATGAATCAACGCCTACCATTTGTAACAAAGAACCACAGAATTAACATACATAGTTGTGAATCTTATATGTCTTTCTGTGAATAACTGGAAGATGAGTATCGCCTAGTATTTCTTATAGAACATGCAACACCGTCTAAGAAACCTAAGTCTACACATCAAGATGAATTGAAGCAAACAGTGTGGGTAGAATGTCGTGTCATTCGTGGTACTTCAATGTGCCCTCCAAATTAGGGCATAAATTGTTCTGATGTAGGTTAGATAATGTAGTTGTGCTATTAAAGCTACAAAATATGTATGCATTTCGTGAAAAATGGTGCTACACATTTGATAATAAGGTGTAAAAGAGATGGTCGATAGTGTTGCAGCGATGGTGGTTAGGCGGTTGGTCGGTCGAAATAAGATACCGTCCAAAAGTGCAGGGTGTTTACCATGTATGGAGCCCATTCTGTAGACCATATGAGGCGTAACAATGTCAGCCACTTCCCCTAGCCCTCTAGATGAATTACTGGGCTGCCCATGCAACACGACAGCACCTATTGACTCTTACGAACATGGAACACTACTACTACTAATAATGCTACTACTAATAATAATAATACTACTAATAATAATACTAATAATAATAACAGTAATAAGAACAAACCACTAATAGGGCTAACCCCCCTTTTAGTGTGATTAGGTGGTTCAGGACAGAACTAAATAAGCCTCGGACATGCTCCTTCATTGTCGGGGACGACGCTTGAACCCTATGCCCACCCACAATGGTAACGACACTGTTAACCAACTGGAAAATGATTCAAATCCAAATAGAGGTGTTTTGCAGGATATGCTTCCTGCAACCACCCTAGAAGGAAAACAAAGACAGAGGATGAGATGGTCAGATGAAGTTAATCGACACCTCATGTTCTGTTATTACCAAGCAACAAACCTAGGAACCAACACAACTGGATACAGATCACAAGTATACACAACATTTATTACCAGATACCCAGAATTAAAATTTTTAACAGAACAACGACTAGCTGATCAGATCCGTGTAATAATCAAAAATAACAGGATACGCCAGTCAGAATTAGAAAACATCAAACAATAAGTACAACAAATACTGGAACAAAATAATGTGCAATCAGAAGAAGAAGAAAATACAGTAATGGACTCAAACATCCAGGAGCAAACAAACAAAAAACAACACGCATCAATTAAACAATCAGAGGAAAACGAAATCTTAAGACAGCCACCAGAACAAGCACAAATAGAACACGAAGTGACACACATGTTAGATGTAGAAGAAAAATTTCAGCTGACATATATAGAATACAAAGACACAAATACAGACATTAGACCATTCTTGCATAGACCGCCAAATAACCCACAAGTCGAAACAACAATAAAAACTATCAACACAATCATACACAACAAAATAAATGAAAACACAACTATGGAAGAGTTACAACTACTGGTTTATATAGGAGCACTCACTACACTAAATATACACACTAGGCAGAGATCAGAACCAACAAACACACAGAAGAAACCCACAAAACCAGCATGGTAACACAGGCTACAGATCAGAATAGAAAAACTGAGAAAAGACATCGGACAGCTAACACAATTTATAAGAAATGAAATGTCAGAAAAAAAACGAAAAAGGTTAGGTAAAATCTCACAACAAGAAGTGATAGAGCAATTAGATGAAAAGAAGCAGAAATTACAAGCATTGGCCAAACGGCTTAGAAGATACAAAAAAAAGTGAAAATAGAAGGAAACAAAACTAAACATTCAACACAAACCGAAAGAAATTTTACCAGACAATAGATAACACACACATTAAAATAGACAATCCACCAAACATAACAGACATGGAACACTTCTGGAGCAACATATGGTCAAACCCGATAGAACATAACAGGCATGCATGGTGGATACAAGCAGAAACAGATACATACAAGATGAAACCACAAATGCCTGAAGTGATAATTTTGCAACATGAAGTCACCCAAGCAATTAATTCCACTCACAATTGGAAAGCCCCTGTAAAAGATAAAATAGCAAATTTCTGGCTAAAGAAATTCACCTCAACACATTCACATCTAACTAAATTATTTAACAGTTACATTGCAGACCCATACACATTCCCTGATACACTTACACATGGAATAACTTATCTGAAACCTAAAGATCAAGCAGACACAGCAAACCCAGCTAAATATCGCCCCATAACATGCCTACCAACAATATACAAAATATTAACTTCAGACATTACACAGAAATTAATGACACATACAACATAGAACAAAATTGTAGATGAAGAACAAAAAGGCTGTTGCAAAGGAGCATGAGGATGTAAAGAGCAACTGATAATAGATGCAGAGGTGACATATCAAGCTAAAACTAAACAAAGGTCACTACACTATGCATACATTGATTACCAAAAAGTTTTTGATAGTCTACCCCACTCATGGTTACTACAAATATTGGAAATATACAAAGTAGATCCTAAATTGATACAGTTCCTAAACATAGTAACGAAAAATTGGAAAACCACACATAATATCCAAATAAATTCAAATAATATCACATCACAGCCAATACAGATTAAGCGTGGAATATACCAAGGAGACTCATTAAGTCCTTTCTGGTTCTGCCTTGCTCTGAACCCACTATCCAACATGCTAAATAATACAAATTATGGATACAATATTACTGGAACATACCCACACAAAATCACACATCTGCTATACATGGATGATCTAAAACTACTGGCAGCAACAAATCAACAACTCAACCAATTACTAAAGATAACAGAAGTATTCAGCAATGATATAAATATGGCTTTTGGAGCAGACAAATGTAAGAAAAATAGCATAGTCAAGGGAAAACACACTAAACAAGAAGATTACATATTGGATAACCACAGCGACTGCATAGAAGCGATGGAAAAAACAGATGCCTATAAATATCTAGGATACAGACAAAAAATAGGAATAGATAATACAAATATTAAAGAAGAACTAAAAGAAAAATATAGACAAAGACTAACAAAAATACTGAAAACAGAATTGACAACAAGAAACAAGACAAAAGCTATAAATACTTATGCTATACCAATACTGGCCTACTCATTTGGAGTAGTGAAATGGAGTAACACAGACCTAGAAGCACTCTATACACTTACACAATCACAATGCCACAGATATAGAATACATCACATACATTCAGCAACTGAAAGATTCACATTAAGCAGAAAGGAAGGAGGAAGGGGATTTATCGACATAAAAAACCTACATTATGGACAGGTAGACAATATAAGAAAATTCTTTATAGAACGAGCAGAAACTAGCAAAATACACAAAGCAATCACTCATATAAATACATCGACTACACCACTGCAATTTCATAACCACTTCTACAACCCTTTAGATCACATAACATCAACAGATACGACGAAAGTAAATTGGAAAAAGAAATCACTACATGGCAAGCACCTGTATCATCTAACACAGCCACACATCGATCAAGACGCATCCAACACATGGCTAAGAAAAGGCAATATATACAGTGAGACGGAAGGATTCATGATTGCAATACAGGATCAAACAATAATCACCAGATATTACAGCAAGCATATTATTAAAGATCCCAATACCACAGCAGATAAATGCAGACTTTGCAAACAACAAATAGAAACAGTAGATCACAAGCGGATGTACAATACTAGCAAATACAGAATACCCCAGAAGACATGACAATGTAGCAAAAATAATACATCAACAGCTTGCCTTACAACATAAACTTGTAAGACAACATGTTCCCACATACAAGTATGCACCACAAAATGTACTGGAGAACGATGAATACAAATTATACTGGAACAGAACCATTATAACAGATAAAACAACACCACACAACAAACCTGACATCATACTCACCAATAAAAATAAGAAATTAACACAACTAATCGAAATATCCATACCCAATACAACAAATATACAAAAGAAAACAGGAGAAAAAATTGAAAAATACATCCAACTGGCTGAGGAAGTCAAGGACATGTGGCATCAGGATAAAGTTGACATTATAGCAATTATACTATCAACTACAGGAGTCATACCACACAATATCCACCAGTACATCAATGCAATACAGCTACATCCAAACATATATACACAACTACAGAAATCCGTAATTATTGATACATGTTCAATTACCCGAAAGTTCCTAAATGCAATGTAACATATACCGTACAGTTAAAAGGAAGTCACGCTTGATCAAGGTCCGCGTCACCTTCCATTTTTAACCAGACATAACGTCTGAGACAAGAAAGAAACAGTAATAATAATAATTCCAACCTACGTGAAATTCTCGTCATTTGGGTAGTCGAATTATAGTAGTGGTTAATAGGATACATTGATATGTCTCGTATTTTTCAAAAAGTAATGTAGGTAATATAGGATTAGCTCTGAATCAATAATTGCTGCAATACCCGACGACATAGTGTGTGAATTTGTTAGTAAATGCCACTGTGCACCATATTTCACAGAACATAGACCACAGTAACGCAATATGACTAATAATGCCTGCTGAAGACATAGTACACTATGTGATCAAAAGTAGCTGGACACTTGGCTGAAAATGACTTACAAGTTCGTGGCACCCTCGATCGGTAGTGCTGGAATTCAGCATAGTGTTGGCCCATCCTTAGCCTTCATGTCAGCTTCCGCTCTCGGAGGCATACATTCAGTCAGGTGCTGGAAGGTTTCTTGGGGAACGGCAGTCCATTCTTCACGGAGTGCTGCACTGAACAAAAGTTTCGATGTCGGGCGCTGAGGCCTGGCACGAAGTCGGCGTTCCAAAACATCCCAAAGGTGTTCTATAGGATTCAGGTCAGGACTCTGCGCAGGGCAGTCCATTGCAGGGAAGGTATTCTCTTGTAACCACTCCACCACAGGCCTTGCGTTATGAACAGGCGCTCGATCGTGTTGAAAGATGCAATCGACCTCCTCAAATTGCTCTTCAACAGTGGGAAGCAAGAAGGAGCTTAAAGCATCGATGTAAGCCTGTGCTGTGGTAGTGGCACGCAAAACAACAAGATGTGCAAACCCCTTCCATAAAAAAAGAGGACCACACCATAACACCACAGCCTCAGGATTTTACTGTTGGCACTACACACGTTGGCAGATGATGTTCGCCGGGCATTCGCCATACCCACACCCTGCCACCGGGTCGTCACTTTGTGTACCGTGATTCGTCACTAAACACAACGTTTTTCCACTGTTTACCTTCCTTACACCAAGCGAGGCGTCGTTTGGCATTTACCAACGTGATGTGTGGCTTATGAGCAGCCGCTTGACCATGAAATCCATATTTTCTCACCTCCCACCTAACTGTCAGAGTACTTGCAGTGGATCCTGAATCAGTTTGGAATTCCTGTGTAATGATCTGGATACATGTCTGCCTATTACACGTTACGACCTTCTTCAACTATCTCTCTCAGTCAACAGACGAGGTCGGCCTGTACGCTTTTGTGTTGTACGTGCCCCTTCACGTTTCCACTTCCCTATCAAATCGGAAACAGTGGACCTAGGGATGTTTAGGAGTGTGGAAATCTCGCTTAAAGACGCGTGATGAAAGTGACACTCAATCACCTGACCACATTCGAAGTCCGTGAGTTCCGCGGAGCGTCCCATTCCGGTCTCTCACGATGTCTAATGACTACTGAGGTCGCCGATATGGAGTACCTGGCAGTAGGTGGCACCAAAATGCACCTAATATGAAAAACGTATTTTTTGGGGGGTGTCCGGATACTTTTGGTCACGTAGTGTATATTTACAGCGGGAGAGGAAACATAATCTGTGGTTAGCACGCTTCTAGAAAAAATAAAACTGAGAGTCCTCTCTGAATTTTGACGAATTGACCTCTTACTGTTGGTGACTGCAGAAATCCATGTGACATAAATGATACAAATTAAAGAGTACTGCCAGGTGTTGCCGTCATTCACACAAGAGTAATTAGGTTAAGGTAACTACCAATTTCCTCAAGAGTGCGTGTCTATATCAACAGTGGTTACTTTCAATCTTTTTATGAACCAAATTCACTCCGCACCATGTTTAAGGATAACAATTATTGCGTTCAGTCAATGGCAACTGCTTGGTTTCCAAAATCAACATCCGCACACACAGCTGGAACAAAATCGATTTATGAAACTGTCTTCATCGATTTGTTTTTTTAAAAAAAAAGAAGAAGAAAAAGAAAAGAAAGAAAAAGCCAGATATATAATCAGCGTCGGAATTGACGTAGTATGATAATTCTGGCGAGTTTTTGCAGGCACTAAATACTTGATTTAACGACTTTCTCAACCCTTTCGTCATCTCACTTCGCTACAGGATCTAACAACACATGCGGTGTTTTCGAGCTGTTGTAAAATGAGCTTATTTTTTTAAAATAATATTCACTTAGATAGTAGTGACACGTGGGCCAGGACCAATAGATAGGTCATACAAAATCGACTTTAGATGAAAAGGAACATGGATTAAGAAAGATCTCACTCGAAATGCGACGTATTTGGATACAGTCAGGAAACTATCAACAGCGACGTTTTCAACGTCTGCATCATACTCTGAAATCTTTAAGACTGAAACAACAGCCACAGACCAGGTTGTGTGCAGCAGGAGGCATGAATTTTAACATCTCACAATAATCTACGTCATTTAAGTGTTTAATGATAAAATGCACCCCGATTTACTTCACTTCATGCACACCCCTTGGGAATTGACATTTTGGGACAGTTTGTGGAATAAAGTTTGTTCCTACTTTCCGAAGGGAGAACACAGTGGTTCATATTCTGTGGTAAAACGACCTGATTACTACACGCATGTGGTTTTTTGAGTCTATCTTAAAACAGTTTTTCTTATGTTTAATTTCTCCTCGACTATGTAGTGTCATTTACCATATATTCGCTCTCTAGAAAATAATTACACAGATTTAACAAAAAATGTTTGAAAATAATATCGTTTTGTCAGACTAAGAGAATGAAGACCACTTCTGTGGGTCAACCGTAGCACACATATCGCGGTATAAAGAGATGAAATAGGCTGTTGTAGGAGAGAAAAGTAATGTAGACTGGTTGGTGTGCCGAGAATGGGAAAGCTACTCATTGTGGACACTGGAAAAGGACTGACTTACCTGCAAAACGAATGTCGAGAAAATGGTGACGCCTGTTATTTTCTTTAGCAATTTTCGAAAGCGAATGTCGGTGCAACTACTGGTAGGACATTCGGGTGTAACCCAAAAACGTTGTCAGCTGCTCGCCCGTGTTGTCAATCAAAATACGCAGCAATCTATGGCACTCCGCAGCAGACGATTACGGCGCGTGGTGTTGTTGACGTAACGTACGAGTATGTAGCTAATATTGCAGGGGCCCTGGGAACATTGTGATTGGATGGTGGAAGAAGGAAAACAAGTTGCTATTCTGATTAATCCAGCTCCCTGTTACATCACATTGCTGTCTTCTGGAGATCAGCCATCCTACAGGCAACCTCCTGTCATTCGTAGTCAAATGTACACTTCCCGTTATGGTAACGATGTACTAAGCAGAGTATTTGTGTAGGCTTTCAAGGGACAGACAATGGTATCAGAAAGCATCACGAATATTAAAACTTACGCAAATGTTTTGCAGAAAACTTGGTGGCTGACGTCTTTCCCATCAGAATTGATACTCCTGGAGGTCTGACTTACAATGTTTGTTGACACAGTTTTCATAAAGGAAGTGTTTGTGTCCTAGAAATTAAATACAGTGATTCACGATTATTGCAATATGTCAGTACAGCATTCAGAATTCTGTTGCTACAAAATGTTCCAAGTTCAATATTTTCAAAACGCTGCCTAAGTCTTCAGTTTTTCTCTGAGTCTGTAAACCACAAAAAGTCCAGAGGAAAAGAGAAGAACATCGCGACAACATGCACAATATTTTGTCAACACATCGAACTTTGACCATCTGAACCACTAGTGGTCTGATGGCAATAAATTGGAACTGTCCATTTTACACACGGGACCATACATCGTCTTCTTCTACGGAGCACAGAGACCGCCATGCTTCTTGTTCTAGATTCGCATCCTGTCAGCGCGTTTAACTCACTGTCACTCTCTCTGGCAACCCCAGCATACATAAGCTAAACTTGATGTTCGATCTCGGCGTTTTGGAAGTCTACGTCCTTTCTTAGCCATGTCTACTCTTTAAGTAAATGCGGAGCGAAATCCCAGATCTTGTTGACAGGAGAGTCTGAGTGGCGGTTATAAAACTCTCTCATCCATAGAGCATTTAGCTGCCAAGCAGTATTTTCCAACCGCCAGGCTGCAACATTTCTCAGATGTGACACTTGCGTGTTTTGCCACGGTTCTGAGTATTTGGCCGATGCATGTCAAGCTTATTGACCAGGGATCTGATACAGTACCGATGCTCAGAGAATCATATCGATCTTATTTCTGCGGATGGAATCTGCGTCACACTTGACGCTTCTAGACAATGAGGCCATTCCTGCTGCAAGAAAGATAGAAAGACGCTCCCTCGTGGCTTCACTTCCTACCCCTCGGCTGTGTACCTATGTCTTGCGGCTATAGGTCGCAGAGCACTACGAATGTAGCACGGCAGTCCAAATCAATCACGTTCATTTAACCACTGGTCTTGTACACTGTCTGACATGACATGTCCCTTACCCGGACTTCGTATACAGAATCCAGAGGAAAGAGCAGGCCATATCTGATTGGGGAACCATAGAGAGACACTTGATCACGTCCTACTGGAATGACCTGTTAATGAGCCCTCCTTGATAGAAGGGAGACAACATCTGCAGAGCTTTTCTGTGTATTAGGCAGTGCTTAATGAGCGAAATTTGGCTGTCTAAATGAAACAGCTTCAGTCTCCTAACAGACAGCCAAGAGAGAGCTGCTAGTTCATGGCCAGAACAGAAGGGTGTGTCACGCCCTACTGGAGGTACCGGGATATAAATAAAAGGAAATGGGTTTAAATCAGTTGTTTACGGATGCGAAGTCAAGTCTGGTAGGAAAACTGAATCTTCAGATCCTCGATTACCACACGTGTGGTCAAACGGGAAATATTCTCCCACACCGACGATCTGCAATAAGATCCATGAAGACTCCAATGCAAGTATTTATTATGAGTCATTAATCTTGTGACTGGCTTGGTGCGGTCCGCTACGAGTCCTCTTATGTGCCAATCTCTTCATCTTACGGCAGCAGTCGAAAATCTACAGCCTCAATTATTTGTTAGTACCATGGAAATTATTCCCTGGTGTCTCAGTACATGATGTCCTGTCACCCTGTCCCTTCGTGTTGTCGGTGTTTACGATTCTGTATAGATCCTTCTCATTTATTATCGGTCCGCCTAATTTTCAACTTTCTTTCGTAGCACTACTTAACAATACCTTCGATTCTCTCCCGTTCTGGTTTTTCCACGGCCCATACCGCACTAAAATACTGTTCTGTGCTCTAAAAGTACATTCTCAAAACTAACTTCCTCAAATTAAGGTCTGTGTTTGGTACCAGTGGATTTATTTTGACCAGAAATGCCCGCTATAATGTGCTGGTTTGCTTTTAATGTCCTACTTGCTTCACATATCATGTGTTATTTTGCTTCCAAGCTACCATACTTCTTTAACTTAGTTTACTTTGTAATCATTTGTTTGGATATTGAGTTGATCGTTATTCTCATTTCTTCTGCCCCTCATTATTTTCTTGGGGTTACCCTTAATCCATATTCTGTGCACAGTATACGGTACGTTCCATCAATATGTTCTGTAATTCTTCCTCCCATTGTAAGTAGGCTGTTTATGTTTTCTTATTGGCAACGTTACGTAGCGCTCTGTAGGAAAATCACTGGCTGTGCTGTGTGCAGTCTGTAGCTAGTTGGCATTGTTGTCTGCCATTGTAGTGTTGGGCAGCGGCAGCTGGATGTGAACAGCGCGTAGCGTTGCGCAGTTGGAGGTGAGCCGCCAGCAGTGGTGCATGTGGGGAGAGAGATGGCGGAGTTTTGAAATTTGTAAGACTGGATGTCATGAACTGCTATATATATTATGATTATTAAGGTAAATACATCATTTGTTCTCTATCAAAATCTTTCATTTGCTAACTATGTCTATCAGTAGTTAGTGCCTTCAGTAGTTTGAATCTTTTATTTAGCTGGCAGTAGTGGCGCTCGCTGTATTGCAGTAGTGCGAGTAACGAAGATTTTTGGTGAGGTAAGTGGTTTGTGAAAGGTATAGGTTAATGTTAGACAGGGCCATTCTTTTGTAGGGATTATTGAAAGTTAGATTGCGTTGCGCTAAAAAAATATTGTGTGTCAGTTTAAGCACAGTCATGTATAATTTTTCAAAAGGGGACGTTTCATATGTCGACCCTCAGCCGAGGATACCTCACTGGAATCTTCTGATTTTTTTCTTGTAGTTTGTGTAATTAGTGTAGATTTTGTTTATTGCTAGCGCGTAATTGTAGAGAGAATCTTCTTTGTAGTTGCAGTCTTTCATTGTTGTACAGTAAAACAGGTGTGGCACGCATGTAAATTTGCACCAAGTATTTCGCAGCTGCGCTTGCAATTAACTACATATTATTTTCAGTGCTATGTTAATGTGTTCTCTTATTTTTGCTCTTCAAATTGTGTTTTTCTGTGTAGTCGTGTGAAATATTGTGACAATAATGGCGTGTGAAAAACGTAATACTAGGCTCCAAAGTAAACTGAGAAATGACAGTGAAGACGAAAGCAGTGTGTTAGCGCCACCATGTAATGAATTAACTAATATTCAAAGTAGTAATTTGGTAACTGTGCATAGGGAAATGGAGCGGGCGTCAAATAATTGTGTAGACAGTGAAACAGGTAGTGAACAGGGAAGCATCATCGATCGATCGGTCGGCAACAGCTCGCCTCAGGAATCGGGAATGACAGAACACAATATTGCAAATACTGTAGACTCAGGTTTTGGTTTCTCATCGTTTTCTCACATATGTCAAGACACATTTTCCGCTTGTCAAAATGTGAATGTTGCCGGTGCAAATTCACTGCCGAAAAGCACTGAGGAACATGTTTCAGACACCAGTGCATTGTTATTACAATTAATGCAAGAAATGGGACAAAAGCTTCAAAAGTTACGACACAATAGAACAAAATCAGAGACAAACACAGCAAAAGCTTCAAAAGTTAGACACAATGGAACAAAATTTTCAAAAGTTAGACACAATGGAACAAAATCTTCAAAAGTTAGACACAATGGAACAACACCAGAGACAAACACAGCAACAGTTAGACGCAATGGAACAAAATCTTCTAAAGTTAGACACCACACTTGAACAAACACGTGAAAATTTAACTACTGAGTTACATAAAATCGAATCGAAATGTCAAAAAGTCTGTAATGACGTAAAAACACAAACTTGTGAGCATTTCCAACCTATTTTTTCGCGTCATGAAAATGCATTACAGAATCACAAAGCAGCCATAAAAGAACTGCAAACTATTGTTCATGAAAATCACGACACCTTGCAAGCTAAAATTGACTCAGTTGCATCTACCGATTCAGTTATGCAACTTGCAAAAACTCAGGAAAACTTAAAGGACACAGTAGATACGATTCCAACACAAATGGACACTTTGTAACTTGGTTCAGAAAAACACACAGAGGAAATAATTTCACTAATGGATAAAGTAGCCGAACTTTCAGATCAGTTCACTAAATTATCTACAAAGGTAGATGATGATCTGAATGATACAAGACCTGTAGCCTTCACAGACACTGAAGAGTATGAAAAAATTAGAAAATTCAAACAAAATCAAAATCAAATCAATACACAGTACAAATGATAAATCCGGGAAGTACAAGATCAGTTGGCACAAGTAATACAAGAATTACATATTTCAGAGGACACTCGCGCTCCAGTACGGGAAGAGGGACATAGAAATACGGAACAACCACAAAATAATAACACAGCGTATTTCGGAAATTATGAAAGAAATTGGCAAGGTGCACCGAATTTTGAAATGGAACCGCCGAAACGACGTAACAATGACCGATATGCGACTCGCCGACATGATGATTTTGACTATAAGCTGTTCATTACTAAACGTAAATTTAAAACATTTAAGAATTCTGGCAACGACATTCATCCACTAGCGTGGCTCCATCAATTCTCTCGTTGTTTTCCTCCCAACTGGTCATTAGAGCACAGATTAGAATTTATATGTGGCTACTTAGAGAATGAACCAGCTGAAAGAATGCGATCGGTCATTCACGATTGTCACAGTGAAGGAGAATTTTACCATGCGTTCCTCTCAGCATATTGGTCTCAAGCTACACAAGACCGAGTAAAACATAGCATCATGATGATGAAACACTTTGAACAATCTGAATTTTCCAGTCTTGTCAAATATTTTGAAGACATGTTGCATAAGAATCAATATCTTTCAAACCCATACAGCCCTTCAGAACTCATCCGCACTTGCTTAATGAAATTGCCTGAACACTTAAGAAATATTATTTTGGCAGGACGTTGCAAAGACGACATTGAAGCTTTTCAGGGACTCTTACAAGAATTAGAAATTGACACTGACAATCGCAGAACGCGAAAACAGGAATACAACAATTACAGGTCACATCCGTCGCAATTCCGCGGTGAAAGATATAATAACTGGACACGAAAAGGCTATTCTCACAACACAAATCGTGACCAAAACAGACACCATCCGTATGACAACCGTTGGCACAAGAGTAATAGTTACAGAGAAAGATCGCATTTCCGTAGTAATGAATATGATAGAGACAATCATAGAAACAGACAATATGGTAACCAGAACTATTATTATCAAGGGAGACAGAATAATTTCAGACGCAACAGTTCAGTGCGCAGTTACGATTCAGGAAGAAGTTCTCCACCACATGACGGACAAGGAAGAAACTACGGAATCTACCGACATGACGACAGACGATATAATCGTAACGACCGACTTGAATTGCATCAGAACTGGCGAGATTCAAACAGAGTAGGGCACTCTCGTCAAGGTGAATTTCTAGAAGTTAGGTCTTCTAATCCTAATAACGACGCGCGCCAACGAAGAGACAGACAATGACTCACACAGCAGGCAGCCGCATGCGCCAGCTGGCTCAGAGAAAAATAACATAGATGCTAACCTTGAGAAAAATTCCAGTATTCTTTACCGACATATACCACATGATAATTGCGTTGAAGTTGAAACTCTGCGTACTAGGAAGAGTAAAGGTTTACACCACATTTCACATGTAAAACCGTTTATTGAAAGATAATCTGCTTTTTAACTTTGTCTTTGCCGTATCACTTTACATTGCTAGTATGCTTTGTCAGACTTAGAATCTGTTAACAAGCAACAATGTTTGAAGTTAAATATCCAGTCAAGAACCAAGAGAACTTATTTAAACAGAAGTTACGAATGCATTGTTATTGTGAACAGACGACACAGTGTTATTGTGTGTGTGCATTCTTGCTTGTTAGTTGCATGATTACGTAACGACTATAAGGCTCACATACTTAGAACATTTACCAGTACTGCTAATGAGATTTTAATGCAACATTTTGGTTTACTTGAAAATACATTCTGGATTTAAAGTACTTTCTGTGAGATACCAGATGACACAGTGGTTAGTTTATGTGACAGCTACACGATTTTATGACGACGCTACTAATGAGTGACAATTTACAATGTTGCTTTTGCGCTGTATCTGTTTTATATCTGCACAGTTTTTCTGTATTATTCTGGAAAGTAAAACATGTTTTAGTAGTAACTTTTGTGCTATAGCTACAATGAGACTGCCTTTTCCGTAGTACAACAATACGTTATAGCACAGTACTTTCTTTATCACGGCAATAAGCGTAATAACTAAGATATCTATACGCAAAGCATTTCACTTTTGTTTATCATGAGGTAAGTACATTGACTTCTGCAGAACTTAGCTTTCAGAGGACGATAACTACGACACTTCCACAGAGATTATCTTACAACAAGACGCACAGTTTAGCGCTACAGTACACGTATTTGAGTGATTAATTTTGTACTTAAACCATTTATTTTTCAAGATTTTTGAATTACAAAGAAAGTTTTCCGTGATACATTTCATTCCATTGCTGTAATCTGTAACACATGAGGGTATAATTACATTAATCCTCAGGGGGGTACATGCCTACTTTGTGTACCATGTGTTTGGCAAGTACAAGGAGCCCTAGCTAATATGGTATTTGCTTATACAACTTTACACATCGGTACCATATTTCTCTAACACACAAATTACACAGCTCCCTGATTATTTAACAGAGAAACAAATTTTTTTTACTACATCAGTGACAGATATTTACGCAATTACACAGTTGGATAGCTTCACACTTATGAAATTGTATTTCGTCTGTACTTGGTGAACTGTTCATATTTTTTTCGGAACCATTGTGATATTATGAGAGCTTTGAATGATATATTTGGTATGGGATCACGATTTTTAAAGTACGTTTGAGGCAGATGACACATTTGACATGAGCAGAGAATTTTTTTTAGGTTTTGAAATTATTGGAGGAAGCTATGACGATTTTGAGAGTTGACTGAGGTGTTATGATGTTATTATTAAGATGACTATGTGTATTATGCTGTTGCGGTATGTTTATGATCAATAAGCTGATGCTGTTTGAGTTATTTGATTATGCTACATATCCGTTATGATGAAACATTGTAGAAGTGTCGACGATATGTATATATATAGTAAGGTAAGTAATAATGAGTAGTGGTTAGGGACTCTGATTTGTGGAAAAGGTTGTTGGAAACCAAGAATCGTACTTTAAGAGTTATGAAATGTATGTAAATGCGTGAATGTATTACAATGCCGGCGAAAATTTTTTGGACACTGTTATATCAATAGGATTTTGTTTCTACAGATTTGTAACGCAAATTCTTGACCTGTGAAACATTTTTATATGAGACTGTCACTGTAGTGGAAACTGCTGTCGTAAATATTTCGGTAAGAAAGTTAAGTGACCACCTTCACGTAATGCGTCATGGGCACCCAGCTGTGCGACAGACGCCTGGAAAAAAGCCATTAGTGTGTGCCTTTCAGAGGCACAGGTGGAGAAGAAAAAAAAAAAAAAAGAGGCCATTATCCTCGCTATTGACATTCCTTTGTAGAAAGCATCGTAAATACGACACCCTCAAACTTGAAAACATGATTACACTGTAAAGTTCTTGATTTATGATATTTACTGAAATGAAATAAAGAGAAACATTCCATGTCTATTGTCTCGCTGGTTGAAAGATAGTTTACTGTATTATGAAATGCCATATGGCTAGTGAATGACGTTTCACGCCTTGCCTTGCCTATTTTGTTTAATATCTAGTTCCTAGCTGCACTGCAGCATTGGTTAAAATAAAATTTTATAGATGCACTAATATAAATATTTTATGCCTACAGATCCAGTAAAAAATAATTTTATGATGGGTATACTCCAAAAAAAAAAATGAGGGAGCACAAGAAGACATTTCCACTTCACAGGAATTGCATACATAATTTTTGTCAGTGACTTGGTAACTTGTCTGCTAGAGCAAGTTACAGTGATGCATCACTCTAGTGTTAAGATGTGACATAGGTATTAAACATGGCCATTTTTACTGTAATATTTTTTCTGCTTGAGCTTTCTCATGTTTAGATATAAATTACTGCATTTGCTGTGGCTGTTTGCCAGGCATAGTGCTACTAAATTTCACTTTGTATTACTCTGTTAAGCTAGTTTTACTACTGATTTATTTTTCTTGTTGCTGCACATTGGCTCATATTAGTTGTAATGTTGCACTGCTTGGTAATTTAGACTTACTGCAGCTTGCTGTGACAGTTTCCATTTTTTTTATTGCTGTTTGTATTAATTGTTTTGCGCTGCTGCATTGCCTCGTCCTTTAGTTTAGCATCTGAGCTCAGTAGATTTAAGTTAGCTTAAGAGGGGGTAGACTATATAAGAGAATGAGTTGCGATGAATTGGAAGAAATACATTGAGAAGTCATACGAAAAAAGTACAGAAAGCAGGTGTAGATAGGACTTTTTGGAAATAATGAAGAACGAAGGGAGATCTCCGAGAAGTAAAGAAAGTTTTGTTTGCAAAATACTGCAGTAAAAGAAACCCTGTCATTTCCTTGTGTTATCCCACTATGTGTTTGTGTTCCCTTGTGTATTTGTGTTTTTCCTGTCTTTATGTGTTTAGCTGATGTTGTTATGTTGTAGAATTTTTCTAATATTATGTTATTTACTTTGTAAAGATGTTTAAACATTATTTGTTCTGTTTTGTTGTAATGCTCATGTGTGAAGTTGATGTTTCGAAAGTTATTCTGATGTTTTATGTATGTACTCATGTCATAATTCCTGTAACACTGATGTATATGTTATTTCCATTCTTTTGTAAAGCCTGTACTACAAATGTCATCTGTATTGTTATGTTCTTTAATGATGTATTTTGTACCTTTGTAATTGTATTCTTATGTTATAAAATTGTAATTAACACCAATTCATCATATTATTAACTTGTAAGTTCCATTTCACTGCACACGTTTCTGTTGGTCATAGTATATGGACAATATGTGAGTAGTAGGGACTGTTAGTGTTTGGACGTGTGTTAATAATTCAGCAAGGGACTGGATAACAGCATTGCCGGTTCTAAGGACAATTCCAAAAACTTTGTGAGTGCACAAGTGGTGGTTATGGACTTGCTATATTATCCACAAGACTCTTCAATGGTGATTGTGCACCTGCACAGTCACAACAGATGGCTGCTGGCCATCTCTACAAGGACTACAGTGTGTCTGCATCTTTGATGACCCACCAATACCATTATTTCTACAAGGACTGCAGTGGGTCTGCACCTCTGGTGCCCCACCAATACCACAATCTCTACCAGGACTACTGTGGGTCTGCACCCCTGGTGGCCCACCAATACCGTAATCTCTACCACGACTACAGTGGGTCTACTCTGTGATGACCTGCCTACCAATATTCTTCAAAACTTCGAATGACTCTGCTGTGGGTTTGCTCTGTTGTGACCCATTACTTGTCTGCATGTCGAGAGTCAGCACTGTCTTTCCATTGGAAGGACAACACTACTTCTTCAAGACTGCACGGAAATCCACTACTTCCTTGTGCATTTTCTTTTACTGCTCAGACTTTGAGAAAAACACTGCAATTTCACTGTGATGAATGATCAGGACTGTCTTTATGATGGACTGTGAGAAAATTTTAGCTTTTGACCAACATTGTATCAATAAGTGTGTGCATTTGATATCTTTGTTATTGTAATTATGGAAAATTTTATCAAATCAATATTGGCCACTGCCCAAAACAATTTGTAAAATTTTTTGTGGGGTGCATGGGGGCTATGTAAGTAGGCTGTTTATGTTTTCTTATTGGCAACGTTACGTAGCGCTCTGTAGGAAAACCACTGGCTGTGCTGTGTGCAGTCTGTGGCTAGTTTGCATTGTTGTCTGCCATTGTAGTGTTGGGCAGCGGCAGCTGGATGTGAACAGCGCGTAGCGTTGCGCAGTTGGAGGTGAGCCGCCAGCAGTGGTGGATGTGGGGAGAGAGATGGCGGAGTTTTGAAATTTGTAAGACTGGATGTCATGAACTACTATATATATTATGACTATTAAGGTAAATACATCATTTGTTCTCTATCAAAATCTTTCATTTCCTAACTATGTCTATCAGTAGTTAGTGCCTTCAGTAGTTTGAATCTTTTATTTAGCTGGCAGTAGTGGCGCTCGCTGTATTGCAGTAGTGCGAGTAACGAAGATTTTTGGTGAGGTAAGTGGTTTGTGAAAGGTATAGGTTAATGTTAGTCAGGGCCATTCTTTTGTAGGGATTATTGAAAGTCAGATTGCGTTGCGCTGAAAATATTGTGTATCTTTTTTAAGCAAAGACATGTATAATTTTTCAAAAGGGGACGTTTCACCATTCACTGTGGATAGCACTGTCATGAGCAAATTTTATCGCTGATACCCTTTCATCCTGAATTTTAATCCTACTCCTGAGCCTTTCTTGTATTTATATCAGTCCTCCTCCAATGCAGGCATCGAACAGTCGTGGAGGAATGCTACACCTCTCTAAAAATCCTTTAATTCGAGCACTTCGTCTTTCAGTTCTATTTTTCCGTTTTGGTTCTTATACACACTGTATATCAGCCGTCTCTCTGCATAGGTTACTTCTACTTCTTTTTCAAATTTCGAACATCTTGCACCATTTTACGTTGTCGAACGCTGTTGCCAATTCGACAAATCCAGTGAAGGTCTACTGATCCTCTTAAGCCTTGCTTCCATTACTAATCTCTTCAAAAGTGCCTCTCTGGTGTGTTTACGTTTCTAAAGCCAAACTGGTCGTCATGTAATAGGTTACAGTTTTCTTCTCCATATTTCTGTTTATTATTCTTGTCAGGAACTCAGATATATTGGCTGTTAAGCTGATAGTGCTAAAGTTCTCGCATTTACCTATACTTTCTACCTTCGGGATTGTGTGGATGATATTTTTTCGAAGGCCTTACGTAAATCTCCAGTCTCATAGATTCTGAGCGCCAACTTGAGTAATCGTTTGGTTTCCACATCCTGGCAGTAATGTTACGTATCCCTTCTGCCATAGTTCATCGCGTCTTCCAAACCTCTGTTAAATTCTGACTCTCCTACTGGAGTCTCTTTGTCTTCCGTGTCGACTCTCATTTCTTCTTCTGTCACGTCATCAGACAAGTTCTTCACCTCACAGAGGCCTTCAGTGTATCGTTTCCATCCACCCCTCTCTCTTCTGTTTTCGAAAGAAGAATTCACACTGCTTTCTTGATGTTGCCGCCCTTGCTTTTAACGTCATTGAATATTGTTTTTACATTTTTGTATACTGAACCGTCCTTCTGAAAAAATGTCAACTACGCTCCAACTGAGCTGCCTGCTGTGGTATTCATTGTCACAGTATCTACAGCCTTAGAGAACTTCAAACTTGTCTCGTCATTACTCAGCATTTCAGTATCCCAGAAAGCTAGTACAAAAAGAAAACTGAAGTAGAGTACCTTAGCCGCTGAAATTACTTAAGGTTATTCAAAAACCATGACAAAAGTTGTCGCCTTCTGCACATATTTTTATAATAACGACAAATTTGTTTCTTGCTCTCTTTCCTTCCCCTTTCTTTGTTCTTTCCATACTCTCTAACTAATTTGTTGTTGCTATAAGTCCCCTTTATTATCAATAGTTTTCTTTAATATTTGGAGGGAAGTTTGAATGAGTAGTGTCATTGGATAAATTAGTGATGGTTCGCTTCGAGCTCGTTCTTAGAAGAAACGACTGCTCATAAATGCATACTGCCGGAACCGTCATCGACCGGCAGCTAACGAAGACACTGGTATGTACCGGGTGATCAAAAAGTCAGTATAAATTTGTAAACTGAATAAATCACGAAATAATGTAGATAGAGAGGTAAAAATTGACACTTATGCTTGGAATGACATGGGGTTTTATTAGAACCAAAAAATACAAAAGTTCAAAAAATGTCCGACAGATGGCGCTTCATCCGATCAGAACAGCAATAATTAGCATAACAAAGTAAGGCAAAGCAAAGATGATGTTCTTTACAGGAAATGCTCAATATGTCCACCATCATTTCTCAAAAATAGCTGTAGTCGAGGAATAATGTTGTGAACAGCAATGTAAAGCATGTCCGGAGTTATGGTGAGGCATTGACGTCTGATGTTGTCTTTTAGCATCCCTAGAGATGTCGGTCGATCACGATACACTTGCGACTTCAGGTAACCCCAAAGCCAATAATCGCACGGACTGAGGTCTGGGGACCTGGGAGGCCAAGCATGACGAAAGTGGCGGGTGAGCACACGATCATCACCAAACGACGCATGCAAGAGATTTTTCACGCGTCTAGCAACACTTTTTTTGTTCTAATAAAACCCCATGTAATTCCAAGCATGTGTGTCAATTTTTACCTCTCTATTTACATTATTCCGTGATTTATTCAGTTTTCAAATTTATACTGACTTTTTGATCACCCGGTACTTGAGTTTCAAAGAAATAGATAAAAATGTATGTTTTTCTTCAACTTATTTCAAAACGTAATAATAAAAAAATCAAAAGTCCATTTAGTTATCTAGGTGATTGGCTATCAATAAATGTAGTGTAAATAAATGTAAAGATAGGTAATTTTACTCACTGCTATGGAATAGTATTTCCAAGATTTATAGTTCGAACTTTAGATTATCCATGAACGCCTAAAGTACATTATCGGAACAGACGGTGGCACATGTGATGCATATCCGCCCGTCCGCCTAAATTAGATAGTTTACGTGCAGCAACGAGAACGGTCTGTGCTTTAAGGTGGTAGTGCCGGTAGTCAAACCGAGCTGTCTTTCATAGGCCAAACAGTGAGAAACGAGCAAGGACGGTGGGGGGAGCGCCAACAGCATTCACGTTTGAGATTATCCGACAAAATGGTACACTGAGGGAAACAGAAGATAGTTACGTCGTTAACATCTTGGCCGAACGCCCCAAACTCATTCCAGTATTTCCGAGCCTGTGGGAATCTCTCTCTCTCTCTCTCTCTCTCTCTCTCTCTATCTATCTATCTATCTATCTACCTGCCTCTCTCTATCTCCCTCCCTCCTTTTCTTTACATTTCATCAGTACGTTAGTTTAATTTCCCTACAGAAAGTAATCGTTTCTACAGATGTAGCATCGTGACTGTCCGTGATGACTACTGGACGTGTCTAAAGTTACTGCAACTTTTCAGGTGGCGATCGGAGAAGAGCATGGAGGAGGACTTGCTGGTTAATGGAACTACTACGAGCTTTGCGACTGGATTATAGACTTTCTCGCTGACAGAGCTCAACACGCCGCTCTTAACGGAACAAAAGCGATAGGTGTAGAGGTTATGTCAGGAGTACCACACAGAAGTGTGATCGTTATTCTTTTCAATATTTGGAAATGATCTAGCAGAAAATGTCGGAAGCTACATAATGCTATTCGGAGATGATGCAGTTGTCTACAAGATGGTAGCAACATGAGAAGACTGTAGCGATTTGCAGAAGGAGCTGCAGAGGATTGATACTGTGGCGAAAGTCATCAGTCTCCTTTTCAGCCCACAGGAAAGAAGTATCTCCCAATCTGACTGCGTACAGAGTTGTGTGCAAGTGTGGCGAAGTGTTCTAAATGTGTCTGGGTACAGTGTATCTCAGGCTGAGCATGGGAACCAGCTTGGTATTCACTTAATGAGTTGTGGCCAACAACCTGAAAACTACATCCAGGCTGACCGGCACACCGATCAGCCATCGTCAATCCGCCTGGCGGATTCCATCCGATTCTTCCTGTCGGTTAAATTTCGCGTCTGTAGTACGTCAACAGCGTGGTGTAGCAATTTTAATGGGCTGTATCGTATTTCGATAAAGCATCAGTGATTTAATTACGTAGGTTTGTACTTGTATGTTCATAAATTTAATACTGGGTGGCGTGGTGTTCAACTCTGTGCATGAGCACATCACTGTGCAGACAAAAATCCAAAAATGTCCCGATGTACGTCGTTCCATTTCAATGAAGCACAGCTTCGAAGTTTAATGATAGATTTTTCGCAAAGATGTGACGATATTGTTATAAATTCCACGCGTAGACTTCTGGCAGGTAATAGAGCTGCCCTTTAGTTTTTATCTATGGGTTTCGGTGCATTTCTTTTGCTTAATATTATGTCATCACAGTGTTTGCAGTATCTCACTGGGTTGCATCTTCAAACTGTACTATGGACTTTGTGACTGCAGAAGATAACAAACTCGTAATGCAATTTTCCACGCTGCTATCAGAGTTGTCTTTCTTAGTCTATCACTTTTCTTTCTTAATAGAAACGGTATATCTGAACGATTTCCCTTAATGAAAACTAGCTGTCGTAGTGTTCTGTTATACGTGTATTGTTCCCATATCTGATTTCGTTAGAGGTGCCCTCCAATCTAATATCGGGAATGCTTTCAAAACATCTGCCACTTCCTTTCCTTTCTTGTTAGTATTTTATCTGGCTAGTAAAATCATAGCGTCTTTTACCGACACCTAGTTCCAGGATATAAATGGTTCAAATGGCTCTGAGTACTATGGGACTTAACAGCTGAGGTCATCAGCCCCCTAGAACTTAGAACTACTTAAACCTAACTGACCTAAGGACATCATACACATCCATGCCCGAGGCAGGATTCGAACCTGCGACCGTAGCGGTCGCGCGGTTCCAGACTGAAGCGCCTAGAACCGCTCGGCCATAACGGCCGGACCAGGATATAACAATTAGCGCTGTAAACAGCGACATTGACAATGTTGAGATCTGAATAGACTTCCAGTTGTTAATCTCAAGAACTTAAAGCAAAGCATGTGTTATTTTGTAAGATTTACTGCACATCGTAGAACTGAATCAAACGTCTTTGATGAAGTCTCTGAGGAATAATTTTCAAACTAATTTTTATCGAAGTATAGCATTTCGTTGTTTAGTGATTGGACAAACAGGAGGAGCTGTTGCAAACTGTTCAATAGTCAACATGCCTGGCAATTGTGATGTAAATAAAAGCTGTGGCACCAGCGACTATCACGTGGGAAATAAACAATGAACATCTCTTGGAACATTTGATTGGGATTAACATGTCGGGATACGGCTCCGATCCAGATACGGAGTGAAGGACTTCCTAGGAACAGTTCGGATCAGCCCGGCTTGTCCATAGCACTCAGTAGCGCTTCAGACCACAGTGCCAAACCGTCTCACGATATAGCACACCCTAGAAAAGAGAGTTCATTCCACTAGTTCCCATGTGCCGTTTACTGAAGCAAAACTCATCGGGAAAAGTTATTTATTGCCTCTTGCCGTACTATTGTGACGCCTGTTGATCGGAAAACGACCAAACTCATCTCTGATGTGGAATTCTTAACAATGGCAACCGTTCACGTACGATCCATGGCTAGCGCCTTCAGCGGTAGAGAAGGCCCGAGTGGGAGGGTGTTGGTTGGGTGGGCGGGAGGAGTGGAGGGACAGCCTGTAACGCGCATCTGAGTCTCTTCTGGTAACCTTCATTCCACTCTGTCGCTTATGATAAACCCAACATGTCTAATTTTCTCGATATTCCATGTTACATGTTATTTAACGGTTGCCTCGATTCCATTTCGTCACTCGACGTATAAAATAGAATCATCCCAAGCTCTACATCAGTAGTGACAATAACTATTCAGCGCCATTCCTGCTTTAACTGGCATCGCCTTGTTTCAACTTCCAGGCTAAAAGCAGTCGCTGCTGCAAGTCTGACTCACACTATTATCAGACAACGTAGTAACTTAAAATGCTGAATAATGTTACCGAAAACGTGTGTTGAGTAGGAACAAGTTAATGATTTATTTGGCACGTGAGTCGTATGTTCTGAGTTAAACGTGTTACAAGTTACACTCCAGGGGTTAGCATGAAACAAACTATGTGAAAAATTCCTTCCGGAGACATCAAAACTTTATCCACGGCTCCATTAGCCCGAGTCCATCTGTCAAAGAATAATCTCTTTTGCCGTCACGTTATGGTTTCCGTCTGCAATTCCTTCTAAATTTTCGCTTCGGCTTCAACCTGAAATACTTAACTTTTACTTAGGGCAAATTTAGATAAATAACTATCTTAAAGTTTTTCCATCCAAGTTCCGAGGCTTTGCTTTAGATCCTCGAGCCTAGAAATATTTTACGGATAGTGTGATGCTGGAACCTTGACGAAACTCCTAACCTGAAGGACACAGGGGGTTACTGGCTTAGGAATGTTTGTATTACTATCTTTCCCTGCATGGGAAACATTATTTTTGGCTTCTCTACTGAAGCCAGTGGCCCTGGTGCTTGGGTAGCTCAGTTGGTAGAACACTTGCCCGCGAAAGGCAAAGGTCCCGAGTTCGAGTCTCGGTCCGGCACACAGTTTTAATCTGCCAGGAAGTTTCATATCAGTGCACACTCTGCTGCAGAGTGAAAATCTCATTCTGAGAACCTGGATTCATCCGAAGAAGTGACGTTTTGCCATTCGTGTACCCAGGTTCGTCGTTGAGTACACCATGGCAGGCGCTCCTGTCTGTGTTGCAGCGTCAAGGGTAACCGCAGCCATGGTCTCCGAGCTGATAGTGCATGCTGCTGCAAACGTCGTCGAACTGTTCGTGCAGATGGTTGTTGTCTTGCAAACGTTCCCATCTGTTGACTCAGGGATCGAGACGTGACAGCACGATCCGTTACAGCCATGCGGATGAGATGCTTGTCATCTCGACTCCTAGTGATACGAGGCCGTTGGGATCCAGCACGGCAATTTTAATGGCCAGTAGTGTAAATAACTATCTTAATGTTTTTCCATCCAAGTTCCGAGGCTTCGTTTTAGATCCTCGAGCCTAGAAAGATTTTACGGATAGTGGGATGCTGGAACCTTGACGAAATACCTAACCTGGAGGACACAGGGGGTTACTGGCTTAGGAAGGTTTGTACTACTACCTTTCCCTGGCTGGGACACATTATTTTTGGCTCCTCTACTGACGCCAGTGGGTTTTCGGTGGCCCTGCCGGTAGCCAGGCTCCACCCTGGACCGAAGGTGTATCTTCGATAAGGCAGTGCCCCTCTGGGATGGGAGAACACTTGTGGAGGAGGGTGAATCGTTGTTAATTACGTACAAAGTTTTACTGAAGATCAACTCATTCTAGCTGAAGGTGAATACCATCTTGAGTTTGGGTTGGGGTTGGGTTGTTTGGGGGGAAGAGACCAAACAGCGAGGTCATCGGTCTCATCGGATTAGAGAAGGAAGTCGGCCGTGCCCTTTCACAGGAACCATCCTGGCATTCGCCTGGAGCGATTTAGGGAAATCACGGAAAACCTAAATCAGGATGGCCGGACACGGGATTGAACCGTCGTCCTCCCGAATGCGAGTCCAGTGTGCTAACCACTGCGCCACCTCGCATCTTGAGTTTATGATACGATTTATGATAAGATGTTTATACCTGGGATATGACAAATGGGAACTACAGATGACAGAAATCGAATATCTGGTGCCGAGTAGTGACATCAGATTTGAAGTTCACAGTAACAGAGCAGCTTTGAGACGGATAGAAAAATGTTTATGTCTAGGGGCATACACTGACAAAAATGAGTTGGTTAGCACGAAAGTAAAATAGAGAATACAGCAAAACAGGGAAGTTACAGAGGGTATAAATTCTTTTTGGTGGGACAAGAACATTTTCAACAAAATTAAAAAGTGAATGTGTAACTAACAATTGAATCTGTCAGATGCTATGGATCAGAATTACGGATTTTAAATGCAGATTTACAAATGTGACATATCTGTGGAAATGAATTGTTTCCAAAGGAGCGCCAGAATATCAAGAATTGAGAGAAAGAACCAGTGGTGCAGTAAGAGCTAAAATAAAGGCAAATGAAAAAAAAAATTATAGACGAGATTAACGAAATAATGGGCCCTGGCAATGTATGCCTGCATAGGGGGGCTTGGCAGAAGATAACGGAAAGACTGCAAAATGTTGCTATTAATTTATCTTTGTATTAATTAATCCTTTACAATAATAATTATAATTTATGCCATTAAATCACTAATTCATCACGTTAACTTCCATTCAGAAAGTATTCAATGAACTGTGGGTGAAGCCCGATGAACAGGGACTTACATACATTGAGCGAAAATAATAGTGCATTGAGAACGGCTAGCTTATAGCCGAAATCTAGATCTGCACAATAACATTTAAAATAGAACGACTGATTGCTGCAATCCATAATTTACAAATCACTAATTATTTCGGTTAACTCTAAATTACTACGAGATCTATTTGTAATGATATTAGCGTTTAATTTTTACGTCCACCTGCATCTGTTCGTCATTTACGGATACTTCATGCATGTGTTTACTTCACAAGATACTTGATAGTGTTTGTAGAGGATATGCGATGTAGTCTTTTGTTACCCCAATTTACAGGAGCTTTTATTGATAATTCTCTCCTGTAACATAGCGTTCCTTTCAGCTCTGTCCAGACCTGCCATTCTAGGTCTTCTTTAATTTGGTCAGTATCGGCATTCTCGGTCTCTTTTTCTTGCCATCAACAAAGCCTTCCAATACGATGCCAGAATGACTCGTAAGCCGAAGAATATAATCCACACAGAAGCCATGTAGTGCTTTAATGGAGTTCCGCAGGCTTGGCGCTTCCTCTGTTCGTCGTAGAATCTCTTCGTTTTCAGTCATTATCTTAATCACCTAGGAAAAGCGCTAGTCCTGAGAGATACAGTGTCTTTTCTTTCAATCTATTTCAGTTACTCACATTTCACAATCGTAAAAAGAAAACAAGACAAGAATCTTGATAAGAATTTTCCAGTCAGTATGAATTTGAGACAAGAATCTTGATAAGAATTTTCCAGTCAGTATGAATTTTTCTTTTTGCACTGTCTTCAGAGTGCAGGTAGCGCTGGAAACGGATTTAAACCCTCATCGTTTCAGTTACAATTCATTCACTTTCAGGATTGTAATATCGAATGAAAGTCGCTACATGTCAGTTTTTTCTCTGTGTACTCCAATAGCTCTGAGGCTGATTTCCTGCTATCTGGAGGGAATGTAAAATAGTCTAATTAATTCACATTTCTTAACAATCGATTCCAGATATTCTGTGCGTGGTACTTCAAGCACAATGCCAATATGGTTTAATATACTGAGAGAATGATCTTCGTACTTTATAAAAAATTAGTCAACAATTACGCAATGTAAGCAATTTCGGTGCATTGTTCCTCCCAGATAGAATTGTAAGTGTCTTAAAATTTAAAAAAATGCTTTCTGCATAAATCTTTTAATTACTTAGAGCGCGAACATACACAAAAATTAAAATATAATGACTACACTATTTTCAGTTGTCAGTGCAACCGTCTTAAAATCATACTCGTATGAGATGCAAGTTGAGAAAAAACTGGATATACAAGTAATAATCGTATCACGCCATAGCTTGCAGTTGTATGAGGACAAGTTCAACAATAAAAAAAATTTCATTGAATTTTCCTTTTTAAAATTTTGAGGGATTACGTAACATCGGTTTCTTCTCCCCTGAAAACGTCGGGCATTACTACCAATAGAAATTGTATCTACTTCGTACATTTCATTATTGCTCGTATATCGATGGAAGAAATCAGCTCACACAGGCAATTTGATTAGGGTGCTATTCCTATCCTAAAGGAAAGATATGCCTACTTAGTAGGAGACTTGTAAAATAATAAGGTAGTAATAAAAAAAACATCCTTAATGCGTCATGTGAAGTAAGAGGTGTCATACAGTTACAGATTGCAGAAAATTGCCGATTATTTAAGTAAAAAGTGACTGACAATAGTACGGAAAATAAAGGAACCGATGCAATGCGATGCGAATCATAGGGTCCCACTTCTTAGCTCGTGATTTTAACTCATTTACGTGATTAGTCACCCGTATGGCCGAAGCTAGATACTGACAACATTGGGAAGTGGCATACGTCAATGGCGTATCTCAGCTTCAAGCCTACGGACTCTCGTTCAAGCAAAGGAAGTTGTTAAAAGGATGTTACAAGGGAGGGGGAAAAAGGACGTATAAAGATTAGGGCTTGACGTACTTCTCCATTGCGTTGGAGAAGATCAGAAAGAGAAACAAGTCTTCTCCTTTTCATGCGAACCATATATACTGGATTCATATAACAAGAGATGTTAACAATGAGATAAACTTTAGGTATATTGAGGACATGTGGCTATCGTAAAAACGAGTACACTCGGTAAGACTGCTAAGGAAAGTACCGTTAAGGAGGAAAGCTGAACACAGTAATTTTATTCCGGTAGAGCGTCAACATGAACAAAAAGTTTAGAGCAGAAAGAGAAAAAAGCAAAGAAAAATATTATGTCGTCTTAGAATTAATACAGGGCATCACAGCTGCATAACACGACTTCCAAACAATGGCGCTCAATAGGTTGAAGGTGTTGAATAAATGCCGGCCGCGGTGGTCTCGCGGTTCTAGGCACGCAGTCCGGAACCGTGCGACTGCTACGGTCGCAGGTTCGAATCCTGCCTCAGGCATGGATGTGTGTGATGTCCTTAAGTTAGTTAGGTTTAAGTAGTTCTAAGTTCTAGGGGACTGATGACCACAGCTGTTAAGTCCCATAGTGCATTCTAAATTACTCTCCTTCGCTGACGGATATATAACGCATAAATGCGTCTTGAGATTAATGAATGCAATGAAAAAGTAATTTCTTGACAAGAAGTGACAATGAGCTTACACACAGTAGTCGATTAGCCCACTTTCTCACACCCAAGTTTCCCATCACCAGACACGATGCACACCATTCATTTGGCCAGTCTACCGTGTATGTATCAGCAGAGAGAGAGCGAGAAAGAAAAAGGAAAAAAAGAATCATCTGTGTACGAGTCATCTCAGTGGCGTGGCAGCGAACAGAACGTGTGGGCAGACAGCACCACTGGCTGGAGTTCGAAGCTGTAGATGGCAAAGAGATCTTGCAGACAGAGGCTCTAAGACACAAGGGCTATTCGGAAAGTAAGTTCCGATCGGTCGCAAAGTGAAAACCACTATGAAAATCAAAAATGTTTTAGTTGCAATAGTTAGCTACCCGTTACAGTTACTTCCCTACATAGTCGCCCCTCCGACTTAGATATTTTTCGTAGCGTTGTACCAACTTTCCAATACCATCGCCACAGAAAACAACCGCCTGTGCTTTCCGCCAATTCTCTACGCTCGTCTATAGCTCGTTGTCTGTGCCAAAACGTTATCTTCATAGTCAGTGGTTGAGCTGTGCAGAGATGAAACTCAGGACCAGCCAATTACGGGCTTTGTTGTTGGTGATCAAACACTTCCCATCGAAAGCGTTGCAGGAACATCCTCATTGCCCCTGAAAAGTGCGTACGAGAAGAACGAAACGCATGACAGTTATGTTATGTGGTCTGCACAACACCAGGCGAAATCTCTCACAAGGCCCTAATATTTGGCGGGAGACACTATTTTTTAGGCATCTTTACGTGATCACTGTGCCCTCAGAATTGAAAAGAGCGACATGCCGCGATGGACGGACATAATAGACACCCTACCCAACACATCTGTCCGAAACGTCATCAGATTTTCCCAGTGGTTTCCATTTCGTGACAGATCTGAACTTACTTTACTATTAGCCCTCGTATAGTGACCTGCACAGGAGGTGGACAACCTACTGCGAGCACGTCATGACCGACATAGGACGCGCGTGTGAATTCTTCTGTATGTTTTTGGATTTTCTTCGGGAGAGATACTGTAGTTTTGTTACCTCAAAGCGTAGCAGGAACAACAAATGTGCTACAGAAAATCAAGAAGAACCACGTCGAATGTGTGCCATTAACCTTCAAATTTATGGTGTCCGTTAGTATTAACGAATACCCTTTAAAACACCGTAATAATGCTTGATATGTCTTTTTCGAGCTATGTTATTAAAGCTAAGAATAATCTCTTATGGGAGTGTCAGTAACGACTGAGCATTAGGTCTGACAGGACAAAGATGCGGTAGGAAATAGATCGTTTTCCTTCTGAAACGAATCATCCTGGCATTCACGTTATTCGGTTTAGGGAAACCAAATAAAATCTGAATCTGGATGAAACGACACTGATTTCCTTCCTGCGCTGTGAGACCAGTATATTTGCCAATTCCCTAACTGGCTTAATTTTATCAATTTTCTCTATCAGAGGGATTAAAATTTTTTGCTTACGTAATGTGTGGTGTCTTGTTTCATAACCTAAGTACTTTCGATAAGTGTATTGATCACTGATGTGAAGCCATTATACAACTGTTAGTCAATCAATATTGAGAATATTCAGCTCACTTGTCAATCCGATGATTATTGTCACAACATGATTCGGGACAACATTATCCAATTATCAAGTGCCAAAAACATATACATCGGTTGGAGGTAACATTTAGGCATGATAACCAAAAAACGGTAAATATCAACAAGTACAGAGTCATGCCGTAATAGGGGCCACGTAAATTACCCATGTTGTTTAACAAGAAAGCGGTTAGCATAGCTTTCAACATGGACAACAAGTTAGAACAGATACTGAGACAAGATCGACACAGATGAGAACTGGATGATAATATCGGGAGTGTATGAAGTAAAATGTCAGGACCATATGTGGAGCAGACGGAACGGAACTTTAAAGCTAGATTTAAAGAACATAATAATAGAGAGAACGGTCCGTCAGCTGTAGAAAAGTATCTCAAGAACGAGCAGCAGCGGATATAATGGAAAGCACGACGATTTTCAACATTGAAGAAAGATAGTGGTTGCCATCAAATTTATAGGAGGTAGAGATTTATTGTGTCTTGAAGAAGTAGTGCGTCGGCGTTTTAAATGAGAGGACGGAAGTGTCTAAAGGTCATTTTTGTGCACATTTTGGTGATATACTTCTCAAGAAGCAGCCGTCAACGTATTTCACCTAGTGCCATAATATTTATGCATGCTATTTTTGAGATTGCAGCGTAGAGATAGCTTGAAGTTAGAATGAGCTGGGGTCAGACAGGCATTTCTCAGAGATTTTATCACTGACAGTAGTATTGTTGGTGCTGAGCATTAAGCTTTAAATAAATATTATCGTTGGTAGGTGATGGCAGCGGCTTTCAGTTTGCAATTGTACCTCGAGAACGATGGATGCACCGGCTTGTGATGTTTTATGTCTGATTATTTGGCTTGACAAAACACCTGTGCAGCTTTTTTTTAGTTGTAGCGAGACCTAATGACACAAAAAAGTTTTAAGCTAAGTTATAACTCAGTATGTCTGTAATCCTTATATGTCTGTCAGTATAAGGAGGATTGTTTTATCTGGTTTCCTTGTATTTAGCTCTTGAAAATGGGATAATGTTGTCCCAAAACATGTTGTGGCAAATAATTACACGGTTGACAACTGGGCTGAATATCCTCGATATTGTATTTATCACGTATTCGTATAGGCTTAGACTTTGTTATCGGTTAAGCAGAAATGATGTATAATAAAAATGTCACTTGAAGAACAATTGCTAGCAAAGTTAGCTCTGCATCACATCTGAGGATAAACCAACTATCATGAAAAAGGGGACAAACATCTTGTCCTGTCTAGTAATTTACAAGACCCTCCTAGCACATGGTACTTTCGTAGCACGTAGAAAATACTTTTTCTGTTTTTTAACTAGCTGTTTTTCACAATGGACTTGCATTAATATACAGGTCGAAACGTATAGCTTATTGTTCTTCAGCTAACATTGTTTATGTATGTACAGTTGAAAAGTCACCTAAATGCTCTTCGAATGGCTGTAATTTTTCCATTAGCGAATCGCTTCTGAAGCTACACGTAAAGGTACTGCAGCGCAGTTAAAACATTAGAATATGGATATCGGCCTGTAGACGACCTTGCTACTTGTATCTCGTAGCAGCGGCCTGTGACGTAGTCGTAGCAGGCACAGTATATAAATGATCTACAGTACTCAGTGGCATTGGGTAATGCTGTCAGCTGTGATAAAAATGGAATTAATGTCAGATGTTGTCATTTTGCATCTTTGTAACGTAGCATTAGTATATTATTTAGAGCACAGAATGCCCCAAACAGAACAGAATTAATAGACAGACAATCAAGAGTGAATTCACAGTACACCCGGTTCGAAATTTCTGTTAGAGTGCTATGGATGGCAGATAGCAGCTCTCCGAAAGCTGTGCAACTTTCACCTCACGCTGTGGCTGCCTTATATACTTCTTCCGAATCTTTAAACAGTATTAACCATACTCCAAATTCATCGACAGTTGGTGGCTCATATATAGCACATAATGCGATAGTCGCTTGAGGAAGCCCAACACGTAGACGACGGATGTTCGAGCGCAATCCCAAACTTGTTTAACAGTTCCACGGGAACAGCAAGAGGCTACACCACGCATGGGCTGATATTCGTGAGAGGCATACCCACACCTATTTAAATTTCCATAGTTTTTCTGAATCAGTTTAGGTGAATAATGGCAGGCATCGCATTGTCTTTACACTCAGGAAGCAAAGCAGATACTGTGGGAAGAAGAGGAGCAGGAAAATTTCAGCTTACAGTCTGGGGAATGACCTCATCAAACAAGTTGTAGGAAAAGATTACAAGCTGAGACTCTTTAGAGGAACCTTAAAGAAATATAACTTATCCATAAAAGAAGTGGGTGACAAATCACTTGTTCCACCTATTCTCGAGAACTTCTAGGACCCTTATCTGGTTGGATTAATAGAAAAGATAAAAATGGTGCAAATGGCTCTGAGCACTATGGGACTTAACATCTTAGGTCATCATTCCCCTAGAACTTAGAACTACTTAAACCTAACTAACCTAAGGACAGCACACACATCCATGCCCAATGCAGGATTCGAACCTGCGACCGTAGTAGTCCCGCGGTTCCGGATTGCAGCGCCTAGAACCGCACGGCCACCGCGGCCGGCTAGAAAAGATAGAAAAGATCCAAGGAAGAGCGGTACACTTCGACACGGAATTGCTTAATCGGCGCGAGAGGGTTAGGGAAATGCTTAACAAACTCCAGTGGCAGATGCTACGAGAGAGCAGTTGTGCATCACAAAAAGGTTTATTACTGACATTTTAAGAGTTTACGCTCCGGGAGGAGTTGGGAAACTTATTACTTCCTTCCAAGTACGTCTTACGAAATGATAACAACGCGATTGAAACAGGGAAGGGGTGAAAAGTTTTCGGTATCAGAGGTGCCCTCCGCCGCACACCGCAAGATGGCTTGCAGATTATAGATGCGGGTGTATATGTCTAACCTGTCGAAATCAAGCTCTACTTGATTCCAATTCTACTGTTCAGTTACCTCTGTCTCCAACTATCTATTCCTTCCCTTAATGTGTCACCAGAGAATCTAAGTTGTGAAAGAAGAGAATCACAAACTCCCGGAGTAACAAACAGAAAGCACAGTTTTGTTAGGTTTGTAATGGCACCGTGGACAACACATTCTCATGTGGACCTTTCCATTCCCTTAGCATGAGTCAGTGCGTCTAACAGACGCATGCAGTGTGCAAACCAGCAGCCCTCACATTTGAACACACAGTAACTGTCATGAGTAGCAGTGTTATATCAAGATAAAGTCATGGCGATAACAGTGAGATCTTTAAATGAAAGCTTGGAAAATTTCTTTCCGTAGATTCTGACTTCGTTGCACATGACACAGCAACAGACAACTCTGCATCAACGAAGTGTCATTTCTTCGGTGCAGTTACGGTCTTTCCTTCGTTAATACGACAAATTACCATTTGCAAGTGTAATGATGCAAAAGTGACACTAGATTCTTCTTTTATCATCAACGAACAATGAGAGTGTTCCACATGTACATTGTTCATAAAAAGTCTGACAATCAGCAAATTAAGACGAATAAGTCATGCCACACAGAGACTCTTTGTTAAGAAGTCTACAGAACAGCATCTATAGTGTACGTTTTATTTACTTTCCAGTCACTACACACCAGCAACGAATAAACTTGCAACAAAAATTTAATAAGCGTGCAGACAGTTTAAAGAACTTTAAAAATCTAGCGTAACTTTGAAACATGTTTCCTCATTTGGGTATTCATACTTCATTGTTACACTGTTGCGTGAATATGATCGCTTGAGGTTTTTCGACATAGACCAACTCTCGGATATCCACGCAGATCACGACGTGAAAAGTCAGATGAACCCTTGAATTTGGGGAAATACATTACGGAGTTGCTGAAACTATCGAGTTCACCTACTTTTGCTCGTCGTATAACTGCTAGTCTTAGTAATAAACGAACAAACCACCTAACATAGTATCCATATCTGTACTCAATAAGACTTGTGGAATAATTTTCTGGGATAATTCGTCACTTAGAAAAAAGTTATGATTGCACAGAAGCGAGGACTAAGAATAATATATGATGTTCATACGCAGTTATTTTCCTCTTGAAAGAGTTCGTTATTAAAGCTGTCAGTGGTTCAGAAAAGAGTACGGTACGCGTCAACAAAAAGTTCTGATTATTTTCCCAAGAATGTAAAATGTCTGGCAGGTAGAGAAGCAGGTTTGTAACCTAATGTAAAATCATTTCTCCTGGACAACTCCTCCTATTCCAATGACGAATTTTCATCTAAACACTGTTAATCTGTAAAAAATAACAACAAAAATAATATTAAATGTCGTTGCATGAGTAGGAGTGAGAAATAATGTATTCATAAATGTTAAACTTGGGTGAGTGTGCCATTTCGGAAATTGTAAATGTGTAAATGGTCACCATTTCGATTCAAAAGTCATGCAGAGGAACATGTAAGTATGTAATTTAACTAATGACAGCACAAGAGCGACAGGAGACTTTACTTCAGAGGAGACTCCGCTTCTCTGGTCCACTATGGATCTGTTAAGTCAAGGCGCACAGTGTCCGTAGGCGATGCACGGCGGTGCATCGACGCGCAGTGCGTGGTTTTTGAGTTCCAGGTTTCATTCTAGACAACGGCGCGAGTTGAGGCAGCGTAGTAGCGCGCCTGCTTCCGACTTCTAAAGGGAGTAACCCTCTTTCAACGCATGAAAAAAAGGAGAGTTGCGTCATTTTTTCCGAGTAAAATAAAAAGTAATACTAAATCTGATGCTATAGTGTTATTCGCAACACTTTTGTCTTTAAGAGATAATTTTCTTGTGTCGATATCGGTAGTTCCCTCTAACCGCTGCACCAGGTGGGAGTATCCCTTGCAGCCGGAGCACTAGTCATCAGCGGGAAATGCCGAAGCCCTTCTATTGGACCCATAACAAAATAATTTTGTACAACTCATTAGGATGCGTAGAATAACTGAAAAATGTTAAGTAGTAAAAAAATGGTGACTTGTTGCAACAAATGTTATTTTCTTCGCCCACAAAATTGTGAAAAAAGCGTGCACAGAAAATAGACTTTTGAATGTGCTGCAAAACGTTTACGAACGCTGGTACAGAATTCAGTTGAGAATGCCAGCACCAAATTCTGATAAAAATCGCTTGTACTGCTGTCAAGTTACGTTTCCCAATTTGAAACGTTCATAATTTCCATAATGGCTGTTACGCCGTCGTTCAGATTACAGATCGACTATTTTTCCCCGCTGTGCATGATTTCCGCAAGCGCTTTTTCACAAATTGCTTTGTAACTCGATTACGGAGTTTCTGGCAAACTTGGGATGAACGCTGTAATGAAATAGACATGCCAGATAACATTTTATGCCAAATTAAAAAAGACAGACTTTTTGAAATTGTCAAATGGACTACCCCTTTAATCAATCCGTGAAGTTCCTAAACTTCAACATTGAATCTCTGTCTCAACTCATAAACGTTGTCAATAACATTCCTAATTAGTTTTCTAAAGGTACGCAATTTTTGATAGCATTCGAGGTATGAGAATGATAACTACATTTACGTTTACGTTATGTTTATAAGAAACTTACGTAAAACTTACTTTAAAAAAGACAGCTGCTCTTTTCATTTCCAGTTGATATCTGAGTATTACAGTCCGCGTCAAAATATAAATTTTCACACAAGCCTTTGAATCTCATGATATTTTCGTCGGGAAATATCGCACTATGATTCCCCTTTTAATTCGTCGCAAGAACGTAGAAATGACAACTATCTAAATAAGTGTTCACGGAATGGAAAACTGAAATCTCTCAAAGAGGTAAGGCGACTAGGCCTGATGAGATATGTGTACGATCCTCCATAGAACGGGAAAAACTGTTCCTCTTCTAACAGTACTCTAAGATAGGTCGCTGGACTAGCGAAGCGCACCCTCTGAATGGAAAACGAGCACGTCATACACGTTTTCTAGGAGGGTCGTCGAATAGCCTCACCAAACTGGATTACGTCGGTCTGTTGTATAATATTAGAACACGTTTTAAGGTCCTATATTTGTGGAGGCAGAAACCTCCCCTGTAGTAATAAGCATGGATTTCGCGAAAAGCGATCGAATGCTTGTACACGAGACCAAAGGCAGTAGATCCGGCGCGTAGGACAATTCCGTGTTTCTTGATTTCGATATGGCGTTCGATGCAGTTCTGCACTGACGCCTGATAAATAAAATACGAGCGTATGAAATATCAAACCACTTTTGTCAGTAAAGACCAGTGCCATTCTTAACAGGAAGAAATCATAGGACGTGAAACTAGCTTCGGGTGTACCCCAATGGCGTGTTATAGGGCCATTATCTTTCACAGTATATACAGTGTGTATCAAAAATGTTCAAATGGTTCAAATGGCCTAAGCACTATGGGACTTAACAGTTGAGGTCATCAGTCCCCTAGACTTAGAACTACTTAAACCTAACTAACCTAAGGACATCACACACATCCATGCCCGAGGCAGGATTCGAACCTGCGACCGTAGCAGCAGCGCGGTTCCGGACTGAAGCGCCTAGAACAGCTCGGCCACTGCTGCCGGCTATCAAAAACGATAGCATAAACTTACACGTCTGAAAGAACACGATAACAGAAGCACAAATGTCAAGTAAATGTGGTCTCTAAGACACATACATTAAGAGCTATGAGATATTCTTGATTTTCAATATTGTGAAACAAATCTCTACTACTGCAAGCTCTTTGCTTTCCACATTTTGGGAAGTGGTAGTATGGATCAAAACAAGAAAAAATGCCCAGTAAACATGTGCTCTAAAATGCATACCTTAAAAGTTATGGGCACTTGTTCAATAGAAGTGTTGTGTTCCAAGTACCGAATATGAACAGATGCTCATAGATGTTAAGGTATGCATTTTAGAGCAGATGTTTACTGGGCATTTTTTCTTGTTTTTGTCCATACTACCACTTCCCAAAATATAGACAGCAAAGAGCTTGCAGTAGAAGAGATTTGCTTCACAATATTGAAAATCAATAATATCTCATAGCCCTTAAGGTATGCGTTTCAGAGCCCATGTTTACTTGACATTTGTGTTTCTACTATCGTGTACTTTCAGTCGTGTAAGTTTGCGCCATCCTTTTTGAAACACCGTGTATAAAAGATCTTAATGGATAACGTCGGAAATTTCATGAGCCTTTTCACGTATGATGCTGTTATGTATAGAGAAGTCGCAACTCTATAAAATCGATGATTGTAAAGTCATATGATTAAACGATTGCAAAGAATCACTGAAAGTAGTCACATCCATTAAATATCTGGGAGTACGTGTATGGAGCAATGTAAGGTAGAACGACTACATAAAACTAATTGCAGATATAGCAGACGCCAGCAGGAGATTTATTGGAAGAATCCTGAGAAAGTATAGACTACCCACGAAGGAGGTAGCCTTGAAAACCATCTTTTGACCAGTTCTTCAATTTTGCTCGTCAGTGTCGGATCCGCATAAGAGGTGACAGATAGAAGAAATAGATAAGATTCGAAGGAGGGCAGCGCTTTTCGTCACAGGTTCATTCAGTAAACATAAAAGCGCCGCGGGCATGCTCATTCAAGACAGGCGTTGAGCATCGTGATGTGATTTACTGTTAAAAGTCAGAGAGCGTACCTTGCTAGAAGAATCAACTGCAGATACCTTCCTTATATATATACTACTGGCCATTAAAATTGCTAAACCAATGAGAAATGCAGATGATAAACGGGTATTCATTGGACAAATATATTATACTAGAACTGACATGTGATTACATTTTCACGAAATTTGGGTGCATAGATCCTGAGAAATCAGTACCCAGAACAACCACCTCTGGCCGTAATAACGGCCTTGATACGCCTGGGCATTGAGTCAAACAGAGCTTGCATGGCGTGTACAGGTACAGCTGCCCACGCAGCTTCAACACGATATCAAAGTTTATCAAGAGTAGAGAGTGGCGTATTATGACGAGCCAGTTGCTCGGCCACCATTGACCAGACGTTTTCAATTGGTGAGAGATCTGGAGAATGTGCTGGCCAGGGCAGCAGTCGAACGTTTTATGTATCCAGAGAGGCCCGTACAGCACCTGCGACATGCATTATCCTGCTGAAATGTAGGGTTTCGCAGGGATGGAATGAAGGGAAGCCACGGGTCGTAACACATCTGAAATGTTACGTATTACCCTCCTGAATCCACCGATTCCATATTATGCTAACAGTCGTTGGATCTCGACCAACGCGAGCAGCAATGTCGCGATACGATAAACCGCAATCGCGATAGGCTACAACCCGACCTTTATCAAAGTCGGAAACGTGATGGTACGCATTTCACCTCCTTACACGAGGCATCATAACAACGTTTCACCAGGCAACGCCGGTCAACTGCTGTTTGTGTATGAGAAATCGGTTGGAAATTTTCCTCATGTCAGCACGTTGTAGGTGTCGCCACCGGCGCCAACCTTGTGTGAATGCTCTGAAAAGCCAATGATTTGCATATCACAGCATCTTCATTCTGTCGGTTAAATTTCGCGTTTATATATATATATATATATATATATATATATATATATATATATAATTGGTGAACAAAATAAGAGCTTAGTGAGTATATAACCTAATTTACTGCAGCGTTCAAGATTCGCTTGCAGATATAATTTAACACATTGTTTTTAACGGAACGAAAGCGACAGATGTAAAGGTAATGTCTGGAATATTGCATGAGAGTATTATACTACAATAACTGATTATCATATACATAAATGATCTGTTGGATAACGTCGAGTCCTGCTATCAAAGCCCGCATCTCGTGGTCATGCGGTAGCGTTCCCGCTTCCCACGCCCGGGTTGCCGGGTTCGATTCCCGGCGGGGTCAGGGATTTTCTCTGCCTCGTGATGGCTGGGTGTTGTGTGCTGTCCTTAGGTTAGTTAGGTTTAAGTAGTTCTAAGTTCTAGGGGACTGATGACCAAAGATGTTAAGTCCCATAGTGCTCAGAGCCATTTGAACCATCCTGCTATCAAAAGACATGACACCTCAGACCATCACTCAGGGTTGTCTGGCCGTATGGCGGGCGACGGTCCAGTTGGTATCCCATCTCTGCCTGTGGCACCTCCAGACACTTCTTCCCTCATAAATGGGGCTCAGTGCGAAGCACGATTCTTCATTGAGGACAATTCTACTCTGGTCAATGAGATTCCTGGCCGAATATGCCCGACACCACTACAAACAGGCCTGTTGCTGTGCAGAGGTCAATAGTAGTCGGCGCAGGTGTCATCGTGAGCTCAGCTCCCTTATCGATGATAATGATGAATCCGCGACTCTGAATGCCTCTCCGATGATTTCTCAGTCCCCAAGTTCTGTCGTCTCCCTAGGTCGAGCGCTTCCTTCTTGATGCTGTGTTCTGCACATACTCAAATGTCGAGCGATTCTCCAGTTACTTGCATTGCCTTCTTTGAGCCCAACAACATGTCCTCTGTCAAATGATGACATCTAAGTATATTGTTTTCACGTCTGTCTGCGAGGCATAGTTGCCGTTCCACTGAGTACATGGAATGAAATTCATAAAGAATTTATGCCCTGATTTCGACATGTGACCTGTTTACTATCCCTACCAAGTGCACAGCGAAATTGCGCTGCAGCGCCAAACACTCATCCATCGGCCGCCAAAGTTTAGAATTTTACATTTTCCGTCGATACCTCTATGAATATAAATTTGCTACCAATTTTCATTGCTTCTATGTGGTGTGTCGTGTATTTTTTCTCTTAGAGTGTAAATACTGAATACTGTGCGGAAATAGACAAACAAATACGTTACTGTTCGAGCACGCCATTGCCGAAATGTCACCGGAAACAGTAACTAACGAAAAAAAGCACAAGTAACCGTGCTGACGCTTCTTAGGTAGAATGAGCACATGAAAATAATACTAGGAAAAGCGGCCGCCAAGCTGAGATTCGATGAAAAAATCTTGAAAAATTATTATCTATCCACGTAAAAGTGGCTTAAAAACACTTGCAGGACCGATTTTTGAGACCATTACCAGGTGGTTCAGGAGAAGAGATAGAGAAAACCCAATGAAAAGCCGCGGGATCGTTTCTTAAGGGTATTATGGAGTTCGTCAATGAACTCCAATGGCAGACGCTACAGGAGAGACGTCGTGTATTACTGGGAAGATTACTATTGAAGTTATGAGTGTGTAAGTTCCAAGAAGAGTCGAGCCCCTGCCACTTATGACTCCCAAAATTATTACAACGAGAAAATTAGAGGAATTAGATCTCATACCGTAGTTCATCAAAGTCCGTTCTTCCCACGCACCATTCACAAATGGAATAGGGAGCAAAAGGGGAGGGGGTGGAATTATGGCGTTACTTCAAGTTTTCTCCGCCACATATTGCAATATGTCTTGCGGAGTATACATGTAGGTTAGAGACGAAAAGTTCCTATACAGTGAAGGACGAATTTTTTTCCATTGTTTCTGACAAATTTTGTGCAGATCAGAAGTGGACTTTTAAACACACTGGTCACAAATGGTGGTCTCACCGCGCTTTCCATCAGTTTCTGAAACAGAAACTACCGAACTCACAACTATAACACTTCCATGTTTTTGTTTTGATACTCGACATGGAAGGGCTGCAATGCGTACGTGCACTTGTGTGTGTATGTGCGTGCGTGTGTATGTGTATGTGTGTTTATAAATATTACGCAAGTGAGAACGCAGTGAATGACGTGATGCGGTACGAGGAAAGACGCAGAAAACTGTGTGTGCATCCTCTTCACAGATCTTTCCTCGAATCTCCCGTATTTCTTCACTCCCCTCCATATTTCCCGTCCGGCGGAAGAGTTGCCTAAGCCGCTCTTGTGTGCTCTCACTGTTATCTTATCGCCACTCACTGTACCACCGCTGCCCACTATGTAACTAATTAACAGCTTCTAGTGCGAATGATGCTGAGTGGAATCTTCCATTGGCGGATGGGGGTTGCTCGTTTCGGTGGCGCTACCACCATACATCGAAAATGTTCCATTCTGCGAGATTTAAAGCCATGGCATCGATGTATGCTTTATACATCTATCCACATACATACCTTACAAGTATTCTGTGAGGTTCATAAGAAGACATGGACAGTAATTTGGCTACAGACTCTTACCTCTTGCACCCACATTATACCATTTTTTTCTTCAAATGTGCACTTCGGAAATGTTATGAATACCATCGATTTGGATCATATTTTACTATCCAATAGTATCAAATTGTGGTAGTTTTGGATTGTTATCTGCTGACAATCATGTTTATGGAACTGTATTCCCTTAGTCTATATCTACAAAATAATATATTTTTTTTAGAGCCATTTAGGTCTGACAGAAATAAAGATTTAATTGTCGTCACATTGAGTTAACGTTATCTGATAGGTCCTCATAGACGATATTTACGCAGAAAGGGCTGTTAAGGTCAGTGTAAGTTTTATTCCAGGATATTAGGCTCAGTCACAGTTGTCATTTGGTGCAATAACTATGATAAATTGTAGGACAAATCCTAGTATCATTTATATGTCACTCAATTTAATTTGCTATGTTTTTCTTACATTTGTTCTACGTATGTATCTCTAACAACATTTCTTGTTTCACCTCTTGGACACACCACTGCGGTGAGAAGTTGTGCTCATTTACAAACTTCCCTAAATTATTCTACAGCTAAAATTCGACATTTTGCTATTTATATAGTCCTCATAACGAAGTAGCCATTTTTATATAGATTGGGAAGAACTGTCGAAACGATACAGGGTCTCACAAGAAACGTTGACTGGTCTTGTTCGCAGAAGTGTTGTTCTTCTGCAGATTTCAAATGCATGCTGCAATTCTGTGGCTAAAACATGATTCTTTCATTACCAGTTTCAAAGATGCCGACCAACACGCTAAAATATTAGGCTAGTGACAACATCAATAGGTCAATTTTTAGATAACATAGTTGTGTGGAGATAACAGCGATTAATTTACTTATAATCAATTATTCAAAATGACAGTCACAATCGCGTTATTTATTTTGCCGCCAATGAGGCAAATAATGCGATTGTGACTGTCATTTTGAATAATTGATCAATCGGTGAATTTCACAACCGTAGTAACTGATCTTTTCATGGGGCTAATGAGAATTAGGTTTAAATCACTGCATGCCAAGGAGCGGAAATAATTACGATGGAATAGATGAATAATAAGAAACCGGTAAAAGGGAAAAAAAAGTTCACTAGACGACTTTATTTTTTGAGTTAAAGGATTGTCTGCTGCATTTACGATATGATATATTCAGTAGTGATCGCAATTACCAAGCGAATCACACGTTAATTTCGAGAGCACTGCATTTATGTTACGAAAATAGTGAACTAACTTAGGCATTGAAAACTGGAGCAGTAAAATATCGTAGTCTATTAAGCAATAATAGTGAGATTATGTTATACAATAAGTAGTGTTCTGTGGCATTCAATGTGTTTGATGCAGTTAAAATTCGTCCATAAGGAAAGAGCTCTCGAATTTTTTTGAAATTGTTTTAATCCCTCAGTTAGAAGCAAAATGTGAAGTAGATGTACCTCTACATCAATTCCAGTGGATATTATGCCATATATGCTCATGTAGAATTGTTAATCGTGACACAAATATAACGAATTATTGAAGTGAACAGATATAATATAAGTTTTGTTTTCCAAGGAGACCAATTAAAGTCGTTTATCTATAACACGTGTGAAACCTTGAATGCTTGTGCGTAGAATAATCGTTTCGTGGAGACCAAAACTACTCGAATGATGTCCAGTCAAACACCGCTGAGGTAAGACACACAACTTTCTGAAGTTGAGTTGCATATGGATTATGGTACTTTGCTGAACAATATCTGTTAGGCGATTTGTCTAGATGTTACACCACAATTCCAAGGTAGAAGAATAGACGGAATCACATGCGCCTTAACTGAAAGGCAAATATAAAGTTGCGTCGATTTATCTAGAGAGGTCAAGGAATAATCTAATGTAGTGGAATCGGCTTTCGAAATTATCTCCTTTCTTTCAACGGTCTAACTATGCACCTCTGCACCCCTGTTTTCAATTCGTCCACACTACATTACCAAACATCTTGGGCATTCAACTGAACGCAGCCTATCCCAGAACATACACTTTTTTTGTAGATCGTATTCATGAAATCTCGTGGAGACACTCGTCTGGAGTGTGGAAAGAGGAGAGGGACGTGGAAAAAAAACCAGGATTTGTTTTTTTTCTCAAAATGAGAGAAACAGTTGAGTTAGTAACGACATGATCGAAAGGGCCGACAAGTTCTAGTATTTGGTAAGAGATACTCCACAGGCGTTACGTGTGTGTGGATGAAGTTTTTGCGCTATTGACGTCATGTGGAAGTATTAGGAAAACATTTAACGTTACGGAATCCTGAGAAATTGACTGATTATGACCACTGAACTCAGAGGCATACCCTTTGAGCCGAAACTTAGATACCCTCATGGTAGACTCGTGTCATGCTGAAAACGTTTAATTTGGGTTTCTATAATCTCAGGGAAATTACTAACTTTCTTCTCGCCTCGAGAGAGAATTCGGAACAGTTAAATTTAATTTCGTGGGTATCGCGTTGGCAACATAAGAAAAAAATGTAGTAAAGCAAAATATGTAACATTTATAAATTGGGGATTGATGATCGTTACTACGAAATGAAAGCAGAAATGCCAAATTAAACAATTATTATCTAACGAAAGAAGCTTTTTATACAGACATCTGACATCTCCTGCATTAATCTCACAGTTTTGAACATAACAAAGAATTTTTGCCGTATTCCGACCGGTCGTAGTGGCCGAGCGGCTGTAGGCGCTTCAGTCCGGAACCGCGATGCTGCTACGGTCGCAGGTTCGAATCCTGCCTCTGCCATGGATGTGTGTGATGTTCTTAGGTTAGTTAGGTTTAAGTAGTTCTAAGTCTAGGGGACTGATGACCTCAGATGTTAAGTCCCATAGTGCTCAGAACCATTTGAACCATTTGAGCCGTATTCCGGCGAAATACGTAGAAGTTAAATAATCTTAGCCCGACTCTGGAGCGAAAGAAAAAAGTGTTCGTAGTAAAGTCATATCAGTAATTGCAATTGGCGATAATAATGGCACAATTAAACAAACTCCTAACAGGAACACAATTTCAGTTCATTTGAACAAAATGGGAGAAAATAAGAGTCTAATAGCGTAAGAAGTTGTCGGAAAGACGCGCGACTAAAGAAGAGAAAGAAAAACCGAGCGCGCATCCTTGTGTAGAACAAAATACAGACGACAATGCTACGCCTCTCTCATTATCCTAGGCGTACATATTCGCTGACTTGCAGCGCAGTTCATTGACTCAGTGGTTAAATTATATCTTTAACTCTTGATATTTCGATAGGAACGGAAAATAGTATGTTACTACGTCGCGGGCAGGGCACAATATTTCAAAAGACACATGGACTGGACGAGATACCTGTCAGATTCTACAGAGGTAATGAGAAGGAACAAGCTCCCCTTATGCCAGCAGTGTACCGTAGATCACTGGAGAAACGAAACGCAGGTCATTCCTGTTTTAAAGAATGTTTATTGGATAAAAGCACATAGTTATAGGCTTAGATCACTGACGTCACGGTGTCCTTAAATTACTTAACTTGTTTTACGCTGAAGTATTACGAATTTCCGGAAAATGAAAATGCCCTGTATACAATTAGTATGGGTTCACAAACAGAGATCTTGAGAAGCTCAGCTCTGTTCGTCCTTGACATCAGGAGTGCCGTAGACATCGGCGCCTAGATTCATGCGGCGTTTCTTTGGTTCCAGAAAGCACCTGATACACTTTCGCGCTGTCGTTCAGTGCGTAGAATGCGAGCTTACGAGAAGTAGGACCAAATTTGCAACTGAATTCAGTACTTCCTTGCAAACAGAACTCAACACGTCGCTTTTAAGGGCTAATACAATTGTAAAATTTTCAAAAATCATTTTTATTGGTTTAAAAGATGCTTTGAACCGTGTAAAAGTGAGACAAAGACACTATTTCCTTAAAGAAAATTGCTCTATGGAATTCCGAGCTCCTCCTCTAACCTTACAGATTATTGCTTGTCCAGACTGCTCAGAAGTTGTTACGCTAAGTAGTAAGTTTATATGGAACGCAGATAAAATCAGCCGTCGAATCTTCCTAGCAATGCGCCTGCTTGAAAGAGGGCTATACGGAATTGTAAAGTTTTGTGTCTTCATGGAATTTTCCACGACCGATATTTCAATCGTTCTACGGTAAACTACTGAACATGATTTGGTTCGCAACGGTAACAGCACGACAGGCCAGTGCTGGGATAGGAGGTTAATGGTAAGAGTTTTCTAAAAGTAGAATTTTTTCATTTGTTTATGTTTGTAATACATTTCAAAACTTCAGACGTGTTTTTCTCGGAATATGATGTTTCAAAACGGCACGCAGCGTAACTCCAACAATTTTCAATCTTCTTCTTTGCAAATTTTAACCCTAACTTTAAAATAACTTTTCAGAGTAAATCACCTAGGGGATTTTCGGTTAGTTAATTCAAACAATTTTATTAACTTATGACAGTCCTTTTTTGGAGAAAATTGAACGACTTTATTCAGATACTCACTAATTACATAAAAATTAGTATTAAAGTCCCTTCTGTTTCATTAGCTGCACTGATGCAGATTACATAGATTTTTTTCAGATTCAAATTGGGACCAGTTGTCTGCATGCCACAGATCGACTCAAATACATACCTCTGGAGAATTGCTATAGTATCGTCATTTTGTAATATTTTCCGACAAACATTTTTGAAGTATACTTTAATATCTCCTCAGTTAACTATCCCAAGTATTATTTCTCTATCATCTTTGCTTCCGCACCAAAAAAAAGTTCAATAAAAGCTTTCCTTAGGCCGTTACAGTGGTGTTACCTGTTAACGTAATAAAATCGACAGATGCTAAAGTAATTTCGGGGGTACTCCAAGGAACCAAGGGAGTGTTACTGTTTAAGATGTATGTGAACTGTCTTGGTTCAAATGGCTCTGAGCACTATGGGACTTAACATCTGAGGTCATCAGTCCCCTAGACTTAGAACTACTTAAACGTAACTAACCTAACACACATCTATGCCCGAGCCAGGATTCGAACCTTTGACCGTAGCAGTCGCGCAGCTTCGGACTGAAGCGCCTAGAACCGCTCGGCCACCGCGGCCGGCTTGTAAACTGTCTGCTAGAATGCGACGAGAGCTCTTTAAGACTGTTCGCAAATGATGTAGTTATCTATCAGGAGGTAGCAACTGTAGAGATTTGCAGGAAGACCTTCAGAATCTCGACGTTTCGTGCAGGAACTGCTAGTTGACCCTGACCGAAAGTGAATGTAACGTATTGCGCATAAATAGCTGATGAGATCCACGACTGCACGATTACACTATAGGAGACAAATAATTGGAAATAGTGATTACCCTAAAATAGGTGCGAGTACCCACTGGAACGACCAAAGTGGGATGACCAGATAAAACAAATAGCAGGATAAGCAGATCCCAGGCTGAGATTCCCTGTGAGAATCTTCAGGGTATGAAAGAAGTGACTTAAGGGAGGACGCTCATGAAACAGACACGATATTTAAAAGATGCCCCAAATTCACAATTCTGAAGATATTACAATGAAATTTTGTATTATGCTTCATATGAAATTAACAAATTTACTGTTAAGTTCCTGGATTATATAATGTGTTTAACATTTTTATGGAAATTAAAAATTTTATTTTCGAAGAAAGTAAATTTGCCTCTTTCTCAGAAAGTTTTCACCCTACAACATTTTCTCTGTTCAATCTATCTGCATATAATATGCTTCTCTTATCAGGTTCTTTGAATATATGGAATAGGAGAATTCTAACAATTTTTAATTGTAATTCTGTAAGAATAATGCAAAATTCATACAAAATTTCAAGTAATTTTCCTCATATCTGAGGTTACACTCAGAAGTTCTAAATTTGCTCTTGAGACAACATGTACTAGCTTTATGAAAATAACTGTACAAAATTTCATAATCCTAATCTTTATACATTCTGAGAAAGAGGTACATAAAAAATATAATTTTCAGGAAATACTATTTAAAGGTCAACCTAAAGTTATTTCATATGTCACCTCTTCAGAATGCCTCAAAATTGTACTCATGTTCCTCTTTTCCTTCAAGGCTTCTCTTCTGGTTTCTTATTTTCTGCCTTCTTTCCTTAGTTCGGTCTTTTGTTCAAGATGTCTGGAATGAAATTTCCTTTCTTGAAGCCCGTTCTCTCTAATACCTCTATCCTCCCTATGTTCCCACAATTAATACAAGAACTGCATCGTATGTTACAATTCTGAACCTGTAGCAGATGAAAAAGTGGTTTAAGAGCATCGTTTCCTTATGAATGAATTTAGACTCGTTTTGATTCTGGGTTTTGCCATGAAGACACTTTTTTAGAAGTTCAGGAGCTGCATAAAGCTGTAAGTTGGCTTGACAACATCCAGGATACACATTTGGAAGCCACACCTTATACATGTAGCTGTTGATATCCCTGTGAGCCTGTAAATATTGAATTGTTGCTTCAAAAGGTGGGCATGGCAGGAAGGTCGTGGCACACATTTAATTTTTTGTCAGGGACGTCGAATTCGGTTTCATCATTGAAACTTTGGGAACTTGTTGTCTACGAGTTACACTTATGAATAAAAAAGTAATTCAAAACTGACACTTTTGGTCAATTTCGTAAACATCCCCCCCTTAAACGAAACAATTATTCTGGCACATTGCTCGTCAGTCTGGGCACTAACTATATTAGATTAATAGAAGAGACAGATCCAGTGAAGGGTATTGCATTTCGTTACGAGATCGTTTAGTCGGGGCGCGAGCGTTACAGTGACGCTCAGCAAACTACAGAAGCAGACGCTACGAGAGAGTCGTGGTGCATCACGGATGTTTGCTTTTGAAATTCTGACAGAGTAAGTAACGGGAGGAGGCGGCAACATATTAATTCGCCCTACAAACTCTCGTGAAATGACCACAATGAGAGAACTCGAGAAATTAGAGCTAGTGGGGGGGGGGAGGGGGGGGTTACAGTCAGTCACTCTGCCACACGCCATTCCTTAAGGATAGAGGGTACCAGGAGTACCCTACGCCACACACCGTAAAGGCTTACGGAGATTTGACGACGGTGTGCACCTAGGCGGTCTGTTAGGTGTTTGATCAGTTAAGCCAGAAATTCATGTATGTGGAATCTCAACTTCGTCAAAGTCTTCTTTAGGTTGTACTCCACACCTAATACCGCATATAAAAATGAAGATTTGTTTGTTTATCTTATATGCGTTCCTATACCATTCATCGGGTTACGGTGGAACTTTAGTGAGTTGTTGTTCGCACGACCGCGATGGCTTATGAGGAGTGCAACATACATATCAGCGTAACTTAGGAACGCCTGCAACAATTTCAACGAACTCTGGTATATACGTGAGTCATTATTTGTACATATCAATATGTCTGCTTTGTATATATGTATCTACTTGGTACTATAGAGAGGCAATGCAAAGTATTTCACACACACAGTTTGAGGGATGAAACAGCATCCCTCCCTTTCACAGTTTATACACTAGTGTTCAAAACTTCTTGACGAAAGCAACTTTCGGATGACGTGTCACTTTTGATGAAGCTTGTACCATACATACAGGGGGACAATTACTGAACTATATGAAATAATATCGTCATAACTTCTGAACTGTTTGCGTTAGGACGTTCAAACTGCACGGTTGTCCGTGGAGCATGGTGGGAAATGGAAAGCGCTATATGGTCTGGTTTAGCGACGAAACCCATTTCATTTGCAAGGGGTTCATCAACAAGTAAAATTGGCGCATTTGGTGGACCGAGAATCCACATTTCGCGATCGAGAAGTCTCTTCATCCTCAACGTGTGACTGTGTGGTATTCAATGCTCAGTAATGGAATGGTTCAAATGGCTCTGAGCACTATGGGACTTAACATCTATGGTCATCAGTCCCCTAGAACTTAGAACTACTTAAACATAACTAACCTAAGGACAGCACACAACACCCAGTCATCACGACTCAGAGAAAATCCCTGACCCCGCCGGGAATCGAACCCGGGCGTGGTCAGTAATGGAATAATCGGTGCGATATTCCTTGATGGCACGGTGGGTATCGAGCAGTACGTAAAAGTTTTGGAATATGATTTCATCCCCATTATCCAAACTGACCTTGATTTCGACAAGATGTGCTTCATTCAAAACGGAGCTCGACCCCATCGAAACAGGACAGTGTTTGATGTCTTGGACGAGCACTTTGGGGACTGAATTCTGACTCTGGGATACCAGAGGCCACTGGCATTGGCGTGGATTACCCGCCATATTCTCCGGATCTCAACATAAGCGACTCCTTTTTATTGGGCTATATCAAAGACAATAGCCCCGAAACCACTGCTAAGCTGAAAACAGCCATTCAGGAGGCCATCGACAGCATCGATACTCCGACACTTCAGCAATGCAGAATTTAGCTATTCGTCTGCGCCACATCATCGCCAATGATTGCAGGCATATCGAACGTTTCATAACCAAAATTGGAATAGCCGGCCAATGTGGCCGAGCGGTTCTAGGCGCATCAGTCCGGGACCACGCTGCTGCTACGGTCGCAGGTTCGAATCCTGCCTCGGGCATGAATGTGTGTGATGTCCTTAGGTCAGTTAGGTTTAAGTAGTGCTAAGCCTAGGGGACTGATGACCTCAAATGTTAAGTCTCATAGTGCTCAGAGCCATTTCAACCTTTTTTTTTAATCGGAATATCTGTAGTGACGGTAACATGTTGAATAAAGTGTTTGCACGCTGTAGTTTGCAACTAATTTACATTTTTTATATTTAGTTCAATAACTGTCGTCCTGTAGAAAGAACCGCTACAGATCATTACTGAAGGTAACTGCAAGTAACATGCAATGGGATGAACGGAAGTGACACTTTTATTCGAAGGCGATTATTACACTCAGGTCACCACTATTTCTGATGGTCCCCTGGACATTACTAAAGGCAGGACTTTGTTCTTAATACGGCGTGTCACCACCACGGGCGACACTGTACGCTCTGCAACGTGCCTCTTGGTTGGTTCCCTTTGCCAAACTGAAACCCCCGGCTCCCGAATGGCAAGTACCAGACAGACTCCCAGAGTCGGTATGGCTTTCGGCGAGCAGGACTGTTCTCCACGAAACTGTGGCAGCAATGTGAAGAGTCGTGCTCCAACATCGACGACAGTTTTTATACAGAAGACGAAGTTCACCTGGACGAGCTCCTTGCAGTACCACTGTATGGAGCAGCTGAGGTCACAGAAGGTTCATGTAATATCTTGCAGCACTGTGTATCTTTATTAATCATTTTTTTCCTATCATAACATCAATCATTCATTTACAATCTTTTCAGTCGAAGAACAGCAGTAACACACTTTTCAGATTGTACCTTCCACAACCGTGAGGCTTTGTCTGGATCTTCCATTGCCTAAGACTTTCAGCCTGGACCTTCTAATGCTCAAGAAACATTGCATGGCTCACCGACATCCAAACGTAGACGAATAAAAGAAGTGCACATATGACATCAGTACAAGTATTTCCTCATACATTGATAAGTCACTATGAAACTTATCTGTCTTTTGTATCCATATCCCATCGCTAAATTCCAGTTGAAGAACCTACTCGAAGTGATGACCCATCCTGGGCTCAACATGCAAACATTTCATGACACATGTACATTACTACATACCGCTCTCATATTCATCTTTCTGTCCGGTGTCATGTACGTAATATATTTTGAATATAATTTGCTAATGTTTTCATCAAACATGCTTTCCCATCAATTCATTCAAAATAACCTCTTTTAAGAGAAACAAATTATAGCGCCTATGAGAAACAGAAAGATGGAAACGGGCATTTGGCTTTAGGGTGCAGTGGGAATTTTTAGTAATTTTAGCTTCGCTGCCTTCCCCTATATGAGAAAATGAATGTTACATACGAGGCGGAGTTGCTAGCGTCCCTTTTCGAATTTCTGGCGCCACCATCTCGATCTGTCGGGTGACGTCCCTCTGGTTTGAGGAAACTAGGATCTTTACTCGAGGTTGTTGATGGTGACGGGGCGTGTTGTGGCGTGCCGAGTGGTAGCGGAGCGAGCAGGACGGGGTCCGCCCGGCAGCTGAGGCGAGTACTTGCCCTTTGAATCCGTGACCGACTTCGAGAGCGCTCTTCGTGCGTAGCCTGGCTAGCCAGATCTGCAACGAGAAGTACCGATAAGAGAGTTGAGGTCAGTTTCACTGCGCTGGATTCTGTACCCCCTTTGGAACCAGCAAGCTTCAGCTTCGATTCCTGAAATTCAGTTAAGTTTTGGATTTTAATGTCTTAACCGTTATTTTCTTATTGATACCTACAGGTGTGTTGCGATCATTGCGATTTCTTAGCTTATCTATTTCACCACCAGTTGGTTCCTTGAATTGTGGCTGTTGTTTACTTTTCCTGAGTCGACACTGGCCGTGGTTGTTTGTCAACAGGATATCGTTAACTGTGTGAGCCGATAGGGTTTCCGGAGCCGGAGCGGTAACGTGTCTCTTCTCCGCTGTGGCCGCACCTCTCGTCACCTAGATGGTTGGGTTTTTGTCGACCCCCCAAGCCAAAGTCTTCAAAGACCAGATAAGTACCTTTCTCTCGTAATACGGCCGGATGCCGGTTTAGAGATAGCTTCAGGCACTTCAGACTTCATCGCTCTGTTAATTAACTGGCTTAGGGGGTGCCCGAGTCTCAAAATTGCAATTTTTGAGGCTAAGTAGTTGGGTTTGGCAGCCTTGCTTTCTTTCGGGCATTTCGCCGTCGTTGTAGAAGCGGTATCTTGCAGTGACGCGGGTATTCCGTTTGGCTAGTTATTGTTGCTTTCACGTAATTAACCTTTCTGTATTAATATTTCCTTAGCCGCTCTGTATTCAACAGAAAGGGCCTTGGAAGGCCGGTCCTCTCGTTATAACCTTTCTTGACCTCCCTATTTGGTGCAGTCTTGTATTCAAATGGTTCAAATGGCTCGGAGCACTATGGGACTCAACTGCTGAGGTCATTAGTCCCCTAGAACTTAGAACTAGTTAAACCTAACTAACCTAAGGACAACACAAACATCCATGCCCGAGGCAGGATTCGAACCTGCGACCGTAGGGGTCTTGCGGTTCCAGACTGCAGCGCCTTTAACCGCACGGCCACTTCGACCGGCGCAGTCTTGTATTCCTCGTATGTAAGTCTCCTGGTGCACCCCTTGCCTTGTGACGAGGCAGTTCAAACCCTGGGTTAGTTAACTGAAGTAGATATTCATGAAGCCTACTTGTTTTCTGTTTGATAGTCTTACTTAACTGAGACTGTTATTAAAGATGGCATCCTGTAGTTACTGGGTAATTTTACTTAACTGAACCTGTTATTATCGTAGTTCTCCCTGGTTCCTTTTAATTAAGTTAAGAGCTATTTCATAATCTGGGTTAGCTGAAACTTTTACTAATCAAGGCCTACCAGGTTTTATTGCCCTATTATTGAGATCTGATATGTTACTCAATCTGTGTTGTAATTAAGTGAAATTGTAGTTTCCAAAGGCCTAGGGGTATTTATGTCAATAAGGTAGCACCAGGAAATGACACATGATGGTACATGGACCCTAACTTTTTTTGCCTTACATCCCACAATCCTTAATTGTAGGTTTCAGTCTCTTGTAGGATATTTTATGTACTTTCACTTGGAGTAGAGGTTTTTGTTGATAACATTACATTTTTCGGATTGTAAGTGGTGGCAATGGACATTTTTAACGTTTTTACAGAAGGGTTAAAATTTGCTGCTCTTCAGCGTCTCCTCGTGCCGATACCATTCGTCAGAAAATGAAACCTGACTAGTGCATTTTGTAGCGAATTGTGTCTAATTTTGTATAGAGGGATCATCTTCCAAGAACGCATGGTTTTCAAGATATAGCCGAATTTCTCAGATTTTTTTCATCGTGAAAACTTAACAAATGAGTTACTTTCTCATTTAATAATAAAATATGGATTTTAGCTTAAAGATGTTGAGGGCTGTATGAGCATTGTGTTCATTACGTCGAATCGTATTTCGTATAAAACATAAACCACTAAAAGCGTTTTCAGAAATACGATAAAGTTTAAAATTCGAAGAGTAAATAGTGTTTCCAAAGAGCAAATACGTATCATACTACAATTCGCGTAATATTCTTCAAATGAACAAATATATTACACATTTTCTAAAGAAGCCTATGTTCTTCTCAGGCTTCAAGCTATCTGCATACAAAATGCCATCGAAATCGGTGCAGCTGTTTAGTAGTGAAAAAGTAACATCAGAGTTGTTTCTCATTTTTACAATTATCTACTGGCTAGTATTAAGTTACATAATTATCATCCTGGAAGGCAGGAGGATTAAAGATTATCGGTCGCGGCGATATAGAGGTCACTGAATACGAAGCATAACATTAGTTCATGGAAGGAATGAAATGTGGCATTATACAAAGAACTACACTGGCATTAGTCTTCGTCTCAAATGTTTTAAGAATAGCTGTAAAAACTAAAGCGAGGATGCTCTGTCACGGACATGACTCCTCCGCTCCTGAGTAAGAGGACAATGCATTAACCATCTCTACATAATTTTCCTCAAAGAGATAAAAAAAATGACTCCAAGAACTATGGGACTTAACATCTGAGGTCATCAGTCCCCTAGACTTATAACTACTTAAACCTAACTAACCTAAGGACGTCACACACATCCATGCCCGAGGCAGGATTCGAACCTGCGACCGTAGCAACATATCCGTTCCGGACTGATGCGCCTAGAGCCGCTCGGCCACAGCGGCCGTCCTCAAGGAGATACTAAATTACTGCAACTTATTCTAAAGATTTTGTACTCGTAGATTTTCTACTCCATTTCTGTCTGCATACATGACACCGTTTCACGATCTCAGATTTATTGACGATTACAGCTATAATTCAGTTGTGTAACTAGCGGGATTTTTTAATCTTCGTATTTTCAAGCAAAGATACTACAGCTTAAAAAACAAGATCATCAGTCACAATAGTATAGCAACGTGAAGGACGGTGTCTTTTACAATGTCTTGCTTGTTGGGAACAATCTATTAACCCGCTTTTCTCAGGCTATTTGATACTCTGTTTCTAAGAGCGTCAAACCAACCAATCAGGAGCCTTTTCAGTCTCTCTATTACAGGTAGTTACATCTCAGATATCAGTGTCCATACTTAAACTAAACGGAATACACATGAATGGCGTTGCTTTGTCCTTACTTAATCGGCGGTAGATTTTTTTCGCAAAATGTTACTACATCCAAGTAATAAACATATTCATCTTTTATTTGGCGCTACAGTCTGGAACCGCGAGACCGCTACGGTCGCAGGTTCGAATCCTGCCTCGGGCATGGATGTGTGTGATGTCCTTAGGTTAGTTAGGTTTAAGTAGTTTTAAGTTCTATGGGACTGATGACCTCAGATGTTAAGTCCCATAGTGCTCAGAGCCATTTGAACCATTCGAACTTTTATTTGGCCTTTTTCTTCCGCAAGGCGTGCCGCATTTTTGATACAAAGTAGCAATCAGTACAAAAACAGAATACGTTTCATAATTAGAAACATTCCATTTGTAACGTTCGCTCTTCAGTTGCTTTTTACCGCAGTTAATAGGCCCAGCATGAATTTGCGACGGGAATGAGCAGTTAACAGATTGCTGTGTCTCCTCGCTGTTACTGGGTATATATTTATGGAGAGAATGTGCTTTTGTGGACTACAATTTGTTATCAAGCTTAAACATTATTCACACTCTGGATCTTCCTCTAGGGCTGCATGAGAATGTCTCAAATCGTGTTTAAGGTGATTATTCAGCGATGAGGGTTTTAATATTTACTTGTATTACTTTGCTCGAACAGAGTATCGTTTCTCTTTCTGTACTTTAGATGGAATCATATGTTTTCTCTGTTTCCGACAAGAATCCTCTCGTAACGTCCATCTGTGACGCCTGTCCCTTCGGGCAAGATTTTAATTATACTAGCTGACAGTTTGAAAGCCTCCCTTCCCGAACCTAGATGCGTCCAAGTTCATAAATTGATCCAGAGAGGGACCTAAATTAAATCCCCTGACAATATACTATATTCAGTAGCTGTTAAATCCTGACAAGCCTCCTTATACCTGACTGAGTGGGTTAAGAGTCAGAAATCGCGTGTACAGACGACTGCTCAAAGTTCAGTTGCCACGGAACTTACATATCAACCAAACAATAACAGGTCAATTACTTTTCGTAAAATTCGTGTACTTGAATAACCAGCCTCACGCTTATTATTAACACCTTAATTATCACACAATAATCAAACACCTTAATTATCACACAATAATCAAACTGCACTAAAAAGTATGCCTACAAGGAGAACTAAAGGAATTCTTTTGTAACAGAGATATATATACTCTTGACATACACAGGGTAAGTCAACAGGAAACTTGGATGCTTTGAGGGGTGAATCTAAACAAAAATCCTCAGGAGAACATATATATTATTCCGAATTGCTTCCGAGATGGAACATCTTTGATATCTATTAATTTTTTTCATAATGTTGGGCCACAGCCATAATATATTTCTTTAAAGTTAGTGCCGCCATTAGACTGTTTTTTATTTGCAGTGTTACATTTACACGATCATTATTTCGGCTTCAAAGTGCCATTATCAAGTGTTTTAATGTTATACAGTGCCTAAGATGGCATACTGTCGTATTTAAAATACACTATTAGACACATCGTTTAAGGGTCAATATTTCTAGTAAAAGCCTACTGCTTTGTTTTATCACTGAGTATACTATCTTGACTCTGCAAATAAAAAATAGTCTAATGGCGGTACTGACTTTAAAGAAATCTTCGATATCGCTTTTGTACGTTTTTCTTGAGTAACACTGAAACCACACGCTGCAGCGAAAGCGTGTCGTAGCACAAAATCAAAATATATTTAATTTCCTGCATACAAAGTATTATTCATTTTTCCTCTAAAAGTAACAGTTTGCACGAAGAGATCGCAAGAGTACTGAAAGTCTCGAGCGACGCGAATGCGCTGTGGCTCAGGTATTTTTTGTAGGGCAGTTCCAGACTTGATAGAACCTAAGTGTCGTGAATGAAACTGTTGGTGTCAACTTCCTCTATATTACTGTGGGAAGTTGAAAACAATGACAATTTTTGAATGAGACAGAAAATATATAACAGTGCACAGCAAATGCGCACTATGTTGGAAACCATTCTGGATAGGGCATATGTTCACAAGTAGTTTTTTGTCCAAAATCACTAATATTATCACTCTTCAAAGTATGTTCCTTTCCTTCTGAGTCAACCTGTATATTCTCCACTTATGCCTGGGGCATATGTACAGGGTCTCGATATCACTGAAATAAGAACTGAACAGATATCATTAACAAACGGCATTCATTTTCTTCAGTGAGGACAACCGGGCGGTCCTTGGCTGCAGTTGTATTGTAGCGCCGTTGTCGTAGCGCACGCAGTTAGGTAGATGGACAGATGTAAGACCGCCCGCTGCATCTAGGATAGCGTGGTTCGTACGAGTGAAAAACTGCCGCGACCGATATTGGCATACATAAAATACGTGAAGACCGTTTGCCCTTTTAAGAGTAATGTTTATTAAAATTCTGCTATTCTGGCCACGTAATTAGGTATTAAAACAACTTTTGACGGGTGCAATATGCGATCCGTTACACAGCTTAGGAATGTGAATATTCTACAAAGTACTTGGGTGATAACAGTCACCATCGGAGAACGTAGTAAACGTCATAAAGTAATCTGACACATAATGTTGGACTTTGTTGTTTATCTCGTTTGGAGGTAGAGAATTAAACGTAGCAATTTAAAGTTATTTAATTAAAACTGGACATAATTTAGCTGGTTTCGTTCACAGCATTTGCGGCAATACTAATTAAAACAGCGACAAGTGTGTAAGACCAGCACTGTTCTAGAAGTTCGTATTGTTGAATAGACTGTCCTCAACAAAAGAATATATATGTAAATGAGAGAGTGTTGGGAACAAAAGATTTAATTACGCACACGTTAAGTAATAGCAATTTTGTTCGAATTGAGATGTAGAAGGAATCATCGTAATAATTCTGAAAAACACCTGTCTGCATAGTGTGTTACTGTAATGACAAACTTGTACCTCCCCCGAACAGAAATTTTTGCCATTCCAACATTTAACAAGACTCAGACTACAAAGAGTTTTATAGTAATAATAACCAACAAAATATCTAAAAATTATGTAATAATAATAACAACTTGTCTACATAGTGCTTAGTAAATCACTTCAGTATAATCTCCCAGAAAAATCAGCTCTGAGAAATACATAATTGAGAAACAATCGACAGAAAATTAGAGAACAACATGTTACACGATCTATTTAATAACTAAAATATCATCAAACTCTCACAAATTTGACAACCTCATAATTTACAAAGTATAAAACCGAAGCGTTCAGCCGTCAAAACGAGTAATTCCCTTTACATTACGACAGTCAACACAAGCGCACAAACTAAAATTGTACTAGTGTGTCAGTGGGAGCAACGCTGTTTATTTCTTCCTACTCTCGGGGAAAGTCACGCTTTTCTGTTTCCTTGGTTAAAGGTATCTCTTTTTTCTGTCTCGCCTTAATCAACATACTGTGATTTGCAAATTCAGCTTGTGGCCTCACTAACCGAGGGAGACTCGTTGTGGCCAGTATGTGACGTCTTATTGCCTGCCTGCAATGTTTGCTTTTGACGCTCTGCCCACCAAGTCAACCTGAGGGGGCAGCCCACCTCCCAGACAAGCAACATAAAATGTATCCTATGACAAACACTACTTGTAATTTTTCTAAGACTCCGGGGGGGGGGGGGGGGGCAGGTCCCTGGCGTCAGATCCGTGGTTATCCTGACGCTAGTTGCACGAACACAGGCGTGGAGGATGCCAGTGAATTTCTCAAAGACTTCGTCCACGTCTCCCTCCGTCTGGAGTGGCGGAATTTCCCACCAGGTAGGTATGTCTGTCCCAGTTTGTGATCACGTTTGTGTTTGCCATCCTCCCGGCATCTTCGAGACTGGTGAGATCTAGCACGACATGACTGTGGTCGGAGTCCAGCTCGTGGTGCACTGTGGCCTCCACATCGAGATCAAGTATTTAGCGACAAAAATATCCATCAGAATTTCTGTCCGCGTTGTCAGGAATATGCGTGGGCTCATCTGGGACGATGACACTAAGGGTGGCACGCCCCTCGATGAACCCCCGCAGAGACCTGCCAATTGCGTTCTCGGAACAGAAGCCCTAGACTCTATGTTTCGAATTTAGTTCCCCTCCAATCTAAGATTGCAAATGCAGTGCCTGAAGGTCCCGTGCAGTGATACGTGAAGAATAATTTGCCAAAGGTTTAGGCCAATTTTGATTTCTACACTGGCATCCTCAGTAGTTTTGGGTTGGCAAGCACGAACAGAAGCTATAGAAACTCTCGCCACGTGCGGGCGGGTCTTATCTTGCTGAAGTATAAGTCCAGGATGGCTTGCCATGAAGAGCAACAAAACGGTCGTAGAATTTCGTCGACGTACTGGTGTGCTTTTTCAGTGCCGCAGATAACAACCAAAGGGATCCTGCTGCGAAAAGAAATGGCATCCAGACCATCTCTTCTGGTTGCCACGCTGAACGGTGATCGAAATTCAGAATTGTTGTCTGGGACATCTGCATACACGTCTTTATGGGTCATCGGGGCCCAATTAGAAGCAGGACTCATCACGGAAGACAATTCTACTCCATCCAATGAGATTTCAGGACAAAGGAGCGTCTGGATTCGGCCCGGACAGCAGTGGGATACCAACCAGACCGTCACCCACCATGTGGTAATGGTCTGGTGTGTCAATTGTTTTCATAGCAGGACCCCTATGGCAGTCATTCGCGACACACTTAACGGAGGCGGTACATCCATAATTTTCTACGCCCTGTTTTGTTGCCCTTCATGGCAAGTCATTATGGGCTTGTCCGCCCCCGATAGCTGAGTGGTCAGCGCGACAGAATGTCAATCCTAAGGGCCCGGGATCGACTCCCGGCTGGGTCGGAGATTTTCCCCGCTCAGGGACTGGGTGTTGTGTTGTCCTAATCATCCTCATTTCATCCCCATCGACGCGCAAGTCGCCGAAGTGGCGTCAAATCGAAAGACTTTCACACGGCGAACGGTCTACCCGACGGGAGGCCCTAGTCACAAGACATTTTGTTTATTATGGGCTTACATTTCAGCAAGATAATGTCCGCTCACACACTGCAAGAGTTTCTACTGTTTTTCGTGCTTGTCAAACCTTACCTTTGCCAGCAAGATCACTGAATCTCTTCCCAATTGAGAACTTTTGGAGTTTCACGGACATGAGCTCCAACCAGCTCGGAATGTTAATGTTCTGACACGCCAAATGGACAGAATTTGGCCATATACCTAAGGAGGACATCCAACAACTCTATCAATGCCAAGCCCTATAACCGCTTACATAAGTGCCTGTGGCGGACCAACGCGTTACTGACTTTATCAATTAGTCAATCTTTCTCTTAAATAAAGCACCCACTTTTCTGAAATTGTAAACATAAGTTTGTCTCTCCATGTACATCACATCTACGGATTTCCATGCCATTAAAAAATTTCCTTCGTGTTTTTTTTTCGTCTTATAGTGTTTTGTACTACCTCATCCCACTGAGATTTTTTAATGGACAGCTCATGTCATTTAAGTCTACAATCACCTCTCAGAACCCCACTCCCTTGTATCATATTCCCAAAGGATAACGACGAAGCAGGTGAACCGGCAGCCTGGATTTGGTCTCACGGCGGTGTCCCACATTCGACCCCCGCAAGGGCTGGAGGTGCAGGTGTCGATTACTAACATTGCCAAATCCGAAAATTTACATACCGATCCCGTGAAGATACGGACAAACTCCAGGAAAAAGTAGAAAAAACGGATTCTTTCTATTTTTGTAATTCATGGATTAATTCAATCTTAAAATCTATAGTATAATTTTATACAATTAAATAATAACACTTAAATGTTTCATTGTATGTTGACAATTGGAAATCTGTTGAAAAATACCACTTTACAGATTAGTTGTTAAATAATTTTCCAGTCAATAACGTATACGGAATAATTTTCTGGGGTAGCTCATCACTTAGAAAGAAAGTATTGATTCCTCGGAAGTGGAATTCACCAGAGGACCATGTAGACACCTCTTCAAGGAGCTAGAAATTTTAACTATGCCGTCACAGTATATATTTCCGCTAATGAAATTCGTCATAAATAATCCGTCATAATTTGAGAAGAACGATGGTGTACACACCTACGACACCAGAGGGAAAAATCACCTTTATTGCCCATTGTTAAAGCTGACAGTCAGTCACAGTGGACGTCAATACGTAGCAATAAAAGTTCTTGATAATTTTCCTACCAACATAGTGTCTGACAGACAGCGAAGCAAGTTTTAAATATAATTTAATATCATTTCTTCTGGACAACTGCTTCTATTCCACTGATGAATCTCTGCTTCGAAGCTGGTAGCCAATGTGCACAAAAGAACTCGTTGTAAGTGAAGTTGCATGAGCACGAATAAGATGATAATGTGTTCAACAATGTTAACACAGCATGCGTGTGTATTCTGTAAACTGACTAGTTCTACACCATTTCTATGCAAGAATTGTTCAAATTATCTGTGTGACATGGAACTAACAAACTAACCCATGGTATAGTCCATTCTACAAGCTCAGTGTATTGCTATATTAATGGTAAATACAGTTAGTTGGCGTTTCACGCTTGACGCCTGCTCGAGCGCCAAATAACGATGCAGGACGAGCAGCGTTCCGTTTGCAGGTGAGAGACAGGGTCGTGTTGGCCGCAACGCCACTGACTGGCAAACCAGTTAGTTTGGCTGGACACGTAACGTCGGCCTCGCAGCCCTTCACTTGCAGCCGACCAGACGTACACGTGGCGCGATATCGGCCTTGAAGCACGGGTCTCGTTTTCAGTGAGTTTACTGTCTACTTTACACTGAGGTGACAAAAGTCACGGGACACCTTCCAATGTTATGTCGGACCTCCTTTCGCCCGACACAGTGCAGCAACTCAACGTGGCATGGACTCAACAAGTCGTTAGAAGTCCCATACAGAAATATTGAGCTATGCCATCTTCATAGCCGTTCATAATTGTGAAAGTGTTGCCGATGCAGGATTTTGTGCACGAAATGACCTCTCGTTTATGTCCCATATATATTCGATAGGATTCATGTCAGGCGATCTGTGTGGACAAATCATTCGCTCAAATTGTCCAGTATGTTTTTGAAACCTGTCTCAAATAAATGTGACCTCCCATCATTGTTATGGAACATGAAGTCAATGAATGGCTACAGTTGGTTTTCAAGTAACCGAACACAGCCATTCGCTCTCAATGATCGGTTAAGTTTTACCAGAAGAACGACAGAAGACCCACGCCATTATGGATCCACCACCAGCTTGCACAATGCCTTGTTGATAACTGGGGATTGTGGCTTCGTGTGGTCTGTCCACATTCGAACACTACCAACAGCTCTTACCAAACGAAATCGGGACTCATCTGACCAGACCACGGTTTTGCAATCGTCTAGGATCCAACCGATATGGTCAGGACCCCAGGAGAGGCGCTGCAGGCGATGTCATGCTGCTAGCAAATCACTCGCGTCGATCGTTTGTTGCCACAGCCCATTAATGTCACATATCACAGCACTGTTCTAACGGATACGTTCGTCGTACGTCCCACACTATTTTCTGCGGTTATTTCATAGTGTTTCTTGTCTGTTAGCGCTAATAACTCTACGCATACGCCGCTGCTCTCGATCGTTAAGTGAAGGTCATTGGCCACTCTGTTTTCAGTGATGAGAAGTAATGCCTGCCTCACCTCGGCACACTCTTGACACCGTGGATCGTGGAACACTGAATTCCCTGACGATTTCCGTACTGGAATGTCCCATGTGTCTAGCTCCAACTAAGAGTTCGTGTTCACAGCCTTTTAATTTCAGTCATGCGGCGCCATCACGTCGGAAACCTTTTCATATGAATCACCTGAGTCAAATGAGAACTCCATCAACGCACTGGCACTTTTTACCTTGTGTACACGATATTGTCGCCATCTGTATATGTCAATATCGTTATCCCACGACTTTTGTCATCCCACTGACTATTTTCATCTCTAGTCTGATAACGATCACAGTTGCTTTCCTTATTTATCTATAATCACAAAAGCATCGATCACTCACTGTTGCATACAGTACAGTTGCTGCGGCATAATCTGTAACTGTTTCGCAATTGCATTCGGTATGATACAGTCGATTCAGTCACTTCCTCACCAAGTTCGTTATCAAATCCCTCCTGTACACTTTTTTTAGCACTCCGTCTTCAAGCCACAAGTGGCCTACAGGACCATCCGACCGCCGTGTCATCCTCAGTGGATGTGGTTAGGAGGGGCGCGGGGTCAGCACACCGCTGTCCCTGTCGTTATGATGGTATTCTTGACCAAAGCCGCTATTATTCGGCCGAGTAGCTCCTCAATTGGAATCACGAGGGTGAGTGCACCCCGAACAACGGCAACAGTGCATGGCGGCCCGGATGGTCACCCATCCAAGTGCCGACCACGCCCGACAGCGCTTAACTTCGGTGATCTCACGGAACCGGTGTATCCACTGGGGCAAGGCCATTGCCCAAATCCCTCCTATACTCTTGTCCAAATCGAGGTTTCTGTGCCCTGTCTTTAACAGCTTTGGTTCTACGAAATGATAAGTTCCATCCCTTTCAGGCATCTAATATTTTTGTACGATCAAGACATCTTAACTTAAATAAATGATAGACAATAACTTTGACAAATCAGCAGTAAGAAGAAGACCACTGCAGCATTTGTCTTTTAGGTTTGGAGAAAAGTTTTAAACAACGCAGGTACAAATATTATCCTGATCACACATTTTGTCGATTAAGGACGAAAATGTTCCGAATAACGTCTACAATCTTATAGAGTAATTTATTCATTTTTAATAACTCTTACATGAACGAGGTTGATAATGTCAGTAGTACGAATATGAAAAGTAGAAATATTGCGAGAGTTAATGTCGTGACAGGAAGTCGAGCAAGACCTCCTAAGCTGACAAACTGTACATTGATTCTAATATGTCTGTGACATAATTACCATCGTAACTGTCATTTCACTAATGACAACAATATCGTTCCAAGGTTCGTTGCAGGTTTAAATACTGCGCTTTACGCAAGGAATAAAAATATCAGAGAGACAAATTACCTTTATCGATTGAAATGAGAAAATGACCCAGCTAAGTTTTGGAAACTTGGTGGGAATTATTAGAGAACATTTTTTTCACTTACGGACAAGCTGAGATACACAACTCGTAAGCGATAGGTTGTAGATCAAAAATAATCAAAACACGGATATAAATCCAAAAAGTGTAACTTTTTGATAATGTTTTGGGTGTTCGAGAGCCACTTTGAGGACAGGGGAGTATCTACACCTTGTGCCCTGTCCGACGGAAAATTAGTTGTATTTTCCGATCTCTGTCTTGACCACATAATCCAATCGAATACGCCCCTACTTACTGAGTTTCTAAACGGTTAATTGAAACTGAGGAGGTGAGCAAGGGCTACTACACACAAAGAGAGAGACTGGCATTAAAATATTCGTTTATTAGATGAACTTTCACGTTGCCAAGAGTAGCCTTCAAGAAACTATGGCTCCAGAGAATAACTCACTGAAGAAAACCACAAGCAAAGCACTGACTGTTAATAGGAGACAGGTTTTGGTAGCCAATTACGAAACAAGTAACATTAACAGCGTGGCAGCAAACCTCATTCCTCTAGAAGCCAAATTAATCCCTACACTGCAGGTACCGTTACGGGAAAGCCTCCGACATAAACCACTGTGTAGCTGGCTTGCAACATCCGGCAGGCTGCTACAACGCTTTCTGCCAGAAACAGTTGCCTGCGTCGCGCTAAAATAGTGGCGCTGTGTCATGGGCGACATCGTACGTCTTTGTCAACGGTACTGAACAGAAAAACTGTAACAAAACTCTAAGTGGCAAGTGCGTGGAGCCGAATACGATAACCGTTGGCGTCTTCCGAACGTGCAGTCAAACTGCAATTTCTGATCTCCAAACAATGAAAATGAGGTGAGATGGCAATGTCCTAGACTTTTATGAGCTCAGAATGAACAGTCCTCAGTAAGTCTCCGACACCAAAAAGTAGGTCTCCGGCCAAATGCTGAGAGGGGCGACTGCCACGTTCTACCTAGTGGGGGGCAGTAAGCAGATGTCCTCGTTCCTACCTAGGCGCCAACCAACTCAAGGAAGAACGTTTTCTGTATGAGAATGTATAATTCAAGACAGTCGTTCAAATTATCAGCATTCCATAATTTTGAGGAAATTTGTAAGTTCTATCATGATGGTGGCATCATAGATATTCTGATATACTAGTCTTCAGTACGCAAGGAATTTGCCTGTGTCTCTTTATTCTCTACTTTTCTTCGTTAGGCAGATTTGCATGTGAAATTAAGCAGACATCAAAATAAAATTATACTGGTTCATTGCTTGAGTGGCTTGTCTCATCTTTAATCAAAATTGTGTAAGGGCCTGTGTTGAGACCCCTACTGTGTCGGGATGACGGAGAGTGGGGTGCAGTGGAGCAGGTCGATCAGCATGCTGGGCGACAACTATACAATAATGGTGGAACAAGAATTTATTACATTGTGGTTTGTATTGTATTGTATTAAATCGGGGACCTAGAAACGACGGAGAGGCATCGTCCCGCCGTAGGTCTCAGTGGATCACAACACCACGACAAGTCACAGCAGTCCACCCACTCCACTGGCGCCCCACACCGAACCCAGGATTATTGTGCGGTTCGGCCCCCAGTGGACCCCCTCCCCCACCCCACCCCCCAGGAACGTCTCATACCAGAAGAGTGTAACCCAAAATCTTTGCGTGGTAGAGTAAGTATGGTGTTCGCGTATGTAGAAATGGATGTTTGCGCAGCAATCGCCAACATAGTGTAGCTGAGGTGAATAAGGAAATCCATGCTGCATTCGCTAAGGTAGATGGAAAACCACCTTAAAAACCATCCACAGGCTGGCCGGCACACAGGACTTCGACACTAATCTGCCGGGCAGATTCGTGCTGGGGACGGGCACACCTTACAGCTTGGGAAGCAGCGTGTTAGACCGTGCGGCCAGCCGGGCGGGCTCATTATGGTTTCTTCTGTGTCAGCGCCTAGGCTGGCGGCAGTGCAGCGCACACCCTCTGGACTTGTTGTCGCTGTCACAGCCTTCTCTAGAGGACGTCGACTTGCATCATTCGACTCATGTGTGCATGGTGCGGGGCCTGTGGCATTCTGCATTGGTGAACGGCATAGCCCATACAACAGGCGTTTTTACCGGAGCACTCTCGTAGACACCAAAGGCATGTGCTCGGGCAATCTCTCAGATGTTCTGAACGATGTGGAAATAAGCAACAACATAGCCCTTCCACCACGGCAGGCCGGGGATATGGAAGACAGCTTACAGATACTAGTCAAGGACAGCAGCGGTTAGCGCCCCTCCCAAATACAGTGGAAGATGGACAAGCCCCAAACTCCTTAGTTCCGATCAGCAGCTGGAGATAAAGGTCTCCAAGTATTCTTATCACTGGTTGCGACGTCAGCAGCTCGCAGCAACCGAGTACGGCAGACCAGACAGGTAGCATTTTGTATGTCCATCCTCATATCATGAGGTCTCTGGGAGGATGGCTTTACTTAAAAACACCTACAGCCGTCCTAATAATTTTATTTTATTTTGTCTCTACCAGTTTCAACGCTTCAGTGCGTCATCTTCAGGCTGTTTTTGATGCGATACAGGTTGATACGATACCCATGCATACAACATATGTTGCCAGCATTACTGGATACGCAGATAATCTGAAAACTTACGTGTCAGCACTCCAACCATCAACTGCCAACTCAAGCTGGGAGATGTTTCTGTAGCCATTACGCCCCATAAGAGCTTAAATATGGTCCAGGGAATCACATTTCACAGGGACCTTCTTTTGCAGTCTGACGATGAGCTGCAATCCAGTTTATAGAGTGGCCAGGTTACATTTCGTTCAATGTGTCTATTGGGGTCCGAGGGATAATCAGGTTGCCACCATTGCATTCATCTTGGCTTTTGTGGGTGATACATTACCCGAGAAGGTCGAGGTGATGGTCTACTGCTGGGATATAAAGCCCTATATCCCTCCCCCAATGCGGTGCTTTAAATGGTGGAAGTTCAGATATATGTCATCCTGCTGTACTTCCAGCATCACATGTCGAGATTGCGGACACTTATCACATCCCAATAATCCATGTGCCCCGCCTTCCATCAGTGTCAACTGCGGAGAGCACCCCTCACCTTGCTCACCTGACTGCAGGTTCTCCAGAAAGATAGGAAAATCATGGAGTACAAGATCCTGGATCGACTGATCGACACTGAGGCTAAGAGGAAATTTGAATGCCTACATCCTGCATGTATGACATCGTCCTTCGTCGCCACTACAACAGTTCTAGCCCCACCAGCTTCGCCAACCCCAGTCACCTCTCAGAGCTGGAATACTACTCCTGCACCTTGATGGTGGGTAGCACTTCCCTCCCTGTTGCTCCTGCACCAACTACTTCACGAGCAACAACACCTCCCCCCCCCCCCCAACCATTGGCGATATCAGTCCCCACTTCTGCGCCAGAGAAGCGTAAGTCTTCTTCCGTTTCTTTCGCTAGGAAACGGTCCCTTGAGTCACTCCCTTCCCAAGTTTCAGCTAGTGGGAATGATGACATCCACCAGTGGCTGAAGAGCTCAAAAGCAGCTGGTCGTAGGGCTTCTCGCTCATCCTCAGTCCTGGAGACTGAATCAGTGAAGTCCTCTCAGCCATGGAATCCTAAGCAGCAGCGAGTGAAATACAAAAATAAGATCCCCATGACCAAGAAATATGCAGTGCCACCCACACCACCGCTACCAACAAGCTTTGCGTCTGCGAATGAGGTTGAGATTCTGGCATCCACTGATGACCTAGATCTCGCCAGACCCTTGGACACAATCGATATAGACTGATCAAGCCTTAAGTCGGTAGCAGAAGTTGACCCTGAGGAGTAAACTACCTCATTGAATGCTCCATGCCTTCCCAGTCCCACGATAATGTCATCCTCCAGTGGAATTGCGGCGGTTTCTTCTACCACCTGGCTGAGCTATGGCAACTGTTAAGGTTTACACCTGCTTTCTGCATTTCCCTCCACGACACCTGATTCCTGGCAATGTGGACCCCTGCCCTCCGTGGATATAAGGGATATTACAGGAACCATAGCGACTATAATCGAGTGTCATGGAGTTTGCGTTTACGTCCGTAACTCGGACTGTAGTGAAGCTGTGTCCCTTCAAACCCCTCTTGAAGCTGTGGCTGTCAGAATAAGGACGACGCAGGAAATAACAGTCTGCAATGTGTATCATCCTCCAGTTGGTGGAGGACCCCTGAATGTATTTATTATCTGCACTGATTGATCAACTTCCGAAACCTTCCCCACTTTTGGTATATTTAAACGCCCATGATCCCTTGTGGGGTGGCGCCATGCTTCCTGCCCGAGGCAAAGATGTCGATACTTTTCTGTCTCACTACGACCTCTGCCTCTTAAATACTGCGGCCGTCACTCATTACAGCGTGGCTCATGGTAGTTACTTGACCATTGATTTATCAATTTGCAACCCAGGACTTCTCCGATCTATCCACTGAAAGGCACATCACGATCTGGTGGTAGTGACCACTTCCCCATCATAGCCCAGATGGGCTTGAAACAAGGCAGACTGGGAGACTTTCACCACTGCTGTCACCGTTGAATCTCCCCCACGCGGAGACATCGATGTGATGGTTGAGCAGGTGACTACAACAATCCTTTCTGTGGCATAAAACGCTATCCCTCACACTTAAGGGTGACCCCAGCGAAAGGCAGTCCGTTGGTGGTCGCTGGAAGTTGCTGAAGCGATTAAGAAGCGTCAGCGAGCTCTACAGCGGTATAAGCGGCACCTTCCCTGGAGCACCTCATACGCTTTAAACGGCTCCATGTCCGCATTCATAAACTTGTCAAACAGCGGAAGCCGGAATGTTAGGAGAGATATGTCTCAACCATTGGGTGCCATACGTCACCTTCCAAAGTCTCGGATAGGATCAAACGTGTTTTCGGGTGCCAGATCCCAAAAGGTGTTTCCGGTGTTAACATAAATGGTGTGTTATCTACAGATGCAATCGCAATTGCCTAGCACTTTGCTGAGCACTATGCTCGAGCCTCAGAGTCGGAGAATTACCACAATCCTTTCGTACTCTCAAACGGCGGCTGGAAGGGAAAGTCTTCTCGTTCACTACACGCCACAGTGAATCGTATAACGCCCCATTTACAGAGCGGGAGCTCCTCAGTGCCCTTGCACATTGCCCCGTCACTGCTCCTGGGCCAGATCGGATCCACGGTCAGATGATTAAACACCTCTCATCTGACTACAAACGACACCTCCTCGTCATCTTCAACCGGATCTAGTGCGATGGCGTCTTTCCATCGCAATGATGGGAGAGCACCATCATTCTGGTGCTTAAACCCGGAAAAGACGCGCTTGATGTGGATAGCTATGGGCCCATCAACCTCACCAACGTTCTTCGAAAGCTGCTGGAACATATGGTGTATCGGCCCTCGAGTCACATAGCCTATTGGCTCCATGTCATGGCAGCTTCCGCAAGGGTCACTCTACCCCTGATAATCTTGTCCCTCGAGTCTGCCATCTGAATATACTTTTCCAGACACCAATACCTGGGTGCTGTCCATTTTTATTTACGAAAAGCGTATGACACAACCTGATGACGTCATATCCTTGCCACATTATACGAGTCCCGATAGCGGATTTTGGCGGGAAGCATCAATTTTTGTGGGAAAATAGGTCAATTGGGCTACCTCGACTAACCTAACACTCCATCCCTTCACCCAGAAAATGGCTAGAAGTTGAAATCCCATCAGGATTATGCATCACATCAACGTTACATCTACTAACCTAAGAAAATGGCGGGAAGATAGGACTCGTGGACTACCTCCACTAACCTAAGTCCCTCGATCGCCACCTCCTCCAGTGAGCTGGTGGGAAGTTTGAATTTTGGTTGGAAGATAGGTCAATTCGCGTATCTCTACTAACCTAAGGAAATGGCGCGAAAGAAGGGCACTTGGGCTACCTCCATTTTGCATGTACTAGTCTTTACTTAAACAATTTGATGCAGTACAGCCACCCAGTATGTTCACCATGAGGTCCGGACCCCAACTGACCTAGTACACAGTACCAGCACCAGAGGGCACTACATCCGTGAGGTAATCCAAGATGGTGGTCATGACGTCAGCTGATGACGCAAGTACCATTATCTAAGATGGTGGGGAACGGCACAGGTCCCAGAAGCATGAGGCAGTGACATCCCTTTCATACTTGACACCTGGCAAATTCCTCTCAAAATACGTGTTCACCTAGGCACTGTTGCTGACACAACCAGGTGGGAGCGAATACCTATTTGCGGAGTGCCAACAGCTAGCGCAAATGCAATGATAGGGAGGTGTAATACAGCTCTGTACTCGATTGTATCCAGTCACATCCACATTTGGAGACCGTTTGCTCTATTTTTTGTATGTCTGCTCTCCAAATGTGGAGGCGACTGGGTACAATCGAGTATAGTGTTATATTACACCTCCCTATCAGTGCATTTGGGCTAGGTGTTGGCAGCTGTGCTATATTTACAAGCAGTTTTAGAACACAGAACGAGAGTCTATGCCATGATCACATGGATAGAACTGACATAAAAAAAATCGATAGAATTGTGAAAAATGAGGGGGAATAGGTGTATATTGACTGAATATATACTGAAATGCAGGGAAATTGACGAAGTACGTATCTTCTGGTTTACGCAGAACAATTTGTACATGGGGCAAGTATGTGGCAGCAATAGAAATCCGAGAAAACGTAGACATGGAAGCGAAGTGAATCAGGGAAGCAGTCAACTTTTTTCCTTCGAGGTAGCATTATACTGTATGTCTATTGAGGTACCAGTGATACACGCAAGTTGGCTACTATGTTTGACGCTTTTCTGGAAGACAGAGAACCATCCACCCCTAAACATACTTGCATCTGCGTTAAAGGATAACAGAGAGTAAACAGAGTGATCGATTGAGATGGAGCTGCAACAAGACACGATTTAATGGTAGACTGATGATGCATTATAGAGAGGGAGAAGTTGCTACGGGTCAATTTTTCCACTGTTCTGTCAGGATGCATCAGTCACATCACAGCCTGTGTTCGACTCATATACTCATATACAGCCACGTGTTCTGTATGTGATTTAAAGCACTGTCTACTTGCGATCGTTAATGGTAAAGCTGTCGGTAATCAGAGAACTTCCATCTTATGTGTGATGGAACGTGACACTTTCCTGTAAATGAACTATGATTTAGGCTATGCAATGTACTTCATACCCATGTCGCATCTAGGGTGTAAAATCAAGACTTCAGCTTCATAACTAAGTTAGCGATAGGTGCTTGTGAGGCACTGCAATCCCTGTGTATACATTTGCCTGACAGATGTGGTGTTTACAGAGTCAGTGGCGGCATGACTTGTAATTTTCACATTTCGGATACTGCTGCTATGCGTTTATCTGTTTCCTTGTAAGAGGTATCTACCGTTACTAACGATCATTTTATATAGGCCTGATGCAGGCTTCGTATAATTGTTGAACCGTGATCGGACGTGCACAGTGGACACTATACATCTCCTGAAAGCAATATTGTGCTCGTATCAGACAGAGCAAATGTTTTATGGAAATAGTTTTATTCGTTTTACGGTTCTTTAACATAGTTTATCGTAGAGAAATTGGGAAGAAGGATGTATGTCATGTGCTTGAAATATATTTCTTACATTGGAATATTAACAGCGCTGCATTCCATACGACTGATAGGTCGGAAATGCTAGGGATCTAACATTATAGCCCATTTTAAGCGCAGAACGTTGTAGCCTTAGGTGTGCATGTATTTGTCTATCTAACCAGTACCTTGCAGGTACTGATCCTAGAGTCTGGAGTAATACTTTAAAATTTATGGCTTGGTTGATTTACATAAAAATGTTTCAAACTCCATCTGTCTGGAGATCCATTGGACATAAAAATCATTCGTTTCTTCTTAACCATCTGCTATTACATCACGACACTTTCAGATCTGTTACTATACATCGATAAGGAGTGCTAACCTCCTCGACATGGGCACATCTCGAGAAATCTTGTGCACTTGGATGGGTGAGGACTCGGCAAGCTCCATTCATTCACGAGACGTGGAAAGTAGTGTTCTACTTCTGGTCAGTTGCAGATTAAATCAGTAACGGTGCTGCAGGGCGGGTTGGTCAATGACATTGGGAGGAGGGTCTTGCACTCTCTACTTTTACCCTAAGACAGCGAGAATACTCTGTGACTTCCATACCCAGAGAGAGAGGTCATAAATTAAGCACTATGCTCGATGTATTAGAAATATGTAGGGAGCTGTCTGATATACTTTGATGGTGTAGGTGTTTGAGAAGTAACAGTGAATGGGCATACTGCACAGTCATCTATCCACATTCGCAATGATACCTGCAAAGTGTAGAAGGGGCGGTTTACCTATTATATTGAAATTGGCAAACATGCTGTCACAGAATTGTTTGGGGTTGACATTACTGTAAAATTGCTAAAATTGTTCGCCCTATCAACTGTGATGCTTATTATTAGAGTACAATGATGATGTCTTTTCCATCCCATCCATACACTGGCACGCTGTTAGTTACCACATAATGATTGACTGACATCGATTGTTTGAGTTGAAGAAAGAGTTTTGGTGGAGGGACAGCACATTGTGGAGATGGGTAGCACCGAAACAGCGATCGTGTGCATGACTAGAATGTGAGGAATCAGTCTAAACAGAACGCAGAGCCAACAGGTATTCCATCACTGTGACAGATGAGTTTAAATATAGAGCTCGTGAATCACTTTCCGACAACAATTCGGAAACTCTCCACAACGCTGCAAAAATTCCCCCAATTTGCTGATGTTGTAACGCTTTTATTTGAAATCATACAGTGTGTGATGTGTGTGTGTGTGTGTGTGTGTGTGTGTGTGTGTGTGTGTGTGTGGAGTGCTATGGCAGCTGCAGTAATAACATGATTTATGTGGTGCAAATTCTAGTTTTCTGCGAGAGGCTGTGGATCATAACATCTTATTGTCAGTTTAGAATCTGACACAGACCTCGAAGTCGTGGAAGAAAACAAAAGTATAGTGATGTACAAAGCGTGTCACAGCAGAAGCAAATAATGTTTCAAACAATGAGACAGGGCCATAGGGAGCATCTAGTCTGCAGGGTACGCTCATCCTCCTACACTACAGGTGATGGAATTTTAATCTGGCTTCTGCAGTGGATCAAAACCTGTATATTTAATAGGATCATCCCACACCGACAGCAGCAGCAGCAGCAGTTTGATGGATGAATTCATTGATGCTTGGGTTGTCCCGTTAGAATTGCTAGGAGGAATGCACCCTTTCCTATTCTGGGAAGCATTGCGACATCTCTCTCCTCGGTGGACCCCCGCCTCAGCTACACATCATCACACCAGCATGGGTGCCTTGGTGAGCTTTTATAGTTCGTAATTTTTCTCTGTTGGATGGTACAGAATAACAGTGATAGCATGTTGGGCTAATATATGTGAATGGTCACTGATCTGCTTCGGACTGTAGTATCTGTATCTGGTTTGAACACGCACCACAATGCACGCATTTCCACTGAATGATCAAAACACGGTCCTGTTGCACTTACTCAGATCGTTCTGTTTCTACACAGGTTACAGAAGGGTGTGGATATGGCTTTCTCTGACTTTTTCTCAGTTCGACTTAAATTGGAAACATCACATGCGCAAAGCTGTAGAAATGGGAGCAGCTGCAAGATATGTAGGGGTTGACTAAAAACCATGTTGCAATTTTAATCTAGCAGATGGGTTCGAGAAAGGTGACTTGTTTCAAGATACGAGTGTGCCAGAAATGTGATTCACTTGTGGCTGTGACCCAACACAGGTATGTGGCTGAATGGAAGGACTTGATTCCAAATCATAGACATCATTTCTAGTGGACAGTGTAACACTAGAGATGTGAAAAGCAAGTGAACATTTCTTACGACGTCAATCAGCACACCATCTACTACTGTTTGTGATCCTTCTCAATCAGTCATCTCTTGTAACTCGGTGGATAAATCGCAGAACCTGTGACATGGTATTGAGACAGGATACGTTACAAATACTATAGAAATATCGAGCTGGAGTGGCGTGCGGAAGTTGCAGACCATGGTTTCATAACATGTACCTTACCCGAATCACTTTCAAAATTCAGTGATTTCATCACGAGGTTGCATCATGGCTTATGTGTAACAGAAGTGCCGGTCTGATAATATACACTCCTACAGTCACCGTGTTGTCTGGAAAAAATTCATTCAGAGGTAATGCCATACCTCGATTTATAAACCCAGTATAGCTTTTAACATGGATACTTGTGTGCACATGTAGAACCGCTTATGACAGTAACATACAGTAGTTTTTGGGATTGGGTTAATAACACCTGGCGGTTTGTAAGACGATTAAACCTCTTTCTCTAAGACACAATGCTAGCACTCACAAGGAAAATGTATGAGACATGCACACCCATCTAAGTATTATACTTAGTAGTAGTAGGGGATGTGTGATAGGTTCACTTTGAGCATCAGGCTTATAAACTACGTGTTTGTGTTCCTACACATGCAGACGAAATGACTGTGGAACACTGTGAAAGCAGACAAAACAGTATGTCAAGTCATAAGAATGGTAGAGATATTTCTATTTCCAGAACCATGGGCATCAACAGGATGTATTTCCGATACTTATGCTCATTGTCAAATGTCATTCTACTGAAACTGCAATCGTATCATTTAATTGCAAGTACAATGATAAAACATATATGTGACCGGTTTTCTAGGATGATTCCTTCTATGCAGCGCTGGTGATGGGAATGATTCACGTTCCCAGCTAACAGCAGGAGACATCTGAATGCAAAGGTCTGTTGGAATGCAGGAATGTAGCTGAGTTAACTGTGTCGTCCTCTAGACGGCAGAATAGCGAACTAATACTTAGTATGTGTTGGGCAGCTTTCGTTATCGCGTGGAAATTTGACAAGATTGAAAATGGATATGTGTTTGCACTGAGCCATTATTCCTTCCCATGTAGATTGTTCGGTTCACTACTTCTGTACATATTGCACCTTTATTTAGTTGAGGGAACATGCATCTAGCAGGTGAAAAAAATGTTGCCATAACATTCAGTACAGTAGAACAACTTCTTTCCCGCACTGTATACATAGACTATAGATGTACATTAAAATGGTTCTAATGGCTCTGAGCACTATGGGACTTAACATCTGAGGTCAACTGTCTCCTAGATCTTAGAACTACTTAAACCTAACTAACCTAAGGACATCACACACATCCATGCCCTAGGCAGGATTCGAACCTGCGACCATAGCGGTCGCGCGGTTCCAGACTGAAGCGCCTAGAACTGCTCGGCCACTCCGGCCGGCACACGTAAAGTTTTTCGCAGATGGGACAAGATACTAGTTACTCAGTGGTCTAGAGCACACTCCACCTCACTAAAGTTTGGGGTTTGTAGAGAAATAATTTCCAGAATATATCTTCGGAATTAAGTTGCACAAGTGATCGGTAGGATGCAGTCATGTTCTTGATCTCGAGAAGTACCACGAAATGGTATAATAATATGGCAAACCATGCGAAAATACATGTATTCTTGTAATCCCCGAGTCTGGAGATGCGTGTAGAAAAGTGAGCAAGCAAGCAGGTCCGGACCAGAAACAGTAACGTGGTCGTGCCAAGGGGAAGTGCACCCGAATTTGTAGAACAGTTCTGTCACAATGCTCGATTCATTCACACAAGATTCTTTGTGCTAGGATATAGGAGACTCTACATAGTAGTGAGAACATTTGCTTATGTTGAAAGCGGGAACAGTAACACATGATGGACGGTGTGCTACATTAGGACTGTGAGGAAGAATGCATATGAGGTTATTCTGCGCTATTTTCGTAAACAGGTTCTGTTAGGGCAATAATTTTCGTGCATACAAGCTGAGACATCAAGAAAGTGAGCATTAACTATTTCTGGGACACTATACAATTCCCGACTTCGCGGAGTTGCGTCAGTCACTCTGGGCAGTTAAGCACAGTTAGATGTGCCTTGCATGATGCGCTAGGAACAATGCACCCTGTGCTATTCGGTGATGTCAGCATCCCCAGGTACTGCATCAGCAATGGCAAAACACACATGCTGCCCAGAAGTGTCTCGCATATGGGACCAGTGTGAGCGTGCATTGGAGTTCTGTGATGTCAGTATAACACTCGGAGAACTCTAACTGTATACCTGAAAACAGATGCAACTTTCACCTGCTTGCTGCAGGTAGCAGCAGCGTGAAAGTGGTGGATCAGGTTGGTTTGTGTCCGGCGGGGGCTCGCAGCGGCGTCCGCACACTCTGCAAATAGGTCTTGGCTCCCATCTGGTTGCGTTAGCAACGGTACCTAGGTGAAGACGTATTTTGAGAGAAATTTCTCAGGTGTCGAGTATGAAAGGGATGTCACTGCCTCATGCTTGTGGGACCTAGGCATGGTTTGACAGCTGATGGCTGTGTCACTTCGTGAGGGCTGCCAGTAGCCTCCCGTGCAGTCCATTGGACAGGGTGCGGCAGGCGGTGTCTGCATACGTTGTATGCATAAATGTTGTAATATTTGGCTAGCATGTCTGTAGGCTATGTTATGCATTATTTGGACAGTTTGTGAGTTGAGCCGGCCGCGGTGGTCTCGCGGTTCTAGGCGCGCAGTCCGGAAGTGTGCGACTGCTACGGTCGCAGGTTCGAATCCTGCCTCGGGCATGGATGTGTGTGATGTCCTTAGGTTAGTTAGGTTTAAGTAGTTCTAAGTTCTAGGGGACTGATAACCACAGCAGTTGAGTCCCATAGTGCTCAGAGCCATTTGAACCATTTGTGAGTTGATTTCGTGTCTACACACCGGTGTACTGCATTATTTAGAAGCAGTTTGCAGGTCTGTACTGAAATTATTTGGGTAATTTAGGAGTTTTATGTGTGTCTGCAGAGCGTTATTTAGGAGTAGCTTACAGGTCTGTAGGCTGTGCTCTGCGTTATTTGGACAGTTTACAAGTACTGAGCGTGTACACACATCAGTGTGCTTCATTATTTTGGAGCAATTCGCAGGTCGGTGTGCAGGTCTGCAGACTGTGTATTGAGACCTCAAGCACATCAGGGAGAGTGTTTTGTGTCAGTGTGATAAATATACTCTCTCTCAAAATCCATCCCTAAATAAATTGTTCCAAAAGAAATAAAGTACACTCCTTCCTTACAATCTCCAGCAGCCCAGCGCAGGCTGTGTCATTTTCCCCTCAAGACGTCATCTTTCTTTACGTCATGGATGAGAGTGCTCTCTGGTGGCAGTAATGTGTACTTGGTCAGTTGGATTCAGTATCTCATGATGGAGACACTGCCTGCAAAATAAAGACTTATGAATAGCACAGGCAGAGTCGTTTTCCCATCATTTTCCCACACCATCTTGGGTTACATCACGGAACAGAAGACAGTGCTCTCTGGTGATGCTGCTGTGTACTAGGTCACTTAGACCTCATGGCGAACATGCTGTTTCCTGCCATCTTGGATAATGGTACTTGCTTCATGAGCTGACATCATGATGACTATCTTTGATTGTGTCACAGATGTAGTGCCCTCTGGTGGTGCTACTGTGTTCTGCGTTAGTTGGAATCTGGACCTCATGGTGAACACACTGGGTGGATATACTGCATTGTTTAAGTAAAGACTACTACTGTTGTGTGACTAGGGGCTCCCATTCGGTAGACCGTTCGCCGGGTGTAAGTCTTTCGATCTGACGCCACATTGGCGACTTGCGCGTCGATGGGGATGAAATGATGATGATCAGGACAACACAACACCCAGTCCCTAAGTGGGAAAATTCCCAACCCATTCGGGAATTGAACCCCAGCCCTTAGGATTGACATTGCTGCACTAACCACTCTGCTACCAAGGGCTGACTAAATAAAGACTGGTACATGCAAAATAATAAAGACCTATGTCTAGCACCAGTTGAGTCCTCACCCCACCATTAGTTAGGACGACTTGTTGGTCAGGTGACTTAGGTTAGTGGAGGTAGCCCAAGTGTCCTTTCTTTCGCGCCATTTTCTTAGGTTAGTAGAGGTAACTGTGGTGTGGTGCATTATCCTGATGGAATTTTAACTTCCTAACATTTTCTGGGGGAGGGGAGAGGGGGTTAGGTTAGTGCAAGTAGCCCAATCGAGCTATCTTCCCACCGAAGTTCAAACTTCCAGCCAAATTCCCCCATCTTGAATCACGTCATGAGCCATTGCCAAGTCTACACACTTCCATCTTGGATGATGTCATCGCCATCATCTTGGATACATCTGGAAACAATGCAGAGTGGGCTCAATCCCCTTCGTCCCAATACTGACGATGGGCACAGTTGCCACAGTGGCCATTCATATTAGATAACAGCACAAACTTATATTGTGACCATGTTGTCAGTAGATGCCTGTCTGTCATTGTGATGTGTATGCGAATAACCTCAGGCACGCCAGTCTGCCACCACTCTCTTAGCTCATTGCTCTCGTTACGTATGTCACGACGATACGGGAGACGAAAGCTGTATTCTCTATTGCAAATGCCAATTTTACCTGATTTTTTGTATATCTTAGAGACGTCAGACTTAATTCTAGTTAAACTTGACAAAATTACCTCAGATGAGGTTCCACAGTCAATCTATGTATATAAAAGTCAATGTGCTGACTGAGTGACCCATCATCGGTCAGCACAAACCTCTAAGGATAGAAACTTTGAATTTGGAGAAGGTTTTGATCTTATGCTAAAGGCGTCCTTTAAGAAGGGATTTTTTGAAAAACTACACTTACGGGAGTGAAATAGGGGATGAATTTTGTTTAAATATGCTGCCACTACGACACTTGACGATAGACGTACGAAAACTGGTATTTGGTTTCTCGGTCACAGGTAAAGAAATTTGTGTTTCAGTATTCTTGGAAATTTAACGCCTCTCGGGGTGAAAGTTTTTTTTTCAAAATAAACAATTATTAAACAACTACTAAAGTATTTTTAAAGCTACACCTATGATAATTGCTATTTGACTTCTCGACTATAAATAAAAAAATGTGTTTCAGTGCTGTAGTAAATTCAACCCCAAAGGAGTTGAAATCGGGCGTGAAATGCTATATGAAAACATTTCACTGTGAAATCATTTTAAAAGCTGAATCTTTGAAACTTGGTATTTGTTTTGTCGGTTAGAAACGAGAATATGTGTATTTCACCCCCTAATGGGGTGTAATGGGACCAGACTGATTCACTGATTCGTCATTGCTCGGCCGATAACGCTAAGATTATGAACTTGAAATATGGAGATGGTACAGGTGTCGTATTACAGGCATCATTTAAGAAGGGATTGTTCGAAATTACACTGTTAAGGCGGTGAACTAGAGGATGCAAGACTTTAAACTGGTTTTCTATCATCACGGAGAGCGGAACGCTATGGTAGCTGTATATAGACAACACCAAAATGTCACTAGTTTTGAACCTCATCCGTCAGATGCTAATTTGAGCTCACAAGTGTATGAAGATGTTAGCATATTACTGTTTATGTGTGGGAATTTTCATTAGATTCTCTGTTACAGACTGCAAATACTGGGTTCTTTGCACTTTTAGTGCTCACTGATAACATCTACGATTGAATTCGAACGAACGTTGGTAGACGGCAGCCACGTTTCGTGGGTCGCTACGACGCGAGCAGTGACTACCGGAGAAAAGTCAGGAAGCGCAGCGTTTATTGTGACAGACGTCGTTTCTATGGCGGACGGTACCTAGGCTTGATGCCACTGTGACCAGTCGACCCACGAGTCTCGGTTTCTGCTACACAAAGCAACAAATGCATTCTGAGACCACAGTTCGGTCCCAGAAACGCTGTATAAATTCCCCGTACGCTTCAGCTTGGACAGTGTGTGGAATAGGTGGGCGATATTCTAGGCGGACTCCTGATGTACAGCATCTCGCCGTTCCTCACGCGTGTGCTTGTCTACAAACAGGACGGAAGCTCGGCCACACGATCTGCGGCATGTTGCTCCCAGGAGACGCGTGTAGCCGGCCGCGAAACGGGTTTGTTGCTAACCTGCCACACCGCAGCTCGCTCGGCGTCTCCTTAACCCAAGGTCAAGTAAGTTCGGGGCTGTCCAAAACACGCACTCAACACTTCGCAACTGTGAGTCTACAGCTGATAGCATAAGTTTTTTTGTTAATTTTTTGTCCTCGAAATGTCGCTCATTCAGAAAGCTTCTAATACACGAAAATTGAAAACAAAAAAAATGGTTCAAATGGCTCTGAGCACTATGGGACTCAACTTCTGTGGTCATCAGTCCCCTAGAACTTAGAACTACTTAAGCCTAACTAACCTAAGGACATCACACACATCCGTGCCCGAGGCAGGATTCGAACCTGCGACCGCAGCAGCGCACGGTTCCGGACTGCGCGCCTAGAACCGCGAGACCACCGCGGCCGGCTATTGAAAACAGATTCTGGTCGTATGTAAAGTACACCAGTGGCAAAAACCAGTCAGTACTGTCACTGTGCGATAGCGATGGAAATGTTACCGATGATGGTACCACTAAAGCGGAATTACTAAATACAGTTTTCCGTAATTCCTTCACGAAAGAAGACGAAGTGCATATTCCAGAATTCGAAACCAGAACAGCTGTTAGCATGAGTGGCATAAAAGTAGATATCTTAGGAGTTGCGAAACGACTCAAATCACTTAAGAAACGCAAGTCTTCCGGTTCAGACGGTATACCAATCAGGTTCCTTTCAGAGCATGCAAACACAAAAGCGCCTTTCTTAGCAATCATATACAACCGCTAACTTGACGAAAGGTCTGTTCCTGAAGACTGGAAACAAGCACAGGTCACACCAACATTTAAGAAAGGAAATAAGAGTAACCCATTAAATTACAGACCAATATCACTGATCTCAATTTGCAGTAGGATTTTGGAGCATATACTGTACTCTAACATTATGAATCACCTTGAAGAAAATAACTTATTGATACATAACCAACACGGAGTCAGAAAATATCGTTCTTGCGCAACACAGCTAGCTCTTTATTCCCATGAAGTAATGAGTGCAGTCGACAAGGGATCTGAGATCGATTCCATATTCCTAGATTTCCAGAAGGCTTTTCATACCGTTCCTCACAAACGACTATTAATCAAATTGCGTGCATATGGAGTACCGTCTCAATTGTGTGACTGGATTCGTGATTTCCTCTCAGAGAAGTCACAGTTCGTAGTGATAGATGGTAAATCATCGAGTAGAACACAAGCTATATCTGGCGTTCCGCAAGGTAGTGTCATAGGCCCTCTGCTGTTCCTGATTTACATAAATGATCTAGGTGTTAATCTGAGCAGCCCCCGTAGATTTCTTGCAGATGACGCTGCAATTTGCTGTCTTGTAAAATCACCAGACGATCAATTCCAATTACAAAATGATATAGAGAGAATTTCTGTATGGTGCTAAAAGTGGCAATTGGCACTAAACAAAGAAAAGTGCGAGGTCATCCACATGGGTGCTAAAAGAAATCCGATAAATTTTGGGTATACGATAAATCGCACAAATCTAAGGGCTACCAATTCATCTAAATACCTAGAAATTACAATTACGAGCAACTTAGATTGGAAAGACCACTTTGTTGGCAGAACACTTAGAAGATGCGACAAACCCACAAAGAGACAGCCTACATCACACTTGTCCGTCATCTGCTGGAATATTGCTGCGAGGTGTGGGATCCTTACCAGGTAGGATTGACAGAAGACATCGAAAAGGTGCAAAGAAGGGCAGCTCGTTTCGTGTTATCGCGCAATGGGGGTGAGAGTGTCACTGATATGATATGCGAGTTGGGGTGGCAGTCACTGAAACAAAGGCGGTTTTCTTTGCGGCGAGATCTATTTACGAAATTTCAATCACCAACTTTTTCTTCCGAATGCGAAACTATTTTGTTGACACCCACCTACATAGGGAGAAATGATCATCATAATAAACTAAGAGAAATCAGAGCTCGAACGGAAAGATTTAGGTGTTCCTTTTTCCCACGCGCCACTCGAGAGTGGAATGGTAGAGTAGTAGTATGACAATTGTTCGATGAACCCTCTGCCAGGCACTGAAGTTTGAATTGCAGAGGAACCACGTAGATGTAGACACAAGTTACATTCTAATTGAAGTCCCATACTTTTTCACATCTATGTGCGACACGGACACACATGTACATATGAAACATATTTGCTAGTGTTCATATTAATGAGAATTTAAGCTGGAAAAAACACATTTTGGAACTGTTACGACAACTTAGTTCATCTACATTTTCACTCAGAATCACTGCAAATGTTGGGGAGAGACAAATCAGTAAGTTGACTTTTTTGCTTATTTTCATTCAGTAATGTCATACGGAATAATTTACTGGGGTAACTCATCTTTTAGAAAGAAAGTCTTCGTTGCTCACAACCGTACTGTAAGAATAATATCTGTCGCTCACCGACGATCTTGTTGTAGACATCTGTTTGAAGAGTTCGGCATTCTGGTTACTGCTTCACGGTATATTTATTTGCTCATGTATTTTGTTGTAAATAATCCACTACAGTTCAAAAGGAACAATGATGTACACAAGTAAAACATAATGAGGAAAAATGACATTCATTACTCCACATTAGATTTGTCCTTAGCACAATGCTGTGACAAAAATTTTTGATAGCTTACCCGAGACGTAAAATGTCTGACAGACACCAAATAAAAATTTGAAAGCTAACCTAAAAGCTTCTCCTTGACACTTCCTTTCAGTCTGTAGAAGAATTTCTATTACTTAACGGGTAAAAGTTGGATAGGAACCACAAACCCACATCTGAAAAAAAAGAACTAAAACTACTTTATCAATGTTCAGCACGTAGCCATATTCAAAAATTAAGTTGTGATGCGTATGAAAAATAGCTCGTTCCACATCATTACGATTTATCGAGAAAATGATGCACGGAACATGGAATTAACTGACGTGTGCTTTATGTTGCATTCACTATGTGCACTGCCGGCCGAAGTGGCCGTGCGGTTAAAGGCGCTGCAGTCTGGAACCGCAAGACCGCTACGGTCGCAGGTGCGAATCCTGCCTCGGGCATGGATGTTTGTGATGTCCTTAGGTTAGTTAGGTTTAACTAGTTCTAAGTTCTAGGGGACTAATGACCTCAGCAGTTGAGTCCCATAGTGCTCAGAACCATTTGAACCATTTTGAACTATGTGCACTTGGTATTAAACATAAATAGATGCAAGGAGAGAACCCCTTACATCCTAAAGTTGTTGCTGTTATGAGTATTGTCACGATGCCAAATGGGGGTAGGCAACTCTATGGCAAAAATATGTGTTAACACAGATTAGTAACAACAGAAACTTCATATTACCTAACTGTACTACGAATTTGGTGAGTGACTCTAGCTTTGTGTCGCTTGCACTGATCTGTTTTCAGCTCTGGTGCAGTTCTGACTCCATTGAACGATGATTTATAGCTTTTTAATGTTTGCTTATCCCGCTTTAAATAAATAAATTAAAGCTGCCCTTGAGTAAGGAATGTGGCTGCATATCGCAAATGGGCTCTTGACCACAAATGTTGCGTTGACGAACTGTACAAACTCGACTTCAAATGAAAAGTCCTCTGAGAGACAGGTAACTCATCCCGAAAATTTCTTCAGGATTCTTGAGCGTTGCTGATGGCACGTATTGCACACAATATTGTGATGATCCTCACACACAGGGACCTTACACGTTAAACAGTTGCTTTTCGTCATTCTTCTCAGCTTATACCTTCAGTCTCAACAAATGTAGCGTTTTTCAGCCTAAGATTATGATGATGATGATGATGATGATGATGATGTTTCGGATTGTTGGGCGCTCTACTGCGCGGTTATCAGCGCCTGTACAAATTTCCAACCTTTACTCAGTCCAATCTCGCCACTTTCATGAATGACGATGAAACGATGAGGACAACACAAACACCCGGTCATCTCGAGGCAGGTGAAAATCCCTGACCCCACCGGGAATCGAAACTGGGACCTCGTGCTCGGGAAGCGAGAACGCGACCGCGAGTTCAGGCTAAGAGAGGTGGGTTGGGATGCAGTTCTTTGACCTGCGTTGGGAATTGCTGGTGGAGGGGTGACGTTCCCCTTCCTTTTGTTCGGGTATCGTTCAAAGATGTTTGTAACCTCAACACGTTCTCTATTCTCTGGTTTACGTGCCGGCGTTGCCCTACAATACCCTTCCTTCAGTGAGCCATTCCTACGACATAGCATCTGCAACGGAGAACAGGAAATACAGTCATTCCTGTCTCTGACATTAGCGTTTGGATTGCACCAAGATGTATTGGAAGTTGTCTGCAGAGGACGAAATTGTGGCTAATGACTGGAAAGCTGCTGAAGAGCTCTTCCACCTTGAACCATTATCGTTACTTGAGTTCTCCACATTTTTCAGGCCAGTATTTTCGGGGTGAATAGTTGACTGTTTTGACTTCTCCTTGTTTTCCCCAACAGATGCTTCCTCCTCAGTTTGCGTCACCGTTGCGTTGAGTGTTTCTTCTTTACAATCTGATGCAGAATGTGTAGCGATTCCACCTGCTTGGTTTCTTCATTGATCGTTTGTTTGTCCTCGGTGTCGACGTACTGCGTTGCTACACTGGCTGAAAAATGGGGTTTGTAATTTGGACACTGACTACTGTGAATAATGTAGCCGACAGATGCACAGTTGCGTTTCACTGTCCTCTACTTTCACTTTTTCACAAACCCCCCATATACACAGTTATACGGCCAGTGCACTATTCCTCAACTTCCGAAAAGCGTCATTGATAGGTTGCAGGCGAACCTCCACATACTACTACAGAGGAATAAAATCTAACCACAAAGTTCACAGTTGTAGAAGAATACTCAGGTACGTATGGAGCAGACACAGTCACTGTTTTAACACACGTAGCCGGCCGGTGTGGCCGAGCGGTTCTAGGAGCTTCAGTCTGGAACCGCGCGACCGCTACGGTCACAGGTTCGAATCCTGCCTCGGGCATGGATGTGTGTGATGTCCTTAGGTTAGTTAGGTTTAGGTAGTTCTAAGTTCTACGGGACTCATGACCTCTGATGTTAAGTCCCATAGTGCTCAGAGCCATTTAAACAATTTAACACACGGCCTAAGTGTGTAACACTTATTTCACAGATAAGTTGAAGCATTGTTGTTCTAATCAACACAGGTTACTCTTGTGGAGTTCCGGCCGTGGACTGACTGTCTCAGGACCAAAATCGGGCCCTAATATATCATCACAATAATAGGTGCTGAAACTACACATTGTTCGAACTTTAATTTACAGAAATTACAGTTAAAACTTAACTCATTAAATTAACTGAACACATCGAAAAGTTGCGTCTTTATAACAGTTTCTTCTACTGCAAGAGTCAGGCCAAATTATTTGTTTAAATCATTAAATTAACAAATACCATTACGCAAACAATACTTTTGACAGAACTGTTAATTAGTTTGGAATTAATTCAGGGCTGGTTTTGCTAACATGTTTTCGAATAGAGCCAAATAGATACTTTAAGATTACTAGTATTTCGTCATCCAAATGTTTTTAATTAGTACAGAATTGATATTTGTTTATAAGTCAACAGTAGAATTTAAGATACAAAGCAATTACTGATTTCACCCTATAACGAAAGATATTAACTAGGAATAGTCAAAATAAACTAGAAAATCAATTACATACATAAAACTAAGCACAAAATTAGATCTGGTGTTAAATTCTTTAAAACTGAGCACCAACCTTTCTCTTACATTAAAATGCAGATTCTTATCACGTATGCTAGTGGTAAATAATTAAAAGTAACAAAACGAATTTAAGGAGGCAGATGGCAAAACAAGAGAGGAATTAAAATTATCCCATCATGCTTCGTCACAAGTGGGTAGTGTCTCCTTGTTCGAAGTTGGAACCCTTGTCAGAATCATCAGGCCAAGATCTGATTCCATTGCATCCATAACACTGTTTTGGGTAATTCATCAGGACCTAAAAGGAAATGTAAGTTATGTAATAGGTACCACAACCCACTTAAAACCAAAACGCTGTTTTCAAAAAACATCCAATCAAATACCTAGAGCAAATTGGTGGCTAATTACTGAACGTTCGTCGAATCGTTGACCCCATTTTGTTCATGAACACTAGTCGTTAGTCGTTTCGACGAATCAAAATTTACGTACACCCTATACTTTTGTCGATTCGACGCTATAACTAAGGGGCGATATATGGTTTACAGCGTAGATCACTTCCGCCTGCGGAATCACAGAGCCAACTAGAATTCGCCAGACTTGCATGTTATCAATACGAACATACCATAAAACGACAAAGCGCAGAAATTCAAATGATGTATCAATGCTTTGACGACGTAACGACATTCAATACAATACAATGTGATGCGCAAGTTAAACAACAACAAAGGAGGACTTTTCTGACAGTTTCACTTGCTTGTACGAGCGTTCTATCCGTTGTACTCAAGTGGGGGAGGGGGGCGGGGGCGAGGTGGTACGTAAGCACTTGAAGCATTAAAACCACCTTAACTTTCCCGTTTCTTTTTATTAATCCATTCTAGGTGCTTTTTGGACCGACTGATGTAGGTATAAAGACTATAGCTTACGAGCGTATAAGTGAGTGGAATGCTTTTCATTCAGTAATTTACACTTACTTTTTCGAAGTCAGTCTTTTCCTTTCTTCTTCACTCACTCAACATCCCATGGTCTTTGGTCTCTATCTGTTGACGTACGAATTGTGTTGCATTCGTTGTTGGTAGCACGTAAGAGTCAACTGGGTTTAGCTGGTTACATTTTGAAACTGAGGTGAAAAAAGCCGTGGGATACCTCCTAATAACGTGTCGGGCCTCCTTTTGCCTGGGACAGTGCAGCAACTCGACGTGGCATGGACCCAACAAGCCGTTAAGTCTCCTGCAGAAATACTGTGCCGCGCTGCCTTGAGCCTATAGTCATCCATAATTGCGAAAGTGTTGCCGCTGCACGATTTTATGCACGAACTAACTTCTCGATTACGGCCCATAATTTTCGATGGGATTCATGTCGGGCGATCTGGGTGGACAAATCATTCGTTCGAACTGGACACAATGTTCATGAAACCAATCGTGAAGAATTGTAGCATGGTGACATGGCATCGTTGTCTGGGGACATGAAGTCAACGAATGGCTGCAAATGGTCTCTACGTAGCCGAACATAACCATTTTCAGTCATGTGGCCGGGAGGATCTTGTCTATTCCATGTAAGCACGGGCCACGCCATTACGGAGCCACCACCAGCAGCTTGCAGATTGCCTTGTTTGCAACTTGGGACCATGGCTTCGTGGGGTTTGCACCACACTCGAACTTTACCACCAGCTCTCACCACCTGAAATTGGGACTCATCGGACCAGGCCACGGTTTTCCAGTCCTCTAGTGCCCAACCGATATGGTCACGAGCCCAGGCGATGCGCTGCAGGCGATATCGTGCTGTAAGCAAAAGCACTCACTTCGATCGTCTGCTGATATAGTCCACTAACGTCCGATTCGCCATACTGTTTCAACGGGTACGTACCACATTGATTTCTGCAGTTATTTCGCGCAGTGTTCTTTGTCTGTTAGCACAGACAACTCTAAGCAAACGAAGCTTCTCTCGGTTGTTAAGTGAAGGCCGTCGGCCACTGCGTTGTCCGTAGTGAGAGGTGATGGCTGGAATTTGGTATTGTTGACAATCTCTTGACACTGTGGATCTCAGAATATTTAATTCCCTAACGAATTTCAAATGGAACACAGTCACCATAAACTGCTTTCATTCTATGATGAATCTCCTTTGGGGTGACACCTTCTGCTGTCAAGAATTAAATGACTGCACGTTGCTTAAATCGCACTGACCGACCGTCTGCGCAGGGTTCCATACTTTACACTGCAACAACACAACCGTTCAATGCTAAGGCTACCCGCCAACTGGAGCTGTAGAGAAAAGACTACGAAGCAAGCCAGTACCTGCCGCATACTAATGCTGCCAACTGTTGAAGAGTTACAAAGGTGGAGGCATTAATTTTCAGTAAACTCTCGTATAAATAGAGAACAACACTGGTGGAAGACATGACACATTCCCATAAAAGTTTCCAAGTGGGTGGTAACAGAAATAATTTGCTTTTCCTTTTGCATAGCGATTATTTATTTACTTATTTATTTTGTCTGACAGTTGACTTAGTGGGATATAATAGATCTACAATAATTTCTCAGTCCCTCAAAAATAATTATTTTTCCTCGTTTAGAACGTTGCAGTAACCATTTCCCTATGCTTTACGAAATGTGAGGAATGTCTGTTTTGTCGGATAGATGGCTGCAGTGTACACTTCTTTGGTGTACTGTTATGGTTGTGTCGTTACAGGTAATTATGAGAATGAAAAGAAGGGAAAGAGACGGTGAAACCAGTTACTGCTCTCAAATAACGCCAACAGGGCCGTTGAGCTGAATGACCCCATCGGACGCGCTGATCGCTGTCAGTAGTGTCAGTATATGGATAATGTGCAAAAATTCAGCATTTAAAACAGAACGCCAGCGTTCAATATTCTGATCATAAACGGACAGCTGTCACTCTTTTCCTGCCAGCCAGACATTCGCCGTTACTATTCGTACCTTCATCATGATTCACCACAAAGAATATTCTCAGCTTTTTTTAATGCATTTATATGGTGGACCATGTAGCGTAGCCCTCTTGGCAACACATTTTTATCTACTTGCACTCTTACTCCAGACCTTTACTTTATTCATAGCCATTATTTAGTAACAATGTATTTAACGCGAGCGTTGTTTTTTTATGCACACTTGATCTCTTTATGTACGATAACATATGAATATCTGCAACAAATTTCCCATCACAGAACCAACAAAGCCCATGTATTCATATTTAGTATGGTGACCCTTATTTCTTGATTTGTCTTGCCCTAAGTAGTATGTAAAATACAAATGGAGAGTAACAGTGTTAGCAAACATGACACATCGCGAGAAAATTTTCCAAGTGCATATCAACAGAAAAAATTACTTTCCCTCTTGCATCATGATTATTTATTTTTTGCTATTTCGTGGAAAAATAGACCTCGTGAGAGGTAATAGCTCTTCAATAATTTCCCAGGTGCACGAAAATAATTACTTTTTTAGTTGTTTCTTACGTTGCAGAAACAATATTAAGTTTCAAAATCAGGCAGTTCTTTGCTACATGGTTCGGGCATCTGTGTTATTTATCACGAGTAGGTGTAATTTTACAAGTTAATCAATATTTCTGGAAATGTGAGCCACCGTGTGGAAACAAAGTTTTGATCTACTTACACTTAAACCAGTTTCGTCACTACTGCACACATTTATTTTCTAGTTTCTTTTACACCATTTTGTGATGTGATTAAAGAGTTGCATACATGTGCTTGCTGCGTATCATGTTGTCTGCTTGAGATCTGTTGTCTGTCACATGCAAATCATTTGTGCTGGTTGAGTTTCTCCCATAAACATAAACTAAAATTTATGCTGATGTTCCGACGTAGATCTTCCAGTTCTAGGTGTCTGACACACATATGTAAGTAATCTACACTTGGGCTCTTGGCGTGAATTTCCATTTACGCTTATAGGGAAGCCATACTATCACCTCTCAAGCTTCACCACGCATACAATAAGGCAACCAAAGCTATATGCTGTAACTACGTAGATGTGAGGGACAGTCTGTAGGACACATTTGTTTGAGAATGTCTCATTATGACTCTCATCAGTTCTTATGCGTGGCGTGAAACTCTTTACGAGGACAGATATTTAACCTAGGTGCGTAACAATAATAGAGAAGGTCATTGTTATCCAAAATATTTCTCTCTGTTTTTCTCCATTTCTGCCACAAGCTAGTTGTTTACGTTCAGTAAGGATTAGAGCACAATGAAGAAACTCGAGATGCAATTTAAATGTAGACTAGAAAGAATACTACGAACTACCTGCGAGAAATACGTTGCGAAACTGGCTTGGGACTTCCTAATGGAATTGCGTAATGACAAAAATAATACAATGGCCGACGTTTTATGACGAATACGTATCCAAGCTCATAATTTTCTACAAATGTACTGTAGGTGTTAGGAGTCACAATGAATATGTACCTTTGAGTAATACAGCTCTGTGGTCCAATATAATATAAATTGCAGGTAATATTTCTATTTATTGAAAAGCTTCTTTTTTGGGCTGTGATAGAGCAAATATTTGTATTTCTTCCTAAACAAGAATGTCACAAAACAATTGAACATGGCAGTCTCTCTAAAGCATACAACATGGGGCGGAGGCTAGTATCCTGCTTGGGTGACATAAATTTTGCCCATAGTAAACAATCACCTAGTTGTTATTTAGACGAAAACATAACTTACCGCGAAAAAAAGTTTGCAAATATTTTTATTATATTGTTTTTCGATGCACCCACACACGATTTTATTCTTTTTAGAAAAAATAATAGCACAATTGACGACAAAGTCTGAATATGAATCCATGGTCCTATTTTGGCACTTTATTCTGTAGGTCCGTCTTGATCACACTAACTTTTACACTTCACTATTACCGGTTTCGCCTAATGCCATATTCAGATCATAAGATATTCTGATGCAGTATCAACGTCCAACTAAACATCTAGGTACATATTAAGTGCTCAAAAATAGCACAGTTTAATTTATTGATCGGCTACCAGACACATAATTTGCATTATAGATCGTCACGAGGTAGACGCAAGCCGTTGTGTAGCTGCCATGTTTGAAACTACGATTACACCATGTTAGCCGAGCACGCTTAGTGTCTCTTAGTAAACATCGGAAGCCACGATAGGCGCGTAGTTGACTAAATATCGCACCCTTTCGCTATGACAGAGACGGTTTCCCGCACCGAGATTCATCCATCTGCTGCGGGTTCGGCTCTCCCGTGGTGCACTCACAGCCACCGGCAAGGGCCACACTGGATCAGGGCAGACGTGAGTCTCGTGGCGGCCAACGCTCGCGCAGCTCACTCGAATGCTTCGGCGTGACGTCAGCGGATAATTTGTACTGCTACGAAAATTGCACACGGACCTCGCCAATCTGCAGGAGAGGAAAAAAGAAAAATTAGCGGTAAAACAGTCTGCTACGTGTTCTTACTGTAAATACGCGTAAAGTATGCCGAACCAGTTTCATTGACTTCGTTGTCAAAAATAGACACAGCAAGAGGAGCGGGAAGGGGGGAGGGGGGGAGGGTCAGGGTCGCTGAGAGCCAGGAATGGCAAGGTGTGTGATTAGGCCCCATCTCCAAGTATAGCAAACCAGTTCTATTGTGATTAAAAAAAAAAAGGTTTGACACGATTTAAACATAACGTAATTCAGGGAATACTGGAGATACACAAAAAATACTCATTCGGATGAAATTTAGAACAAATATAATTTCATATTAAACGCTCTATACATCTTCGCAAATAAAATCGGTACGTGCAAGACAGCACACGGTACCCACACGTTCCAAAAAGCCGCGCTATTTGCCCCGGGGTCATCTCTCGGGTTCTTTGGTCACAGAGATACGAGTGCAACTGTTTTGGTTATATCTTGGCTTAGCGACAATTTGCATACCCATCAGAAGGACTAGCATGCTGTAGCTGTCCTACGGTGCAAGTTCAAAATTTAAACATGACACACTTTCTCCAGTTCAGGCATATCGAGCACATCGGTTGACTCTTTTGCGTCAGATGTGATCAAGGATGGACCTATGGTTACTTACAAAAGCACCATTTTTTCATGAGTCATTCCTAAGAAAACCGCAGAAAGCGACTTTTAGATACGAAAAGTACCATTTGTGGGGATGGCCATTTCTATAAATTCTGTTCATCGAAAATCATTGAAAACCTTACCGTATGTTACTAAGATGATATTCTCGGAGAACGTCGAAAATTTTTTCCGTATCATTATCCGTTATCAATACCCAGAGGTTGAGAGGTACTATACTTACGTAGAAAACCGCATAAAACGGTTATCAACCATTTTTGAAACGTAGGTCGCAATTATCTAGATAACTCACCATGGCAGGTGTATCAAATTTTTGCTGTACATTTTTCATACATTCATCTAGAAACGCCATTTTCCCGTTTTTTCGAACATCTGCAGCTTATAAAGATACACTCCAAAAAGCCATGATTTTTGAATACTCAAAGCACCAATTGTGGGGATAACTACTTTTATAATTTCCATTGATGCTAGAGCATCGAAAATTTTACCATATATGTTCTAAAGATGATACTATCGGCGAACGTCCAACCTTTCTTTATATATATATATATATATATATATATATATATATATATATATTATTATTATTATTATTATTATTATTATTACACATTACCAAGATGCAGAGGTTCAAATTTGTCGTGCTTGTGCAGCAAAATAAGTGTTTAAAGTCCGATCTAAGGTGTAAATATAGTTTTAACTGACTTTGTGAACACGTGACAAGAGTTGTAGGGTCATCGCAAGGGTTCTGAGGTCACCAAACTACGTTTATAGTCTCAATTTGTTCACCAATAAAACTTGATGTAGCGCTGTATAATGGCCACTTGACGCATATACAGATACGCCCAAAGTGGTACTGCAGTAACAAAAAAAAATACCCTAAAAGGAGTCTTAGCACGCCTGATAATAACTTAAAATGAATACAAAAAATAACGTAATACTGGAAAGACTGGAAATTTAGAAAAATATTTCTAATAACATTTTTACTCTTTCATGAAGTCATAAGACGTGTGCTTTCGACGAGCTGCGATCGATAAGCAAAGTACTTAGAAAAAAACTCACTTTAAACGATTTCGTGTTAATCTTATATTACCCTTGCTTATTTGTTGTTTGTTTTTCAAAGTTTATCACTGTGTCGAATTATATTAGTGAACAGCCAGAACTTTACTGACCTATACCATTCATTTGACATTTGACATAAGCTGTATACGCTGCTGTAGCAAGGCAACGAAGTAAACCTCTTGAAGAGACTGACAGAAAAGTGGGGAATCTGCTGCCTTAATCCACACTTTCGCCTCTCTCGCCAAAAATGTTGGGATGGGAAAATATTCGCGCTCTTTTGTGCTGAAAGGGAGTAACACAGAGACTGTGACGAGTGCCAGTAGGAAAGAAAGAGGAGACTGTGACGGTGAAAGAGAGAAAGTGTCTGTGAAAGAGAAAGAGAGATGGGTGAAGACAATAGCAGTGCCAGTAAAAGGAACGGGAGGTATTGACGGTCAGTGAAAGAAAGTGGTAGTAAAAGAGAAAGAGATGCGTAGACGTAGAAGCAGTGGAAAGAAATAGAGAGGAGACAACTGAAATGAAGAATAAAGATGAGTGGGCACCATACGCAGACTTGGAGGGTCTGGTCCATCCTAGACCGGCGAACTTTAACACGTAGGTGTAGGGAAGGTGAATTTTGCGCAGTTATTTTAAACTTGTGGGTAAAAGTGAAGATATAAGTTGGACCCCTCCCCCCCCCCCCCTACACACACACACACACACATAATTGACGAGTTATGGTGGAGACAGTGGCAGTGGCAAAAAAGGCAAAAGGGTACAGTGTAATTGAGAGATGAGACAGTGGCAGTGGGATGCACCGTGAGGACAGTGGGAGAAAAAGGACACAGAGGGAGAGACAGAGAAGTGGCAGTGAGAGGGAAAAGGCGATGCTGAGTGTGAAGGCTTCATTACAAAGAGAGACTGGATAAAAAGGTTTAGAACGTTCTGTGTTAAGAGTGCCAATATGTTAGCATGCCAAAATTTCTGGTGAAGGCGGAATGAAGACTTAGGCAGCTGGTTAAAGGGTCTTTTCATCAGGAACATATTCGCCTCTTTGTGCTCTCAAAGGAGCATTTTTCCTCTGACTTGTACTACGGTACTCTATGCTTCAGGAAATATTGCGGGCAGACTCAAAGGAATTAACTGTTGTTCACGGTGCAACAGGTTGAATAAGTTACTGTTAACAGTACTAGCTTCGTTTGCACGTCGGATGCAGTGTTATCCCATATTAAAGAACATGTGAACATTCCAGGAAATTCTACGGACTGTGACATGTCATTGCAGTGTATTTAGAAAGCGGATTCCGCTGAGCAAATTGCTCGAACATTTCCGACGCAGAGCAGAAAGTTTTCAAATTGGTACATCAGAGTAACTATTTCTAAATTTCTGATGTCATCGAGGAAAAGAATATAAACATTACCGGTACGTATCAATAATGCAGTGTCTACAAATGCTTAGGTTTCTGTACGAAAGTCAGTGCTCATCATTCCGAGATTAGATGGTTCTGCTTCAGCTGTTATTCTTACCATGGAAACAAATTGTCACTGTTGGTCACTGAACATCGGCTGTGAAAATTGTTTACTTTGCTTCTCTTTTAATAGAACTGACACTGAAAGTTAAATTTGCTGCCTCCGGCACACCGCCCTGCGGATCCGAGGGTTAGAATAGACCCGAGGCATTCCTGCCTGTCGTAAGAGGCGAATAAAAGGGGTCTCACACGCTTCGGCCTTTATGTGATGGTCCCCTGTGGGGCTCGACCTCCATTTTTCAAAATTTTCCCGAAGAGTGAGCCAATTGGCGAAGGGCGCCTTATATGGTGCATTATGTCCATCATGCTCTGAGACCTATCGCATCTTTCGTCGACGTGGATCTGCACTTCTGCTCATTCTCCAACTGTTGGGCGAGGTCACCTCCGTGGGTGCGAGTTTTTCCGTCAACTTTGCAGTATCGTTTTCTACGCTGACGATGATAATGGAGTTGTTTTCTTGGTTTCACCTGATATCTTGCACAGTCACCAGTCGGTTGTGATGGGGCCGCCCTGTACCCTATTAGTTGTAGCCCTCTGACCACAGAGGGATCGCTCTGCTGATGCCTGAGCCGTTATCTCCCCGCGTATGCTGAGGAGTAAATGCCGGTCACCCTATGGCATCGGCACTCCTGGCAATGGCCATCCTGCCAGGTGGCCTTTGCTGTGGCTGGATGGCGCCAGTGGGGTGGGTTGGGGGGGGGGGCGGTCGCCTGGTCAGAGTGGGAGGCATCAGGGCAGATGACACGCAAAGAAGCGTAGTACATCATCTCTTGCTGGTGGTCAAACACCAGCAGTCTCTAAGCATTATGGACAATTCAACACACAGAAGTACGCTCCCAAATTGTTCCCCTCTGTGGCCACACCCTTTCTGTGGCAGAAAACGCAATCCCTCGCTCTTTAGGGTGCCCCTGGTGAAAGGCAGTGCCTTGGTGGTCGCTGGAAGTCGCTGAAGCAATTAAGGAGCGTCGGCGTCGGCGAGCTCTACAGCGGTAAAAGCGGCACCCTTCCCTGGAGCGCCTCATAGCCTTTAAACGGCTCTGTGCTCGCGTTCGCCAACTTATCAAACGGCGAAGGTAGGAATGTTGGGAGAGATACATCTCGATCATTGGGTGCCATACGTCACCTTCCCAAGTCTCGGTGCCAGACCCCAACAGGTGTTTCCAGTGATAACATAAACGGCATGTTATCTACAGACGCAATCGCGATTTCCAAGCACTTTGCTGAGAACTATGCTCGACGCTCTGCGTCGGAGAATTAACCCCCAGCCTTTCGCACTCGCGAACGGCGGCTGGTAGCGAAAGTCTTCTCGTTCACTACTCGCTACAGTGAATCCTATAACGCCCCATTTACAGATTTGCAGCTCCTCAGCGCCCTTGCAGATTTCCCCATCACTGCTCCTGTTTCAGATCGAATCCACAGTCAAATGATTAAACATCTCTCATCTAACTACAAGCGACATCTCCTCGTCATCTTCAACCGGATCTGGTGCGGGCGTCTTCCCATCCCAATGGCGGGAGAGCACCATCATTCTGGTGCTCAAACCCGGTAAAAACCCGGTTGATGTGGATAGCTATCGGCCCATCAGCCTCACCAACGTTCTTTGTAAGCTGCTGGAACGTATGGTGTATCGGCTGTTGGGTTGGGTCCTGGAGTCACATGGCCTACTGGCTCCATGTCACGGCGGCTTCCGCCAGGGTCGCTCTACTCCATATAATCTTGTGTCCCTCGAGTCTGCCATCCGAACAGCCTTTTTCAGTCGCCTATACCTGAGTGCCGTCTTTTTTGATTTACAAAAAGCGTATGACAAGACCTGACGTCATATCCTTGCCACATTTTACGAGTGGGTCTCAGAGTCCCGCTCTCGATTTTTGTCCAAAATTTCCTGTCACTTCATACTTTCCGTGTCCAAGTTGGTGCCTCCAATAGTCCCCCACATATCCTGGAGAATGAGGTCCTGCAGGGCTCTGTATTGCGTGTATCTATAGTTTTAGTGCCCAGTAACGGTGTAGCAGCAGCTGAACGACCATCTGTCTTACCTTCTCTGTATGCAGACGGCTTCTGCATTTCGTACTGCTCCACCAGTAGGCGCCTACAGGGAGCCATCCACAAGGCGCAGTCATGGGCTCTAGCCCACAGTTTCCAGTTTTCGGCCGCAAAGTCGTGTGTTATGCACCTCTGTCAGCGTCGTACCGTTCATCCGGAACCAGAACTTTATCTTAATGACGATCCAGTCACTGTAGTGGAGACATATCAATTCTTAGGACTGGTTTTCGTCGGCTGATTGATTTGGCCACCTCACCTTCGTCAGCGTAAGCGGGAGTACCGGCAGCACCTCAGTGCTCTCCGCTGCCTGAGCAACACCAACTAGGGTGCAGACCGCTCTACGCTGCTGCAGCTCTACAGAGCCGTTGTTGAATCCCGCCTTGATTACGGGAGTGTGGTTTATGGTTCAGAGGCATCCTCAGAGTTGCGTTTACTCGACCCAGCGCATCACTGTGGCGTTCGCCTAGCGACAGGAGCTTTTAGAACGAGTCCGGTGACCTGCGTCCTGGTGAAGGCCGGAGTCCCTCCATTGCAGGTTAGGCGTGCACAGCTGTTGGCCAGTTACATTGCTCACTTTCTTAGTTCTCCTTCGCATTCGAATTACCGTCTCCTTTCCCCACCAATGGCGGTTCATCTCCCTCATCGGCGGCTCTGGACAGGGCTTCGAATAGCAGTTCGTGCCCGATCCCCTCTTTCCGAACGAGAGTCCTTGCCTTTATCACCTATACTTGAGGTCCATTCACGTACACCTCCATGGTATACACCTAGGCCACGGTAGGCCTTTGGTAGCGATCATCCAGGAGTCCATCTATGCCCTGGAACGGTCCAGTCGTTCAGTGGTGTTTCTCTGGCCCCCAGGTCACCTCAGAATCCCAGGCATCGAACTTGCCGACAGGCTGGCCAAACAGGCTACGTGGATACCGCTTATGGAGATCAGCTTCTCTGTAACCAACCTTCGTTCAGTACTACGCTGCAAGGCCTTGCAGCTTTGGGAGACGGAATGGCGTAACATCAGTATGCACAACAAACTGCGTGCCATTAAGGAGACTCCAAATGTGTGGAAGGCCTCCACGCGGGCCTCTCGCAGAGATTCTCTTGTCGGCTCCGCATTGGCCACGCTTGGGTGACACAAGGCTATCTCCTGCGCCACAATGGCCCACCTGGGTCGGTGCGGCTCCCGGCTGACATTGACCCACATCTTGTTGAGCTCTACGTCTCTGTCTGCCCTGCGACGGACTCTTCAGTTACCGGACTCGTTGCCATTAATTTTAGCTGACAACGCCTCATAGGCTAATTTAGTTTTACGTTTTATACGAGATGGTGGGTTTTAGCATTCTATATAAGTTTTCGCGCATGTCCTTTGTCCCTTTATGTTCTCCACTCTAATGCATTTAGGCTGGATGTTTTAATGTGCCGCAGAGTGGTTGGCTTCTCCTTTTTATTCTCGTGGTCGGCTAGCCACGGTCATCTGCTCTCTTGTTTTCATCCCTTCTACCTGTTTCTTTCTTCTCTCTGTGGTTTTCTTTTCCTATTTTGTCCGTAGTAGTGTTGGTTGTCCTCCTGTCGTTTCTCTGGTTCTTCCATTCTCTTATTATTGTGCTGGACGTCTCCTTTCTTTTCTTCTTTCCCTTGTGTATTTTACCGGGAACAAGGGATTGATGACCTCGCAGTTTGGTCCCCCCCCCCCTCCCCCTCCTTTAAACCAACCAACTAACCTCCAGTACGTAATTTATTTCTGATCACATTTTCTGCATTCACAGTTCTGATTTCCACACAAATTTTCAAACAGAATTAGAGCAGACTGCAGTAGCTACAAATAACGTTTATGAACGTATTTGTGAATTTCGTTGTACCTGATAATAATAATTTCATAGAAAGATCCCAATTCGTGTCACACCTGCGTGAAGTGCTCTTGCTGAGATCATGCTCTAAATTTCATACCTGTTTTGCAATGAAGTAATTCCAGCCCTTTTATTACGATATACAGCTTCTTCCATTCCAGTGCAACCTCAAAAAGACGCATTATTGAACACTGCTTTAATAAGAAAAATGTTCAGTTTCATGCTATATTTCAGAAAACCAGTAATAGCTCTTATGATACACCTTGTATAATGTTTTGTTACAGTAAAAATTGTTTGGAATGTAGTAAAACAAATAATAATCGTTCAATTTACCTCCAGTTTCCTATTGCAGCTTTGAAAGATATAACATACCAATCAGATGAATCATAAATGAGTGTCCAACAGTTAAATATGTCGAGGCACAATACTAACGCCATGATGCTGTCATGGAGTAGGAGACAGAAGGAATAATAGTGACGAAGACAGTCATCAGGAGGCCAATACCACCACAGTTGGGGAACTCGACTGAAACCTACACGGCATGAGGGAAAACTCATACGTCTGACATCCTTACAAGTGCGGCTTCAGATGCTACTCAAAAATGAATTATTGTAACATGTATGTATGCTGTACTTAATATTATTTCTTAAATTGCTTTAATTTACTTTCATTCCACTGTAGGACAAAAGGTTAAGTATTACACTGATTTGTACAGTGATTATATGTGTGGTGCCAAAACGCCACAATGTGAAGTGTTCTGTCCCTGACACGCCCACACGTTTCAGTAAGCCAACACAGCGCATTCATTCACGTGTAAACGACTATCAGTAGTGCAACAGGTAGCATATTATAATCTACTTGCCTATGGCACCGTCATTGGCCGTTTGGGAGCGTATCGGTCAGGAAATGTTTGAACCACAGCATCAAACTCTACTTGCCTTGCCACATTACTATCAGTTGCCAAACTCCCCAAATCTGAGAGACGTTGTTGATGCATAGTTAATGTGAGACAACTTTTAATGCGAATTAGAGTGCTGAATGGTCTTTCTGCTTCAGCTACTGTCACTGGAAGAGTGTGAAAGACGCGCTTAGCTACACATAATTCGGAAACAAGCTTAAAATTTTAAACTCGTTCATGTTATTCAAGAGTCCAATGGTTTCAAAGCAATATATTCAGAGTTCGAAGTATGAAGTGTTTTCAAATATTTGGTTTCATCTTCAGAATCTGTTCTGAATCATTATGGTATTCATTGATAAATAATTTACATGTCTCAGCGACCTGATCGTTAGTCATCTTTGAGTATTTCCGTAAAACTCAAATATTTAATCTAAAATTTTCTCTGTTTCATATCGGGTTTTCAAGTTAGACACTTGAATTTCAATAATGACTTAAAACACATTTACCTTGAATAAAGCTTCTGAATACGCATCTGGATCTTCATTCCCGTTTACATGATGAAATTATTTTCTCTTCTTAGTACGCTCCTCGTGAAATTCAGGATCAATATTAATTGAAAGGCAACAGCTTTAGATCGGGAAGAAACTGTCCCAGTTTTCAATGATATTTTGAGTCATTTAAGAAGCTCTCAAAGTGTTGTAGCTCAACATCAGTGATTGCATTTCGTGCTAGTAGTAATTAGCTTCTGTTGTCAATTGGTACCAACAGCTAAGTTCATGACATGATTAAACACTTGAAAAATCTCACAAAATCCAAAACTCCTCGTACTACAGAACGTGTTTCAGCTGACAATTTTAACTTAATGAGAGTTTCAACAGCAATGACAAACTAATCTAAACGAGCTGCAATTGGTGCTGCAGCGTCATATCGAGCACTCCAATGGTTATCAGACATGGAATATAAAAAACTTTAACACACTATTTCAGAATTTTCCATCGTTTGGGAGTGGTACTGAACAGGTTGTAAAGAGGTTGAGTCACTTCGAAAAAAGCATCTGCTTCATGACTACACGCAGCTCTATATAATCCACATAAGGCTATAACAAGAACACAGAGAAAATTTTCAAAAGGACTTCGCTGAAGAAAATATGTCCGAGCTCCTTCATAAGACACCTACTATTAACTCCCTTTATCATAACTTTGTCAGCGGCATTCATTGATAGGAGCTGAGTGTTTCACAAGTGTTGATCGAATTAAATGTAAAATAGTAACTCTTATTTTCTGATGACAATCTACGAATTCCAAAAACAGCTCATTTATTTCACATCTATTTCCTTCTTGAAGTAAATAAAAAGCAGAATGAAGTTGTTTGTTCAATATGATTTGAATCAGAAGGTTCATCAATAATAGTTGAATAATACTTGACATTTTCTCTCAGTTCCAAGACAGCACCCCTGACATGATGGGCACAACTATAAATAAATTCAATCTAAGTATCACTTGACAGATAAAGAACTTGTACATTCTTTCCAGCTTCATTTCTGTCTTGATACTGTTAATATGTTTTGCAGAAACTGGATGGTAGTGACACCAGAGCTTTAATATTCTGAGGAAATTTCCATTATTTTGATCACCAATTTTCTAATATTAAACTATGAAGGACAAGTCTCTTTCACAAGGAAATAATGTTACACCCAGTAACGTGAAAGATCCCATGTAAGTTGGCTATTCTAGGAACGAACAAAGGAAGTACATTAACTCTCTACTTCCGAGCATCAGCGTGGTCAACGTACCTCTTTCATGCCATTTTATTTCTTCACTCTTGCGATTCTACCTTGACAACTATGTACAATAGAACCATCTTATTTTGTGTTTATCCTTGAGTGCAAAATAGTTTCTATATACTCGCGTAACATTACCTTGTGATGGAATCAGAAGAGCCTTATCTTTGAATCTTACTGCCAAACCAAATTATAATGACGTTTCACCCCTGTTACCGTGCACATTTGTTGGGGAAATGTTTTGGTAGGATTTACAACATTTAACAAACGCGCATTTTCGTCTTGATCACAAGGTGGTTTTAATGTACAACGTCTAAAGAAAATACAGTGGATCCAAAATTAAACACGTAATAGAACTGTGTGCAACTGGCCTGTATGACTCATAGAACTTAAGAACTGAAGAGGAAATGAGGAGCTAGATAGGTTTTTTTACTGAGTGATACTATATTTATTTTACAATAGCAGTGTGATATTCCCCAACTTAGCACCCTGGGGGATCCGAGTCCTTGAGAGACTTGGGCCAAGGTGATTTTGCCCCCCCCCCCCCCCCCCCCGTCCCCAGACCACCCCCCGTCTCCTCCGGTCAGGGTGGGTGGTGAAGGACGCACATGCCTCCTCATGAAATCTGGAACACAACCTGTATCACCTGTGATGGTACTAGTACTGAATTTAGCATTTCCGAGTACAAGGAAGATCAATGCGACTTTACCAAGCACTACATAATTTGGGTTTATTTGGTTGTCTGGCTGTTCACGGTAAATCATACTGTTTCTTTGACAATGTAGTGGTTTAACTGCTGTTTTACAGTTATAGCGCATGCATATGTTTAGCAAAAATTGCTGGTCTCTCGTACAGCCCTACCGAGCTCAAAGTAAACATGTAATATACCAGCCCGGCATCTATGCTCAGTTTTCAAAAGGACACACGACCTCTCTCCTGCTGCATGACCTAATCGCAAGAATAGTTTACTATTTACTATGCAGAAAAAATACCTGACAATGTTTGTTGAGTCTGTATTCAAATTTGCACGTCGGGACAATTGCGCTATACACCGGAAAACGCAGCCGCCACTTTTTGCACGTGCGTTCCGCTCTATTACTCGGCAAGGTAACGTGGTAACTCGACACGGTGACAGCACCGTCGTGCTTATGTCCGAGAAGCAGGGAGGGGGAAGTAATACTGCAGTACTCTCCTACGTTCTTAAATGTGGAGGGCCGTCACGCGCTGCCCGTACATCATCATGTTCGCATGTGACACAGTTTTCGGAATATGAAAATTTAATTTCGAAATCCGAATGCACTGTTCGCTGTCATGTTTACTTGTTACACCTGAATCTAATTTCTTAAAACGATCAGATATCGGTTCCGAGCGCCACATCGTAATGTCCCCACAGCAAATACCCTCTACCACGCACCAATTAATCATTTTCAATCAAACCATCCACATTCATTCACTTTCGAAAAGTTATCTCATCTGATTTTCTCGTAATATATGCGGCGACAGCTCGTCGAGGCCAAAGTATTTTCTAGTGCGTTTATTCTTTGAAATAACAGAGATGCATATATGCATTCTCCATGGTTGTTAGAGTGGTAACTAGGACAGCTTCTGGAGTAGCTGTTGAGTGATTGACGTGTTTCTGAGAGATACGTATTCTGCTTTTCTTCTCGCTAAATCGAGCCAATTAACATTTGTGCCGTTGGCGGTTTGTTTTGAAGAGAAAGAGATTGTAAAATGAAAATAATTAAGGCGTGGAATCACCGGAGATCTGGACATGTAATGGAGATGGATTTAATACACGATTGCCTCCATAAATAAGGTTTGTGACCTTTTTGTTCTGGAGTGTATGAACGAATGAGTTTTTTTCTGAATCATTTGTTGATCATGTTGGCCCTGTAATTAGTGGGGAAGTTTCAGCTTTGTCGAAGAGAGCCTGCGATCACTGAGTCTGTGTTAAATCGTCCAAAAAGGCTTCGTACACATCTGGAATTCGCAATCTTTCGTAAAAGGAACAAATTGTCCAAACGATTGATTCTCCGCCGAGCGGTTCTAGGCGCTACAGTTTGGAACCGCGCGACCGCTACGGTCGCAGGTTCGAATCCTGCCTCGGGCATGGATGTGTGTGATGTCCTTAGGTTAGTTAGGTTTAAGTAGTTCTAAGTTCTAGCGGACTGATGACCTTAGAAGTTAAGTCCCATAGTGCTCAGAGCCATTTGAACCATTTGAATGATTCTCCCGACTGACTGCAGTGTTTAACAGCAATAATAAATGTAAAGATCCCTTGCAGCAAGCCAGCCGCTGATTACCAAGACGAAGGACTCCACCAAAGATTCTATTTGGCTGATTCTTTTCATCACGTAATGAAATCTTATATTAAAAACTATACATAGATAAAGGAGAGAAAGAGAAAGAGCGAATGAAAATAGAGATAATACTAATAATCCTCTATTAGTCTAATTTTTCGCCTGTCTTATCACGGATCAGCCAAGAACTGGGAGGGCCTTACTTTACTGTATAGACTTGCGTGTGAAGGTGAAGGGATCTTAAAGACAACATATACACGTCTATACAGACAAGACATTACACAGAGATAGCAGCTAGCTGCATTGATCATCTATTCTTTGAACCTGTCTGACACAAATGGGTTACATAAATCTGCTGCGTTGATTTAGCTAACTCAGAATCGAGTTTAGCAGCGCCTTCACAACTTCTTAAAAATGAGAGAGAGAGAGATAGAGAGAGAGAGAGAGAGGGGGGGGGGGAGGGAGGTAGAGAGAGAGAGAGAGAGAGAGGTTGTCCAGGAAGAGATGTTTGAGAGTGTTGTATTACCCCCGGCACCTCATTACTGAAAATAACTGTGAAGTGATCATTGGCTGAACATTACTGTAATCACAGTCCCAGATCCTGCGCCACTAGTAAAAGCCAGAAAATTGATGACAAACGAACAGGACTCCTACAAGTGAAGACAGAACTACCCCAGTTGGACGACCCAGTAGCTCCAAAGTGCCAACCAAGCATTCGGATTCTGGGTAGCTTGCACTCGCACGAGAGAGCAAGTCGGATTACTCTGGTATATTTTAACGAAATTCACACACCTACATATGCACTGTCACATTCAGACATTCATTCGAGCAAGAAAACTACACAGTCTCACGGCAGGAATCACGAAGTAGAAAATCCGAATTCTCGTCCTGCAAGAAACACGCTTCAGATTCAGAAACGACAGACTACAATAATTACAGAAACTGCAGAAGTGGAACAAACAAGAAAACTGGCAGAGGAGCAGCACTATTTGGTATGGACTTCATAGTGGACACAAACGTTTTGGATTCAGTAAAAGATGTGACACCCCAGAATGAGATTTTCACTCTGCTGCGGACTGTGCGCTGACATGAAACTTCCTGGCAGCTTAAAACGACGAGGTACTGGCAGAAGTAAAGCTGTGAGGACGGGGAGTGAGTCGTGCTTGGGTAGCTCAGTTGGTAGAGCACTTGCCCGCACAAGGTAAAGGTCCCGAGTTCGAGTCTCAGTCCGGCACACAGTTTAAATCTGCGAGGAAGTTTCATGTGAAACCCATCAACAACTGACTCATCATCGTAAGAATCAAACACAAAAACAAACTAAACCTGTATTAACGTACATGCACCAAGAAATGGTGACTATAAAAAAGAGTCTGGAAAACACGGAAAGATTCTGGGAAAAACTTGAAACGGAGATGGCCCAAATTCCAAAAGATGTGACATTCTGCTTGGTGATTTTAATGCCCAAATTGGCAGAGAACACAAATACAAGAAGACTATGGCAGACTACCCTGCTTACAAGTTACTCAGTAAGAATAGCACCAGTGGCGGATGGAGAAAAATCTCAAGGAGGGGGTCGCTAAAGATATCAAAATGGTTCAAATCGCTGCAAGCACTATGGGACTTAACTACTGAGGTCATCAGTCCGCTAGAACTTAGAACTACTTAAACCTAACTAACCTAAGGACCTCACACACATCCATGCCCGAGGCAGGATTCGAACCAGCGACCGCAGCGATCGCGCGGTTCCAGACTGAAGCGCCTAGAACCGCTCGGCCACAGCGGCCGGCTGCTGAAGATATCTTGAGCTACCTTTACTTTTACTGTAATAAAAAAAAATCAAGTCACATGCAGAGTTTTAGGTAAACTGATGATACACCTATTCAAGACAATGCCAGCTTAAAATGTAAAAAAAGTTTCAATTGTGGTTCTCTTCCTATGCGCCTATTCTTCCTGGCAAATTGGTTAATTACATCGTCAATCGGCTAATCAATGTCAGGGTAAGTGTTCAACAGACCCAAGCCATTATGTTGATCCTCCTTCATTGTTGATCTCAGCCATGTCTTTGTACGCAGCAATGTTGAAAAACTTCTTTCTGCTGTAGCAATAGATAAAGATAGACAAGCAAATATTTTGTACAGAGTTTAAAGTAGGATAGCCAGATAGATCTGGGAAACTATTGTTACGCTATAATATCGTTACGAGTCTCGCAACAATATTTGTACTGAGAAATTACTATAAATTACTATTATTAATATTTCACAATCAACGCATCACTCTCTCTCTCTTGACTAATCTTCACGCTTGCACTTGCTACAACTAGGAATTTTTACTTGTTCATTCTCAGCCTTAATATATCTGCTTCTGAATGTAAGCTACCTTCCTATTCGGCCGATAGTCCGTATTTATAACGCTACGTATCGAAGGCTCTCGGTACAAGAAAACAGTAGAATATTCACGACTTTTCTCGAACAAATGCCAGACACCTTAACGTATCGAGATCACTAGAATGGCCGCGACTTTTCTCGTAGGTATGTGTTAGCTGTCTACGTGCCAGACAGAAACGTATAAAATACGATGATGCGTACGCGAGTGCTACAGAGGAAAGTACAACTACTCGATAACTCGATTCAGTCAAGTCGACTGACGAAAGAAACGAACGAATAGCGTGGGGGCTGACTGGCGGGAGCGGCGCGGGTGGCAAAAATCATCAAAACAACGAAAGGCGTGATCGCTCTTCACATAAAAGCAAAACATGTTTGGTGGAAAAAAGAAAGTGAAAACGCACTAGAAGAAAGAAGACATTTCAAAAATATAGTTGCAACAAATCAGAAGAAACACAGAAAAAAAATCCTCGAAGTTCGCAAACATCCATGATTTTTGAGACAAAATAAACGAAAATATGCCAATGACCAACTGAAGGCAATTCAATACATCTTCAAAAACTGCAACACACGAGATGTACAGTACTTCTGAGAACCCATTCATAAGACACTCACCACGCATCCTCTGCTTTCAAAAACAAGATGGTAAGTTAGCCATTACAAATAAAGAAAACTGCCAAGAACTAAGCATACATTTTTCACAGCTCTTAAATTGTCCGGAACCCAAAGATAGTCCCGAAAATACATCCAGAAATCACAATGGAAAGTTCGTGACCGCCAACACAGGAAGTAGTTTATTCACATATCAAAAAAGATGAAAACAACAAATCACCAGCGGGTGGGGATAAAGTTGTATCTTAACTCCTGAAGAGCAAAGGCCCGAACTCACTCAAAGAAATTATGCAAATTATCCGAAACATTGTCACAACGAAAAATCTCGGATGACTGGAAGATCGTTTTAATCCATGCACTACATATAAAACACTACGACCGAGATGCAGACAACTACAGACGGGTTTCCCTTTTACCGAGCACCTACAAAATCGTGTCAGGTTGTTTCCTGAATAAAGTACAAAAGCAATTAGAGCATAAGTTATCTGAATATCAAGCAGCATTCAGACCGGTCATGCCCAGAATAAATTTTAAACTTGAAAACCATGTTCAAAATGCGAGCCCTCAGACAGAAACTTCTAGCATTAAAGGATGTGCAGATAAAATAGGGTACAAACTTCGTTCTAGAACACTGAATTCTTATGTTCAAAGACAGAAATCGTGAGTATGAATACAAAATACGGTAAAATCAACAACGTCTCGTACTTTAAATGCCTCGGAGAATTCTTCGAAGCGATAAGCCTTGAAAAATATCTTACAGCAAAATCGCCTCCCAAAAAGTCAAAAAAGCATTATGGTTAGTCCAAAATTTCGACAACAAAAAATTCATGTGAAGACAGAAAAAAATTCGGCACTACAACAGTTATAAAACCAGCTGTCCTCTACGCAAGCGAAACACACTCTCTTAACAGAAAACACAAACACGAAGGAATGAAAAGGGAAGAGAGAAAAATCATAAGGAAAACTTTAGAAGCAAACACATACCAAAGACGGTTACAGGCTACAAACAGTCAAAGCAACGGAAAAGTTTTCAAACATCGAAACTGACATTAAGAAAAGGAAAATGATATTCTTTGGTCATCTCAACAGACTACCAGAACAGCAACTGACAAAAGGGATAACAGATTATGAAACATCACTTAAGAATTCAACACATCTGCTGAACGAAATTCGAAAGGACCACAAAAATGCAAACATATGACCAACCGACATTTTAGAAATACATCTTTAGACACAAATGGGAAGTTACATCTGAGTAACCAAAGCAAAAACAGTACAGACCAAAGTGGTCAGAAGGACGTAAACAAGCGTCTTCGAAAAAAATGAAAGCCTATTGGGACAACAAGAAGAACCTACAAAAAAAGTTGATTTATTTATTTACTTAATTATCTCCATTTATTGGGTGAATTCGCTAATAATAATATCATAATAATAATAATTTCACATGATGCGCTATATTATAAAGTTTGATAGTGTTAATGAGAGCAACAGCATAACTTAGGGCTTTAAATATATTCGTAACAAGCAAAAAGTTATGGATTCGAATCGGTTCGGGTATTTAAAATTTTTATCAAAATGACTTTATGCATTATTTTTATTCAATTAACTGCATTTATTTTATTTGTAATCCTTAGCCGCACCGTTTTAATACTCGAATTTACTTTATTTGCCCACCCGCCTTGTACACGTTCTGTTATAAATCCAGTCATGGACCAAAAAATTTCATGAACCAAGTTTTTTGTCAGTCAACGAAGACTATCTTCACATCTGAAAATAAACATACAGAGATAACTTGACGTGCGACGTAACCAAAACCCATAAAATGCAGAATCAGAAGTGGCTATAAGCAAATGTGACAGCATTTCCATACCTGAGTAAATGTAGTATACTACACAATTCGAACTGGCATGATTAAGAAACACTGTATGTCAAGCTACCTCTTTACGCTTAGTGTTTGCTCTGCAGAAAGGTACCGATGGCCGAAATTAATGACCTGATTAATAAATATTTGTACTCCATGACTGGATTTATAATAAAATAAGAAATTTCCAGGTCTCTGGAGAAACTTACAGTGATTATGTTGCAGCTCGTGAATTTTAGAGAGGGTTTCAAAAAATCTATCCCACCCCTCCCCCTGTGAACTACGGAACGATTTGTCACCGGCAAATGATCGTCGACGAGAGGATTTGCTACTAAGTGAAAGAGGGTGCAATAATTTAGAAATTAACTCGCTGCAAAGGAGAATACTGTTGTAGCCAAATAATTTTATTTAATTAATTCAGAAAATATTTCAGCATTGCTTCTGATGTTTCAATCTTCCGAGAAAACCTAATTTAGTACGCCCTTTTTGTAATACATCCCCTCGTTTGCACATAACATTTTTATTTCGGCAGCTTTTGAAACTAAATCCCTTAGGCAGAAACATTTCTCTGAATGTTTCCTTGGAAACTTTGCGGTTCAGTTCTGCGTGAGAAAAGCTGTCGTAAAAAAATTTAATTGTGTTAACCGCAAGCCGTCACACCTGTCCACGAAGACTCAACTATAACTCTAGCACTGCGACTTAACATCATGAACTAGTTTAACCGGAGCGTGGCTGTAACTAGTCACAAGACCACATTAGTTGCTGTTACCACTTCGCCTTGCCAAGTAATACTTCATCTGTGGCTTTAAACGTATCTGTCGCAAAAAAGGAGTATTTACAGTAGAAGAAAGACAAAAAAACTACTGTGAAATTTCAAGGTTGCAAAGACGTTCGTTTCAAAAGTTGGCAAACTGGAGAGACGGAGGCTGTCTTGGTTTACTCCTAGGCTGTTAAGTCGGTTCTACCTGCAGATTTCAGAGTTATTTTGGAGTGTTTCTTGTGATTATCTTCCCTGGTCTACACCTTACCAAATAACCCAGTGTAGCTTTCCAGAAGGTTTTGTTTAACTTTTGTTAATTGAACCAATGTTAAAAATGGAAGGCATTAAAATAATTAATTAAATACTTTACAGTTTCCTAAGCAAAGAAAGTGTGGTAGGTGAAATCAAAGTCAAATAACCTGTTTGTTAAGGTTCTTTTCTGCACCTCCACTTTCAGGCATATTAATCAGTGCCATTTTTTGCTGCCAAAAGGTAAATCTCGTTTGGTGTTGCTGGTTGCGAAATCCCACGTGATGGATTCAGCTGCCTATCGGAGAGAGGGTTCTTTCTTCACGCAAGTTAGCTCCTTTCCTTGCGGATAAGTGAGAGCTGTTTATTTTTGAATATAGGTGAGTGTAAGGGATGGGTGTATAGAGTAGTGGTAAGTTTGTACTGTACCACGCTGGTGACGATGATGACAGGGAAAAGACGTGTTGCTAGCAGGTCGCCTGCTCCTCTCCAGTTGCACCTATGGGTTCGCCGACGGACGGATCACCATCAACAGTATCACACGCTATCATTCTCTAAGAACAGTCTCCTCCCTAAATTAGTACTAACCAACAGGAAAGCCTTCATTAAAAACTGAAATAATGGCCCAGTTTAATCGTTCGTTTAGACAACTGAATTTCTCTCGTGGACTGAAGAAAGAAGTTGCACGGATGGCTGCATCTTTGGTAGCGGGGAGAAAAATGTCGTGAAATTTTTTTTTTTTTTAAGTAGGTTTCTGCGTAGCATGGAGTCGCATGGGATAAGAGTACTAGCCATGGCCCCATCAGATATTTGAGACACGTATAAAAGAGAACAGTGTGTATTGACCATGTGCATCAGCAACTGAGCAAGAGGGGAAATTCGACATGTAATATTCTACTGACAAAAATTTTGAGTTACAAATGCTAATACTGGACGTTAATTATATAGATCTCTCTGTTTATTGGTAAGTTACATTTTCTAGTTATTTATTCAGCCATTTGTTCGTAACATATTCGACATAAAACGGGGACCGCGAAAGTTATTACATAAGCTGTCAAAAAGATCAAATTACGAGTGAACAATTACATATCTCAACATTATTTAGCATGAATGTAGACTGCGATAAATCTCAGTATGGTATCCGGCCGCTATAAATTCCATCACACCCTAAAGACGGAATTCTACTGTCGTCGCCGGCCGCAGTGGCCGTGCGGTTCTAGGCGCTACAGTCTGGAGCCGAGCGACCGCTGCGGTCGCAGGTTCGAATCCTGCCTCTGGCATGGATGTGTGTGATGTCCTTAGGTTAGTTAGGTTTAATTAGTTCTAAGTTCTAGGCGACTGATGACCTCAGAAGTTAAGTCGCATAGGGCTCAGAGCCATTTGAATCTACTGTCGTCTTTGTATTTGTCAGTTTAAGCGAGTGACTTTTCAGATGTTTCAGTTGTATTTCAAGTACAAGGGTAAACTCAGAAATTTGAAATGAATTCTAGCAATGCATACATCATGTTCCATGATTAAAGTTACATTGTCAAAACTCTATAAGAAAAAGAGCCGCAGCTCCAATTTGGACGACATTGACGCAAGAGGAAAAGTCATGGGACAAAATAATAAAGAAACTAACGAAAATTTTACCAGTAGATGCCACTGTAAGCGTAAATAGGGTCGTCTACAAATGACAGATGAGTCGCATTACGATGGATATGCCTTGAGCTGCACGTTGCGCCATCCGCACTGTTCGATGTGCATGACTACACAAGTGCGGTAGTCGGTAGCTGTGGCGCTGTTAGGTAAGCCCAGCCACCACGGCGACGTCGTATGACATCGGAGGGGAAAAAACCGGTTTTTAATTGTGCTGAGACCAAAAATCGCATTCAAAGCAAAATGACTTCAGCTATTAATTATGCTGGGGTCAGAAAGCGCACAAAAAGCAAAATGACGTCGGTTTCTAATTCTCAAGAGACTGGCGCAAGACATGTTCAGTATGCTGTCCACCATTTTCTGACACAAGATGAGATCGAGAAAAAACATGTTTTACAACAGATCGGAGTGTCTCGGGGGTCACGTTCAGAAGGCGTTGCGCAGTGAGCACCTTCAGTTGAGCGACGTTCGCAATTGCAGCATTGAACACAATATCTTTCACATAACCCCACAGCCAGAAGTCACACGCGATAAGATCAGGTGATTTGTACGGCCAGGATGTAGGTAAATGATAGCTGATAATTCTAGAATTTCCGAAATTCTTCTGCAGCATCCACTTCACTGACTGTGCATTGTGCACCATCTTGCATATAAATGGTCCTTCCCACACATCCACAAGTTGAAGAATTGGAATGACGTTGTTGCGCAAAATACTCTCATAGTATTTACCAGTGACTGTACAGGTAACAGGAGCCACTGGACTCTTCTCCTCGAAAAAATACAGCTCTACGATAAACGATGCCGTCAACCCGCATCACACGCTGTTGCCAACATAACCTTTCAACAAAACACAAACATCAACACATACGTGAAGTACGAAAACAAACAGAATACAGTGGTGTGCATAAAAGTGTGTTGTGAGAAATGCTTAGTGCTGCTGAACATCTAAAAAGTAGTCGAAAATTATCAGTGTCTAACACAGAAAAACAACGATGTGCTAGCAAACGGCATTTCCCAATGTAAGCGAGAAAGCAGGCGAAAAATCACCGTAAGTACAAACCAACCCACTCTTAACCAACTGTTTTTCGATCTAAAAAGGAAATCAAAATGTAAATAAATTTTATTACATACTACTGATGATACTTTACCTCAATAAAGCGAAACGCGTCTGGTGAAAAATCAAGCTTTTTTGTAATTGCAACGACGAATCAAATATACCCTCATAAACTATAAAGCAACTACTATGGCCACACAAATGAAGAATTAGCAAATCAGTTTAATAAGTGAATTATTTACAAAGCAATTCAAAGTCTGATAGAAGTCGAGCTTGGGGAAGATTACTTTGAACTCCGGAGAAATGCTGGAACACAAGAGGCAATACCGACATTACGTGTACGTTGAAAGATACACTCAGGAACGTGAAACACACGTTTGAAGCATGTGTACTTCTAACGACAGCTATTGACAATTTTGAAACGAATACACCCTGGAAGCCGTCTGCTATGAACGACTTTCAAATCATGTATTCGGACGGGGGTTGTTACGCACGTGTGTAGCTAAATCACTATAGTCAGTACTTCCGTCTGCTGGATTATCTTTATTTTTGGTTGGGAACAGAAAAGCATCTCTCTACTCCGCACTTCTAATGCTGAATCCAGCCTGAAAAGCATACTGTTTGGCGCAGTAACTGGAGTCTGGTGAGGCCGCATAGTCTGGTAGACACTCTCAGACTTGGCTCCTGCTTGGCGCTATGACCTACTTCTGCCTGCAGCTAACTTGTGAAGTACCGATTTCTGTCTTGTAATGCTGGGACGGAAATACTGAAGCTACGTAGTCCACGATCACTAGTGAGATTGTTGCTTTCACGCGCTACACTGGCGTAGTTACATGTTACATGATTTTTCAGGTTTACTTAAGTAACGTGGTTTGCAATTGTTTCGTGGGAGCAATTCTAGCTCTTCGTTCGCTCCGCGTCTTTATAAGAAAACGTATAGATCAATATTCCTTTGCACTGGGTCATTCAAGGATACGAATCGTTTATCATATTGCTTTCTCACGCACCGAGGTCTTTCTAAAGACCAACTGTTCTTACAGAATCATGCAGCTACAAGAATATGAGTTAGTTCTTTGTCCCTAAGAGATGTGTGGCTCTCAAAGAATACTTGGCCTGTACAAAGACAATGATATGCATTTTTGCGTGAGCTTTTGTACCCACCCTTTAACAACATGACAGTTTACATTCAACTCTTTCATTAGTGCTTTTCCTCTCGATGTCATTTATCGTCCTCTAATCTTTAATGCTCATCCGTACTCATGTTCACGTAGCCCTTTCGCTTATGAAAACACCACGTTTACGTGCAGTCTATTCGAAATATCTCTCGAACTTCTTACAGCAGAAACGATATTTTTTGATTTTATATGCGGTTTGCAGGTAAATAAGTGTGGCTACACATCTAATCTTCGAGATATGTGCTGCAGCGAGAAGGGTTTAATAATATTTTCTTTCAAATGAATCATTTTCTATTCCTTAGGTGTTAGAAAATAAGTGCGCAGAAGCATCTTCATTGCATATAAGATTTCTATGTATTGAAAGGTTACATTATGACAGGTGAAGATTTCTTGTTCTTGATTTGACTTACGTTAAAAATCCCTTTATCATTCCATTTTCCTTTGAAAGTTGGCTTATTACAGCGTATTTCACTACAGGTAGTCAAATCGCGTTGTTATTCATTTTCGGGCAAATTTGATACAAAGAGGAATGTTTTCAGGATGCTAAAAGTGGAGACATAGCATGTTACGCATTCAGGTTAATGTTTCAATGCAGTTTCCACTTTCAAGTCCTTGAAATTCTTAAGATCATAAGAATAAAACACAGGTCGCACATGTTTGCCTACAACCTGTACCGAATCTAGATCATGATTATGCGAGTCGAAGGATAGGAAAGACCACATTATTTGAGAAGGTCGTGAGTCAGGGTTGTATCCTATCCCTCATGCTTTTCAGTCTATACAGTCAGAAAGCTGTGAAGGAAACAATACGAAATCTGCAAAGGGAATTAAGGCTGAGGGAGAAAAATAAAAACTGTAATATTTGACGATGACATTTTGTCAGAGACGGCAAAAGACTTGAAGATCATTTGAACGGAATGGATAGTGTCTCGAGACGAAGTTGTAAGATGAATGCCAGTATAAGTAATACAAGGGCAAAGGAATACAGTCGAATCAAATCAGGCGCTCCTGAGGAAATGAGACGGGAAATGAGGCGCCAAAAGTAGTAGATAAGTTTTTTATTTGAGCAGGAAAATAAGTGAGGATGGCCGAATTAGAAGAAGATTTATATTTCAAACTAGTAATGGCGAGTAAAGATTTCTGAAAAAGAGCAAATTGTTAGCAAGGAATATAAATTTTCTGGACTGTGTCCTTGTATCGAGGTGAGACATGGGCGACAACAGTTCAGGTACAAAGAGAATACGAGCTTTTGAAACTCGGTGCTACAGGAAATACTGAAGACTACATCTACATCTACATCTATACTCCGCGAGCCACCTTACTGTGTGTGGCGGAGGGTACTTATTGTACCACTATCTGATCCCCCCTTCCCTGTTCCATTCACGAATTGTGCGTGGGAAGAACGACTGCTTGTAAGTCTCCGTATTTGCTCTAATTTCTCGGATCTTTTCGTTGTGATCATTACGCGAGATATATGTGGGCGGTAGTAATATGTTGCCCATCTCTTCCCGGAATGTGCTCTCTCGTAATTTCGATAATAAACCTCTCCGTATTGCGTAACGCCTTTCTTGAAGTGTCCGCCACTGGAGCTTGTTCAGCATCTCCGTAACGCTCTCGCGCTGACTAAATGTCCCCATGACGAATCGCGCTGCTTTTCGCTGGATCATGTCTATCTCTTCTATTAATCCAACCTGGTAAGGGTCCCATACTGATGAGCAATACTCAAGAATCGGACGAACAAGCGTTTTGTAAGCTACTTCTTTCGTCGATGAGTCACATTTTCTTAGAATTCTTCCTATGAATCTCAACCTGGCGCCTGCTTTTCCCACTATTTGTTTTATGTGATCATTCCACTTCAGATCGCTCCGGATAGTAACTCCTAAGTATTTTACGGTCGTTACCGCTTCCAATGATTTACCACCTATGGCATTATCGTACTGGAATGGATTTCTGCCCCTATGTATGCGCATTATATTACATTTATCTACGTTTAGGGAAAGCTGCCAGCTGTCGCACCATGAATTAATCCTCTGCAGGTCCTCCTGGAGTACGTACGAGTCTTCTGATGTTGCTACTTTCTTGTAGACAACCGTGTCATCTGCAAATAGCCTCACGGAGCTACCGATGTTGTCAACTAAGTCATTTATGTATATTGTAAACAATAAAGGTCCTATCACGCTTCCCTGCGGTACTCCCGAAATTACCTCTACATCTGCAGATTTTGAACCGTTAAGAATGACATGTTGTGTTCTTTCTTCTAGGAAATCCTGAATCCAATCACAAACCTGGTCCGATATTCCGTAAGCTCGTATTTTTTTCACTAAACGTAAGTGCGGAACCGTATCAAATGCCTTCCTGAAGTCCAGGAATACGGCATCAATCTGCTCGCCAGTGTCTACGGCACTGTGAATTTCTTGGGCAAATAGGGCGAGCTGAGTTTCACATGATCTCTGTTTGCGGAATCCATGTTGGTTATGATGAAGGAGATTTGTATTATCTAAGAACGTCATAATACGAGAACACAAAACATGTTCCATTATTCTACAACAGATTGACGTAAGCGAAATAGGCCTATAATTATTCGCATCTGATTTATGACCCTTCTTGAAAATGGGAACGACCTGCGCTTTCTTCCAGTCGCTAGGTACTTTACGTTCTTCCAGCGATCTACGATAAATTGCTGATAGAAAGGGGGCAAGTTCTTTAGCATAATCACTGTAGAATCTTAAGGGTATCTCGTCTGGTCCGGATGCTTTTCCGCTACTAAGTGATAGCAGTTGTTTTTCAATTCCGATATCGTTTATTTCAATATTTTCCATTTTGGCGTCCGTGCGACGGCTGAAGTCAGGGACCGTGTTACGATTTTCCGCAGTGAAACAGTTTCGGAACACTGAATTCAGTATTTCTGCCTTTCTTCGGTCTTCCTCTGTTTCGGTGCCATCGTCGTCAACGAGTGACTGAATAGGGGATTTAGATCCGCTTACCGATTTTACATATGACCAAAACTTTTTAGGGTTCTTGTTTAGATTGTTTGCCAATGTTTTATGTTCGAATTCGTTGAATGCTTCTCTCATTGCTCTCTTTACGCTCTTTTTCGCTTCGTTCAGCTTTTCCTTATCAGCTATGATTCGACTACTCTTAAACCTATGATGAAGCTTTCTTTGTTTCCGTAGTACCTTTCGTACATGATTGTTATACCACGGTGGATCTTTCCCCTCGCTTTGGACCTTAGTCGGTACGAACTTATCTAAGGCGTACTGGACGATGTTTCTGAATTTTTTCCATTTTTGTTCCACATCCTCTTCCTCAGAAATGAACGTTTGATGGTGGTCACTCAGATATTCTGCGATTTGTGCCCTATCACTCTTGTTAAGCAAATATATTTTCCTTCCTTTCTTGGCATTTCTTATTACACTTGTAGTCATTGATGCAACCACTGACTTATGATCACTGATACCCTCTTCTATATTCACGGAGTCGAAAAGTCCCGGTCTATTTGTTGCTATGAGGTCTAAAACGTTAGCTTCACGAGTTGGTTCTCTAACTATCTGCTCGAAGTAATTCTCGGACAAGGCAGTCAGGATAATGTCACAAGAGTCTCTGTCCCTGGCTCCAGTTCTGATTGTGTGACTATCCCATTCTATACCTGGTAGATTGAAGTCTCCCCCTATTACAATAGTATGATCTCGAAACTTCTTCACGACGTTCTGCAGGTTCTCTCTGAGGCGCTCAACTACTACGGTTGCTGATGCAGGTGGTCTATAGAGGCATCCGACTATCATATCTGACCCACCTTTGATACTTAACCCAGATTATTTCACATTCGCATTCGCTAATAACTTCACTGGATATTATTGAATTCTTTACTGCTATAAATACTCCTCCACCATTGGCGTTTATCCTATCCTTGCGGTATATATTCCATTCTGTGTCTAGGATTTCGTTACTGTTCACTTCCGGTTTTAACCAACTTTCCGTTCCTAATACTATATGCGCACTATTTCCTTCAGTAAGAGATACTAATTCAGGAACCTTGCCCTGGATACTCCTGCAGTTTACCAATATTACGTTGACTTTTCCTGTTTTTGGTCTCTGAGGACGGACGTTCTTTATCAACGATGGTAAGCCGTCAGGTATTTTATCGTTTCGCCCAAGGGGGGGTCCCTCTAACCTAAAAAACCCCCGTGTGCACGCCACACGTACTCTGCTACCCTAGTAGCTGCTTCCGGTGTGTAGTGCACGCCTGACCTGTCTAGGGGGGCCCTACAGTTCTCCACCCAATAACGGAGGTCGATGAATTTGCAACCATTATAGTCGCAGAGTCGTCTGAGCCTCTGGTTTAGACCCTCCACACGGCTCCAAACCAGAGGACCGCGATCGACTCTGGGCACTATGCTGCAGATATTAAGCTCAGCTTGCACTCCGCGTGCGATGCTGGTTGTCTTCACCAAATCAGCCAGCCGCCGGAAGGAACCAAGGATGGCCTCAGAACCCAAGCGGCAGGCGTCATTCGTTCCGACATGTGCTACTATCTGCAGCCGGTCACACCCAGTGCGTTCAATAGCTGCCGGAAGGGCCTCCTCCACATTACGGACGAGACCCCCCGGCAAGCACACCGAGTGCACACTGGCATTCTTCCCCGACCTACCCGCTATTTTCCTAAGGGGCTCCATAACCCGCCTAACGTTGGAGCTCCCTATAACTAATAGGCCCGCCCTCTGTGACTGTCGGGACCTTGCCGGAGAATCGGCCACTGGCCCAACAGGCGAGGCATCCTGTGGTGGCTCGGAAACGATGTCATCACCACTAGGAAGCACCCCGTACCTGTTGGAAATGGGTAAGGCAGCTGCCACGCGGCCAGATCCCACCTTCGCCTTTCGGCCAGGCACGCGCGAGCCCACCACTGTCCGCCATTCACCCTGGAGTGATGGCTGACCGGTAAGATGGTCACTGCCGGAAGACGCAGCGACATCAGGGGTTCCATGCGATTCCAAGGCCACCGAAGTAGGCATAGGTCTCACCACAGTTGCCCCAACGCCACTACGAGCCGACGCCTGCGCCTCGAGCTCGATGAGCCTAACAGACAAAGCCTCCACCTGCCCCCGAAGAGTGGCTAATTCTCCTTGCGTCCGCTCACAACAACCACAGTCCCTACACATGACTATGTTTACCCTACAAGCGAACGGTGTACTCGCCTTATTAGCAGCAGGAAATCGAAGTGCTCTCTCACTGACGGTCTAACCGACACTGAGCTGTTCTAACCAAACAAACAAAAGCCTGTACGATACGAGGGTCGATAGCAACGGCGATACTGTACACTACACTGTTATTAAAATAAACGGTTGTGTCTAGTAGGCACTCAAACACGCAAGAAATTACAAAAATAAAATAGTAACTACCCAGATAACTGAAAATAAGTTGTACCTGTTTGAAGCTCGTAAAAATGTGTAACAAGCGAACGGTGTACTCGCCTTATTAGCAGCAGGAAATCGAAGTGCTCTCTCACTGACGGTCTAACCGACACTGAGCTGTTCTAACCAAACAAACAAAAGCCTGTACGATACGAGGGTCGATAGCAACGGCGATACTGTACACTACACTGTTATTAAAATAAACGGTTGTGTCTAGTAGGCACTCAAACACGCAAGAAATTACAAAAATAAAATAGTAACTACTAGATTTAACAACTAATGTCAAAGATAGTACTTGGAGATAAAAATCATTTGCGGCACAACTTGACTTAAAGGAGGAAAGGTTGATAGGACACATCTTAAGACATCAATGAATCAAGTTGTGCGGAGGGAGAAAAACTGCAGAGGGAGACTAAGTGGACGTAGGTGGCTGTGGTAAGGCACAGATGAAGAGGCTTGGACAGGATGGGCTAACGTGGAGAGCTACATCAAACCCGACCATAACAACGTGATGTACATTAGAATGTAGACTGTACGCATATTCATACGAATTAGGTAGAAATATTAATAAGAATACCGCCAGTTAATTATGACTTCATTAAACTGCTGCAAACCAGCGAGGAAGGGAAAGAAAGAAAGAATTGTATGTCATTGTTGCATAATAAAGTACGTTCAGCAGCCTAATCATAAAATATTTCCTTCCTTTGCGCACAATTGCCCCTTTCCTATCGATAAGTGAGAGTTGTTGAGTGTAAGTAACTGTAGTGGTTGTGTGCTCACTGCGATACTATGTTTGGGACTGTCTTGTATAAAGACGAGAAAACTGTGCCCACATGACCTCCGGGCTTAACGTCCTCTAGAACCATCGATTGTGTCACATACCCTCATTCCATGGCTCAATGAGATACTGAGTCGGTGATCGGAATTTAATCCAGACACTGGCGTAAAATCTGGTGATTAGGATCTGTATGCCACAATCTCCCCTCCCACCTTGTTGACCAAATACTGGTAGTCAAAATTTCACTAGTCTTCGAGACGAGACCCTCGCGCCAGGCGCCACTGCACAATCGTGCGCTAGGGTCCTCGTCTATGAAGACCGGTAAAACTACAGTGAGCCTCTATACTACTCTTTTGACCAAAATAAAATACTTGAGACCAGTTGATTATCTCGAATTATCGTTATAATAAACGCATCAAATCTAAAGCAAACAGCGAGCAATAAAAACGAATATGACAACTGCCATGCAAACAAGTTTGGGGATACATGACGGAGAAAATAAAATGTCGGTTTGTAAAGAACAGGCTGACAAGGTGGAAAGACGCCTTATTTTACTAAAAAAAATTCTTGCTGCCAAAATTGCACGAGAAACAGAATGAAGTTTCTCATAATGTTCTTTTGTAGCATATCGGTGCGCAGAACTGAAGTACAGACAGAGTGTACCTAGAAGATGCTAAAAATCGGATGAATATCTAAATTACAGTGATATAGCATTGTTGAGAGGGACCTCCCCAAAGGGTTGTTCAGTCGCTTGGTTTAAAAAGTTTTAATTCCTCGCGCACAGTGATACTTCTCGCTCGCGTGGTGTATATGTGCTGTCTTCAGTGTATTTGTTCAGCGCAAGAGGCTGTGAGGAGTGCGAGTGCATTACATGGTATTATGTTCGTGCTGTTGACAGCAGCGATAGAGAATAAAATGTGAAACCCGGTGGCAGCACATAACCTACTCCTCTCGAAATCACCACTATAGCCACCGATCTTAAGTCCGCATCCGACAGACGGATCACCATCAAACGCGTCATTTCTCTTTACTTTATGAGACACTGCGAAGATGTTTGGATTTAAAAAATGACATTGTTGTTAGGTCTGGTGGCGAGGGACTGTGGGCCATCTCCTCTTCTCGTACCAGCCACACACTGGCCGTGAAATTGCACTGACCATCACCAGGGTTCGAAGTGGCTATCTCGGAGTTAAATGCCAGAGCACAATCTTGCGTCAGCGATCGTAGCTGCAAAGTCGCGCTAAGTGCATAGGTAATATACGAAATAAAAATCTGTATGATAATAAATGGATGATGTAAGAATGGTGTTGAAATTTTTGCCAAAATAGTGTACAGGCCACTGGGACAATGTTTAATAAAGCTGATGAAATTCTCGTTCCCCCACTCTCTCACACCCCCTGACCCCCTGACTTTTCTCGACAAGATCGCCTGTCTTATTGAGAACGTCAAATGTGTTGTAGCTATTTCAGTTTGCCTCGAGGCTCAAAACTTTGTTTATTCTGCCTCTATATCGTTAACGCTGGCATATTGCTGATATCATTTAATTTATACTCGATCACGTAATGCGTCACACGTTTTACATGCTCCAAAAAAGCACGATGACATAATAGAGATAATTACACCGCTTTTACATTGAACACTTTAAGGTCTGTTTAATTATTAACTATATATTCCGATGACAGTATTAAATCACAGATAATGTATAGACAAATGATGTTCAAAATTTGAAAAAAAAGTGGACAGTACAGGCGACATAATGAGAATAATGTACGCTGCACATAAATGTGTACAGTACTAAGTTTAACTTCATTTTGAATGTATTTGTGTTTGCTGTTGTTGCATTATTCAACTTTCATCGAATCAGAGGGGAAACGGATACTGAGTCCTGGTGTTACAGCTTATACAGCTAAGGTTACCATACGAGCGGGAAAGTCAGACTGTGTCCTTCAGGCACAACTGAAGGAAGTAGGAAGAGAATTACGTATAACGAGGAGGGAAGAAGTGGTATTGGCAGCTAAGGCGGATAGGAAGGTTGTTAGAAAGAGAACACGTTCTGCTATTTTTATTTTTGACACTGAAAACACGTTTCACCAGACGGTGAAGTTGGGTGGAGAAAACCTTTTCGCTGATGTAACCTCAGAAAACACACAATAAAAACTTCAAGTGAGTAAGAGGGTACACGACGGTGGGAAAAGGTTATGAAGCAGAACGGACTGCCACTAAGTAACAGCCGTTGGTGAGGCGTAAGCTCTAAATCACAAGAAATGTGGCGAAAACGGAATACCAAGCCACCAGCATGTTCAAACTAAGTGCTTAGATGTATCATTTGGTTTAATGAATTTCCGTACGTGGACACTGGTACGTAACGAGAGGTAGAAAGGTACTGCAGCAAATACTGTTATTTTAAACGTTTGCAGGAATTGGGCATGTTCTTATTAATTTCTTTAATGCATTACAGAACTTTTTTTATAAAATATGTGTTCAGCGATATTATAATCTTTGATAGAAACGAGATACCATGACATGGTGGAACACTAAGAGAGAGAAGCGGTGCTTAAATAGCGTATGATCAAAATAAAATACATCACAGTAATGTGAAGCACAAGCAATCTGTAAAGCAGTTCTACAAAAAACGATAATGAAAATACTGAGAGTAAAAATCTTATAACTGACAGCATATTTACGCAAGGATTTGTGGCTACTTACGAAGCTGGTATACACACAACTGTTTTTGTCGCGTACACCTATATTTCAACGATTTGGTCCGTAATTCAAAGATGAATACAAATGGTAAGCGGCTCTGGCTGGCAATTTATATGCGTAGGAGTACCGTTTCATAATCTTTTCCACTTTGCTTCTGTACCAGTGGCATATAAAAGCGATGGTCCAAAACACTTCAACATAACAACCTACTTCGCAAAACCACCATCAACCGTTTGTGTAACTAAATACAACTTTTATTATCAATTTGAGAAGATAGGAGTTACGTATTCTGCTTGTCTGTGGGAGTAGATAATTATCAGTCTCTCATATAATAAGCGTTTGAACAATTACAGTGATCCACATTTCACATCATTAACTGTGAAGACAATAAATGCGCCAAACACACTGGACATGGTAGGCTCAACAAATAGTGTGAATCACTATTCACATGAGCAGCAAAAATTTAAAACTGTAGCAAATCCTCAATATAATTATTTTAACTACCGCAATCTGTTTATCTTTTGGTGACAGGTAGCAATGGAACGTGACTGAAATTTGTTTGCTTTTAAGTTCAGATCTGTTGACACACAATATGAGCAAAGTATGGGATTAGCCTCAGTTCACTGTTTTTATTTGAGAATCTTTTCAACTGGAAGTCATCTACTAGAAGTTTCTGTACAGAGCCGTGAAAGCTGGTAAGAGTGTTGCAGAGAAGGTTGTGCCGAGGAATAAATTTTGAGAAAAATATTCGATACGTTTGCTTCGTTTCTTAGTTAATTAACGTTGAAGTTAGCAAATCAGATCGATTTAAGCGATCCGCCAGGGACGGAGTCCAAACGTGTACTTCCTTTCGTTTCCTAAAAGCCAACAAGAGAGCGACACAAAATTTATATATGGGACTCTAGTGAGGATCGAATCTGAACCAAAGGCTGAGCAGTCTCGTGCACTATCATCTACGCTATGAGAACAACTGCTAATAACTGTATTTGGCGGGCACCTTGAATTCGCGCATGCAGTGGCCTGATTGGCTAACTTCGATGCTAATTTACTCGCACACGATGCAACGAGTCGAAATTTTTAACGGTTACTTTTCTGCACGACCTACTCTCCAACACCCTTGCAATCTTCTCAGACTGCTTCTGGTCGCCCTGTACGGATTTATTAGATTTATCTGCTATCACAGTGGTTAATCTTGATCCCCATCGAAAGATATTTACATTGCACCGAATATCACGATGGTGCAACTGGCATCAGAATAAGGACAGCCAGCGGTAGTCTAAACAATCACAATCCTTAACATACAGTTCGTTACGGATGAAGCAGTTCAAAAGACTTTGTTTATAAAACATACGAAGTCGATAAAAATGTATGAGGAGGTAGTACAAAAACAGATTACTTCGCAATGTTAAATTACATGTGCAAAATCAGCCTTAGATGGGGCCCTATAATAATGTAAAGCCGGCCGCGGTGGCCGAGCGCTTCTAGGCGCTTCAGTCCGGAACCGCGCGACGGCTACGGTCGCAGGTTCGAATCCTGCCTGGGGCATGGATGTGTGTGATGTCCTTAGGTTAGTTAGGTTTAAGTAGTTCTAAGTTCTAGGGGACTGATGACCTAAGATGTTACGTCCCATAGTGCTCAGAGCCATTTGAACCAATAATGTAAAGAAAATATTTGTTCATTAATATTTGTTTTACGTAATGTTACTTTCTCCAGCAGAAGACCTAAAAGTTATAATTAAACAGAATATGTAGATAATCACTGGCGTTAGATATTGGAATATACTCTTATAGAGTGCAATAAATTACCAAAAAAATACAGTATCACGTTCATATCAGAACAGCTACTGACACTTCTCAACTAAATTTTAGCAACATCGAAATAAAAATGAGTAACGAATTGACCCACTACGAAACTATGAAGTAACGAATTTTTGGTGACAGTGTAAATAAAACAGCAACAGTATCATTAATGCTGTTGGAGATAGCATGTATATCGCTAATATATTTAACGAACATATCACCAGCACATTTCAAAATCTGATTGAAAATGAGTAAAATGGAAATACTAATGTAGATGCTCTTGCAAAACGAAGTAACGCGGCCGTATTCGGTATCGATACGAGAAGGAAAATAATGCTACCAATACAAAATAATCCTGGTCTTGGAGCTATCTTAGATTACATAAATAAACAACTTTTTGATGTTAGTGAACACGACAACTTTAGGCGTTATAAGGAAACACACATGATGCAAAGTATTATAGACCAGTGTGATTACTATCTGACTTTCAGCCACTGAAAAGACCACAGATAAAAATTATTTGATTTTGAAGAAAAATAAAATCTCTTTTATATTAAAATTGTTTGAGACAAATCAAACCAGTTGAATCAACTGTTTATTCCTTCCTTAATCTGCTTATCGAGATTTTAAAAAAATTTTCGCTTCTGTCTCCACCTAATAAATGAACAATGGTCTGTTGCATATCGCAGTGTCCCGAGGTGTGTGGCCTCTATAGCCGCAGCGTTGAGCTGAGGCGGCAAGTTGCCCAATGCTGGCCCAAGGAAACATCATTAACAGTAGCACATTACAGCTACAGCTACTGCTTACCGAATGTCGTTCTGTAGTGACATCCTTCCCCCCACTCCCTTGACATGTGCGGACAGCAGCGACTGCGGAGGTGGTGACGCAACAGGCGACCAGAAGCTATCCTTTGCTGATTGGTGGACCGGAGTGCTGACGCGTGACGCCTGCGCCAGCTCGTGCACTGTCTCGGCGTGACTCTCCAACTCAGGGTAGGGCGCCCCAGTAGACCGGAAACCCGCCCTGATTCTTGTGGTCGAAGACATCCCCGAACGTTTGTGTTCACCCTTGTGAACGGAAGAGTACAGCGTCGGTTTTCCTGCACAAGTGCAGACGGTGGAGCCGCTAGACTGTCCGGGTCACGAACGACTGTCCCTCAGGGCAGGTGGCTTTCGGTGGGGTAGTCAGAGTATCATAGGGGCTGCTTGCAGAACCATGTCGCCTCGTCGCCCGACACAGCCCCCGCTTCGTAGAGGGTGCTGACAGATTGTGGTACTTTCGCTAAAAATGTTGGGTATTTATACAGGTTCATTGCCTACTTGTTGTGCCGAGACATTGATTCAGACGACGTACATCAAAGCAAGCGTCTGTCTGAAGGTGTAACAAATGGCGTGGCTAGTGGTATGGAATCAGACGTAGCGGTATTTCGATCGGCTCTGCGCTCGTTGGCTTCCATGGCCCTTTTGCAACAGCCATGCAGCGCTGCTATTTTACTCGTTAGCGCCGAAGAATTGTGGCAACACTGCATACTTCTCTCTTCTGGTTGATGTGATTCCTTGATCTTATCTCAGGGTAATTCTGCAAAGACTTAACGTACATTTCCACACTAATAATGGTGTGCAATACATTTTTAAGCCCAGTCAGTTTGTGGCACAAAATTCGTCCAGTGCGTATTAAGTCTATGACACTGTCCTGCTGGCTTATGATCAGCTATTTTCTTTAGTGACTACTTGTCAATTAACAGGGAGCTGTTACCAAAAGTCCTCTGTCTCGTTGCATATCGCTCAATACTGACTTATCAGTAAACTGGCTTAATGGGTCCACTGCAAAATTACAGACAACAAAATACTCACACTAATCCACATACCAATGGTAACTCCTCGAAGTGCAGTAAACTGCTTACATCTCTTATTAATCATCGCACAAGAAAAACGCTTGATGCACTATGTCACTAAATGATATGTTCCGGCTCAAGGTCACGTCAATCAGAACACATACAACGTCATCAGCGAAATATCCTTAATCATGGGTGCACATTTTCATACCATTAATAACAAAATAGAGAACAGACGAATATGCGATGGCGTGCTGAAAAGTTATGCTGAAAAATAATGATTTTCAAATAGAATGGATGGTGTTGCAAGAATGCCGCTGCACGAGAAACAGCGTGCTGTAATCAAGTTTCGACCTCGAAGAGTTCGTTCACACATGGACGACCTTCCCCTTCGGCATGACGGTGCCAGATCACACACGAGCGCTGCGACATCTGCAACAACCCGACTCCTTGGATTCACCGTCATCGATCGTCCTCCATACAGTCCCGACTTCGACCCATCCTGTTTTCATCTGTTTCCAAAACTTTAAGAACACCTGTGAGAGCTACATTTTGACAGCGATAACGTGGTACAAGCAGAGGTAAGGTTGTGGCTCCCTCAACAAAGTCAAATATTCTACAGCGACAGAATCAACAAACTGGTCCCTCGTTGTGAGAACTGTTTCCGTCGCCAGCACGACTATGTTGAGAAATAAATATGTAGACATGAAGAATAAAGATATAGAATGTTAATAATGTTTGTTTTATTTTAAAAACTTCAAGGGCCTATACATTAAAAATTCGGAGGCATTACCTTTCAGCACGCCCTCATAATACTGGAAAAATCTTACCCTGTGAACAAATTCTGAGACGCATTTGTGGTATGGCCGCACGGGATGGATGAATTACATCGCTTTCTTGAGCATTTGAATTCCATCCATGCTAGCATCAAATTTACTACGGAAATGGAAAAAGACGGCTGCCTCCCCTTTTTGGACGTTGTCGTTCGCCGTACTGTCGATGGCACATTAGAACATGCCGTACATCGGGAACCAACACACACAAATCTATACCTTCATGCCAGTAGCTGCCATCACCCTTCACAGACCATAGGTGTACTTAAGACCTTAGTGCATATGGCGCACTGTATATCCGATAAAGACAATTTGCAAAGGAGCTCACATACCTCAAGAGCATTTTTAAATCGAATGGATTTTCTTCGCAACAAATTCGTCGCTCATTCAATGCAAAACTTAGAATGCAGGTATGTGATGGGGAAGAAGATAGTAATTTCTTCAGATCTAGTGCGTTTTTGCTTTATGTGGATGCTCTTTCCTCGAAGATAGGCCGTATTCTTGAGAAACACTGTGTTGAGGTGATCTTCCGCCCCCCATGGACGATTTACAGCTTCGAAAAGCGGGTGTGTATCAGATTCTCTGCGGAAATTGTGAGAAGTCGTACATAGGTCAAACAACACGCACCCTTCACGAGAGATGCGTAGAGTATCGAAGATACACACGCTTATTGCAGCCAGACAAGTCAGCTGTGGCCGAACATTGTATTGATACAGGGCATTCCATGACTTACAGTGATGAGAACATTTTAACATCCACCTCTTCCTTTTGGGAATCTGTCTTCAAGGAAGCTATAGAGATTAGATTGGCTAATAATTTAATAAACAGAGATATGGTTTTAATTTGGACGAAGCATAGAATCCGGCTGTTGGGGTACTTAAAATGCAGAGAAGTCGTCATGGTGTCACCGCCGCCGATTGTTGTGTCTAGACAAGACAGCCTAGACACAGTGAGAGGAAGCCGAAAGGCACGCGCTAAGTTAAAGCAGGATGGCGTGAGGTCTGAAACAGGATACGTAATGAATGCTATAAAGAAAAGTATGTAGCTTCTGGAATACTTAACTTTAATCCATCCTTTTGGTACATCTGGAGATTGTGGCGATACAAGTGAGACTCTTTAGATACATGCAATGTTACTAATGGCGCCTTGCTAGGTCGTAGCCATTGACTTAGCTGAAGGCTATTCTAACTATCGGCTCGGCAAAGGAGCGAGGCTTCGTCAGTATAGTCGCTAGCTACGTCGTCCGTACAACTGGGGCGCTTGCTATCCCGTATCTCGAGACCTGCCTTGTGGTGGCGCTCGGTCTGCGATCACTGACAGTGGCGACACGCGGGTCCGACATGTACTAATGGACCGCGGCCGATTTAAAACTACCACCTAGCAAGTGTGGTGTCTGGCGGTGACACCACACCGATCGTACATCGATAAGCGAATCGAATGTCTGTACGCCTTCGCCACAGGCGACGCATGTGTAAGCGTATTTCTTTGCTGCCGACCAGCATCTGTGACCCGCATGCGCAGTACCGGCGCGGTAGATGTGTAAGGCCGCGCTTGGCATCTTGTCGTCAGTCTTGTGACTCACTCTGAGGATGGCCGGACGACACGAGACCGAAATATCAGTGGAAGAAATTTTATTTGCGCTGCTGCATACCCGAAATTTAATGGACTAAATTCTGATGACATTTCGTTTCTCATTTAGTTGTATCCCACACTCGACAGTGTGCTGGGCAACATCGGTGGGCAGCTCTCCGCTTAAGATATATGGAGGCTGCACGGAACAGAGTCAGAGCTACAAAAGCGTCGAATATCATGATGCTCAAGGTGACGACCACACCACGTTAGTTATGCCGCTATTTCTGTACGTACTGCAGCATCTGTTCTCCAGCAATCGTACGTGGAGTAGAGCCAATGCAGTCTAGCTCGCTTAATACAGGGATGGGCTCCAGGGTGTCCCATGGGAACCCCTTGCTGTCCATCTCGCCTAAGATTAACTGAACCTTACATGTGTCCTTTCCGTTCTGGAACTGGCAAGCAGGGCATATGGCCACTTGTTCCCTCTGACAGTGATGTAATTCTTCCGTTGGCATTAACGTGTGCTTTCCCCATCCTCTGAGATGTACATTTCCTCCCTGGTCTGTACCTGCACATATTTCCCACATAATTGGGTAAGGGGGATGGTGAAACACTTATACTGTACGTGGTCGTCTGCAACTGGAAACTGAACCATCAGATAAAGTAGCGCTTTGTCCGTTCTGGCTTCCACTGTCGCTATATGATAGTATAGCGGGAGATCCTGCTTGCCTAGCTTGTTGATGAGGACCAGTTCCGGAGGATGCTCCGCACGAACCTTTTGTGAGCTAAGTGCAAGTAAACCATACACTATCGGTTGGAGACTGAAAAAGCCTCGCAATTGTTACGCTCATGTTCAATGAGCCCAACGAGGTATATATAAACTCTGGGTCCCAGTTCACAGAGTCAACCATTGTCCTAGTAGACTCCGTTCGCTCTGCGGTCAATCTCCGTAATGTGCGTTGGTTTTTAGCACATCCTGCTCTTAGTTCAACAACTGCTTAGTGTGCCATTCCAGTATTCCTTTGATACCAGTTGCCACGTCCCTTGTTCTTCCCATGGCGCCATTCAGTTCTCAGATATCGCTGTCATTGTCAGCCTCAAATAATGTTTTTAATAAGACGAGGAATTCCGCCTTATGCAAGACACCTTTTTTTTGTTTTACCCAGACATGTTTCAGCACTTTTTGTGCTATCTTCAATGGGTTGTTTGTTTATTTTCTTACTTAAAATCGTTGTTACATATTAATAATTGTTGCAAAATATTATAGATCTTTTGTTCATAGTTCACAGTTGAGATGTGCCGCAGTCTTGAACACAAACACACACACACACACACACACACACACACACACACACACACACACAAGCACGAATGAATGCTACACACCCACAACAACACTTAATGGCGGAAAGAACTCTGCCTACGTTTTGAAAAATCGGAGAAAGTAAAGTGTCAAACCACCACAGGTCACGAAATCAGCCTATTCACTTCGCCAACAACATATGAGAAAGCAGACTACAATATCAAAGCCGTAAGTTACAGTCAAAAACGTGATAGACTCATTCCCGTTTTTAAATGCATAATAAACAGAAAAATAAAAATTACGCTTTGCTGTTTGCAGATTTGAAGTTGTAGATTGTGTAGCAGAATAGCTACCGACATAAATGTCAAACAGCATCATGTAAGGTATGTAAACTAATGCACACATCCACTCTTTTTGCCAATTAAGCTATAAATAGAAATTTGACATAATGTTATAAACAACATACAGTGCATCAGGTCGTTAATACATATCTCAACTGTGAACTATGAACAAATGATGTACAATATTTTACAACAATTATTGTAAGTTTCGCTAAATGTCAATATGTAACAACAATTTTACAGTAAGAAAATAAAAAATAACCCACAGAAGATAGCACAAAAAGTGCTGAAACACATATGGGTAAAACAAAACAAAAAAGGTGTCTTGCATAAGGAGGAATTCCTCGTCCTATTTTCATAGCACGCACGGACATAAGAAGATGAACTGCAACACCACAAGATGAATGTCTTTAATATCATCTTATCATGTCCACATGTGGTACAACGACCCCTGCGACGTCTCATCAATTGGTTGCTGTAATTCTCCCCATGACTGCCAGTAGAGCATGGGCAATTCGGTGTACTTCCCCATGTTTCTCCTAACACTCCTTTGCCCTCTGCTTCGCTTAGTAATTTCAAAAGTGTTTCCTCCTAGCTTCACACCTTAGCCCGCATTTACCATGTACACTGCCCAATCATGTTAATGTGACCACCTGTTAAAAGCCATAATACACCTACTGTAGCGTGGACCGCTGCGAGAGCCGGCCGGTGTGGCCGAGCGGTTCTAGGCGCTTCAGTCTGGAGCCGCGCGACTGCTACGGTCACAGGCTCGAATCCTACTTCGAGCACGGATGTGTGTGACGTCCTTAGGTTAGTCAGGTTTAAGTAGTTCTAAGTTCTAGGCGACTGATGACCTCAGATGTTAAGTCTCACAGTGCTCAGAGCCATTTGATTTGAACCGCTGTGAGACGTGCAGGAAGAGAGTCACTGAGGTTCTGGAAGGTGCCGACACGGATATGGGGCCGTGCCGACTCTTGTGTCGGCAGGTTTTTCGGTCGAGGATCTACGGCGTGATCAGCCTGATCGAGGTGGTCCGTAGATTCTCCATTGGGTTTAAATCCCCGGGGAGTTTAGTGGCCAGGGGAGGGCGGTTAACTCATTCTTGTGTTCTTCGAGCCACGCACGAACACTGAGATGTGTGTGACCCATTGCATTGTCCTGCTGAAACTTGTGTTGATTCATCGTGTCTTCAAGAATGACGAGATTACCCAGGGAAGGTCATGGAAAACATTCCCCAGACCACAATGCTTCCTCCTCCGGCCTAGATCCTTCCGACAATTGTTGTAGGGTGTTTGCTTTCTGTCCGATGGAACATAAAACGTGATTCATCTGAAAAGGCCACCTGTCGCCACTCAATGGATGTCAAGTTGTCGTAGTGGGTGCAAACTCCAGTCTTCGCCCCGCAAACAGCAGTCAGCACGGGTGCATGAATCAGGAGCCTGCTGCGGAGCTCCGTACGCACTAACATTCGCTAAACGATTGTTGAGGAAACGCTGTTGATAGACCTAAGTTTAAAGGGCCGCTCAGTTGCTCAAAATTTGTACGTCTATTTGCGCATTCACATCTTCGAAAGCCGTCTTTCACCCCTGTCATCTGTTGCCCGTGCTTCACCACAGTTACCACAGCGTCCGTTTCAGATGGCGCCATTATACTTCAACCATAGCAGCACGTGAACATTTTTCAGTCTTTGCCAATTCAGAAATACATCCACGCTTGGCCCGAAAAACAATGATCAACTTCTTTCGGACGCAAGAGAAATAACTCCAATTCCGCATGTGTTTCGATAAGTGCCGATGTGATAAGTAATACCACTCTGTCCATGATAAGAAGATTGCAGCACTGCACTGATACCAATGGTCATCACTTCGAACACCTTCTGTAAATGGACGTTCATACCACCTTTGTGACCATCGTTGAACTTCAAAGATCTTATTGTTACACATCATTGGATTCATCTCGATAGCCGCTATCAGAAAGTAAGTACCAAGCTATAGCATCCCATTTAAAGAAACAAAGTTGATCTTTGTGGTGTCACCGCCAGTCACCACACTTGCTAGGTGGTAGTTTTAAATCGGCCGCGGTCCATTAGTACATGTCGGACCCGCGTGTCGCCACTGTCAGTGATCGCAGACCGAGCGCCACCACAAGGCAGGTCTCGAGATACGGACTAGCACTCGCCCCAGTTGTACGGACGACTTTGCTAGCGACTACACGGGCGAAGACTCGCTCATTTGCAGAGCAGCTAGTTAGAATAGCCTTCAGCTAAGTCCATGGCTACGACCTAGCAAGGCGCCATTAGCATTACATTGCATTTATCTAGAGAGAGTCTCACTTGTATCATCAAGAACGCTGTATACAAATGATGGATTAAAGTTAAGTATTCCAGCAGCTACGTACTTTTATTTATAGCATTCATTACGTATCCTGTTTCAGACCTCACGCCACCCTGCGTGAGTTAGCGCGTGCATCTTGGCCGCCTCTTTCTATTAGTGTACGTAGTGTTGGCAAGTCTGCCGACACTACAATCTTCATATCTCTGAAGCGATCCCACCTAGCAAGAAAGACCAACGTCATATTTTGGCCCCCGTTGTCCCATGCAACTTTTGCCCCAGAAACTTTTCAGCTATTCTTTGGACTCACCCTGTGTATCCTCCACTGCTAGAGCTGGCACCTACCGTCTGTGAGTGGTTATTGCTCGTCGACTTTGAACATAGGCTGTGATCACATTAATGTGACTGGATCGTCAGCCTCAGAGAACGTCAGTGACCGATGAGTGTAACAACCTCTTACGTGGTAAACAGCACTTCACTTTTCAACTGCTGGTCCCGCTGTGTTGCTACTCCACACTCGATGAAAAAGTGTAGCACTGCCAATATTAAAACGCCCACGATCCCTGTCTCTGGCGTTTAGCAACTTCGGAGAAGGAAGCAGTCACTACACTCACTCCCCTTTTCGCAAGACCCAATGTTCCCCCACATCACTCCTCGCGTGAACAGATAACAAAGAAAAACCTCTGTTGAAGATGTCTACACCTCCGCCGTAAAAGTACAATACTTATAGATTCCTGCCAATAGTCATTCTAAGAAAGCAATCACACTGTGCATCAGTTACATGCTGACCTCCCAACCTCTTCTACATGTTACAGCACCAAAATAATACTACTCACTACACACACTAAACAAAATTTCATGCTACTCTCTCCCCCCGTCGGAGGTTCGAGTAGTGTGTAAGCCTAGGGATCGATGACTTCAGCAGTTTGGTACCATAGGAACTTACCAGAAATTTCCATATCGTCGTTTCTTGCTTCCAAGATCTCAACCCGCGAGGTACCTCGCCTGTAGATGGCGTAAGATCCTCGTGCTTCTCATTCTCCCCATCTTATCTTGATCTGTTCTTAGAAATCGGTTCTAACAATTTTAGCAATGTACCTGCAGCAACCTACGACGGTCGTAGAGATTCAGCATATGCTATAGAGATTTGGTTGATTCTTAAATTGTTAGGGATAACGTGGCGATGACACTAATTATTTTTAAGGCAAAGCTAAATTAGGACATCATTACCGTGGAACTCGCTTTCAGCACATGTAACTGACCTTAAGCGTCAATAAGGTACAGTTGCCCGAGAGCATTAAAGCATAAAATTCTGACCTAATTATATAATGGCCTTTTGGTATTAGCATATTTTAGACAAATTAACTTCCCATTTGTAACGCCGGAAATGCATATCCTCCTATTTCCATCTATTGTACTATAATTTGTTTTCCTTATTTTTGCTACCTCAAGATATGACATTTCCGTCTCTTTATATATTGTAATTCTTTTACAGTTTGTATATATATATATATTTATGCACTTATGTCGATGTATAATTGGTTTGTTTCGTAAATATTATTTGTATTTTTACGCTGGTTCTTGCCTAGGGAAACTGCTATCGAACGATTACATCGATAGGTCGTGTGAAGAATCAAAGTGTGTAGGATCTTTGGGAGAGTGTTAACTCTGCCGCGTGGAGCGCGGGCAGAGCATGAGAGAGTCTGGCTGGAGTAGCGAGTGGAGCAGGTGTGTTCTGTGAAGCTCCCGCGAGTTGCCGCGCTTTCGGGGTTTGGCAGCATGTAATTGCGCTCGACTTGCGATGATAGTCTCTGATATGGTGTCGCAGACGGGAAGCATTGGCTGGCGCATGTCAAGAGCCCGTTTCGTCTGGTGACCGTGTCGAGAAGAAGGCGCGCCAACATCCAGTTTCTGCAACAGCGACGGCCGACAATGAGTGACTGTCGCCGCCTCCTCGATCGACGGCTTCAAACCTTCAATCAACCAACAAGGAAGACTGGAAGCACGTAAAGTTTTAGAACTGTATGGCAGACCTCAGCTTTTCAAATTGTTCCATTTGCCTCGCAAAATTACAGCAACTTAGCATGAACGTTTGTTGCTCATTGTCCCAATTGCATTACCAAGCAGGGTCCCTTCCTTTTCCGAAATGAACCCGAGTGTCGTTGAAATTCAAACGCCAGCATAATTCCATTTCACTGCTTTAATTTCAAAGTTCACTTTAAGTATTCATAGCTGGCTACAACATTTAGATTACGCAAGCACAAATTAAGAGTGCGAGTTTTGTTACCGTATTTTAGCTTACCTGTGACTGCAGCTCAGCTTGGTACGTACTAAATTTTACCATTGTTAATTGTTCAGAATCATTTAATTCAAGCTCAAAGCTAAATCTCTTATTTCTAAATTGCGTAGATTCAAGTAGCTTTTGAAATGATTGTTGAGGTAGTCCAAGACTTACCGTATTTTACTGAATTTCGATATGCTTCAGAAACAAAGTTCACTATTAATTTCAGTCACTAAATTAACTTTCAATTTTCCAGTTTTATTAATTCTGTTGCTAAATTAAGTCATGGTGTAGCGAAATTTATTACTTCAGACAAACTTTTAGTTTTCACACTACACGTGTCAACCTTCAGTTGCCACGCTTCTAGTGCTAATTATATGTGTAATTACCTTTCTTTTTCAGTTACTATAGTAGTTGTCCTTAGGACTGGCGACCGTAATTTCCCCCAAATCTCA